>NC_066622.1:76494638-77694638 GCF_025201925.1 Gopherus flavomarginatus | reverse complement strand
AGCTGAATTTAGCTGCAGAATGAAAATGTCTTTCTTTATTTGTCAGTTTGATTGTTGTGCACTAGTTTGTCATCAAAATTCATTACAACAAATCTAATTATTTTCATTCTCGTGCAACTACTGCAAAGGAATGCAACGTTATAATGGTACCTGTCCATCCACCAGGCAATTTACTGTTAAGTTAGATGTTGATTGAATAGATATGTCCTGAGCTCTTTCTGTAATGAGTAGGCAAATATTTACAAAGTACGCTGGTTATTCATGTGAGAGAGCAGGAGATCATTTTTATTATTGTTATGGTTATTAATAATCACAACATACCTTAGGCTTTCATCTTCTAAATTAGAGCAGAGTGATTAATGAAAAATTATTAGTGAATATTATATATGAAAAAGATAATGAATTCCAAATTATTTCAGTATCAACCAGCTTTATTGAAAGTGGTTTACAAACAGTAAATAAGCCACACAACAGCTGTAAATAATAGTTGCCCAATCCTGTGAATTGCTGAGCACCCTTAACTCTCATTAATGGGTCATTAAGTGTGCAAGATTGGGTCTTACGCAATTCGTAATATCCCCATTTTAGAGATGGATAAATTGTGAGAGGATAAGACCTTAATTTTATGTCTGCAAATGCTGAGTGAGTAAGTCTTTTGACTATCCATTCTTAACACCTAAGGCCTGATTTTCAGAGGTGCCAAGTACCCAGAACTCCCAGTTAACAAACGTGAAATTTTCTTCTGTGATAGCTAATTGAAACAATATAAAATATTGTCCCTCCTTTCTTGAGTTAGTGCAGAAAAGCACTGGCATTTTCACAGCACATTTACAAACTTTTTGTGTGCAAAAATGAGCTAATTAAATGTAAAAGCAATGTCTAATCCATCTGCTAGCTGTTTGGTTGGGTTATATTTACAAAATATCTAGCCATTTTTATTTTAATACGACAATACCCCTGGAGTTATCTAAAAATAAAAAAAGGACAGTAAAGATAAGTCTACAAATATTAGAGTAGAGATGCAGGGCTGCCTATAAATGAGGTTGTTCTCTTCCTTCATGTGCTCCCCATCCTGAAATTCTAACTGTGGAAAGGTTTCAGAATGGTAGCCGTATTAGTCTGTATCAGCAAAAAGAATGAGGAGTACTTGTGGCACCTTAGAGACTAACAAATTTATTTAAGCATAAGCTTTTGTGGGCTAAAACCCACTTCATTGGATGCATGCAGTGGAACATACAGTAGGAAGATCCATCCATCCATTCAACCACACACAGAGAACATAAAAAAATGGATTGTGTGGTCTGGATGAAAGCTGGAGGCGTGTAGGTAAGTATAGCGGTCAGTAGGTTTCCGGTATAGGGTGGTGGTTATGTGACCATTGCTTATTAGCACTGTAGTGTCCAGGAAATGGATCTCTTGTGTGGATGATCCATTGTCTACAGCCAAGCTCTAGGATACAACCACATTTGCTCCAACCCCTCAGACAGAGACAAACACCTACAAGATCTCTATCAAGTGTTCTTACAACTACCATACCCACTTGCTGAAGTGAAGAAACAGATTGACAGAACCAGAAGAACACCCAGAAGTCACCTACTACAGGACAGGCCCAACAAAGAAAGTAACAGTATGCCACAAGCCATCACCTTCAGCCCCCAACTAAAAGCTCTCCAGTGCATCATCAGGGATCTACAACCTATCCTGAAGGATGATCCCTCACTCTCAGTGATCTTGGGAGACAAGCCAATCCTCACTTACAGACAGCCCCCCAACCTGAAGCAAATACTCACCAGTAACCACACACCACAGAACAAAAACACTAACCCAGGAACCTATCTCTGCAACAAAGCCTGATCCCAACTCTGTCTACGTAGCTATTCAAGTGTTACCATCATAAGACCTAATCACATCAGCCCCACTATCAGACGCTCATTCACCTGCACATCTACCAATGTGATATATGCCATCATGTGCCAGCAATGCCCCTCTGCCATGTACATTGGTCATACTGGGCGGTCTCTACACAAAAGAATAAATGGACACAAATCAGACGTCAAGAATTATAACATTCAAAAATCAGTTGGAGAATACTTCAATCTCCCTGGTCACTCAATTACAGACCTAAAAGTGGCAATACTACAACAAAAAAACTTCAAAAAGAGACTCCAATGAGAAACTGCTGAATTGGAATTAATTTGCAAGCTAGACACCATTAAATTAGGCTTCAGTAAAGATTGGGAGTGAAAGGAGCATTACACAAAGTAGAACTATTCCCTCTGCTGTTACTCACCCCTTTTTATCCATTATTGGAAATGGGCCATCCTGATTATCACTACAAAAGTGTTTTTTTTCCTCCTGCTGACACTAGCCCACCTTAACTGATTACTCTTGTTATAGTTAGTGTGGCAACAGCCATTTTTTCATGTTCTCTGTGTCTATAATATGTTCCTACTGTATTTTCCACTGCATGCTTCTGATGAAGTGGGTTTTAGCCCACGAAAGCTTATGCTTAAATACATTTGTTAGTCTCTAAGATGCCAGAAGTACTCCTGTTCTTTTAACTGAGGGAAAACTCTTCGACTGAGTAAGGTGTTATGGATCAGGCCCTTAGTGAATAGACATCTCAAAGCATTCAACAAATGTTAATGAAGCTGCACAACACCTCTTTTTATAGATAAGGAAGCGGAGGCATGGAGAGACTAAGACCATGTCTATATGTACAGTGCTGCAGCTGTGCAGCTCTACCAACTGCCGTGCATCTGGTGAAGACTCTATATGCCAACAAGAGAGAGCTCTCCCGTCAGCATAAAAAAAGTACCCTGCTAACATAGCACTGCACTGTGCACGGAAGCTCTTATGGCAGTGTAATTTATGCACCTCAGAGAGATGGAATATTCACACCCCTGAGCAATCTAAGTTTTGCTGACATTGACAGTAGTGTAGATGTAACCTTAGTGACTTGTCTAAGCTGAACTAGCTAGTAAGTGGAAGATTGTGAAATGGAACCTAAGAATCCCTAGTAACTAGACTACATTTCTTCGTGCTAGATGTGTGTTAAGCACAGATCCTTGACAGGGAGTGAAGCAGAGTGATTCAGAATTTGTGGGTACTTCTGATAGCATGGATCTAATAGCACTAATCCAAGCCATGTAGGCAATAGCCATGTCAATTCACCACAGTCTTAACATGTTCTGGCAGTATAAGTATGTGACCACGTCTCAGTGGGACTGGTCATGTAGTGCATTGAGGGTAAGGGGGCACAGGTGTGTGGACAAATGTGCATTATTGATCATTTGGTCTGAAGATGCTGATCTGGGAAATGTTGAATTGATTCCAAGGCATTTTAATCTCTTTGATTTAGTGGAAGGGGGTGGACATGTCATTCAACTGAATAACAACATACTGAGAAGGAGCTGCAATCCAAACAGGCACATGGAGCCTCAGAGTAGGAACAACACAGAGAAAAGTTTACAGTTGAAGAAGTGAAGGAGGTTGACAGGGCTGCCGCTACAGGACACTCCTGGCTTCTTGGTTTGACAGCCATATCCCCAGGCTCCCACCGAGACAGCAAAAATTCCCAATATAGTTAAGCCCTGTCAATTCAAATACAGCATCAAAATGTTTTGTGTTCTCTTGCAGCATCCAGACATAGCAGCTGACATCATGTATTTGGTTATGTAGGTCTGAGGTTCAGTGCATCACGATACAGGGCCTTAATGAGACACTTGGTATTCAAAGCTCAATAAATCTGAGGTTCTTCTTTTTTTTTCTTGTTCTTTCTGTCTTTTTGGCTTTGCGCACACAGAGTTTGAGCATCTGATTATAATCAATGACAGAGGAAATCTTTACAAATATTTGTCTCTGCCAATAAGCCTTTGTGTTTACAAATACCTTAAACTTCATGTGTATATTACATATAAAGAGCTGATGATGAGAAACAACAGTCAGCCATTTTTACTAGGTTCCAATGTATAATTTATTTGTAAGTGAATTTAATACTAGTGAAGGGTATGGGATTGGTAGCTCAGAAGACTGAAAACCTCAACCCAGGTTTAATACTGAAACTGGCAGTACATATTTCCCCATGATGTCATGTCACTGTGCTTCCACCCAGATCTAGCTACGTTTTCATGGCACTCAAGGTCCTTGGCACCCAGAGTGCACCTTTTGTATTGATACTTCTCTCTTAAGAATTATAAGTGACCAAAAAGCCTTCAGATAACTGGTTCTCAGAGATGAGTTTGAACTTCAAATCTGGGATCCCAGTTGGAACTTTTTCCAAAGTTTTAGCTGGGTTGGATCTGGAGTTTTCTCTAGCCACTACCAATCTGGCATCCATTTGAATCAATGGCTTAGAGGTGAAAGACTCACATCCAGTTCCCAATTTCACTAAGTTATACATCACACCTAATTTTAATTGTCTCTGAAGTGCAAGTCCCTGCTCCCTCATACACCTTGAGAGTCGAAGGGAAAGAGGTTTTTTTAAAACAAAAAAGTAGGGATGAGCTTGAGATTCTAGATTTGGCTCTGGATGTAAATTTCTTCCAGGTTCAAGGTAGTTAGCTCTGGAGGTTTGGTTCAGGGCCTTCTCTGAAAATAGGACAAGAGAAATAGTATAAAGGAAGTATGCAAGAAACTGTATCTTTGTGACCAATTCCTTTGACATGTGATCCCTTTACTGATAGAAGGTGGATGTGAGTACAGTAAAACACCTATTTCATTAACTAATTGGGGATCGAGAAGTTCATAAAATTTAAAACGTTTCTGGAATTGAATGTCTCAAAGTGACAGTAGATGGGGCACAAATTGCACTATGGTGCACTGCATCACTTTCTTCTTGTCCTTCTAACCACTGCAAACCAATTTCCAATTCACTGAAGGCATCACAATGTGACTTGTTCTTCATTAACCTCACTTTTGTTATGTGATTTATTTTTCCCCATTTGGAACAAATGGTTTGTATAACTGCTCGTTCATAAGACTGGTGTCTGTAAAATTGAGGTTCTACTGAACTTGTTTCTAATGCAGCCTTTGAAAATGAGCAGGTCTTTGTTGCTGAAACATCTGCACTGCAAATATGGACTAGGAATATGGCATCTTCCTTACTGGTTGGTTAGCCTTCCAGGCTTTTCTAAATGAACCATTGAATATACCAGCATCTACAACCACGCTACAATAAACATTTCCCAAAAAATTAACAGTAACCAAGCCCAAATATGCTATGAAATTCAAAACTGTACAGTCTTAGTCTTTCTAAATTGACTTATTTAGAAGGGCCAATGGCTTTACTGACTCAATTTACCTTAAAGCCAATTTAAAATTCCAGTTCTTGCTGGAGATGAAGCAGAATTTTTCAAATGACCTAACTCCAGCACTTCCAGGTTTTGCCCCACTCTTTCTGGGATGTTATTTGTTTGTCTTTGAATCCATCTGCTGTGTTCTATCAGTGTGTTAATTACACCCAAGTTGTTGACACATGTAAACTGCTCTTAATATGATGGGAAACCTAACAGTATTTGATAGACTATAAACCTTGATGGTAGGCAGATGAATATAACAAGTGATATAATAAATTAAACTGCTTAGTATCAACATGCAGGAACTTGGAGAAAATAAACTTTAGTGATCAGATACAGTAGTATCAAATTATAATTTAAAGAGAGATGTAAGGGGTTAGGCACCTATTAAATGCAAGTAACTTGAATTATCCATGGACAGCTTTTAAAGCCTCCACTAATTCATTATATGCACATCAGAGTATGCAATGCACTTAATTATTTGAAATACTTGAACAATCACTGTCCCACACGTCTCTTTTTTTGCAATATGCCGAATGTAGGAAATTTTCCTCCATTGTTTCACTATCACAGTGTTAAACATTGAAATGAGGTGTTTGGAGTTTGTGGAACTTTGCAGAGTAAATGATAAAGCCAGCTTCTTGAGTACTTTTAGCATTTGCCCAGAATTCTTTAAAGTGCAAAGCACTGTCCAAGACAATGTTGTTAATTTTATGTGGGAGACTGATTTTTGTTTTCCTCCAAAGCACCCAAGATATATTGGGGCTGAAGTTTAGAAACCTGAGAATGCTCCAGAGGTAAGTCTCTGGTCAGAGGGAATTCTGCACATTCTAATCCAGGGAGATTCATGCCAGTATAGTAGAATTGTTACTATGAATAATTTCTTGGGTTCAGCCTTGTCTGTCCTGGATTTTTGCTGATTACATATAGGCAGAGCAGCTGATTGCCTAAGGCACCAAAGTGTTTATTGGACTATTTATCATGACAATGATATTTGGATGGGATAGAAAGGGGTATTTCAGTTTGCCACGAGCAATAAAAATACTTGAGCTGCAATGGTAGTGTTGCCACAATTGGAAGAAGAGTCTGTTAATAAGTTGTAGATAAAACCAAGAAAAAATCCTTTTAAAAATCTTTTCACATTACAAATCTAATCAGGGAACCTGTCCTCTCTCTCTCCTGCCCCCTAACAAAAACAGTAATAATATAAGCGAAGTCCTTCAATCATCTCTTATCCAAGTATAAAATTAACATCACCACCTCCTCAGCCACTCTTAAGATAGTGCTTCTGCTATCTGCCAGAATGATTTGATCAGTTACTTTTTAAGAATTTCATGTGGCAGGCTGACCCCTCTTTCTTTCTGTTTTTCTCCATAGACTTTGCTCAGAGGCACAATCCTGGGTGTAGATAATCTAATTATAACAGTTTGTCTTCATGCTGACTTCTTTGAAGCAGATTTGTAGCACAGTGGAGTAACTCGCCTGCTGAAAAATTGAAACATTTAGGAGAAAATATCTGAAAATATATTGCCATTAAATCCTAATTTGTTAGCTGTTTTTGGAAAGGCATTAAAATATAATATAAAAAGGCTTTTTTTCTGTTAGATTAAATTCTATAATTGGCTTTTATTTGATTTATCAAAGACCTGAATAAGTTAAAGCTTTTACATACCTTTGAAGTAGTTGTTTAAAATCTCTTTGGTTGCAGAACAACAGTTTGGGGATCGTAAACTCCAAACAGAGTGTTATAGTGATTGAAGGAATGGCAGACTACATACAAACATTACTAAAAAATATGAATTAGCCCTTATTCAAGACTAGCTTTGAATTGAAACTTTCTCTATTCCAACTCTGCAACTCCATCCAAAAGGGTTTTTGCTGGGTAAAAAAAGGATGAGAGGATTTTTCTTTTTTAAACAGGAAGCTGAGGAATACAGTTTTTCTTAAATACTCCCCATTGTCCCTCAACTCCGATCCACACCTATCCTCCCTACCTTGCTCAGTTCTGTTCTTGCATAATCTTTTGCACATAGATGCACTGGAAATAACAATAAGTAACAATAACTGGTCTCACCTGTCAGACATTGATGATAATTCCTGGTCTGAGGCAGAGAACATGTCTCATTCAAGCTATTCTATCATGAGCATTGTCATGCTTAGCGCGCGCACACTCAGTTGTGATTTGAAGATCTTTTTCCCCTCTAATAGCCATGAGGACCTTATAATCCCTAATTGAACTTAATTGAGAGGGAGTTTTGTCCAAGTACATAGTTCAGGGCTGGGCCCTACTTTCAATTCTTCTTGCTGCATTGAATGAATACACATTTAGAAAAGTGTGATTATTGTTAGAACCTGCAAACGTCGTTTAGATACCCTAACTTACAGTTCCCCTTAAAGATGTATGTCTACACTGGCAGAGTTACTTTGCTGTCAGTTACATTGCCACTCAGAGAGCGCGGAAGGGAAAAGGCTGTTGTGTGTTCATGCTGTCAGGTGCCTGCGCAGTAGCGTGTTCACACGTGCGGCACTTGCATCAATATTCAGAGCGGTGCACTCTGGGCAGCTATCCCACAGAGCATCTCTTCCTCTTCTGCTGCTAAGAGTTGTGGGAAGGCAGAGGGGGTCATGGGGCATCCTGGATCCTGTCTCAATGCCCCCAGATGTATTCCTTCACATCCCAGCAATCCTTGTGCTTCCGTCCATGTTTGGCGCCATCTTTCAACGGTTTGTATACTGCGCGCTCTGCCTCTTCGGTCTGCAGAAATTGATCCTGCACTATTGACCAATATGCTGCTCGCTCTCACTAACATATCACAAGTGGCAGTGGAGTTATTCCTTAAACTACAAGGGCAAGAGGAGTTTGACATTGATCTCATCACACGAAGTAGCTATGACACGAGATTGCTTGTTGCATTCATGGAGGTACTGACCACAGTGGAACACCATTATTGGGGTTGGAAAATGAGCACTGAGTGGTGGGATTCCATTGTCCTGCAAGTCTGGGATGATGAGCAGTAGCTGCACATCTTTTGGATGAGGAAAGTCACATTCATGGGACTGAGTGATGCTCTCACCCCAGCCCTGCAGCACAAGGACACGAGAATGAGAACTGCCCTGCCATTGGAGAAGTGTGTGGCGATTGCACTGTGGAAGCTGGCTACTGCAGACTGCTACCGATCAGTTGCTAACCAGTTCGGAGTGGAAAAATCTATCATTGGACTCATGTTGACAGAAGTGTGCCGGGCCATTAATTGCATCTTGCTCAAAAAGACCGTGATTCTGGGCAACGTATGAGACATTGTGGATGGCTTTGCACAAATGGGCTTCTCTAACTGTGGAAGGGCAATAGATGGCATGTATATTCCAATTCTGGTAGCAGACCACCTGGCCACTGAGTACATTAAGTGGAAGGGGTATTTCTCGATGGTTCTTCAGGAGCTTCTGGATCACCATGGGTGTTTCACGGACATTAATGGAGGCTGATCTGGAAAAGTGCATGAGACATGCATCTTTAGTAACACTGGCCTGTTCAGGAAGCTGCAAGCAAGTACTATGTTCCCAGACCAGAAGATCTCTGTAGGGGAAGGTGAAATGCCTGTTGTGATCCTGGGAGACCCTGCCTACCCCTTAATTCTGTGGCTTATGAAGCCAACCACGGGGAACCTTTACAGCAGCAAGAAGTGGTTCAACAACAGGCTGAGGAAGTGCAGAATGACTGTTGATTGTGCTTTTGGCCGTTTAAAGGTTCACTGATGCTGCCTATATGGGAGGCTGGACCTTGCCGATGACAATATTCCTATGCTTATAGCCGCGTGCTCCATAATATTTGTGAAGGGAAGGGCGAAAGCTTGCCTCTGGGCCGGACTGCTGAGGCTCAGTGCATGGAGGCTGAATTTGAACAGCCAGAGAGCAGGGCTATTAGAAGGGTGCAGTGCAGGACTATAAAGATCAGGGATGCCTTGAGGCAGCAATTTGAAGCTGATAGCCACTAATATTTGTTGCTATGCTCAGGAATGCAGTTATTGTTATTGGTGCAGATGATGCACTGTGAAGGGTTAAGAAAATTGCCTGTTGCTTTGCAGGGCTCTGTTTGCTTTCAGTTCATGGAATAAAGATTGCTTTCAAACCAAAACAATTTTTATTAAAAAACAACAACCGGAGGAGAGATACAAACAAAAAAACACATCAGCACTGTGGGGCATAGGGGAAGGGAGGGTCCCGGGAGGAAGTTGTTTTCCCAGGATGGTTAAATATTCGTGTATGTCCTGGTATCCTATGCAACCTTGTCCTTTGGAATACAATGCAAGGGATACTGTTCTTCAGCAGGGCTAACCTGCAGAGGGATGGATGTTGAGTGCAGTACCGGGAATCCACTGGACTGTGATGGGGCAGGAGTGGAATGCTGTGGGTACCAGGGCTTTGGAACTGTGGTCCAGCTCCGCTGCAGCTCCACTGCTCCGGAGCTTCTCCACGCTCCAGCTCCGGGCTCTGCTCCAAAGCCCTAGTGGGTACAGACAGAAGCCAGGAGGATGATAAGAGTTTGTTGGTGGTGTCTGGGAGGCACATGGGGGAGAGTTTTGTGACAGCAGCTGCAGGGGAATACGGGCACGGAGTTGCTCGGTTTGCAGTGCTAGTAGCACTGGAGCATGTCCGCTTGGCGCTCCATAACATTTAAGAGCCACTCCATGGCTTCATTCTGGTGCACCATGTTCTCCTTTTGGTTCCTTTTCTTGCCACTCCTTCAATTCTTGTTTTTCGGCCATGGAGTGCATCATGACATCATTCAGAAAGTCGTCTTCAGTTTTTCATGTCCGCTTTTTATTTCTGCATGGCCATTCAGCTGGTGATAACAAAGAGGGAGACTAGGCTCCCAAGGTCATATCTGTGAAGCCAAAATGCAACATTTTACAGAAACAGTATTGTTTGCAACACACAGACCACTGATTCAGTAATTTAAAATACAGCCACTATTCACATACCCGTCACTAACTGGCTGACCCCAGGCAAGTACACATGAGCCACAAGACCCCCAAAATGGTGAGTAACCATAGAGGCAGGAGAAATCAGTGTTCCAGGACTGTACTGTACACTGAGGATTTGGCTCTTGGGGAGAACCAGCACTGTAGTGGGGGACCTGATAATCATTACTGTCCCTGCATTTTCCACAGGCTGTGTTCACTAAGGAAAATACTTTATTGCTGAAGGTGAGCAGGGAATCAAGGGAGGGTCTTCTCCAAGACTGCGGCTTCCACTCTAGCCCTTATGTGGCTTGCCTGTGTGCAGCAATGCCCTTGCCCCCCAAGGGACAGCAGAGTGGTGCAGGAAAGTTACCCTTAAGGGGGCAAGAAACAAAGCAGCTCTGCCAAAGAACCCATGGCAGTGGATTGCCCAGTATCTCCATGAGAGTTTCATGGAGATCTCTGAGGCAAAGTCCCATGAAGTGAGGGAGTCAATCAACACCATGTTCCACTGCTCAAACTAGGCATGTGGTGGTACACACATCATACAGACACAAGCCTGCTTTCTGCAATCCTTCTGCCCCCAACAACTCGCTTCAGCAATTCCCAAAATCAAAACCACATAACAGGGGCCTCCTCTCCTGTTTGTGCTTCACGAAGCTCCAGCCACTGTGACTGGCTAGCCTCCTCCAGCATAGAGAAGGGCTCCTGGCTGCATGCAGCTCTGACCTTTGAGTCATCCTCTACTTCTGAGTCCCCCTCCCACTCCACATCCTCGTCTAAGATTTCCTCCTCCTGGCTCAGTCCACTCTCGACTGGTACGCGAGCCACTGAAGTATCCACAATGGCCTTTGTAGTGGAGTTTGGGTCAGCACTGAGTATTGCATCCCTCTCTTTGTAGAACTGGCAGCTTCTGGGCGCAGCACCAGAGTGGCAGTTTGCCTCCTGTGCCTTGTGGTAGGGGTTCTGCAGCTCCTTCACTTTGACCTTGCACTGCAGTGTGTCTTGGTCATGGCCCATTTCTGTCATGCATAGTGAAATCTGTCCATAGATGGTATCGTTCCTATGGCTGGAGTACAGCTGGGACTGCACAGCCTCCTCTCCCCAAAAGCTGATGAGATCCAGCAGCTTGGCATTGCTCCAAGTGGGGGGATCGCTTGGTGCATGGAGAAGGCATGGTCACCTGGAAAGATGCGCTGAGGCTACTGCGTGTGTCATCGGGCAAACAGGAAGGGGACTTTCAAAATTCCCAAGAAATTTAAGGGGTGGAGATCATGGTTGGTCACATCAGGGCAGTAGAGTTCAAACTGATGACCAGAGAGGTGAGAACAGGCATTGTGGGGGACATCCCGGAGGCCAATTGCAGCGCTGTAATCAGACAGGGTGTCTACACTGGCACCGCGGTGCTGTAGTCCTGGCACAGAAAGCTGTATGCCTCTTGTCGGAGTGGTTTTTTTACAGTGCTGCAACTGCGCAATTTCTGCGCACTAAGTGGCTTGACAGTGTGTACACCTCAGGAGTTACTGTTCAGAAAATTGCCAGTGTAGACAGGGCCTTTGTTGAGTTCCTCTGCAGTTTTGAAAATGTAAACATTGCAGCAGTGTGCTAATGCATGAGAATCTGGAAGATGCTACTGACTAGAAGCAAAATCAGTCTAGTTTCATTGTCTGGACTGAATGAAGTGCAAGTCAGAGTGTAAATGATAAAAAGTAAATTTTGTGCTGTTAATAATTGGTTCTCTTAGTAACATTAGTAACATAATTTTTAACATGAATGTTGCTCCTGAGCACTCATCTTTTCTCCTCCTCTACTAGAATAGGATCCCTTTCAAAAACACTTAAAACACTTAGGTCTTAGGCCAGTTTAACATTTTCAGGCATGTAGGTGACCACTCAGCCCTCTGAATAACAGATTGTTTAGGGGTTTAATTTAGTGCTGACACATGGCAGTGCCCCTATGTGGCTTCTGCGTGTTGTCCTGAACCATGGGGGATCTGCTTTGTCTTTAAAAGACTCTCTCACTTCCTTAATGAGTTGAATGTAGAGTATAATTACTGAATGCCTTATCAAAAGAAATATCACTGCCATGCTTTTATTGTTATCTCTAATTTGCATAGAGGTTGCGGTCCTGTTCCTGTTCTAGGGTCTGATCCTGCTTCCATTTATATATCCAGTTCTGTGAAGTGCTGAGTGCCTCATGGACATTGAGTGCCTTCAGCTCCCTTTTGCCTCAAGGGAGAGTAGAATCAAACCCTAAAGGGATAGTGAAGAGAAATAAGGGCTTTTGCATACTCTTTGTAACTTTCTCTCCTGTTTTTTCCCAATGATACATCCCATTCTGCAGTACAGCTAACCAGAAAGAAGGGGTAACAGAATAGATCACTCAATAATTGCCCTGTCCTGTTCTGTTCATTCCTCCTGAAGCATCTGGCATTGGTCAGACAGGATACTGGGCTAGATGGACAATTGGTCTGACCTGGTATGACCATTCTTTTGTTTCTTAGAATGAATTGTCTGTCTTCTAAGCCTCATTCAATGGCTATTTAATTAACCCAATCAGCTGTGGGAGGGAAGGTGAGAATATGTTGGCAGCAGTGCTTTTCTAGGAGACCAGATTTATTAGTTTTGTAATGCCTGCAGCTCCTCCTGGACCTGGTGTCTCTGCATGGCTATGTTTCTTTTGCTATGCTAGCTCATACACCAGACTAACTTATTTAGATATGTTTTATTTCCTGATCGTGTTGGGAGCCTTGAAGGGAACAATGCTGAGTTTACCCAGAGCCTGAAGTGGTAAGCACTCCATGGGCTTCCTCACACCCCATTTTAATTGCTTATGATTCATTCGAATCTCCAGGACCACTGAGTTGCTTTCTCATGGTTTAAACTTTAAACTGTTTAAGATGTTCCCATTACTGTGATTTAAAAGCATCTTCCAATTCCTAGTGTGTTTTCAGTGTGGATTGCCCTTTTCTTCCGGAATTAAACATTTAATAGCAGATAATATATTTCTAGTAGGACTACATCTTAAAGATACATTTTCCCCAGAGAATCAATTACTGTACAGTTGGATTCAGTGTTTCCATATTCTCCAAAGGAGAGATGATACTTCGTTGTCAGTAAAGCAACTTTGCTGGGAAGGAGGGGAGGAAACAAACTCTCTCAAATAATAGGCAAAAATAACAAGGGGGTGAAAAGTGCTGTGAAAGAAGGAAACTTCTTCAGTACATCAAAAGAAAGTAAATAAATGAAGAAGCACAAGAATGAACCATGTTGTCATATTAAAATGTTTACTTAAAATTGGGAGCATAAATAATTTTCTTTTAACATGAACGACAGAGATACAACAACACTGGATAAAATTTTGTATCTCAAAGGATAATGGTGCTGACAGACAGCAGCCAGGATGGACTAGGTATTACGAGGACTGGATATGTTGCCCTTTTGCAAACTGGCTGATTGTAGACTTGAAGATCTTAACTGAGTTCAAAACTGTTAATTTCCAAATAACAAATTGCAGGCAAAGAATCAGCGGTGCTCTAATTAGAGCTAGTTGACTGATTGCCCTGTGCTAAATCAAGGTGTGCATCAGCTTCCCATGCACTGAAAACAAACAAACAAAATGGATTTCATCTGTAATGCTAGAACACTCCGCCACCACCCTCCTTGAGTACAGGGTTTCATTGATAGGAGTATATAATATCAGAGGGGTAGCCGTGTTAGTCTGGATCTGTAAAAGCAGCAAAGAATCCTGTGGCATCTTATAGACTAACACATGTTTTGGAGCATGAGCTCTCGTGGGTGAATACCCACTTCGTCGGATGCATGCTCCAAAACATCTGTTAGTCTATAAGGTGCCACAGGATTCTTCGCTGAGTATATAATAGTTAGTTATTCTTCTGTCCATGCAAGGCTCTCCCAGCATCAGTACCTAAGAGAAATCCAAGTGGAGTGGGGGAAGAACAAGCAAACAGGGAGGCAACAGAGTTAAGGGCTTCTGTCACTTCAGGCTGGTTGACATTAGTGGAAAGACTTCCATTGAGTTCAGTGGGCTTTGAATCTCACCAAACGTACCCAGTATATGAGATGATCCAAGTGTTAAGTAATCAGGGGAGATGCTTAAAGGGAAGTAGTACTCTCTGCTGTGTTTGTGGTTTTCATCTTTCAGTTCATTTCAAAAACATAGACTTAAAGGGCTACTCTACACTAGAAGCATTACATCGGCACAGCTGTGCTGTTGTTGTATGTCAGGTGAAGATGCTCCATGCCGATGAGAGAGAGCTCTCCCACTGGCATAGCAACTGCCTCTTGCAAAGGTGGATTTGTTATGTCAGTGGCAGAAGCTCTCCTACTGATGACATAGCACTGTCCACACTGGTGGTTAGGTGGGTGTAACCTGTGTTGCTCAGGGGGGTGGCTCATTCATACCCCCAAGCCATATAAGTTATACTGAAGTAAATGGTAGTGTAGACCTGACCTAAGTCTTTATAGATGCCCGAAGGATCTTAGAGTCTAAGGAGATGAGATAAACACAAAACGAAGTACAGGACATGGGTTCAGGGAAGGAACAGTGAGGAGAAGGGAATGAAGTATTCCTAGTATTTTAAGGGAGTTGTTCCAGCAGGAGAGAGCAGGCTTGTTGCAAGCACAGAGTATAGCATAAGAAGAAGACACAAAGATAAGAACATAAAAATGGCCCTACTGGGTCAGACCAAAGGTCCATCTAGCCCAGTATCCTGTCTTCCAACAGTGGACATTGCCAGGTGCCCTAGAGGAAATGAACAAAACAGGTAATCATCAAGTGATCCATCCCCTGTTACACATCTCCAGCTTCTTGCAAACAAAGACTAGGGACACCACCCCCGCTCATCCTGGTTAATAGCCCTTGAAGGGCCTATCCTCCATGAATTTATCTAGTTCTTTTTTGAACCCTGTTATAGTCTGGGCCTTCACAACATCCTCTGGCAAGGAGTTCCACAGGTTGACTGTGCATTGTGTGAAAAATACTTCCTTTTGTTTGTTTTAAATGTGCTGCCTATTAATTTCATTTGGTGATCCCTAGTTCTTGTGTTATAAGAAGGAATAAATAACACTTCCTTATTTAATTTCTCCATACCAGTCATGATTTTATAGACCTCTACAACAACATCCCTTAATCGTCTCTTTTCCAAAGTGAAAATTCTCAGTCTTATTAATCTATCATACAGAAGCTGTTCTATATCCCTAATCATTCTATTGCCCTTCTCTGAACCTTTTCCAATTCCAATAGATTTTTTTTTTTTAGATAGGGTGACCACATCTGCACTCAGTATTCAATATGTGGGCATACCGTGGATTTATATAGAGGTAATATTATCTATCCCTTTCTGAATGATTCCCAACATTCTGTTCACGTTTTGACTGCCACTGCACACTGAGTGGATGTTTCCAGAGAACTATCCACAATGACTCTAAGATCTTTCTTGAGTGGTAACAGCTAATTTAGACCCCATCATTTTATATGTATAGTTGGGATTATGTTTTCCAATATGCATTGCTTTGCATTTATCAACATTGAATTTCATCTGTCATTTTGTTGCTCAGTCACCCAGTTTTGAAAGATCCTTTTGTAGCTCTTCACAGTTTGCCTAAGACTTTATCTTGGGTAGTTTTGTATCATTTGCAAATCTTTCCACCTCACTGTTTACCACTTTTTCCTGACCATTTATGAATATGTTGAATAGGACTGGTCCCAGTACACACCCCTTGGGGACACCACTATTTACCTCTCTCCATTCTGAAAATGGACCATTTATCCCTACCTTTTGTTTCCTATCTTTTAACTAGTTACTGATCCGTGAAAGGACCTTCCCTCTTATCCCATGACAGCTTACTTTCCTTAAGAGCCTTTGGTGAAGGTGTGACAGGTTCAGTCACAGAGACCCTGTTGGGACTGTCACCTGACATGCTAGAATTACCCCTGAGCCCATTTTCCACTGCCAGCTTGGGACTCCAGAAACCTGCCTTGTTAAGTCAGACACTAGGTCTTGTCCACACACCCCAAAATGCAGACTTTAACCAAGAACTGCTCAGCAAGTCACCTATCTCCAGCACCCAGACACCCAGTTCCCAATGGGCTCCAAACCCCAAATAAATCCATTTTACTCTATATAAAGCTTATACAGGGTAAACTCATAAATTGTCCACCCTCAATAACACTGATAGAGATGCACAGCTATTTGCTCCCCCAGGTATTAATCATTTACTCTGGGTTTACTAATAAACAAAAGTGATTTTATTAAGTATAAAAAGTAGGATTTAAGTGTTTTCAAGTAATAACAGACCAAACAAAGTAAGTTACCAAGCAAAATAAAACAAAACATGTAAGTCTGAGCCTAATGCATTAAGAAACTGTATTACAGGTAAATCTCATCCTCAGATGTTCCATTAAGCTTCTTTTACAGACTAGACTCTTTCCTAGTCTGGGCCCAATCCTTTCACAGTTCTTGTTAGTCCCAGCTCAGGTGGTAACTCGGGGATTCCTCATGACTAGCATCAGCCCCCTTTGTTCTGTTCCACCTCCTTTTTATATCTTTGGCACAAGGCGGGAATCCTTTGTCTCTCTCTGGGTTCCCACCCTTCCTTCTAAATGGAAAAGCATCAGATTTAAGATGGATTCCAGTATCATGTGACCTGTTCACATGTCCTGTGAGACTTCATTACTCACTGGCTGGCACCCAGGTATACAGGAAAGCTTAGAAGTAAACAGAACCATTTACAACCAGTTGTCCTAGTTAATAGGAGCCATCAAGATTTCAAGCCACCACTTAATGGCCCACACTTTGCATGATTACAGTAGGACCTCAGAGTAATACTTCATAATTTCTAGTTTTAGATACAAGAATGACACATTCATACAAATTGGATGAACACACTCAGTTGATTATATGCTTTGTAATGATACCTTACAAGAGACCTTTTGCAGAAAGTATATTTGTTACATTATATTCACACTTATAAGCATAATGCCATAAACATAAGGAGTGCAACATCACAGAAGGACCTTGTCAAATGCTTTCTGAAAATCTAAGTACACTATATCCCCTGGTCCACATATAGGTTGACCCCCTCAAATAATTCTAGTAGATTGGCGAGCATTAAAGAAAAAAGGGTCTGATCTTGGTCCTAAGGAACTCTATGGCAAAACTCTCATTGACTTCAATAGTGCAGAATCAGGTATGGGGAGAAGCAAACCGTAAATTTCCAAGGAGTTTCACCAGATCAGCTTCCCTTCTTTTTCTTTTTTGGTGTATTGGAAAGGAAGAGAGAGTAAAACGAGAACAATAGCTATGATGGATAATGTAAAACCTCTACATTCATTGATCTAACCTTGATGTATATGTGTCACCAATATTGATAGGAAAAGTTAGAAAAACAAGCAAAATGCAGTTAGAGGAATACATTTGCTGCAGTGCCATCTCTGAAGACTGAGAGGCTCTATTAATAATAAAATGTATTTTGGATGAAGAATAAATAAACTTGTTCAATGAATAAATTAGTTCTGCGTGATTCTATGTTGATGTTATGTACATGAAGCTGCTTGCTAATGGAGACCAGTTAAATGATTGAATTAACTATAACTGAGCTGTGCTGCATTTTTAATAAATCTAGGTGTTGGGAAGTGTATCCTGTGCTTATATATAATGCATGGATTTTCAGTTTAATGCAACAGATAGACCTTTTGGAATAAAGTCAGTCTGGAGGCATGCTGTGTGTAAATGCTCATAGTGTACACTGTTTAGAGGTGGCCTGTGGAGCTTTTTAAAAAGAAACGGAGACCTATTCTGCCCTGTTTATTTGTGAGTGGGGTTCAATGGGGTTGCATAGATTAATGTGCCAGGGCAGCATTTGGCCAACAAATGCAAAAATCTCTAAGATACCAAATCACTGGTTGGTATGTACAAAGACCTCCAGTAATCAGTCCTCCATGAGTACGTCTGGACTAGGGTTTAACTCTCTAGTAAATTGCTTGCCAATTAAGTTAACTAATGTATATGCCAATCAAGGCACATCATAAATATTTGTCCCAAAGCGCATGTTGATGATGTACCACAGTGGTACGTTCAGAATAGGATAAGAGGTATTTGGGGAGGTTCTTAAATGCAAATAAAGGAAAAAAAAACACAAAACCCACAACACCACTGTGCATATATTGGCTACCACATCTTAACTAACAAGTTTTAAAACCGTAGTGTATATAAGCTAAATTGTATTTTAAATAGGATTCACCTTGACCATATAACACACATTAAAATACAACTTGCCTTATATTCACCAGTTTTAAAATATGTTGGATAACGTTTAAAACATAAGTTCCTTTTATACTACCTCAGCCTAGGGTAAAGCACAAACCTTTGTGAAATGTCTAGATAAGCATTTTCAATAATGTTTGCTAACTTGAGTCAATTACCACCCAATTAACTTGTGTTAAACAAGACCACAATTTTCTAATTTGAGGCAATGTCTACACAGGACCGCTCAAGAAAGTGAAAGCAAATCAACTAAGGGTATGATGTCAATGTGCATCAATTGAAGCACATTAAACACTCATGTGGATGCTCTCATTCAGGAGTATACCATACTTTAACTTGTATGTATTGATATCGCATCTTTTGTTGATTGGCGTCAACTTTTTTGGGTCTCCCCGTCTCAATAAGCCATAGGCATACCCCATAAGGCCACCTTCTGCTCCCCACATGTGAACCTTTCCTGTCCACTGAGATCCCCATAATCTGAGAGGGTTGGAAGCAATTTCCACAAACCCTCTCCACTCTGGGTGATTTCCTGAAAATTCCAGAGCGTCTTATATTTCCCTCTCCCACAGATGCTTTAACACTTCTGTATGTATGGGGAAGAAATGCCATTTTATATATGAAACGGTGGCTGTGACAACTTGCATTTAGTATAGTGTTTGAGATGCAAGAGCTGAGAGTTGAAAGCAGAGGAGGCTGCTTGCATCTGAAAGCAGGCAAGCAAAATTGACATGTAAAGACACACTTCAAGCCCATTTACAGCAGCAGGTATAGATCATACTATGTCAGAGTCAAAATAGGGTAGATAATGCTTGCGCTTAGTTCACTGAGTGCGGCTGTAGGCAAAGTATTATCTGGAGCTGCCTCTACCACAACACACACTGATGGGGCTGAGTATGCTATACTAAAAAAAAAATTAGTAGGCTAATAGAACAAGATGAGCAAGACATGGCTACCTTCTGTCCTGAAATGATAGTGTAACTAATGTAAGGAAACTTTACACTTTAAGGAACTTCCTAGATAACTATCAATTTAATGATGTGGTTTTTAAGAAAAGAAAATGGACCTGTATAGTAATATTGTTTTGTACAGTCTGTGCCCATCTGAACATTATTAAATCTCTTATGTTCAGGCAGTCACACTGCTTTTCAGGGTTCCTGTAGGCATAACCTATCCATCACAAGATAATATCTAGTCAATTTCCAGTCCCCTTTACACCAGCCTAAAGCCAGAGTAACTCCAGGAAGGAAGGAAACAAATAGGCAGATGGGAATGCCAGATCACGTAAATAAAAGTGGAATTTTTAAATTCACTGCAAGGTGTTAAACAATGAGCATAAAAGGACAGAAGAAAAAAATCTAAGTGGCTAATTATCCATAGTGATAGTTTTCTCAGATGAAATCTTCTATTTTGTTGTTATTTCATCTGTTGAGTTACTGATGAAACAGAGAGGTTTTTAAGCTCTCTAATACACTTGTCAACCTCTTTCCTTTTGGTCTATTCTTTGCATTCCATTAATTCAGGACAGTAAAGCTAAGCAGCTGACTTTCACTTTGGAACTAGATATTTTTACTTACCTTTTCTCTTGCACTAATACAATGCTTTTGTGATTGGTTTCTCAACAGTGTAAGAGAATTATATAAATCTGATTTATGTTCAGATGGCCACTGTGTGCACACAATGAGATAATTGCGTGGGTATATTTCATTGTTGTTTTGCTATTTAAAAGCAATATAATAACACCACTAAGTTGATACATGTCTTTAAAGTGCTTTGGGAAAATAGATTTTGAAAAATATTATGATATTTCCAAAAAAATTATTTAAAGGATATTTCTTCCCAATATATATTTACACACACACGTGTGTATGTATGTGTGTGTATATATACACATAATATTTTAAGTGATGATATATTTTCAGTTCCTATTAGTTTTTGTAGAATTAAGATTACATAATCTATTTTTTGACACTATCTGGACTGCTTGTCTATACAATACAATTAGAATAACATTAAATATCTTACAGTCAAATCCCAATTTCTTTAATATATTGCACTATTTTAATGCTCAAGATGTCCAACAGGAGTTTGTGAAGTGTAGAGTAAAGTGCTGGTTGTGCAAGGACTGCATAGACAAATAGGCAGATGTTGTTGGCCTGATTCTGTGAAGATCATACTCTCACCAGTCTTCCTGCAGTGGGAATGGCTCCTGAGGAGAGGGCAAGGGGGTTGGTGGCACCAGGGATAGTACATCTTTATCCTCCCTCCAAGCTGTCAAAGCTCAATTAAAAATAAACCTGGTACTATATTACCTACCTCTTGACCCTTCGTGTTGGGGATCTCCAGTTAATGGGATCTCCATAGTGGGGAGGGCACAATAGCACAAAGCCAGAATGGAAATGTGATCTTTGTACAGATGAGACTAGTCTCTTGTAGATCCCTGGGGATCCCATGCAGTTTATTCTGCAGGTCCTGAAGAAGTGACCCCTTCTTATGGATTTTACCATAGAAAGAGGGACAGTCTGGCTCCCTTCAAGATGCTGAGTCACCTACACCTTCTACTGAGGTCAGTGAGGCTATGTGTGCTGAAGAATAGTTCACCCAGAGATTTGGATAGTAGCAGTCTAATTACTGTTAGAAGTAATTACAGCAGGGAGATTTTCAAAACTGTCTAAGGGATCTGATGTTCACATCCTGTTAATGTTAATAAAAATTCAAGTGCTCCCAGGGCATCCCTTCTCATTTTGAAAAATGTCATGGGGTTTTCATCTTCTTCTGTAAAGTCACTGGCAATGGACAGTACAAGCTCTGGTTTAGGCTGGAATTTTCAAAGGATCCAATTGTGATTCAGTGGGAATTAGGTGTCTAATTCCCTTAGGCTTTGTTGAAATCTGTCTCCTGACTGATTGTTTACTGACAATTTTCTTTCAAATTGAGGGGGAACTTGATACTCCAAGATTGGGTGTTTTTCTTAAGATTGATCATTTAAAAATATATATATATACTCTAGTTCAAATGGGAATTTAATTAAAGAAGGTTCTATGGCCTGTGTTATGCAGGAGGCCAGACTAGATGATCACAGAGAATCTATCTTATAGTCTTATGAATCTATCTTCACATTTGCAGCTCAAACACTGGAGTAATATGTATTTTAAAAAAAAAAGAAAAAGAGAAAGACAAGTGGATTTCATAGTATTTATGATGATTTTTTGTGTATCTGTAAAAACTCTGATTAATATCCTGTCCCCATCCATTAGAGTAGTAGTTGACTGATGGCGCATGCTGTATGGAGATTACTAACCTAGTGTGAAAGCACAGACGTTGTTTCCAGGTCAGTGGTGCTTTTCTGGATGAGCTGTTGGTTTTCTTTGCCACTGACTTAATGGTCTAGCTCTAAAATATTTCACTACTATCGCCAATATGTTTACAGCTTATGTGTGGCAAAGCTGGGCCATGTTCCTCCCCTGTGATTTTCCCACAGAAATCTGGTCTTTGGTTTAGTTTTGGGAGGATGAGCTAAGTGGAAAGGAAAGGAAGACAAAGGGGACAGGGCAAGGGAGAAGAGGATTCGAGGAAGAGATGTACAGTAAAGTGATGCTGAGGTGAAGAGACTGAGGGCACAGGAGGATTGGAGCAAATGGCCAATCAACACAGGGCAGGGAAAGGTCAGTCAAAACTACAGGAAGTTCTCCAAATGTCCAAAGTTACCTTCTTCATCTGCTTCTGCAGCTGCTCCTATTAGATGGAGTGTACTATCCACTTGTTTTCCTTGGAAAATTATGTTTCCCGGGGGCTAAAATCTTAACACGCCCATCTCCAAAGGGAGAAGTAATGGAATGCCTACCAGAGATGTTTAAAATTGGATTGAACAATATTTTATATCTGTGATCGCTGGTGCCCATATCAGGTGGTGGGTCTGCAGGTAGTGACCGAGAGTGGAAGCAGTAAGGAACATGTTCAAAAAACCCTATACTCTGTCCCATGGCACTGATTAGGAATACCCCCATCAAAGCCTGTGTATCCCTTGCTCTGCATCTCCTCCTTCAGCTGCCGGCAGCCTCTCAGTGGGGCAAAGTGTAAGAGGTATTACCTCCTGCAGTACATCAACCACACAAAATAGTGGTGACACTACAGGTCATTAGATCCTAATGATCTTTTAATATAGGGAACAATTCTGCACTGACAGATGGATCCATTGAATGAACCAATAGGCAGAACCCTGATAAATCCATGATTTTGCGACCATATAACTTGTTACAATATCTGTCACTGATCATGGAATTTTGCAGCAGAACCTAAACTTTATTTTGCTTACTGTTGACTTGCCCTGGATTTTCACTGGTGTAACTGAGAGCAGAATTGCCCTTCTTTCCCCAGGAGCAAATTCCCTGCTCCCCCGTATCCATCAATGAATAGAACATTGTACATACTAAGTGTATATTTTTCAGTTTTAGATCCTAAGGTGCTGTAGGATGGATATGATTTGTGGAAGGTGTACAGTGTTTTTTAATACCTGGCCTATTGCTAATGGTTTTTAAACTCTTCTGAAATTTGGAGGTTCACCAAAAGGGTTTGCTTCCTTTAAGAAACAACTCTTGGCATTTCAGGCAAAGATAACATTCAGTCCAGCTGTTTTATTAGAATCTGTGTTACCATATGGTTAACGTGTATGATGATGATGATTTGTTTTATCGTAACATCTAGGAGCCCTAGCCATTGATCAGGACCTTATTGTGGTAGGTGTTGTACCAACACAGAACAAAATGACAGTCCTTTCTCCAAGGAGCTATTGAGTGGTCACTTAAAATTTTAAATGAAAAGGGACTACTAGTTTTAGGTGTAAGGTGTTTTGATATAAATAACTGAGGCGCGCAATATCAGTTACTTAGTTAAAATATCCACCCAGATTCTTAAATAGCTCTTCTGTAGACAGCTACTTGATTCAAAAGGTCCCAGACCAGCATGAGTTATGTCAGTAATAATAATAATAGGTTTCCAAAGATTGATTTATAAAATTATTGCCTTGACAGCTCTGTTTGGCTGTTGAAAAAATAAATAGAATTAAGGATATTTGTAGGACAGAATTGAAGTGTAATACTCCTCTGTGCTGAATCTGGATTTGAAATACACAAGCAAGGTGTGTGTGTGTGAGAGAGAGAGATAATTTCCTCAAAACTCCTCAGAAACAAGTTGTGACAGGGTGTCAGGTGCCAGGACCCTGCACAGAAGTGAGTTTTTCTGCTGGTTTACTCTCACTGCCATACCAGGTGGGTCCTATTAACTGAAGTGTAGGGGAAAAAAGAATGTATGTGTTTCTTTGAAATAGCGATGTAGGGAGAGTGACAAGGAAATAGGGGCACTAGAAAAAAACAAGAGGAGGAGGATGCTTAGGCTGAGGTTTATGATTTTGTTGTTTAAGGCCAAGAGTTTCAAAAGCTTATACATCCATATTTAGAAACCTAGGCTGGAATGTTCAAGGGAGACAGAGTTAGGTGAAGTTAAGCACCTTTGAAAATCATAAAGTCGCAATTAAGCGGAATGATGTTCAAAAGTGCTGAGCTCCCACTAATTTCGGTGAGAGGTTGCTGGGTGCTCAGTACTCTTGAAAATCAGCCGCTTTATTTAGCAGCCTAAATTGGAACTTAGGTGCCTAACTCAAGCCTCCAATTTTTGAAAATCTTAACCCAGATTAATAATAATGCCAAACCCTGTGAAAGGTACATTTTGACCAGGGGAACTGGTGTGTTAGTAGCAGGGTGAGAATACTATCTGTTTATGTAGATTATTTAAATCCTTTTCAGAACACACAATCTTAGCTAGCAACTCAGTTGTTAAGAAATGCTTAAAATAATCTCTGGTAAAAATTAAGATATGCTGCAATTTAAATAATCTGCTTTATCACCATGATATGCTGGCCTTTTCTGAAGAAGCAATTTGAAGATCTGGAATTGCTTATTAGTCCAATAACACTATCAATTTAAATTAGTCTCAATTGAATAGCAGTGGCCTTTAATGCATACTACAGCATGCTTATGAGAAATTATACATCTTTCCCATTTACTATAACGAATTCACTCTTCTGTGATCTTACATCCAACCCAAACATTTTCTGGAATATTTAGTGCCCAATTATGCAATCCTACTTTCCTCAGGCAAAAATCCACACTGATTTAAGTAGGAGTTGAGATGCAAGATTAGGCCATTTGTTATTTTGCACTGTGAATTGTTTTGGAGGGATGTTAATTTTACAAAGTGATCACAGTTCATTTCTGTGGGATTGACAAACTGACAGAAGGGAAACAGACTGAGCAAAATAATTTAGTCCAAGATTTTCAAGAATGACTAGGGATTTTGGGTGCTTCAATTTTTGAATGCTTAACTTGATTAAAAAATATCAAGCACCCACAATTTCCATTGATAATGGGAACTGCTGCAGGCACTTAACACCTCTGAAAATCAGATTATAGGCATCTCAAGGCAACTATCCAAGAGTAGAGATTTCCCAAGTAGCATTAATTGCCATTGGTCCATGCTATCCTACTAGTGCTGAGTGCCTGGTACTTTGTATCCAGTTGCATTCCATTGGGAGGATTAATCCAGATTTTGCCAGGAAACCATGTTTTCCATATCAAAATCAGCTCTGGATTTCCAGCAGCAGTACAGTAGAACCTCTGAGTTGTGAGCACCTCGGAATGTTCATAACTCTGAAATGTTTATAACTCTGAACAAAACATTATGGTTGTTCTTTCAAAAGTTTACAACTAAACACTGACTTAATACAGCTTTGAAACTTTACTATGCAGAAGAAAAATGCTGCTTTTATTTTTTTTAGTAGTTTGTTTAACACGGTATTATACTGTATTTGATTTTTTTTCTTTCTTGTCTCTGCTGCTGCCTGATCGTGTACTTCCAGTTCCACATGAGATGTGTGGTTGACTGATCAGTTTGTAACTCTGATGTTCTATTGTATTTTAGCATAGCTCAAAGGACAGTTTTGGTTTTAATCTCTCAAACCACTTAACCTTGCCTTTGATTTTAAAACACTTAACAGATGAATAGTTTGAGAGATTTGCAGACTTTAGACGAGTGTCATCAGATTATCCCAGAGGACATATACAGTTTAGGCTGCCCAGGAAAAGTATTTATTTTTCCCCCTATTTATTTCTTTTCCCTGACTGCTACATTAGCCACTAGACATCCCCATTACACTTATCCTCCCCATTAAGCAGGTTGGCAATTGGGGCCTCACATCTATATCTTGTCTGTTGCCATGTCACACACTTGACAAATCACTTCATGAATGATGTAGCAGAAGTGCCATTTCATTAAATGGGTTGTAACAAGCCTAGATTCAGTGGGAGGACAGGGAATCTGAGGAATGGTTGTAAAAACAAAATAAAGGCAGCATTTAATAATAGACCTAGTTTTTCAGAAACATTTCTGGGCTCAGAGTCCCACAATACAGTTAGTGTTGTCTTGCAATTAGCCCAAACACCACTCACATAACGACATCACAACACAAAATCCATTGAGATAAAAATGGCAGGATAGGGGCCAAAATTTACCAATTTAACTACAGTTATTATTTGGGAAGATAGTTGAGTGAACTAGGTGTCATCACAGTAATTCTGCTTATAGTCTAAATATCAAGATTTTCAAAAATCATTTTCCCTGTAAGAATGTTTGGTACATGTGAACCCTCATACAACAATCATTTTATCCATTGATTGACCTCAGTAAACAGAATTGTACATTGCAATGCACAGAAACAATTCAGAACTTTTATCTTGCACTCTGCAGTATTGCATTGTAGTTTTCCTCTATGCAAATTCACTATTCTGTAATTGGGTTCTCCTGTATTTTACTTTAAATGTTTTGTGCAGTCTTTTAAACAGAAGAATTTGGAATACCGTAGGTGGGTTACTTTGAATGCCAACTGAATAATTATGTGATTTCTTCCATAAGGTAAAGTATATCCTGCAAGTGCCAAAACTTGATATTCATGTGGGATGGTAAGAGGAAAGCAGATAGCACAATACAGCTGTAACATGAAAGTCACAGTGTTTTGAGTTATAATGTTCTAAGACACTTGGTTGGAAGGTGAAGCCTGAACCAGCATAGCTGGTTCTATGTAACCAGCATAGCTGGTTCTATGTAAATGGGTAAAGCACAAGCAGTATATCACCAGGCAAGGAAGGCATTAACGATAAGAAAATCTTTCAGAATAAGATTTTATGCACACGTGAACCAACTCTGATTTCCAGAGGTGTTAAGCACCCACAACTGCTACTGAAATCAGAGAGCTAGTTTCTCAGCACTTCTAGAAATCAGGTCCAAAGTATATACAGTTCTTCTTTGAGTGGTCTCTGCACATTCACCCCTCATGAGCTGGATCGATGGTGGCACACCACCTGCACATGCCATGAAAGGGGAATGTACAGAGAATATCTAAAAAGAACTCCAGTTACAGGAGAGTAACAGTCATTTTCCTGTATTACTGTATTTCCAAATTGGAACTGTTTCCCAACAGAGAGGTTAAAAAACTCCAGTGATTTTGTTCAGCCTTCTCCTCCTGTGAATGTGGAAGAACAAATGGCCTAACAGAACATTGTTTCTGAGCAAAGTTTTGTATTGCTCTGACATCTGGAACCACAGATACTGGAGAATAGGGTGGTTACTGACTGGTAAAATCTTGATAACCAGAAGGCTATAGGGAGGAAAATGACCTTCAGTCTGTAAACAGTGCCACAGAATATTATGATAAGTGTCCTCTTCAACTGGATTTTGTGTCTTCCAAAACTAGTGATGGGCCCTGTAGAGTGTGATGTTTGTACTAGTTACTGTTTTCTATGTTCTGCATCTTTAAATAAAGGGAAGACCCTCTCCCAGCTGCCATTTTATATTCGTATGCTGTCTGCTCCAAGGTAAAGATGTATACTGTGTCCTCTTTCTTGAAGCCCATTCTGTTGCTCGTTCTTAGTTTTGGTGGCCTTATGGCTAAAACAAATGATTGTTCTTTGTATAGATAATATTTGGGTAATCTCATCCACAAATAGAAATTTGGCTATCATCTCTGTTGTGATGACTCTCAGATCTACCTCTCTACTCAAGATTTGTCTCCTTCTGTCCAAACTAAAATCTTGGCCTGTCTCTCTGATATCTCCTTATGGATGTCTAACAGTCAGCTTAAGCTCAGTACAGCTAAAATAGAACTCTAGCTTTCCCCCCAAGCTCTCTGCACGACCTCCTTTCTTGGTCAATGTGGACAATATCACCAATCCTGCCTGTCACTCAGCCCCATAACCTGGGCATCTTCTTTGACACAACCTAAATGTGAGGACCTAGAGAGAGGTCTGTGTTTAAATCTTATCACTTCTTTGTGCATAACCTGTCTAAGAACTCCCTTTCCTATCTATCCACACAGCCAAAACTTTCTTCCAGGCCCTCGTCATCTCCTGTCTTGAGTATTGCAACAGCTTTTTCTCTGACCTGGGCAAAAGGTATCTTTTCCCACTCATACCTATTCAGAATGCTGCTGCAAAGATGACACCCTTCTCTTTTCATTCCTCTACTGGCTCCCCCTTCTTTATGGCTATGTTTGTACTATGAGCTAGGGGTATACATCTACTCGCCCTAGCTCTTATCGAGTTAGTGCAAGTTAGAGCCCTGCACAGGACTAGTATAGAGCCCTGCAGCAGGAGTGGGATCCTAAGGATCAGCTACCATAATAGTAGGAGCGAGTGGGAGTGGATATTGCAGGGTGGGATTGAGGTCCTGTGGGTCACACAGGACCTGCTGCCATAATAGCAAGAGAGGGTGGGAGTGAGTATTGCAAGGTAGAATTAAAAATAGTCCCATACAGGGCTCTAGTGCAAGAATAAATACCTATGCAGTTGCAGTAGCACTGATAGTAGCAGAGGAGGTACGTCTGAGCCATACCTGGTACAAACTTGCCTGAAACCGATGCTACCACAGCTACACTGCTATTTATACTTGCTCCGTATTTATGCTTGATAAGAGCTAGGACAAGTATGTGTACACAAGCAGGGCACTCACAGCCTTAGGGTATGTTTACACTATGCGCTATCTCATCCAACACAAGCTACTTGTCTTCACTTTCAGTGCCTTTCAAGGCCTATCCCTACCTATTGCCTCTCATTCACTATAGAGAGGTCGGCTTTTGTATCGTATTGGCCCATGATGACAGCCTCCATTCCCCATTTGTTACGTTTTCAAACTGGCACCTTTGTGCTTTCTCCTGGCCTTTCCCCCATGGCTTTGGAGGAGCTCCCTATAAATACCTGCAAACCTCACTGTCTTCTTTCAAATCCCTCCTTAAAACTTTCTTTTGCTGTGATGCCTACAAAAAACTTGAGAATGATTAGAATGTTGGTGTGCTGAGACCACTGTGACAATATTTTCTCACTTGTTCCTTGTACCTCCCCATCTTTCTGTCTGCATTTATTTCTTGTCTTTTATTAAGCTGTAAGCTCTGTGGGACAGGGGCTATCTTTCTGTTCTCTGTTTGTACAACTTCTAGCAAAATGGTCCCTGACCAGTGCTCCCAGGTGCTACACTAATACAAATTATAAAATAAGGCAAAATCCCTGGATCAAACACCCTAGAACTTTGAAAAAATGTGGATCTACATGTAAACTTTGTGACTGAGGCTCATCTCTTTAAAAAATTGAGTGACATTCCCCATATTAAAAATCTTTAGCTTAGATCTCCTGTTTAATGCAATCAGATTTTAACAGTAGGCATTGCTCTGTATTTTCTCTCTCTTTTCCCACAGGACAATTACCATAATTGGAGCTTTTTACTTAATGAATATGTTCCAAAGCAGCCATCATTCTGAGATTGATGATATAAGGCTTCTCTGACTCTCCCCAGTCTGGCTGTGATAGTATGAGTTTGGGGAAAAGTACAGTGAGGAGCAGGATGAATGTGAAGCATTCAGCTTTCCAATTTTAAAACCCTTATGTTTTTGTTCTTCAGCCAGAAAGCAGAAGAGTCTGAGCATCACTTATAGTTAAGTGGTTGAAACAACTCATGCACTGGACTTTTTATGAAAGATTGTACAATGGAGATGTTTTGGTCTTCCACCTGAAATGAAGACAGAATGTCACATTTTTTATTAGCCATGATGCAATACTTTAAAGATATATAATGACACATGAGAAGTTATTTTGCTAATGATATTTTAAATTCAGCCATTCCATAGGAAGTCCCCCTGTAAAGAAAAGATACATTGTGACATATCCAAGACCAAATGAAAGCAAAATGATGTATCAATCGAAGTCTAGTGTGGTTGGGGTCTTTTAACAGCAAATATGTGCCCATGTGTGTATTAGAATAAAGAACAGTGTACCTCCTAACAGTGAGGTCTATTAGACAGTGGAGTAATTTCCTTAGGGACATTGTAGGTCCTTTTTGCTGTCGTCATTTAATACTAGACTGAACAAAACACTGAAGAATATTCTGTAGAGAATAATCACTAACAGCAGAGTGATTGACCAGATGACCCACTAGACTTGTCCACGTCGGATTTCTGTGATTCTTTAATTTGCTCTCAGTTATTTGATAGAGCCTTCCATCTGGTGCTATCACCCCTACTGGCAGGGGAAGTAATGACTTGTTGATATATTTTGAGACTTTTTCTTAATTAGGTTTATATTCCTGCTGGGCCCAAGTAAATAAATTAAATTACAGTGGCAAACTGCTTCTTATCTTAACTTACAGTTTATAACTTCTGTTACTTTTTAAATCATTTCTTGAAACTTTGTTGGATAATGTAGCAAGGGAAAATGCATTTAAGTGATTTATCATTAGCAGGAAGCTGGCAGCAGTACTGAAGGGAATGTAGGGGTATTTGAATGTGACCAGAATTGTTGTTTGTGAAAGAGATTTGATGCTTCATTAGAGGGGGGAAAAAACTGTACCAAAAATTCTTAATAACATTCTGTTTAAAAAGGAGCAAACCATTTAAATGCAAGATTAGCAAATGCATGCAGAGTTTAATAGATGAATACTAGATAGCTAGATACCTGATTCTGTATTTGTCACCTCTGTAATTTTTAGGAAATTCAAAATCTGTCCTAGGTGGGAGGTTGGGGGTTAAAGGTATTTGAACAGCATTGAAAGAAAACAAGCAGAGGATATATACTGTAATTTAACAGGAGAGATGTGTTAACTTGATTGAGATCTTCAGCAGGCATTTCTAGGACAGGGAATGCATTGGGAATGGAGAAGAGGGAGTGTTCAAATATTATAGCTATGGGGATCATAGAAGTATTCTATAGTTATATCTAGTCTGTACTATTTCCATTCCCTACACTGATGGCAAGTGTTTGAGCAGAACCTCTGGCTTGTGGCAAGGTGTTCATGTTGTTTCCTTGGACCTACAGTAGAAAGTGTATGGATCTAATCACAAGAGACATAGGAGAGCCAGAAGGAAGTGTGTGACCGCCCTTTTCTAGAAGACAAATATAGCTCCTCTGAACCTTTGGAAAATAGTCCTTTTCCTTCCTCCCATACCTTTTGCATCCTAGGAAGTCAAAAGACTGTGATGATGTTGATTAGGCCCAAAGGCCCCCTGCTGGAGGCCACAGGGTTCTACCACACACGTTCCAGGAAAGCAGCAGTGGGGAGGTCTTCTAAGTGGCCTAGAGTGGCTGCGAGGAAGCAACCAATCAGAGGGGCTACTGGAACAGCCAATCAGGTGCCAAGAGGGCCCTATAAAAGGAGCTGCAGAACAGAGCAGTAGTTAGTTACTGGTTGGAGCTGGAGAAGAAAGGATTGTGTGCCTGGCTGGTAGAGCAAGAGGACAAAAGACTGTCTGCTGGTAGGGACAGGAGGAGCAAGGGGCTCCTGGATGGTTTCTATGACTGAGCCAAAGACTGAGGGAGCAGTGAAGTAGCTCTAGGATGGCTGCTGGGACTGAGTAGGGACCGAGCCTTGGGAGGGCCACAGGAAGATAGTGTCTCCAGGGAAGTCTCTCTGGGGATATGGCCCAATACCAGGGCTGGGACTACTTACTCAAAGAATGCAGACACACCCAACCAGAGGGGGGCCTTGCAAGAAATGGGTGCTGACCCTATTAGAAGCACTTAATAAAATAAGCCAAATAACACTCCTGTGTTCTCATATCTGATGTGCAGATGGTTAAGCTGAGGCAAAGAGAAGTGAAATAACTTGGCTGAGGTTGCAATACTCTGTGTTATTGCAGAGACAGGAAGGGAACCCAGGAGCTCTGACTCCCAACTTTTCAGCTGTAAACATCAGATATGCTCCTGTCTCTGTGGTGTGTGTAACTTGATGGTTCACTGTATGTGAAATTCTCTTGAGTAGAGAGGGAAGGAGGTTAGAGTCAGCACCTCACGAAATGCCCAAGAATACTTATCAAAAAAATTAACACTAACCTAGATTCATGGTACTAGCTTGCATTTATATAATCACCCTTCATTTCTGAGTACCCTGAAGTGCTTTGCAAACTATTTATATAAATTGCTTTAGCTCAATATAGCAGCTGTTTCACAGTGGACAGTAGCGCTTGCACAACAACTGAGAGAGAGAGCAGATCCCTTTGAAATAAGAGGGGGAATTTAAGTAGATAATTTTGGGGGACTTCTAGTAGTTGGACAGTTGGTTACTTTACCTCTGTGTCATCCCTTGTTCGTTCAGGTATTGCAACAGTCACTTCTGATCTAGGAAGTTAAATTCTATTTAGAGATGCTATAAATTGTGAGAGTCAAATCCCCATTGATGTCAATGGGGAGTTTTGCTGTTGTCTTCACTGTTTCCAGGATTTCACAATAAGCTGGGATCTCACATGCGTTGTAGTGCACTCACTAATGCTAGCCACACTGACTGGTTTCCTACTTTTTGTTGAAACTGAAGTGGGACTCCCACTGAGATGTTCCATGGCTATGTATTTTACTATTTTCTCTTCATTTTCAAAGGTAGTATAGAAACAATCACATTATTTTCCTAAATGCCATATTAAAGAAAGCATTTTTTGACTTTCCTAACATAACCCAGAGATTATAATATTTACTCCTCCTTGAGTGCAGGGGACTGGACTAGATGACCTCTCGAGGTTCCTTCACCTTCTATGCTTCTGTGATTATGGGCCCTCAAAATTTATTTTGTAATTAACACACATTAGTAATGAAGAAACAGAAGTCATAGCAAAGGAGATTCTTTTCCTGAATAATAATATATAAACTTAGTGTTTGTCAGCTAACCTGGATAATGTATTAATGTATTGCAGCCGTCACACTTTTTGCTTTTAGTTTTAGAAAAGAAATACATCCGACTACCCTGATGTGTACGTGCAATATATTGAGAGCATTCTTCTTGCTTGGATAATAGCTTTACTGTAGGGTCCCTGGAGTTTTGAGTGGAAGATGAACCTATTGTAACAGTTCTTGCTATTTAACTGTTAGGATTGGCTGGTGATTTATCAAAATGTTATAATATTTTTCATTATAGGAAATTCCTAAAGCTTTGGACTCCTAGGCCCAGCTCAGCACTGTGAAACCAAGCACAATGTGACTTAAGTCAATGGAGATGCAACTGCTTACACCAGCAGTGAGTTTAGCACACAGATTCCTATTTACTCTGGTAACTTACTGGAAGTGTGGGACTGCAATGAAGGCTTTTACAAGCATCAAAGGCATTTTGAATGCAATAGAGGTCTCTAAGCAGTTTGAAGTGATCTGCTTAGTGTATGCGCAACGTACCTCAGATGGCACATGACAGGATACATCACCAAATCTGGTCCATTGGTTGGAGGGTGGGCATGGAGATAGAAAAAATGTTCAGGCATTTGACTGCAGCACAGTGGGGGATTCTGTGGCATCTTGAAAAAATGCCAAATATCATTGCCAGAGATTAGCTAGCAGAAGCCATTCTGCCCTGATTGAGATCTCAGAATTGTTGTCTGAGGTGGCATGTGACCTTGCATCAGTTTTCACTTGGTTCCCAAGGATATCCGCAATGATAAGAGCTAAAAACGTACCTTTTTAAGAAAAAAAAATCTAAGCTCAGCTTCTGGAGCACAATTCTGCAGCAAGAGAGAGTTTCAGGGAGTCATGGAATGCAAAGTGCTTTGATTGTAGAGGATGAAATAGCAAAGGGATTCCAATCTAATGGTGCCATTACAGCAAACTTGCACCCTAAGTTAAACCTGGAAGTGTTCATTTAGTCTACTCTGGAACAGCTCTAGCAATAATCCAACAAGCTTCCTCTTCCAAAGTCTTTTATTGTCTAAAATTGATCTCATTATGATAATACTGGGCCAGATCATAGAGCTAATCTAATTTGCAATGGCTAAGGATCTGCACCATTGTTTGCTGATGTTTAACCTAAAACTATGATATAGACACAAATACCTGCCAGAACTGCAGCTGTGTGCTGATGGATCTCTATGACCATCATGAAAACTCAAGGCTGATATGCAGTGTGAGGTACTGTTTGTTTTCAGTAGTGCTGGGCAGCTAGGGAAATTGTTGCCTGGCTAAAGCTTAAATAACTTGCCAACCAGAAAATATCTTGTAGTATCATTTATTTACCTTTGGTCTAAATCTTCAAAGACTTTATGTAGTTTGTCTACATTTTTACCACCAAAAAAAAAAAGAGATGTGATTTGAAAAGAGAGGTTGATGATACTAAAACCACCACTCTATTGAGACTTAACAGTATCTATTTCCATGGAACGCTGGTGATTTAAAATGATGCAACTGACACATGGGAGAATGGCATGTGATTTTGTTTTTTCTCCTCCATTCACTGGGGTACATTTGGCAGCAAAAAAAAAAGTTTAAATGACTACTTTGCCTTTAAATCCTTCCTCTCTGGAGTAATCCATAGTAGCCACTCCCCTCACTGTAAATAAAAAAAGAAGCAGTTGCTAAATAAACATAAAACCCTCAAAATGTGTAGATAAGGAGGTTGTTTTCCTTTGTGTGGGCTTTATTGAGCATTCCTTACTGGTGTCAGTAGGTCTAAGTAAGGACTGTTGAATAGGATCAATGAGTGCAATTAAGTTGCTGTCACGGGAATGATATGTGCATTACAAAGAGAATATACCTCTAAACATGTCTGTCTAGTTTTCCATGTACTGCATTAGAGCAGTGCAAATATTGAAGCTACTTAAAGTTGGCTCTCATTAAAAATGATACTTACTGAATGAGCTCAAAAATGCTGAGCAGCATGTTTTGTAGAAAACATGTTGAGACCATTGCTGTTTACTTTGTACAGATACCTTTCCTAAGTGTTCGTGGCATTTGTGTTAGATGGAGGTTGTAGCTTAGTATGAAACTGGATTACTCATCTAATCCTCTGCAGGTAATGCTTTAACTGTAGCTCTTTAAATGGCTTGCCTATTCTCAAGATATTTAGGTCAAGGTTTAGAATTGCCACAAAGATATTGGGACTTCCAGTTGAAAAAGCTATTCACAGTTGAAATGAGAGATCATTAGTGACAGCAGTAAATTTGATTTTAAAGAAACACCATCAAGATAAGCATTATCATACGCTTTAAAAAGAGAGACAGTGATACCTTATATTATTAAAGATGAAAGACATTCTAAAATCTACTATGAAGTTTTCACCATTTATAAAATAAGTTTACTTCTTGTAATTCATCTGTAGGACAGTGGAAGTAGGCTGTTCATTTTCCACCTTCTCTTTCTCTTCAATTTCAGTTGTTTCTTATGTCTTAAACACTATAATTTTGTGTTCGGGTTTCAAGCAATGTGGTAAAGTGTAATTACATTTTTTTATCGAAATTTAAAAAAACACAATTATGTCTTATCATACCAAGTTTTGAAAATGCTCCTTCTCCTGTTGCTTAAATTTTTGTTTAAAAATAACTATCTCCTTTTTAAAGATTTTGCATTTAACAGATGACTAATCTGTGTGAACCAGTTGAATGTATCATTTGTTTTGATTTTTCTGGCCACTTTGGAGGGAATCTGATAATTTGGTAGTTTTCACCTTTGTGTACCACATAAAAGAGATATAAACAGCAAAGAATCCTGTGGCACCTTATAGACTAACAGACGTTTTGGAGCATGAGCTTTCGTGGGTGAATACCCACTTCCTCAGATGCATGCATCTGAGGAAGTGGGTATTCACCCACGAAAGCTCATGCTCCAAAACGTCTGTTAGTCTATAAGGTGCCACAGGATTCTTTGCTGCTTTTACAGATCCAGACTAACACGGCTACCCTCTGATATAAAAGAGATATAGATGCACTGAAATCTGGAACGAGATCCTTCAGCATCAAGTTGATGCCCATTTTAATTATCATCTCTGAACTCTTTGTAATACTTAAATCAAAATTCACCAGAAACACACTTTGTTGTACAAAAGTATCTGTGCTTGCATGATTTTTAAAATCAGCCAGTAAATCCACGCTTTATGTTGAGCACTTTGAGATGGTAGAGTGAGACCTAAGAGTGTGATGATATTATAGTTTCCTCTCCCTTTGTCCAAGACCTCTCCAATGGTTGGGGCTTCTTTGGAGTTTATTAAATGAGTAATACACATTGTCTAATGGCTGCCAATTAAGACCATCCTATTTTGGCCTCTATTTTTCTAACTCTTTTGCAAGAATTAAAAATAAATAGAACTATCAACCTGAAAGTATTGTGATAGCAATGAAATTCAAATTACTTTTTTGTGAAATTCAGTACCAGTTCAGTGGGGGTTTATGTTGAGCATTTCTCTTGGCATCTTGCATTTGTAACTTTAATTTTGCAGTAGTAGAAAGTTAACATTTTGAAATAGGTGGGAAATATTATTGCTACATTTCCTCTGATATGCACTATGGTCATACTAATCATGATATTTTTGTAAACATTTACGCTATATGGGAATTCTAATAGCAGTTAATATTACTTTACACTGTAATATGCTATATACCAGGTTAATTAGTCACACTAGAAATCTAAGTCATTTTGTGATTGTTTAGCAGCCAAAGCTGTTTACGTGATGATGTTTGTTTTTGTTTTAATATATTAGGGATGAGTGAATTTATTTTCCCAAGTTTTGAATTCATTCAAATATTGTGGGTTCAGAAGTTTGCCTCAACAATTAATATCTTAGAATTTTATTTAGGAGGCCCTGGAATGGGGATTTGAGGTATAGAGGAAAGTTCAGTGAAAAATTTAGTAGAGAGTAGGCGGATCAGAAAACAAATACGAGACTGTGGCCAAAAGAACAGAGAAAGGTAGAGAGATTCCAATTAAAAATGATACAGCGTCTACACTGTATGTTATCTAGACACTAGAGGGAACCAGTTGTACTAGTTACATTACAGGGATTCTTTCCCTTCCAAAAGCTTTCCATAAGCTAGAAAAACATAGCTTTAATTGAATCAGCCAGAACGAAAATGCAAAAAAAGTGGTGGTTAGTTACAAGGGGGGGGGGAGACTTGTAAACATAGAAAACAGTTTGAGTTTAGGTCTAGGTGTTCTGTGTTAATTTAAAATTTTTGAATAAATAGCAAATTTCTGGATAAGAGGATGGTTTTTTATTTGTTTTATTTTTTGTGGGAGGGCTCTTTACATTTATTTCTCTAATGTGTTTGTGAAGGGGGATAGATTAGACCTCTGGGAGCTGAGCAAAGAACATAGGAAGTGTAACACTGCCAGCTTCTCCACATAGCTGCTGCCAGAATATAGGAGAGATATGCTCCAATAGTGAAAAGTTACTTCAGCCTCCATACTCCTACAGAACTTGGCTTCTCTGCCAAGTATGCTAGCAATAGGGAAAAGAAATTAGTGCCAGTTGTGGTGTAAATTGCGATGATGGACACAAGTCCATTAGGAAATGCATTTGCACATCAACCACCAAACAGCCTTTGAATGGTAATGACTTTTGTTCACCAGTGACCTTAGTTAGATTCAGACCTGTCGCCTGCAAGTTAACAACTTCAAATCTCATCACTAATTCCATTAGCCGTCCAGTCTTCCAGTAAAGAACTATGCAATCAGATTCAGAAATGTACCCTTCCTTGTGCCATGCAATATATGTGCATTACAATACTAAAAACATTTCTAGTCAAAGTACTTTTATAAACAAATGTTAATAAATTCTCACAACAACCCTGTGAGGGACAGTAGGAGGGAGATAAGTAGTGATTTTTTATTTTACAGATGGGGGGTAGAGGGAGAGAGAGAGAGAGAGAGATTAAAGGCCACTCAAGCAGAGGTAGCTCTAAGTATTTTGCCACCCCAAGCACAGCAGGCAGGCGGCTTTCGGCAGCATGCCTGCCGGAGGTCCGCTGGTAATGCGGATTTGGCGGCATGCCTGCAGGAGGTCCGCCGGTCCCACTTCCTTCGGCATACCCGCCACTAAATTACTGCTGAAAGCACAGTACTGGCAGACCTCCTGCAGACATGCTGCGGAAGACAGCCTGACTGCCGCCCTCACGGCAACCAGTACACCGGCCCCCATGGCTTGCTGTCCCAGGCACGTGCTTGGTGCCTGGAGCCACTCCTGCACCCAAGTAAATCAGCAATGGCATAGTCAGGTCTAGAATCTAAATCTCCAATTTTCCAGTCCACAATTCATTAGCTTAGTGAATCTAAATGTGCCCAGCTCCCCCAAAATGCAATAAAAGTATGTGAAAGCAAAGCTCTTAAATTAGAGGGTAGTCAAACTAGTCCAGGAAGCCTTGTGAATATTTATCCGTTATGTGTGCCAGATTCTTGTAGCCATGTTTCTCATGTTACTCCTGGAAGCAGAGAGAAAGTTTCACTTCTTGGAATAAGACAGCAGTGCTGGAGGCAAGTGTTTGGCCCCGTGATTAGTACTGGGACATTTGCAGACAAATTGCTGTTAGAATGCCTGTGGGTACTTAAATACAAGAGCAGTAACTAATATGACAGAAGCTCCTATTTTCTAGCTGGCACATGCCCAATGTAAGTCTTTGGAACTTGAGGTTTATCCATTTTTCTAAAGCTTAATATTAATGTATCTCTCGCTATCGTATATATTTTATTATTAAATATTTGTAAAGCATTTTGGACTATGCAAATGTTATGCATTGTGTGTATATATAAGTGTTTAGGTAGATTGACATGAGAAGTGCATGCGTTTTTAGGAACAAAGTCTCTCACCCTTGCTCATATGAAGTAGTATCTTCCAAGTAATCCTGTCACTTTCGATGGGGCTACTTGTGATATGAGGCACTACTCATCATGAGTAAGCATGAGGGAATTGGGCCTTCAGTGTTTGTCTGAATAATCATAGAATCATAGGACTAGAACAGACCTCAAGCAGTCATCTAGTCCAGTCCCCTGCACTCAAGGCAAGACTAAGTATTATCCAGACCATCTCTGACAGGTTTTTTCCAACATGCTCTTAAAAGTCCCCAGTGATGGAGATTCCACAACCTCCCTGGGCAATTTATTCCAGTGCTTAACCACTCTCACAGTTAGGAAGTTTTTCCTCATGTCCAACCTAAACTGCCCTGGCTGCAATTTAAGCCCATTGCTTCTTGTCCTATCCTCAGAGGTTAAGAAGAACAATTTTTCTCCCTCCTCCTTGTAACAGCCTTTTATGTACTTGAAAACTTTTATCATGTCCCCACTCAGTCTTCTCTTTTCCAGACTAAACAAACTGAATTTTTTCAATCTTCCCTCATAGGTCATGTTTTCTAGACCTTTAATCATTTTTGTTGCTCTTCTCTGAACTTTGTCCAATTTGTCCACATCTTTCCTGAAATGTGGAACCCAGAACTGGACACAATACTCCAGTTGAGGCCTAATCAGCGTGGAGTAGAGCAGAAGAATTACTTCTTGTGTCTTGCTTACAATACTCCTGCTAAAACATCCCAGAATGATGTTTGTTTGTTTTTTGCAACAGCATTACACTGTTGACTCATATTTAGCTTGTGATCCACTATGACCACCAGATCCCTTTCCATAGTACTCCTTCCTAGGCAGTCATTTCCCATTTTGTGTGTGTGCAACTGATTGTTCATTCCTAAGTGGAGTACTTTGCCTTTGTCCTTATTGAATTTCATCCTATTTACTTCAGACCATTTCTCCAGTATGTCCAGATCATTTTGAATTTTAATCCTATCCTCCAAAGCACTTGCAACTCCTCCCAACTTGGTATCATCTGGAAACTTTATAAGTGTACTGTCTGTGCCATTATCAAAATCATTGATGAAGATATTGAACAGAATCGGACCCAGAACCTATCCCTGCAGGACCCCACTTGTTCTGCCCTTCTAGCATGACTGTGAACCACTGATAACTACTCTCTGGGAATGATTTTCCAACCAGTTACGCACCACCTTATAGTAACTCCATCTAGGTTGTATTTCCGTAGTTTGTTTATGAGAAGGTCACATGAGACAGTATCAAAAGACTTACTAAGTCAAGATATACCACATCTAATGCTTCCCCCCTATCCACCAGGCTTGTTACCCTTTCAAAGAAAGCTATCAGGTTGGTCTGACATGATTATTGGTTGACAAATCCATGCTGACTGTTACTTATCACCTAATTATCTTCTAGGTGTTTGCAAATTGATTGCTTAATTATTTGCTCTATTATCTTTCCGACTATCCCCCAGTTGTCCTTATTTCTCTTTTTATATATCGGCACTATATTTGTCCTTTTCCAGTCCTCTGGAATGTTTCCAGTCTTCCATGACTTTTCAAAGATAATTGCTAATGGTTCAGATATCTCGTCAGTCAGCTTCTTCAGTATTCTAGGATGCATTTCTTCAGACCTTGGTGATTTGAAGACATCTAACTTATCGAAGTAATTTTTAAACTTGTTCTTTCCATATTTTAGACTCTGATCCTACCTCATTTTCACTGGCATTCACTATCTTAGATGTCCAATCTCCACCAACCTATATATGCTAATTTTCTGAGAGAACATAGAGCAGGTAGGTACACGTGAACATATGTACCCTATATAGGTATTGTCCACTGAACAGTTTGGTTGAGACCATAAAAACATAAGAATGGCCATATTGGGTCAGACCAATGGTCCAGCTAGCCCAACGTCCTGTTTTCCAACAATGACTAGTGCCATGTGCTTCAGAGGGAGTGAACGGAACTGAGCACTTTATCAAGTGATCCGCTCCTTGTTATCCAATCCCAGTTTCTAGCAGTCAGAAGTTTAGGGACACCCTGAGGATGGGGTTGTATCCCTGACCATCTTGGCTAATAGCCATTGATAAATTATACAATAGTGGGCATGTCTTCCATGAATTTATCTAATTCTTTTTTGAACCCAGTTATACTTTTGGCCTTCATAACATCTCCTGGCAACGAATTCCACAGGTTGACAGTGTTTTGTGTGAAGAAGTACTTCTTGATAATTTGTTTTAAATTTGCTACATTGGGTGATCCCTGTGTTATGCAATGGGATAAATAACACTTCCTCCTTCACTTTCTCCAGACCATTCATGATTCTATAAACCTTTATCATATCCCCCCTCAGTTACCTCTTTTTCACTCAAAGAATTCTAATAGATTGATGAGGGATGATTTCCCTTTAAAAAAGCAATATTGATTATTCCCCAACAAATCATGTTCATCTATATATATGATAATTGTATTCTTTACTATAGTTTCTACCAATTTGCCTGGCAATGAATTTAGGTTTACTGGCCTGTAATTGCCAGGTTCATATCTGGAGCCTTTTAATACTTTATTTATTTATTTATTTATTTGGTCACATTAGCTATCCTCCAGTCATCTGGTAGAGAGGCTGATTTCAGCAATATGTTACATATCACAGTTAGAAGTTCTGCAATTTCATATTTCAGTTCCTTCCTAACTTTTGAGTGAATACAATCTGGTTCTGGTGACTTATTATGGTTCAATTTATCAATTTGTTCCAAAACCACCTGTACTGGGACAGTTCCTCACATTTGTCACCTAAAAAGAATGGCTCAGATGTGGGAATCCCTCTCACATTCTCCGCAGTGAAGACTGAGGCAAAGAATTCATTTAGTTTCTTTGCAATGGCCTTGTCTTCCTTGAGTGGTTGTTTAGCACCTTGATCATCTGGTGTCCCCACTGATTGTTTGGCCAGCTTCCTGCTTCTGTTGTACTTTAAAAAAAAAAAAAAAATCTGCTGGATTATTTATTTATTTTTTGTCTTTTGTGAGTTGCTCTTTGAATTCTATTTTGGCCTGCCTAATTTAGACTCTGACAAGCCAAGTGCAAAAGTATATGTTGTTTTCTATTTTCCTTAGTGGGATTTGACTTCCAATTTTTAAAAGATCTCTCTTTTTCTCTAGCTTCCTCTTTTGCTTTGCTGTTTAGACATGGAGATTTTTGTGGTGCCCTTACTGTTTTTTGTATTTGTGGTCTACATTTACTTTGAGCCTCTATTATGGTGTTTGAAAAAATGGTTTCCATGCAGCTAGCAGGCATTTCATTCTTGTGATTGTTCCTTTTAATTTCCATTTAATTAGTCTCCTCATTTTTGTGTAATTCCCCTTTTTGAACTTAAATGCTACTGTGATGAGTTTCATTGGTATTTCCTCCCCCACCCCCAAATGATGTTAAATATAATAGTCACTATTATCAAGTGGTTCAGCTATATTCACCTTTTGGAGCAGATCCTATGCTCCGCTTAGCAAGAATTGCCCCCCAGTTTCCCCCTTTGAGGGCTCCAGGACTAGCTGCATCCGATTCTGCATTTTATCTCTGCATCCCATTCTGAGGTGACATGTTCCCAATCAATATGGGGATAGTTGGAATCCTCCATTATTATTACTGGAATTCCGTTTTTGTAGCCTTTCTGGTCTCCCTGAGTGTTTTCACAACCACTGTTACTACCAACCAAATGATCAGGATGGTATATTCCTACTGCTACAGTCTTATTATTCAACCATGGAATTTCAAAAGGACTGTAAAGTGAAGAGAAGCAACTCTGATTCATGTTGTTTGAAAGTGCAACAATATTACTGTATGAAAGGATTCTTTATTAAGTGCACGTGCTTATCAATATATTATTACATTTTCAGAGTTTTCAAAAGGTATTTTGTTTTACAGAAAGTGACATTTAAAAACTAATAAAATAAGCTGTCCTCCCTTGTTAGTAAACTGTAGCATATTACTGTCTATTGTTACTACTGCATCTGGCTACACACACACACACACTTAAACAAGTCAATGGAATGTTCATCTGATTGGTGGAACATTTTGAAGATACTGTTTTCATCAGTCAGATATGCAAATTGAAGTATAAGGGATCTCAATGAGGTTTAGACATCCTCTGTGATAGTAGATGAATACAGAAGTCCTTCCAGCTTTTGTTTGTCTGCAACCTTTATAATGAAATTGTGTTATTTTGTGCTACAGTGAAACATCATATTTACCCAGTTAAATTATAAGGCTGCCCCAATGTATAATAGCATGAAATAGCAGCTCACTGATCCATATTCTATTGACCCAATCCTGTCATCTTAAAGAAGTAAAAAATTTCTATTGAAGCCAATATATTATGTCACATTGTTATTTGTCAATGGAGACTTTGCTTGCACTGACTACAGGATCGGGTCTTATGTCTTCTGCTGCCAGTATCTATGTATTTCTTTCTTCCAAGTCTAGTGACATCATTACCATGTGTCAGGAGCCAGTTGATATCAAAGCCATCCAGAGAGGGATATCTGTTTGTTTAAACTGGTAGGGAATGGCTGATTGACATCTGGCTACCATTTTTCCACTGTTAAACAGGTTTATTTACTGGTCTTATGGTAAATGCTTTGTCAGACCTGCTATTCAGGATATACCTTTGTGGGATATGCCAGAATAGTAGTTGATCTTGCCAAATGCCAGCCATTATTAGGAATGCACCTCCCCATGTGTTTTCTGCAAACCTAGAGTCCTGTACAAAAGAATACAGTTATCCCTGAGCGGGATAGAGCGTATGCAATAACTGCTTGGTTAAAAATAATGGAGTGTTTTGTCTCAGAAGTGTAAATCCAGCATGGTCTGAAATGCCCTGTGAAACCAGTATTTGTCTTCAAAGGCCTTTGGATCAGGCCTTCATTACAGCTGTTAACTTTAAGAATTGGGATGTTTTTAGTGGTTTTTTTGGGGGGTTGGGGGAGGTATTTCAGGGGTGAATATTAATGTCTGTATTCCATCAAAGCAGAATGCCTGAAACTATAGCATACAATGTACAATTGAGATTGCCCACACACTCTGACCCCTGTGTTCTTCATTAGTGACTTCACTTTTTTTTAGTTCATATGCTTGCTTGGGCTGTCAGTTCTGTAACTAGTTTAGCTGTCTCCCTCTATGCTAAGTAGGTATGAGCTTAGAAGTGTTGCTTCTTGTCAGTGAATGACAAGGAAGCACTGCCTCTGAAAGGTCATTTTGACATAGCTGGTGAGAGATGGACCAGTGGCAAGGAAATGGCAGCTGGAATTTTAGTGACTTTTAGAATCATCTAAAACTTTGAAGATCTCTTAGGCAGAGGAAAAGGGATGTATGTGTGTATGAGCACGAGTCGGTGTGGAATGCAGGTCTGGAGAAGGAGGATGAAAGAGAATGAAAGAAAAGAAGACCAGATGGTGACAGAAAAGGGGTCAGTGGAAGAGGAAATGGAAGACAGGCTACCCTCCCTCCTCTTCTTTTTCGAGAGCAAAATTTAAGCCCCAGAGTGTTAATCACATCTGTTGTTAAATGCTGGAGAGGGCCATTATGTGCAAAATATATCAAAGGATGGCATTTTCTAGCTTAGAGCAAAAATTTGTACTACTTGCTTCTAAGGTTTGGTGAGGGATGATATGAAGAAGATCATGTGCTTATGTGTGTTGCGTAACTGTTAGATACCAGTTGTGAGGCACTTCATTATGTAGACAATATATTTGAGAAACAAATAAAGTTTTCTCAAATAATCCCTTTAGATTCAAGGTGGCAGATCAGTCAGTGAATTTATCAGGCAGCTGAACACACACACACAGCCTGGATGCGATCTCATTCACATCATGGAAAGTGTTCATTTCACTGCATTATGCAATAATTGCCTTGCTATGCTGTGTTACCATATTTGAGTTCAGGACAATGAGCACAATTTGCTAATGTGTTCTCTGGTTTGTTCCCTATTAGTGAGAATATTTGGAGGGATTTTTACTTCCCATTCCCTACAGTGTCTTCCAAATGTTTTCTTTTGGAACAAAGAAGTAAATATTTTAAAATGGTGATTCTTAATGAGCCCCTTTGCAAAATGGAAACTTACAGAAGAAGAGGTCTCTTTGCTAGTTACTAAACCAGCTTGCCCCTTGAGAGGAAGATGTATTTCCAGGTGGATAATGTTTAAGTTCAATAAGCAACTGCACACAGAAATGGACTTGAGCCTATAAAAGAGAAGTTACAGAGTGATGGAAATAGATGGTCTGTTTTTCTTGTGATATCTGAGAAGGATGTAATGATGCATGACAAAAATAAACAGTAGCATGCACTAGGCTGCAGAATTTATCTATGAATACACACTCCATTGAAAAAGTATTTTTGTTGTGAGTGACACCATTAGGTGTGTCTGTCTGTCTTACCTTTTGTAAATGTGGGAAAATTTTGTAGATACATATTATTGCACTTTGCTATTGTAAGTGTAATAGTTATGTCAGTTTTGTAAATGATTTAAGTTTTTACAATAGAATAATAATGTTATTGCCTAATACTGAGCAACAGCAACCTGCAACAGAAAGGCCACTGAAGTAGCACATTATATAAGAAATGTCTTGTGTCACTTAATGTCTACGTTTTTCTATAATACCTATGCCAAAATTTTCAGACTTGGGAGGCTAAAGCTAAGTTTCAAAATCCATACTGAGACACCCAACTATAGGTGGCCTGATGTTCAGTGGTGTTGAGTACCCACAACTCCTATTCATTTTGCTCATCCAAGTGTGAAACTTTTTGCTTTGTTGTATCTGCTGTATATTTATTGTTGTGTAATTACACCACTAACAATTTAGTAGCCTTTTGCAATTTGTAACACTAAGCCTGCTTGCCTAAAGGTGCCAATGAAACATTTTTAACACCATATAATTCAACAACAAGAATAAAGGGTCTGATTAACAAATTCATTGTTGGTTGATTGATAATGGGTGGAATAAGGTTGCTTGTGTTGTAAAAATTTGAGTACATGTATTATGTTAAACTAGGGTCCTAGAAAACTGTGATGAAAGTAGTCCTCAGGCTTATGCTTAATACATTTTTATTGCAGACATGTTTAGAAGGCTCACTAGCACATGCTGTCACATTACTGAACATTAAAACTAGAGAACTTTAAGTTGACATAGCCTCAGCAAATGGGTTACTAAAATTAGAGGCATGTGAGTTTCTGATTCAAAATCACAGGCTTTTTTGCAAGAAGAAAAAAATATAAACTAGTTTCTATAAGGGAGGATTTAGTAGAGGGGATCCTCTATCCTAGTAAGAAGGAGAGGACATAAGTCGATAAAGTGCAGGTAAGAACTGAAGAGAAACAGTCAAATGAAAAGGAGTCCCATTCAACTGAATCACATGAAGGCAGACAACTAAATATTGACATTTCATAAGTGCTTATACACAAATGTTAGAAGTCAAAATACTAAGATGGGTGAACTTGAGTGCATGGTATTAAATGAGGATATTGATATAACAGACATCACTGAAATTTGGTAGAATGATTATAATCAATGGGACACAGTAATAATACCAGAGTACGAAATATATAGGAATAACAGAGTAGGTCCCGCTGGTGGGGAAGAAAGCATACAATCAAATAAAGTAAAAATCTTAAATGAATCAAACTATACCATTGAATATCTATGGATAGAAATTCCATGCTTGAATAATAAGAGTATAGCAGAAGGAATATACTAAGTGTGTGTGTGTGTGTGTACACACATCCTGACCAGAAAGGTGATTGCAAAATGTTCAGAGAGATTAGACAGGTTACAAAAACAGAAAACCCAATAATAATGGGAGATTTCAACTATTTCCATATTGACTGGGTACATGTCATCTCCAGATAGGATACAGAGATAAAATTTTGAGACACCATTAATGACTTCTTTGCGGAACAGCTAGTTCTGGAACCCTCAAGAGGAGAGGTAATTCTTGATTCATCTTAAATGGATCACAGGATCCAGTCCAAGAGGTGAATATATCTGAAACTGCTTGGTAATGGTGACCACAATGTAATTATATTTAACATTCTTGTTGGGAGAAAAGTACCAAAGAAATCCACCACAGTAGCATTTAATTTCAAAAAGGGGAATTACACAAAAATAAGGAAGCTAGTTATACTGAAATAAAAAGGAATAGTCAGGAGAGCAAAATGCCTGCAAGCTGCTTAGAAACTATTTTAAAACACCATAATAAAGGCTGAAAGTAAATGTATACCCCAAATAATAATAATAATTAATAATAAAAAGCAGTAAGAGGACCTAAAAATTCCACCATGGCTCAACAACAGAGTAAAAGAGGTTGCTAGAGGCAAAAAGGAAACCTGTTAAAATCGGAAGTCAAATCCTGCTGAGGAGAATAGAAAGGAGCATAAACCCTGGCAAATCAAATGTAAGGCTATGTCTACACTAAAAACCTTATACTGGCACAGCTGTACTGCTGAAGTTGCGCCGCTATAACGTCTCTCGAGTAGCCATTCTATGCCGATGGAAGAGAGCTCTCCCACTGGCATAATTAAACCACCCACAACAACATAGCACTGTCTACACCGATGCTTTTGTTGGTGAAACTTATGTCATTCGGGGTGGTTTTTTCACATCCCTGATCAAGAAAAGTGCTAGTGTACACATAGTCTAAAGGTATAATTTGGCAGACCAAAAAATAATTGAAGAACAACTAGCAAAAGCACAATTTTTTTTCAGAAGCAAGAAGCCTGTCAAATAATCAGTGGGGACACTGGATGATCAAGGTGATAAAGGAGTAATCAAGGAAGACAAGACTATTGCGGAGAAGCTAAATACATTCTTTGCATTGGTCCTCACTGCAGAAGATGTGAGGGAGATTCCCACACCTGAGCCATTCTTTTTAGGTGACAAATCTGAGGAATTGTCCCAAATTGAGGTATCAGTAGAGGAGGTTTTGGAATAAATTGATAAATTAAACAGTAGTAAGTCACCAGGACCAGATGGTATTCACCCAAGAGTTCTGAAGGAACTGAAATATGAAATTGCAGAACTACTAACTGTGATGTGCAACATATCATTTAAATCAGCCTCTGTACCAGATGACTGAAGGATAGCTAATGTAACACTGACAAGGCTCCAGATGTGATCCTGACAATTAGAAGCTGGTAAGCCTAACTTAAGCACAGGGCAAATTGGTAGAAACTATAGTAAAGAACAGAATTATCAGACACATAAATGAACATGATTTGTTGGGGAAGAGTCAACACAGCTTTTGTAAAGGGAAATCATATAAAATATCCTTCTTTCTTGGCTGAATTAAATGAAAACTGCAAAGAACTAGAAAATAAACATAAAACTAATGAAATTATCACATTTAAACTCAAATATGGGTCCTGTGTAGACTTAAATGCATTTGTACCTTTAATTCATTCTGTCATTGAAGGTATATATTGCTTTGCTCAGTGTCTCATTATTCATGCTCCTGTTATTCATAATGTTACTCCCATACTTGTTGTTTGATGTCTATATAATATAACATCTCCTAAATTATTTAGAATGCAAACACCTGGATTAAATACACCAGAGACAGCTCAGTTGAGAATGAAGTGACTCGTGATGGGGCTTGCACCAGTTCCCTTCAAAAGTTGTTCCACAGTCTAAGAGATATCAGTAATATTAAACCTCAATTTTCCTTTGCTCACTTTTTTCTGTCATGTTCATAGAATCATAGGGTTAGAAGGAACCACAAGGGTCATCTAGTCTAACCTCCTGGCATGATGCAGGAGGTGTTGAATCTAAATTATCAAAGACAGATGACTATCCAGCCTTCTTTGAAAACATCCAGTGAAGTAGCTTCCACTATCTCCCTAGGTAGGCTATTCCATTGTCCTTCTGTGAAGTATTTTCTGGAGATTTAATCTCAATTTGCTATGCTGTAGTTTGAACCCATTGCCTCTTGTCCTACCCTCTGTGGTAAGAGAGAACAACTTTTCTCCAACTTTTTAATGGCATCCTTTCAAGTATTTAAAGACTGCTATCAGATCCCCCCCTTAATCTCCTCTTTTCCAAACTAAGTATACCCAGTTCCTTCAGCCTTTACTCATATGGCTTCCATTCCATTCCTTTGATCATCTTTGTCACTTGCCTCTGGTTCCTTTCCAGTTTCTCTACATACTTTCTATATATTGGTGACCAAAACTGGACACACTACTCCAGCTCAGGCCTAACGAGTGCTAATAGTATTATCACCTCCTGTGACTTGCATGCTATGCCACTGTTAATGCAATAGAGAATTGCATTCTCCCTCCCCCCCACCTTTGCATCAGCATCACTTTGTTGACTTATGTGAAGGATCACAACCTCAACAACTCCCAGATCCTTTTTAGCAGTACTGCTGCCAAGCCAGTTATTCCCCATTCAATATTTGTGTATTTGGTTTTTCTTGTAGCACCTATATTTGTCTTTGTTGCATTTCATTTTGTTGTCTATAGCCCAGCTCTCCAATTTATCAAGATCCCTTTTAATTTTAGCTCTATCCTCCAAAATGCTCATATCCCCCTTCCCCAGCTTTGTGTCATCTGCAGATTTGATCAATATGCTTTCTATTCCTACAGCCAAATCATTAATTAAGATATTAAATAATGTGAGACTGAAAACAAACCTGTAGAACCCCACTTGAAACATCTTTCCAATCTGACATAATTCCATTAATAGCTACTCTTTGTTGTGGTTGTTTAATCAATTATGTTTCCACTTAGTGGTAGTTCTGCCGAACCTGCATTTCTCCAGCTTACTTACAAGAATGCCATGTGGAACTACATCAAAAGCCTTGCTAAAGTTCAGGTATATTATTTTCACAGTGTTCCCATATCCACTAAACCAGTTATCCTGTCCAAGAAGGAAATCAAGCCGGTTTGGCATGATTTGTTCTTAGGAAATCCATGCTGGCTGCTGCCCTTCAATTTGTGAATACCTGGAGGGTGAATGCTTTATACATTGCTCTAGTAGCTTCCCAAGTATCGAGAGCAGGCTGATTGGTCTATAATTTCCTGGCACCTCTTTTTAAAGATAGGCACTACGTTAGCCCTTCGCTGGACTTTCAGGACCTCTCCTATCATCCATGTCATCCATAACTATTCTTAGTTATACTTTATTTATTTAGCACCATTGTTTGAACAAATTCCTTTTCCCAAGGAGTCCAGTGTTGTGAAGTGCTGTGCACCCTAAGTTCCCACTGCAGTCAGTGTAAGTTTAGAATTACCATCTTCTGTATGTATACAGAGAAAGGACAGAGCATAAAGGGTGGATGCTGTTATACCATGTTGGGTCGCCCTAAAAGTTCACTTGCCGCCCCCAGGTGAGGAAATGGAAACCATCTAAAGCTATGATAGTACAACTTCACTAACCCAGAAACCTTAATTCTCACACTAGAACGCCTGTGATTTTCCTGCTTCTTGGCAAACATATAATGGCAGGTTGGTGTTGTTGTGAGGCTTTATATTACTATGGATTCTCTACATATGCAAAATAAAGAATCCTTACTGGTATATTGTAAATAGTTTAATAAATAATTAAAAACTTAGTTATACTTGTCAAAGGGGCAAGTGTGCCTGCTTCTGTTCTTGCTTATACCTGTTGTACAACAGTGTAACTGCATTTACTTTTGTGGAGTTTCTTTTAGGCTGAGCAGCAGAGTAAAGCTAAATGAGCAGAGAGTATTTTGTAATGCATTGACCCTATTTTGTCCAATAATATTTGTTGACTTTCTTGTTAATTGCAAAATTTAGTCACATGCATAGTAGGCCTCTGGGCCCTTATGTATGAAAGAGAGTCTGCTGTATTTGAAAATTCAGTTACTGGGGTCTGTGATTGAGGTCTCCAAGCAGCCCTATGTGTGACCTTAGGGAGTCAAATTAATTGCCATTTATCTTTGTTCACCCATCTAGAAAATGAGTACCTGATGTCAATCTCACAGGGATTGTCTGTGAGGGTTAATTAATCAGATGTACAAAATACTTTACTTTAAGATGGCTGGATGAGAGCTGAAGTGCATTTTTATCATCCTCAGCATTTTGGCTAGCTTTATTCTCTTTGATTTGAAAGCAGACATTTCTTTTTAGATACACTTATACAGTATCCATGGAGCACGTGTAATGGCCCAGAAAAAGCCAGTATTATCAATACTGCACATTCTAATAGCATTTAATCCCATTTTGTAAAATGGTTAATGCTCACTGAATACTGCTTTCAGTGATTGACTGGAATTCTTCCCCTCTTCAGAAATCCCACCCAGTTCCTTTTCCCTCATCATATATGGTGCTACATGAAACTAACTTTATTTTAAAAAAGCCTAAGCCCAAACACACAAGCCTCACAATTGGCCAAGTAATATTATTTTTACCACTTCTTAGTAAAAGAGACAACTATTTATCTAGTGCATTATCCTACATAGCAAATGGAGTTGAGTTAAGCAGCCTGCCTTTTGATGTGTAATGCATTGCACTATTTTTTGGCAGTTTTGCTGCCACTTGCTTCAGTGAAATACAGTCTCATATAACTTGCTAGTCTCAGCACACTGCCAGTGCTTATGTTTTATTTGGCAATAAATTAAGACAGTTCATTGCCAAAAAATAGATAAATGAATAGACCTGACAGCTATGAATCAGGAAATGACTGTTTCTTATAAACATATTTTACATGGTATTCCAGTAGATACTGGCTGGTCTTTTATTATCTAACTTCATGTCAAATCAAATGCCTTTAGGCCAAGGTCATAGTTCACTTAGAGAATCACTTCCAGTGCTTCTGGCACTGAAGGGTCTCAGCACCCAAACACTACAATCTAATGTGCTTTGTTAGTACCTAGCTACAATCCTCTGCATTGATGAGCCCGTTTTTTAACCCGAGCATGTAACAACAGAGAGCCCAATTCCCTGTACCAGTCCAGCCCCTTTGCACCACTCTAGTGATGTAAAGGAACCAGAATTGGATTTGTCCAGTTGGGAATTCCCTTGTTATAAGAGAAATCCTCAGCTGGTGCAGAGCTCCCAAGAGTGGCTCTTACCACCCCTTCATGCAGTCTGAGTATAGGGTATGGCTGCGGGAAGGGGGCAGGACCAGAGCGCTTGGGGCTGTGGGCAGCTCAGTGTAAGACAGACCCATAAGGCTGCTATAACTTATGCCAGGGCCCAAATCTACCAACAGATAGAACAAGAATCTGGGGTATGTAAAGGGTATAAGGGCCATTTTCTCTCCCACCTCAGGTCTTGCTTGGTCAGACTCGAGAACCAGGTTCGATATTTCTAGGGCATTTCTTCCCATATAGAGAAGTTCACCCTGTACTTCCAATATTGTAGGGAACACATGCTTCTCTTGACTATTTATTCTTCTTGGATCCTAGACTGTGAATTGTGGAGTGTTCTTTCATGTAACTAGTATCAAACTTGACATGCATCAGCAGTGAGAAACATCTACTCGGGAAGGTAGGATTTTCTATGGTGGATCAGATTTTAACATCTGAAAAAAACAAGTTCCACATCCAAACATTGCAGATTAATTTGGCTTGATCTAAAGTTTTGTAACAGAAAAAACTGTACAGAGCTTAATTCTCCCCTCTCACTCTCAGCTGTAACTTTCCATTGACTTCAGTGGGAGCTATGCCTGGGCATCCAGAAGTAGAATAGGTCTGATTATCGTTGAGGCAACGCAACGTTTTCAAATCCAGTATAAAGCAAATTAATTCTGCCAGTTTAGCAAATTACTGCAGGAACATAAGACAACTCTTACTTTCATACCTGTAGTCAAAGGGTAGGGGACTGCAGCATTAGGCCCAGAGTCAGGAAATTCAAAGCCCAATGTAGCTTCATTGGCACAAAATTGTTCTATGCAACTATGAGAGGCCCTGAAGCAGGCATCGCCAAATAAGGTCAGGCAGGTGTTCCATTCTAGGCTAAAAATGCAAATTATTTGAATTAAGCTGAAATCTTGCACATGCCCACAATGTATAGTCCTCAGCTACCCCTTAATTAAATATGCAACCAGACCTTCCTGCCAGTCCTGAGCTTACCTGCAAAGAGGTACCTGCTTGCTTCCCACAGGCCTTAGCCACAGATCATTATGAAAGTCAGCTTCATAGCAGCTTTCAGCACTTGCCAAGTGAAAAAGGTGCCTTGCTAAATGGTGATAAACAGTAAGCTGCAGATGCAGTATTGAATGAAACAGAGAAATAAAAGTTATGAATCTATTCTTCTTCTATTAGATTTGATATGTATTGAATCTTTCCTGCTTGTCATGTATCCTGTCAAGGATAAAATAAATTTTTTTTAATTGCTATTTGACCAATTTATCTTGAAATTTTTTTTTGTTTGTTTTGTTTTTTTAATCCACACCTTTTTTGTGTATGGTAATCTACTTGTTTCACTGTTTTTCTTTAACCTTTAATGAAAGCATGGTATTGTCAGTTGTACAGGGTATATAATGAAGAAATGTGCATTGGGATAAGGATATGTTTTAGATTTTGTTTCCTGAAAAGGTCAACAGTACGGTAGACTTTACAGCTTTCATAATTCTCTTCTCCCTTGTTACATATAGCTATCCTTGGTTGGAGATTACAAAAACTAGTTCTATTTGCAAAGAATTTACTTTATTGGAAAGACTCATTTTGACTAGATAAATACCTTTATGATGACAAGTGTCACTTTAAATTTAGTGTACTGTATGCCAGGTAATAAATGTTAACTATGACTCAAGGCTTTTTGAGATTTTTCCATATAATTTAAAATAAAATCATCTGAATGATATCACATTTTGAATGCTAAGATACTTTTAAAGCTTCATTCTTGAGTTAAAATAATTGCATGGAGTGCAGTAGGAGCTCAAACACTGCAGTGTTAAAGTAAGTTATGGTGTCTTGGACCATCACTATAGAATACTGTAATACTTCTATATAAGCAATATTGCCAGCCCAAAATGTTCAAAAGTCATATATCAGGCCCCAAAAGTCATGAGATTGGCTTAAAAATAATGAAATTTAAAATAAATAAATTTTGGCTTCTTTTTATTTGCCTTGAGGCTTTTGAGCTTTAGCATTCATGCTGATCACATTTTCCAGCTTTTCTGTATAACCACGAGGACTTGAAAGTTAATTTAAAAAAAAACAAACCTTAGAGTCTCACATAATCACATGCTTCCAGAATCTGGGGGGTTTAATTCCCTGTCCCCCTCCCCCCACAAATTATTGAAAGAGTTTGCAACACTGTAACAGAGTAATACAAATTGCAAGGGAGACAGAAAAAGCCATTCTGGATGCCCTTCCCAATTCTCTAAAATAAAGGTTGAGTAATCTATTTAAAATGAACATTATTTAACATCCTGCTATTGGCAAAAAGAAATATCCAACTCCTAGGTATTTATGAAGGAAGAAGCTGTTTTTGCAATCTCACCAAATGGCTTGATAAGAAATTAGCTCAGGTGCTACTAATCTGCACTTAATCCTCTCTCAAGCAGAGATGTAAATGTACTAACTCCAAGATATGTCTTTGTGAACAATTAATGACTAGCTAAAAAATAATAGCATGTGAATGTTCATCGGATTTTTAAAAGAGCTAGAACAGCCTCTTCAGGAGGCTGTAAACATTGACATGAAGTCACTTTCCCAAGCTAAAATCATTTGACTTTATATAATCTAAAATAGTTTTTGAACCTTGATTACACAGAACCTCCTCTGTGCTTTTTAGCGGACCTTCACAAATACAGGATTTTTGTAAAATAATAAAGGAAAAAGCAGATGAACGTTTAATCAAACCATTCCTCTCCTTTTTAGATGGATACTGAAGTAGTTTATGCACAAATTTCCTAATTAAATTTTAAAGTGGAATTGGAATTAAAATATTTACATAATATAAAATAAATGGAAAGGTGTCTCTCTATTCCCTGAATTTCTAAATGTAAGCATTCCTTGGAAACTCAGACAGCAGTGTTGTCCTAATGCAAGAAAAGCAAGAAGTAAAACATAGTAATAAAAAACATTGTAGTTGCAAAATGAACTATAAACATACCAGTACTATAAAAACAATCTAGTTTTACAATATAGTGTTAGTGAATTGCAAAAATTAAACAAACTGCATAAAAGCTGAAATGTAAACTAGATTTTTTTAATTTAGGTATATTAAAAAAAAATTGCCTAAATTTTCAAAGGTAATGAGTGAATTTAGGGCCTCCATTTTGGGGTATCCAAGTTCAAACACCCTACAGGATGTCTCGTCAACCTAAAGGGGGTGTTTGAGAGAGCAGGAGCTCAGGACTTTCTGAACATGAGGGCCCTTTAAGGCATGACATTTTGTTTACCCAAAATCATTATCCACTTTTGAAAATGTAGGCTGCTATAATTTGTCTCAGGGGTGTTGCTTTAAGACAGACAAGAAGTGGAAAATCCATTTCTGGAGCTGCTTAAGTTAAGCATAGCGAGGCTTATCCAAACATCCCTGGTCTATAAGCTGAACTGAAAATCTCTCAAGTACAGGCTTTCTCGCAAGAGTTCTAATTTTTCTTGGTACAAGCCAGGACACAAAAATAATACAAAAACAATTTCTGTTGCAGTATTCTAGCATTTCCACACTCAGATAAATCCAAGAAGTATAAAGACACAGGGAAAAAATATATATAAAAACAAAGAAGTTACCAAACTGTTTAGAAACTGAAAAAATATTGTGGTTCAATTTGAGGTTTGGGCAAAATTTTATCTCAGCCAGTAGCAGCGCTCAGGGTGGGTTGGTTTGTATTGAGTACTGTTCTCCAGAGTGTAACTTTCATTTAAAACAAAATGTAAGTCTCCAGGCAATATGGTTGTGAAGAAACCATTCAAAACTTGAACTGAGCATAAACAAGTACACTGGTGTCCTGAGTCTACAGATAGTCTAACAACACTTCTGAGAGCTGCAAACTGCCTCATCCATCTCAATAGGGTGTTAGCTCAGGTTAAGGATTATGTGGCAGTGGGGCATAGGCTGGATTTCTTAACTGTTCACTTTCAGACATGATAACATTAGTTTTCTAAGGTGTAGACTTTTTAAAGAAAAGCGTAGCTTTTGGAGTTGATAGCTGGGCTTCATTGAAAGATATTTTTAACCTTAAACTTCTTCTGTTTGGAAATCTAGTCATATTGTCATCCCATTGCACTGCTGCTCTACCTAATGGTAAAACATTATCTTGCGAAGTGAGAGTGATCAGTACATTAAAACTATCATTAGTGTTGTTTTAGTTAAGTGTATTCTTTACCCTTTCCATCTTATTTTCTTAATTTGCTCCTGGATTAGTTCAAATCCAGATTCTACTAGCTAGACAAGGTGGTAGACTTTTTTCTCATAACAGAGCAGTTTCTTAGGGTGACAGTTTAGGACCGCAACTGTTTTGAGATGGTTTGCCAAGTGTAGCTGGAAATGATGATTGTATTCACATACTATATTAGGCAGAATGATCCACATTTTATTTTGTAGCTCTGTGTAGCAAGGATACTACTTGACTCAACTGTTTATAGCAGTGTCTAATAAGAGATTTTCTGCTCTTTTTTAGGTTACATTAAGTGTGAAACATAGATATTAGCTGTGGCAGAGTAGTGGGGGCAAAAGACTTATCTGGCTTTAAGACTAAGCTTGATAAGTATATGGAGGGGATGTTATGATAGGATAGTTTAATTTGGGCAATTGATCTTGGATTATCACCAGATAAGTCTGCTCAATGGTCTGCGGGGAGATATTGGATGGGATGGGAACTGAGTTACTGCAGAGAATTCCTTCTTGGGTGCTGGCTGGTGAGTCTTGCCCACATGCTCAGGGTTTAGCTGATCGCCATATTTAGGGTCGGGAAGGAATTTTCCTCCAGGGCGGATTGGCAGGGGCCCTGGAGGTTTTTCGCCTTCCCCTGCAGCGTGGGGCATGAGTGGATTCTCTGCAGCTTGAGGTCTTCAAACCAATTTTGAGGATTTCAATAACTCAGTCCTGGGTTAGGGGTTGTTATAAAAGTGGATGGGTAGGGTTCTGTGGCCTGCCTTGTGCAGGAGGTCAGACTAGATGATCATATTGGTCCCTTCTGACCTATGAGTCTATGAGTCTATTTATAGTTCAGGCCAGGGTAGGATTCTAGTTTGAATTTTTTTGTAGTTAAGAACTTTTTGATGAGATTGCAAAAGCAAATCAGATTAGAACATCTCTTACTAACCCGCAGACCCCATTTTACTAGACACTTAAGAGCTAGTATAAATTTGCCACCTTTGGTCTAAAATCTCTGGGTCATTGTTTGTTTATTTCAGATGACTGTACTCAAGTGGAAGGATTTGAATTGCATTGTTTGTGATGTGGGTCCATAAAGTGGTGTTGCTGCCCCAAAGTGCTTAAAAATCATGAATAGAGCCCCCTCAAAACCATGAGTGACTTAAAAATCGTAAGATATTTTTACAAAATAATACATTTGGGGTTCATTGTTTGAACCTTTAGGATGCCTGCAGGTTATGGTTTCAAAATTTTCTTCACAACTATGAAGGCTAGAAATGTACTTTTTCAAAAAATAAATGAAAGCTGAGGTTCTCATGTAATCACTTGACTCCAGGAGCTTGAGTGTTGGGTAAAACACCAAATATGGTGAGACTCATTATAAAATCAAGAGAGTTAGCAACACAGCTGGACACAGGAAGGATTTGTGCTCTGTTGGTCAGAAGCAGGTTATGCACTGAGAAAAGGGAGATTAAAAGTTGAAATCCTGGACTTTTTATGTCAACTGGAGTTTTTCCATTCATGTCAGTTTAACCAGGATTTTACTCAAAATCTGTTACTGAGCAGTAAAATGATACAACCCTTTCTCTCGATCACTACATATCTTTCTAACGGTGAATTTGTTCTGACTGTAAAAACCTGATCAGCTTCTGGTTTCAAGAAACTTATCTTGACCTGCACAAAGGGCTTTATCCTGAGAAAACGTGCATTGTTTAGAAGGTAGTGCAATTTAAGCAGCTGCCTACTATGCTGAGTGCTGAATTGCTCCAAATCCAACAACAAACTGGAGTAAAAAGAATACAGCTCGCCCAGCAGCCAATGGGCAGCTTTCCGTTTTAGTGGCAGGAAGCCTAGTGTGACCTCTGTGTGTCGTGCATACTAGGAGAGGATTTGCTCACTCACAAAAGCTAATCATCCTGGCTCCACATGACATAGTTGAATGGTCCCCGCAGTACGTTCCAAGTCTTAATTCTGTCCTAATGTGCTGGTTATGGGTAAGAAAAAGTTGCTTCTTAACAAATCAGAATAGACAATCAGAAAGCTGTGGATATGTGCAGATATAGGTGGCTACTTGAACATTTAGGTTTTTTGAAGGTAATTACCTGGATCCATAATACTTTGAGGCATCCTATTTGATCCCATATGCTCTGTGGAGATCTACTCAGCTGATGCTTAGACAACAGACCTCCAAAGAACACCTATGTGTTGCTGGCAATAGTGTTGATGGTGCAGCAGGTAGTACTCTTTTTTCTCTTTGAGTCAGCAGTGATGGAATGCCTCAGCATAGTTTTACATGGCACTTTGCTTCAGGAGGCACCCATGTTGGATTCTGTTTTTATATAGTATTTGAGTTATGCACCCGTGGAAAAACATTGTTACTGGTAGAGGAAGATTTTGCAAATAATAATACAATGGATCATTGCTTTAAGCCACTTATTCATAAATGCATAGACAATTACAGGATAACCAATACAACAATGAGAACTTGACAGGGCTGCCTCCTGAACAAAACATTCCACCTGCAAAACAGTGCCTTTCTGGCACTTGCAGTGCTGCTATAATCTGCAGATCAGCATAGTAGCTTTGCTCCAGTTTGCTGGATTTGGAACAAGTAAGCACTGCACTTAATGATACTTACCATTCAAGGGATGTGTGCTGGTTTTGGGGTTTGTCATAAAACAAAGGTCCAAATCGACTGAAATCATTTTAAAAATAGGACACTTTTTATAAACATTTAAGGGTGTTAGCCTTTGCTTTCTCCCCAAGTTTCAAATCAAGTAAGTAAATTCTTTTAATGTTTCAATAAATGATGATATTCCTCTTCTCTTCCTAAATTAAACCCCTGAATAGCATTAAATGGCTTTTGTGCTATGCCAAAGAAGTGGCAGTGTTTCAGTGGTGGGCAAATGATCTTTGTATGTTTCTTTCCTACTACTGAAGCTTGAGACCTTTATTTATAAAGTGATTTGCAATCCATGGATAAGATATCAGGTAAAGACAAAGCATTTTTGTTGTTTTATTGTATTTAGGTAAACTTTTCATTTGAATAACTATGGAGTCAATGCAAAGTCCATGATTGAGTGTATATTTAGCTCCGGTACCGTATGCTACATATGTAGTCACACACAAGCCCTTACTTATTCAGTTGTATTCCAGGAAATCTTTAGACACCATGTCAGATCACATTATTTCCAGCGCATCATCAAAGATCTACAACCTATCCTGAAAGATGATCCCTCACACTCACAGATCTTGGGAGACAGACCTGTCCTCGCTTACAGACAGCCTGAAGCAAATACTCACCAGTAACCACACACCACAGAACAAAATCACTAACCCAGGAACCTATCCTTGCAACAAAGCCCAATGCTAACTCTGTCCACATATCTATTCAAGTGACACCATCATAGGACCTAATCACGTCAGCCACAATATCAGGGGCTCATTCACCTGCACATCTACCAATGTGATATATGCCATCATGTGCCAGCAGTGCCCCTCTGCCATGTACATTGGCCAAACCGGACAGTCTCTATGCAAAAGAATAAATGGACCCAGATCTGACATCAGGAAACATAACATTAAAAAGCTAGTAGGCAAACACTTCAGCCTCTCTGGCCATTCAGTAACAGATTTAAAGGTGGCAATTTTGCAACAGAAAAGCTTCAAAAACAGACTCTAAAGAGAAACTGCTGAACTTGAATTGATATGCAAACTAGATACTATCAACTTAGGCTTAAATAGAGCCTGGGAATTGCTGAGCCGTTACACACATTCACTCTGTTTTCCCCATGTTAAGTATCTTGTCAAACCATCTTAAAAGGGCTTTCTTGATTATCACTACAAGTTTTTTTTTTCTCCTGCTGACAACAGTTCATCTTAATTAATTAGCCTCTTAGAGTTGGTTGGGCAACTCCCACCTTTTCATGGTCTCCGTATGTATATATATTTCCTCACTATATGTTCCATTCTATGCATCTGATGAAGTGGGCTGTAGCCCACAAAAACGTTTGCTCAAATAAATATGTTAGTCTCTAAGGTGCCACAAGTACTCCTGTTCTTTTTGCGGATACAGACTAACACTCTGAAACCTGTCATTAATTTCATGGTCTTCAGTTCTGCTTCAGTGTTGGTAATAAAGTCAACTCTTACAGACTGTCTCCTCACTGGGGTAAAAGTTCAAAAACAAAGAAACAAAAAACCCTAATGAGGTCTGCGTGTCACAGGAAAAACAAATAATTAAATGGTTAGGCCGTGCTGTTCATATTGGGTGAAATACACCTGTGGGCAGAGGGCTAGCACAAGATGTCAGAGTAGGACTGAAGTGGTGCATCAACCTGGTGATGGCCCTTTGCTCAGGGATGAATTTTGCCCATTATGTGGAATGTATGTTTGAAGATCCTGCCCTGGACATTTCCTTCCCACCCCAACCCTGTCCCCTATGACAGGGTTACAAGGGGGTCCTTCCTTTCTGTGCGACTGAATTCCTTGTTGCATGAGCTTCTCACAGTGTCTCTGCACCTAGTGCCCCCAATAAATATTTGAACTTGGTGCTGTATTTTTTCCAGATAAAAGCCGCAAAGAGCACACACAAGAAGTGCCTGACGATTTATTTGAAGACTATTCTTTCTACATGGTGTGCACAGTTCTCAGATTAATGTGAACTGTTAGTGATGAGTTGGTGTATCTTCACTTTAGACACAAATCACAGCGGTGCCAATATTTCTAACCCACAGTATAAAATTGCATGCGGTTTGTGCAGCACGGTCAAGTCATAAAGGTGACTTAAAAAGTGATGAAAATCACTGCTTTCTGAAATGTCAAACTGAGGAGCATATTGAGACAAAACTCTCAGTGAAGTCTAATGGAGTTTTACCAGGGGTCAATGTCATAAAGATCTCAGGATTGGGCCTTTAACATAAAATTCATCCCTATGCAGACTTTATGCACTGACCAAGACCTGCTTTAGGGGGCAAAAATCACCCATCCGGAGTGCCTGCACAAGAGCTATGCACCACTTAAGGCCTATTTTGAGTTTTTAAATGGGATTTAAGAGGTGCATATGCCTTATTTAAACCTCACCCTAAGCGCTTAAAGCAATGAGTGTTTCACAGGGCCTTGCACAGGCCCTTGGCATTGGAATAAATTTGATCTGTCGTAAGTAAAGTTTTGTAGCCTCATGTTAATTTCAGATCTCCATGTACAATGTCCAATTTCATAATTTATACCTATGATGTAACCTGAATTTGTTTTATAGTTTTAATTAATGCATACATTTATTGTTCCAAAGAGAAGAAAAATGAATAAAATAGTAAAAAAAAAAACACTGTATAAACCAATATAAATCCAACAGGTTACTGTGACAGTCCTTAGGGTAACCAAGACTGTGAGTCACTCTGTTACCCCATGCCTTCAACATGAGGAAGTCTTGTTGTGTGTAATGTGCTGTCAGCTCCCTTACACCAGTTAGCCACTCAAGCACTCTGCTCTGAGCTATGCTAGACCTTACTTTGCCTGGCTGTTCAACAGAAGCTGCACCTCCAGTCCCAGAGTCCCTTTGAAGTGTTCCCCCATGATGTCTAGGCAGTGGCTACTCACAGAAGTACCAGACCTGCTGTTCCCAAAAGTACAGTATACATACCAGCTTGTAAGATTGAGCTCAGGAACAGCACTTTGCTTCACATGACTGCACTGTGATATATTTCTGGTGAAAACGAGAGTAAGTCTTTGATAAAATAACGAGTCTTGTGGATAAGGGAGAAGCCGTGGATGTGGTATACCTAGACTTTAGTAAGGCATTTGATATGGTCTCGCATGATATTCTTATCAATAAACTAGGCAAATACAAGGGGTACTATAAGGTTGGTGCATAACTGGCTGGATAACCGTACTCAGAGTAGTTATTAATGGTTCCCAATCCTGCTGGAAAGGTATAACAAGTGGGGTTCCGCAGGGGGTCTGTTTTGGGACTGGCTCTGTTCAATATCTTCATCAACGACTTAGATATTGGCATAGAAAGTACACTTATTAAGTTTGCAGATGATACCAAACTGGGAGGGATTGCAACTGCTTTGGAGGATAGGGTCATAATTCAAAATGATCTGGACAAATTGGAGAAATGGTCTGAGGTAAACAGGATGAAGTTTAATAAAGACAAATGCAAAATGCTCCACATAGGAAGGAACAATCAGTTTCACACATACAGAATGGGAAGAGACTGTCTGGGAAGGAGTATGACAGAAAAGGATCTAGGGGTCATAGTGGACCACAAGCTAAATAGGAGTCAACAGTGTGATGCTGTTGCAAAAAAAAGCAAACATGATTCTGGGATGCATTAACAAGTGTGTTGTGAGCAGCAGTGTTGTGGTTAAGCACTGGAATAAATTGCCTAGGGAGGTTGTGGAATCTCCATCTCTGGAGATATTTAAGAGTAGGTTAGATAAATGTCTATCAGGGATGGTCTAGACAGTATTTGGTCCTGCCATGAGGGCAGGGGACTGGACTTGATGACCTCTTGAGGTCCCTTCCAGTCCTAGAATCTATGAATTTATAAGTTTATCAACAAAGACTGGAGATTCAGGAGATAGTGAGTGAGGATATTTGTAACAAATGGTTACATAGTAAACAAAATCAGAACATGCTTTTTAACGTCTAAACTTAACTAATAGGTTAACCTGTCTAAAGAAGTTTTTCACCCAAAGTCCTCTTCAACATTTTCAACCAAAGTTGGCTGAGTTCCGAGTTCCTGTTTTCATGATTGTAGACATGCTGTCCATTTATTTCCTAGGTGTAGGATGAGGGGGTGTCTTCTTTGAATCCTAACTATACCCCCAAAGTTAACTGTATTTGCTGATAGACCAAATAAGCTTCCGTGGCTTATTTCCTATGTGCTGCTTAGGGTGACCAGACATCCTGCTATTATTGAGACTATCCTGATATTAGGGGCTTTGTCTTGTATATGCAACTATACTCTCCGCCACTGAAAAAGTGTCCTTATTTTTCACATTTGCTATCTGGTCACCTTAGTGTTGCTTTCCTGTTGACATCACATTTCTTTGTTGACATTTGACTTAGTTTGTAAATAGGCATTCATTGTATTAACTTACAATGCGTAATTCACATCCCAACAGAGTTACACATTTCTCATCTCCTGTCTGGAGGAAAACCTGTTTTTTCAACTTTGCTGGTAATTAATACCTTGATATAGACTTTAAAAACATATTTTCAGTATATATACATAATGCCTTCCATAGTATCTGTATGTACATTTCACAATATTATTTATGACCATTGTGACAGCAGCTTTCATTTGAGACCTCCCATGACAGTCTTTGGTGAATTAGAATGTACACGCCACACTCGTGAGATTTCTGTATCTCCTTGTCAGTTGCCATTAAGAGGTTCTTGGATCACAATGCCAGAAGACTAAGAGGAAATTTGATGATCACATCAGGAAGTGATAGGATGTGATGGTGGCGTGTTGGTTTTTGCCTGAGTATTCCTTTAGGTGTTATCTTGATGGTCCTAATCTGGATAATTAAGTGAATTTATAGGCCTATCATTTTTGGGATATGAATGTTTTACCATTGAGGTTCTCACTGTTGCTAATCATAACTTCTTTTGTTTTAAATCTCATCATATGTACCTAGCTCACTGTTAGGAATTGCTGTGATTTGGACTTTTCCAAATGATATGGTTAGATATGTGGCAAGAGACTGCATCACACTGTTACTTAGGTTGCTGACACTGAAGTGCAAGCATATTATTGAGCTGCTAGGCAAAAAAAATATTTGGTGAAGATTGTGGCACATTCAGAGAAATATTCTGTATAATAGGTACTTTTAATCTTTTGCTAAAGAAGAAATGTCTCTTCTCAAAATATCATATACCTCATTGATTTTGTGTTGACTTTTCAGGCACCAGGACACCTGTTGTGAATATATTCTTAATAATGTATTAGATCTGAACTGAAGTCAAATGTTAGTGGACATAGAGCTACATGAAAGTGCTGTGTGCTTATTGCCAGTTTTATTACTGAGTGTTCGAAAACAAGCAGATCCTTCAAAAAAGCCATACATTAGAGAAAATGCTTAGAAAAAGATTAACATTTTGAAAAATGTGTATAGGTTTTCGGAGGTGGCAATGTTGATGGTGATGTAATTTAATTGTCAACAGGTTAGACACTTAGTAACTATAAAAAACATTTTTGCCATATGCGTTTGTTTGCTAATGTATTCTTGAAATAGGATTTATTTTAAAAGAAAGCATGTGTAAAGGACTTGACCTAGAGCAACCATAAAATAGCCAGGAAAAGTAAGTTGGTTAGTGTTCTCCAAAGCTAATCCAGTTTATGGATATGTATATTATGGTCTCACAATAGCACGACCAGTCCAGCACAGGTGGCTGGACTAGATGACCTTTTGTGGTCCCCTCCAGCCCTGAATTTCTATGATTCTACAACAAAGACTGTAGTTAAGGTTGCATCAGACTTTTCTATTTTTCTTCTGTACCTCAGCGTCCCACCAATTCTTTGAGACCTTTTTTTTTGTAAACATGCCATGAAGAATTTAACCCAAATTTCAGGTACTAATGTTTATGGAAAGAACTCCAATGTGTATTTTTTATTTGTAAAATAATATTTTAGGAAATGTGGAGAAACAGAAAAGCTTTTTATTTTTTCCACGCAGTGGACGTTTTCTGCTCCCTGTAACTGCCAGAGCAGTAAACACTGTGACATCAGGAATAATCAGTTACTCAGCACTCACTTCCTCAAGTTTATTTGCATATGTAGGCAAAGTCATAATTGCCTTGGTTGTCTTGGGAATGGCTGCCTGAGACTCCCATAACACTCTGACAAAGCAGGGTCCCAGGAGGAGCTGTAATGAAAGCAAGATGAGTTTGGCTAAGCTCCTGCTCTGCTCCTTTGGGTTTGTACTGGGTAAGTTACACTCTTTGTTTTCAAAGGGTAGACGTTTGTCACTTTCCTCTGAACAGGTTACATGAAAATAAATAAATAAAAAAATCCAGCTCCTTTCGTTTAGATGCTCCTTGCAAATTAGAGACCATCACTTTCTGAGTATCTACCTTTTTAACAGCGCAGAAAATTATAGCTTTGAGTCCCTACGTAGTTTTCTGTTACACAATTTAAAAAAAAAATTGAAGTTGAGTAACAGTGAAGTTATATTAGCAGTGTTTTGTTTGAATAATGTTTCATTTAGTACTTTCAATATATTGGTCAATATGACACTGAGTGGTGAAATAAGGATAAAAATAAAGATAACAGTGATAAAATATACTGTGAAGACAAGAAACATAAGTGCTTTATTATTTAAATAGCACAGTTAAAATTTTTCTTTCTATTAAAAAAGGAAACTCGCAAACAAAACACTTCGCTTAATGTTAGTCAAAGTTGATCTCAATATTAGTTTTACATAGATTCACTGCCTCATTCAGTGCACAAGATATAATTACTCTGGGGATGATTTGGGGTTGTGTAGTTGTCTCTTGGACCCCTGGCTCATTTGTTGCAGAAATTAGCAGGTTTGCTTTCAATGAGGCCAGGGATTGCAGTAAGAAAAAGCTGGTTAGGGCACTGAATATCAGAGATTTGATTCTATCCCTGCCTCTGCCACCAAGTTTCTGTGTGGTGCTGGACAAGTTGCACCAAATTTTTCACGTGTGTAATTAAGAGTTATATCATAATTCATATATGCATCCATTCATCCTGACATTTCCTAACTTGAGTGCTTGATTCTGCAGTCTTTTAATCCTTTTTAATCCTTAACTTTGTATTATAAGTGTAATGCTAAACTACTCTAATGAAGATGCTGAACTTCATTTCTCAGCCCCAATCACCTGACTTGGGTCAGTGAAACCAAGTTTAATAGCTCTATCACCTAAGAGGGTCACTATCTACTGATTGCTGGAACACATGAGGAACTTCTGTTGGTGTCAGTAAGAGTTATTCATGTACACAAAAGGGCAGAATTTGGCCTTGAGAATGTAAAGCTGTTATTGAATCTGAAACATAACTCCAAGTGTTTGGAATCTTTCCTATACAATAGGGGTCTCAAACTCAATGTACCTTAGGGCCAGTGCCAGTCCTTAAATCTTCCCTGTGGGCCAATAACATCACTGAAGATGGTGTTCAGAAAATAAAACGTTTATATTGTATTTTTTATTTCAAATTTCTTAGAAATAATAAAACTGTCCTACAACTTTATACAAATCTTCACCTGCCAGAGAGTTTTTAGTGTTTGTCAGACCCCTGGCAGTGCTTCAGTTCTGTCAGTTTGTTGATGTTTGGCCTCAGTGACGGAGCAGTTGAAACCTTCAGGATTGCAGCAAAGTGCATCAGATAGTTGTGTTCGGTGTTTTGACGTATTTATATTCATTGTAGAAAAAAAGTGATGCTGCCTCCATGGCTGACTCTGCCATGATGATATCTCTGTCCTCCAGCCAATGGGAGCTGCCGGCAGCATGCCTGCATGCCTTTCTCCTCCACGGGTCACAGTGGGGAGGTTCTCGGGCCACAGATGGCCCATGGGCCGGGACTTTGAGACCCCTACTGTACAACTTCATTTAAAAACAACAACAAAGCAGAAGCAAAGAATGCTTTAAAATAAAGTATTCTTTTTTTAACTGGAGGGCTGATTCTGAGCTCATTTACACCATTGTAAATCAGCAATCGCTTACCTCATTTATGCCAATGCCAGCGCCAGTGACTCCCACCAAATTCTGAATCAGGCCCATTCTTTTTAAAACTTTTTTTTTTAAGTGGATGTAACAGATGTAATGTATGTCTTCAGTCAAAAGTCTTGTAGTACTATGTGTGTAAGGGATTAGAGGATGCAGGAGAGCTATGTTCAAACGTTAATTTAGATTACATGGGGAAATGATGGACTGGATGGGTCTCACTTCTAACTACTAATTTACCTGCTAGGGTAGGTAAGCACTGGAATAGGCTTCTAAGGGAGGGTGTGGAATCCCCATCATTGGAGGTTGTTAAGAAGGATGGGACAAACCCCTGTCAGAGATGGTCTAGGTTTACTTGGTCTTGCCTCTGAGTGTCGGAGATGAACTAGATGACCTCTCAAGGTCCCTTCCAACCCAAATTTCTATAATTCCTTCTAATACCCCCTTGTCCATCTCACAAAACAAATGCACAGTTTGGCATCAGTAAGTCCGATTGGCCGTCCCTGCTCATGAAAAATTCAGAACTGATAGAGCAGAGAGTTCTACTAATCAGGGCTGAGCTGCCATGGCAGAACTTTGCTGGGATTGCGTGTATGCACCTTGGAGCCAGACCCCCCAGTACTCGCTAAGGCAAAAATCCTACTGATTTCAATGCAGAATTCTGGACTGATTTATTTATATAGGAAAGTTTGCCTTTAGAATTGTTTACCCTGCAGATAATAAAATGCCATGCCATTCCCTTCCACCTACCTTAAAAAAAATCCCTAAAACCCTATATGTAGTTTTACTCTTATGTAAATTCTACAATTTTTTTTAAAAAAGGACGAAAACTGTAGATGTCTGAAAAGACACTTGGAAATGCATTGATGCACCTATCCAACTACTTACTTATAAACAGTCATATGTGCATTTTATATAGGATGTTTTGTTCCCTTTAATAGTAGTGGTCTGTGGCTAGTCACCCGTGTTCCAAGTCTCTCCCTATTCTTAAATAGGCTGTCTGGGACTTGTATTTCCCTGGAAGGAGATTATGGCCTACTGGGGAGGGGTGTGTGTGTGTGTATGCACGCGCAGTGAGAGTCATATGACAGGACTCCGGTATGTAGAAGCTTGTGGTTCATTTAGTCAGGTAGAGTGGAGAACTTCATGGAGTGGGAGTCTGCTTGGGGTGAGTCTCAGTTTGGAAGGGCTAGTTTAGAGCTTTACATAAGAGTTGGAGAACTAGCAAGGAAAAACATGGGAGGAAGCCCCTCCACTGGCCCTGCGCCATCAGGGCAAATTAACTGTTTGAATCTGGGATGCTGTAGAGACTACAAAGTCCTGGAGGGAGGGGTCTAGGGATGGCAAAGGCTGGTAGGGACTGAAAAGATCCATTGAACTTGAGGAAGTTTGGCTGGAAGGAACAACTGAACTTGAGGGAGAAGACCAGAAGACTTGATTTGAGGCAAACTGTTAACTTTGTTAATAATCCAGACCCCAGAAGGGGAATGTAAATTCAAAAGCCCAGACATCATGTTTTGACTGACTGTAAAAGAAGGTAAATTGGGGCAGTGACTGGGGCCAGATGCTAGATTGAGTAAACTGCTGATACATGGCATGGATTTAAAATCTAGATTTAAAAACAGGTATAGCAGAAAGAATTGCTAAAGAGAATACTCAACAGGGATGTGATCTTTCGAACTTCTAGTCATGTGACCATTTTAATTTTTGGTTTTAAACAGGAAAAAAAACCCACCCTCAAAACTTTTTTGCTGTGATGCATACATAAAACTTGACAATGGTTTTGCTGGTAGTGTGCTGAGACCATTACCTGTCAAGCTGACCAGTTTCATCTCATTTCCTTGTACTCCATCTGTCTGTATCCATAGTTGTCTCTTGTTTTATAGTTGAGTCCGTTGGGATACAGACTTTCTTCTTTTTGTTCTGTTTGTGCAGTGCATAACACAATGGGATCCTGGCTTGGGACTAGGGCTCCTAGGTGCTACCATATTACAAATAAATGCTCACCAAAAAATTCTAGTCACCCTGGCAGATAGTAAAAATCAGTCATGTAATGATTGCCTCCTAGTGACATGAAAAAGAATCCTGTACAAATTAGCTCAGCCAGCCTTTTCACTATCCAGGGATACGTGCCCTCAAACCTCCCTCAGAGCCCTGTAAAAGTTCAACCCCCCAAACCAGCATTTAGCTTTTGCTTTCTTCATTATCACAGGTTTCTTCCCTGAGACCCATGCCAATCCTATCTCAAAAAAAAAAAAAGTTTGTCCAAATTTCTCTTCCCTGACTCAGGAAAACACTTAAGTATGTGCTTAAGTGCCCACTTAATGCTTTTCATTATTGCAGCGATAGTGATAACTGTCATAGTGGGAGATTAATTCCATATAAATACCATTGAGGGTTCCCCAGCATTCTGTGTGACACTGAATTATAATTCCAAGGTTAACAAAACTTTCAATGTGCCATCAGGGTTTCCCTGAGAAAGACCGTGTAACTTCTGCTGTGCTACAGGGCCTACAATTGATAACAATAGGCAGTCATCCAGACCTTTGCTGAAATGGCATCGCAAAGCATAGAAAATAACTGCAAAGAGCAGTGCAGAGTCATAGTAAATTGATGCAATATTTTATGTGTAGATATATATTTGTATGCATATGTGCATCTGTATAATATGCATGCATATATATGTGATTAACTGAGAGTTTAAATTCTCCCAAATGGATTTTTAAAGGTGCAGAAATAATAATCAATATTTAGAGTAGAATGGGGTTTGTTACCACAGTTGATAGCACTTTCCACAAACTGAAATCACCCACAAGCTGCAAGTAATTATGATTTGTTGTATTGATGGGTTTTGGCCCCTTCTGTTAAGTTGTTAAACCACACTACACATTTAGCATGGAAAAGAGTTCAGAAACACGATAATTTATATAACTGTCAGGGAATGAATTATAGATATATCTGTTGTGTTTAAAAAGTTCCCACTTGTTATACTTGCATTATTACAGAAGTGGTGAACCGTATATCTTTGTCTGTAATTAAAACTGTACGTAAGTGTGACCTTTAGAAAATAGATTGGAGAGTAAGAAAACATTGCATTTTCATATAACATGATGCTTAAATTTCCATTCATAGAGCCAGCATGTTTTGTGCATAATGACTGCTACAGTAAGTTAGGCTGCTGCTGTATCTACAGTTTTTCTTTGTAAATTAATTACAGGGCAGCTTTTAGTATTGGCAGGCATTCATATAAGGCTGAGTGATTATGTATGTTTAGATTTCTTCCTAATGATCAAAAGAGCTGATATTTCAGACTTCAAAGGGAGGAGGATCTGTACAAGAGATGCTTTCTTGTACCTGTGAATCACAGTATCAATTTTGGTGAAATGTCTAAAGGACAAAACTGCTGAAAGAAATAACCTTATAAAAATTATCTTCAAAATTGATGTGATGTCTAACTGCATTGTAGCAGATTTCTTCTTCCTCATTAGCATGTTCTCATTTGATTGATGATGTTCAGTGATGTCACTATCACATTTGTTACCTCAATTAACTGCCAAGGAAACACTATGTAACCAACACTAAACTATGTTTGTCATCACTAAATGAGCCAGGCAGATGATTAAAGGGTGCTTCTACTCATGCAGATGTCTTATGGGAAGAGAGTCGGGAGATAGAGATGATCACTATTAAAATAAGAAGTTACTGTGTCTGAGACACCACTCACTGTGTTAGTGATTGTTAGTGATTGTGTACCCCGGTATTTATTCTGGAGCAAGAAAGAGAAGTTGATCACGTGACAATTCACTTAGCAATCTGTGTACTTTCAGAAGCAGACAGTTTTTTCTTTGGGAAAGGAGGGTTTGAAAAATGCATCAGGTGAGGTTAAGTGAAAGCTGGGAGTGCTTATGGGGCATTACTTCAGCTAGTAACAACTTTGAGAAATTCTGTAAATGGTTCTGTCCCAGGGTTACTTGTCCCTTTAAAGGAACATCTACACTGCACACTTCTTAGGGCGGGATGTAGAACACATAGACACTAGCCTCCTCACACGGGTGTAAATAGCTGTGTACATGGTGAGGCACTGCTTAGGTGAGCATAGTAAAGTCAAGCCTGAACCCTTTGGCTGTGTGCTATGGCATGTACCCTACATAGCCTTCTACAGTCCAGTTAGCACCTCCCCTGTCTACACTGCTATTTTAAGCAATGTAGTCTCCAGTTGCTGCAGCTTATCCCTACCACAGGGAAAAGCTCTGGCAGCTCCCTGATGCTGGAGCTTTCCCCCACTTCCTCCCCGTGTCAGAGACTTTCCTTGCTGCAATAAAAGGCACTGGGAGAACAGAGAGGTGCTGAACCCTTTCCATGCTGCCTCCCCTCGGGCTGAGCCTTTCACTGAAATGTGTAGCTACACACTACACCATGGTTGCAGCCCACTTTTCACTGCAGCATGTGGCTACATGTACCCTATACATTGGTGACACTCGTGTGCAGTGTGTAGATGGAACCTAAGATGGAGCAGGGTCCAGTGCACCTGTGACTTGTTAGACTTAAGAGAGGACACATGGGTCATATGTTGGCAAGCATCTGTGAACAGTCAGGAGCAGTAGGTGAGAGCTGCCTAAAAATAGAGGCAAGACCAAAGGAGCAGTGGAGAGTTTGCTGAGGCAAAGCACTGCAGGAGATCACAAGGAGAGCAGTAAACATGAGTTGCCACTGGTGATCTGTGAGAAACTGTTGGGGAGACTGGTTAGAGCTGAAGAACCCTGCCGAGTTGTCTGAAGGCTTGTGAATTGACCCGTGGGAAGAAGGGAAGAACCAGTCTGATCAGCATAAGCCAGGCCCAAAAACTAGGAGTTGACTCTGGAGGGAGGTCCCAGGAGGAAGGGTAGGACTCACAGGCAAGGAAACCTTGGAGTGGAACACTGCAGGGAACCCTCTGGCAGAAGATCCAAATGGAGAGGTGTAGGAGGTGTTCAGGAGCAAAGAGTTGGTCTGGAGGGAGGTTTCCCGGAGTGGGGGGTGAAGTAGGACTCAGGCAGGAAGGCCTGAGGAAGTGAAACAGTGCAGAGAACCTTCTCACAGGAGATCTGGCTTGGGGCTATGGGAGAAGACTTGTGGGAGCCTTGAAACTCTGAGATAGGAGGCCTGGAGAGAGGAGCCTTGGGAAAGGGGTAAGGGAGCTGGGACTGAACAGTTAATTACTCTAGAGATGGTGACCTTTGAATGGGTTTTTCAGAGCTGCTGTTTGACTTTGGGGTTTTGAGAAGAACTGTACTGACTACTTTGCACCTATGTGAGACTGTGGCACTTCATATGAATAGAAGGGTTTGAGTTTGCTGCAGAGAAGAGACTGTATTCCTTTGCATGGGTGAATAACAGGAAAACTGATCCCGGGTCCCTTATTTTACAAGGTCCTTCTCTTTCCTTTCTGAAGAGCATGTGTTGTGTTCTTGCAGAATGTATTAAAGTCTGACTGTATTCCAAACTACCCAATGCTCTTAGCAAGCTGAATGATTTGACCTTCATTCTTGCTTTGCTTGAATTGCATTTCCCTGGATACAGTGGAGGAGGAGGGAAAAAAAAGCAGCTCAATACCTTTGTTTTTTCAACTATTAACCAACAATCACATGGTTCTTTCCTATATGTCAGCTTTAGGTAGTAGTTCTCACATCTCATTTTGAGAACAGCAGCACCTCTAAAACGATTACACTTTTTTGGCTTAAAATGTAGCATGGCTAATGACAACACACAAATGAAGAACCTTGGACTGGATCAACCCCTCCCATGGTAAAACCCACAATGGTGCTCTGAGCAGTAGAGGAAATTTCTGTGAGGCTCCTCTGGAAGAGTTCTTCCAGCATACCATCAGGGCAGTAGGTTTCTCTCTCTGTGGAACAGGCTGCTGTGTCAGATCTTAAACCTTGAGACAGAATAGGCCAGGCCTTCCTTGTGGAGCCCTTATGCCTGCACAGTGCTCTGGCCCCTGGCACACTATGGAGGGGTAATAATGTGCATCCCCCTGGTCCTGTCCCTTCCTGGCTTGTCCACTCTTGATCACAGCCTGACCCATCCCCAGGGCTGACCTTACCATGAGGCGAACTGAGGCAGCCACTTCAGGTGCCAGACTGTGGGGCAGCATCACTAGGATCCAGAGTGTAGAAAATTGTATCTGCTGCTGGTGCGTATGTATTCTCTCTGCTCTAGATGCACAGAGATGGTGGAGTGCTGTGCTGGAGGAAGGAAGGCACAAGAGACATAACAGGCAGGCAGGAGAAAACTTGAGAGGGGATAACAGAAAGCAGCAGGAGCTGCAGGGAGATAGAGGAGGAGGAGCCTCTTATGTACCTCTCTAGCACCCCCAGGAGCCTTGACTGATTAATACCAGCTTCTCAGGGACCTTCCTGTTTCCTGCTGCTTCCCTGAACCCACGTGGGGAGAACAGGCAGTCAACTGAAGTAGTAGGAGCCAGTTAAGCCCTTAAGACGTTGATATCTTCCCACACTCAGGCTCTGCTACCAGCCTGCTTATTTGTCCCCTTCAGTTGAGTGTTGAGAGCCACTATAGCTGGCACAGAACAGCAGTCATGAGTGAAAGAAGAAAACGCCCCTCTGGGGCAGCACTCAGAAGAAGAAAGCAAGCAAAGGAAGCTTTTCTATCTAAACAGGAAGGAGCTCTCCTGAGATACATAGACACAAATGTTCATGGTGAGCCTTCTGACCCCAGCGAGGATGTGAGTGGTGAGACAATGCCTGATCCAGTTAGTCAGAATGCAGGTGACCTGGCAGCTACTGCAGCATCCATATCTCCATTTCAAATGGATGTAACCATGCACATTCCTGAAGAAAAGTGTAGATCAGAGAAGTGTGTGGTGGAGGCACAACATACAGCTGCTGATGAGTTTAGTTCCTTAAGTCTAGATGGTCCAGAATTGTGGACCCACTTGAGCAGTAGCCTGAGGGACTTCTTTGTACTGCATGGGCCACAGCAAGTGAAAAACTTCATGTTCCCCAAAGACAATGAAAATAGAACTTTCCATCCAACATATTACTGGCGTGAAATCCCCAAAGGTGACAAAGTGAAGAGGCCATCCATGGCTTATGTACTCAAATACCCAGAATGCTGCATACTGTTTTTGTTGCAAACTCTTCCAGTCTAATGTCCCAGTCACATTGGGGTCTACAGGGACAAAGAACTGGAAAAATCTGACTAGAAATCTGGCGTGCCATGAGAAGGCAGCAAATCACCAGAGAGCATGCCATAGGTGGAAAGAGCTTGAGATGAGACTAAGGTTAAAGGCCACCATAGATGATCAGTGTCAAGAGAAGATTGCATCAGAGTCTTTTTACTGGCAAAATGTTCTGAAAAATCTCATTGCTATTATGAGAGTGCTTACTACCCAAAACCTAGCACTGCGTAGCACTTCAGATCAGCTGTATGTCCCAAACAATTGAAACTTCCTTAAAATTGTGGAGCTTATGGCTGAGTTTGATGCTGTACTCCAAGAGCATCTAAGAAGAGTCACCACCCAAGAAATTTACACACACCACTACCTTGGAAAAACAGTCCAAAATGAGCTCATACAGTTACTGGCAACAAAAGTCAAACAGAAGACGGTGGCAGATCTGAAATCACAAGATATTACTCTGTTATTATGGACTGCACACCTGACATGAGCCATACAGAGCTAATGACTTTAATGGTGCATTTTATAACAACAACAGAATCTGTGAAAGTGTCCCTGCAATGGTGACTGTCGGAGAGCATTTTCTATAATTTATTGACATTGATGATACTACAGGAGCTGATATGACAAATGTCCTTCTTAAAAAGCTGGAAGATACGGGAATTGCGGTAGCTGACATGAGAGGTCAGGGCTAAGATAATGGTGCCAACATGAGAGGAAAAAACAGAGGAGTGCAGACACGGATCCGAGAGTTAAACCCTAGAGCATTTTTTGTCCCCTACGGTTCTCATTCATTGAACTTGGTGGTCAGTGATGAAGCATCAGCTTCTAGTGAGGCCGCTGAATTTTTTAATGTAATTCAAAGCATCTATGTATTTTTCTCTGCATCAACGGCAAATTTTGAAGCAAGATCTGGGAACATCCTCCCTGACACTGAAACCACTGAGTGCCATGCGATGGAAAAGTTGAATGGAGGCGATAAAGCCTATCAAACTCCAAACTGGGAAGATAGATGATGCAATAGTTGCCATCATGGAGGATAATGCTATGACAGGAACTGTTTGTGGGAGAACAGTGGCAGAGGGAAATGGAATCACCAGAAACATACATAACTTCAAATTTCTGCATGGCTTAGTGTTGTGGCAAGACATACTGTTTGAAACAAATATTGTAAACAAGAGACTCCAAGGTGTTGACCTTGATATATCTTGAGCAATGGGACAACTGGACAAAGCGAAGTCATACCTAAAGTCAGATGAGGGATTTCAAAACATTCTGAAGAGTGCACAGAAGTTAGCAGAGGAACTTCACGCCAAAGCTATTTTCGCCCCTATTCAAGAATACAAGACTCACATAGTCCACAACTCCTCACTATACCTGAAGAAAACCTACAACAGCAATGCAGGGCACTAGAGACAGTGTTGACACATGATGACATGCGCGATATTGATGTGAGTGATTTAGGTGATGGACTGAAAGCCCTTTCGAGATAAATTTCAGCAGGATCAACTCCAAAGGCTGTTCCGAAATATATGTGCGCAAATATGACCACCCTCTTTCTAAATGCTTTTGTGGCTCTGTACATACTTCTAACGCTTTCTGTAACAGTTGCCAGTGGACAACGCAGCTTCTCCAAGCTGAAGTTAATAAAAATACATCTACGCTCCACAATGGAACAGGTTGCAATGCCTTGCAACCATCTCAATAGAGCATGAGCTGGTCCAGACTTAGCCTTCAACAGGAGGTAGTTCAAATCTTTGCAACCAAGAAGGCAGGAAAAGCACCACTTTGATTATTCAAACAGATGATAATGCCAATGTTTACTATGCAGACAAGAAAAGTTACATTTGCTGTTCAGGCGTTTGAAAGTTAAGTGTTACAAATTTTTTAACAAGGCATTTTAAGTTGTTAGTTCTCCTTTATTGGGGTAGGTAGCAGAGCAGTACCATGAGAGGAGTAGAACAGGAAGAAGGCAGAACTGAGACCTTTCAAAGTTTTGGCCAAAGCGAGGGGGCATATGGGCATCATTTGAGCTCCTCGCCTCAGGTGCCAAAATGTTGTGAGCCAGCCCTGCCCATCCCCACAACACAGGACCCACAGAGCCCCCTTCATAGGGTCTGGGAAACAGTGACTGGCCACCTTCTGCATCAGGGCAGGAGATGCCACAATGCCTGGGAATATGAGGGTCCACTTGCCCAGCCATGCATTTCAGCCTTGTGCTGAATAATGCTTAATGTCCCTCCACAGGTAGAAAGCTTCATTCAGTTTTATCTTTAAAACTAACCATATGAAGAGTAGAGAGGTGGCTTCTTTTATTATCTTAGTGGCTAGGACAATTAAGTCTGAAGTCATTTTGGCTGTAGTGCAAATATGGCTTATAGGATCAGGTGCTAATTCACCGAGGTCCCAATTTGCAAACTTAGTCATGTTTGTAAGCACTTCCCAACAGTTGTCCGAAGCTGGCCTCCTTCAAAACTGTGTTTCAGATGTTTACATTTAAACTTTTTAATCTCATTGGAAGTAGCAAATTTATATATAATCTATACTCTTCCATTATTGGCCTGATTCATTCTCTGATGAATGAATCACAGTCCACTGTTTGGGACATCAGTTTCCACCCTTCTCCTTGTAGTTGTTTATTATTATGTACCCAACACAGAACTGTGACATCACTAAGTGAATCAATCTAGCTGTAGCAGGCTAATTTAGAAGAAATGTGCTGACATACAGTTATGATTTTAAGCAGCAAAGATGAGAGAGAACTTCTTTAGAAACAAATTAATTAAATTTAATTCTTTAAATTTTGCTTCAGTGTAATAGTAGCTTTTTAACATATATCCTCTTTTGGTGGTAACTTGATGGCTATGACCTTAAACGTCTTTGTTTTTTTGGTACATAGTCCAATGTTACTGTTCATGATATAATCAGACAAATCAGTATTTGAAGGTCATGTTTGTAAAGCTCATTTTCTTAGGTAGGTTCCTGGCATCGTTCTGTCCTTAGTTGCTTAGCAAAAAATTGATAATTTTAACTGATGGTTTCAGGAAAACATCTTTCATATTGGGCCACACTTTGAAGTCTGCAATGTGTCTTTTTTGATGATTAGAAATGAATCTAAATAAACTTAACCTTACAAGCATACCTGATGCCGCAGTGCGCTGAAATTGCTCAGTGCCTGCTTGCAGTTAATTTCTCTCACTTTCTTTCCTGTAAATGTCTCTGCCTCTCACATTCAGCACTGTTTTGTTAACAAATTATCAAAATTAACAAAAATAGCTGTAGTTTTATGCATTTTAAAATAAGAATATATATGAAAACAGAGTAATTCCTTTCTTTGAATAACTGTAATGGTTGTGCTGAAAAAGCCAGCACTGGCCAATATATTCCACAGAGTTACGACAGTTATGTCCAGTTCTAAACTGTAGTACTTTAGTTTCAGCTCTGTGGTAGGTCTTGGCAAATGCTGATTTGTGATGGCAAACATCATGTCTGTGGTTTTTTTGGTTTGAATCCCATAGCCTGACCGTGAACCATTGCAATTACATGATTTTTCTAATGCTATTTCCTAGATACACAATCTGGCTCCAAGGGTATCTTTTCTATTCTTTCCTCTAGTCACTACACAGAAGTGCAGCTGAAGGAGTGTAGTGCCTCAATAAGTGTTGCAGGGTGAAGTTCTAAATTACCTCCTCATTTTGATAATTTGCTCTTTCCTTAGGTAAGACAAGGTAATCTAAAGAATTCAGGATCTTATGTGAGGACATATACTGCACTACTTCCACACATGGGAGGTATACGGTCCTGTGTGTCATAAACGCACGTGATGCTGTTTGCTAGAATAACTGCTGTAGGCTGCAGTTGAGAGGATGTGATATGATATGGGAAGACTTTCAGAGGGTTAGTGCTGGCGTTGTGATTGTGAACAGGTAGCTATCATCCTGAGCACAAGGTGTTTCTATTTAATTGCACATTGCACTTGGTAGGTGGATCATGCCCTGGAGCTGTTGCTTTTTTGCATCTGAGGGCTTGGCTACACTGGAGAGTTGCAGCGCTAGTGGTGGGTTTACAGCGCTGCAACTTACTAACTGTCCACACCTGCAAGGCACATCCAGTGCTGCAACTCCCTGGCTGCAGCGCTGGCTGTACACCAGGTCTGCTTGGGGTGTAACGATTGCAGCACTGATGATGCAGCGCTGCTCATCAAGTGTGGCCACCAAAAGCGCTGTTGTTGGCCTCCAGGGTATTAGGAGGTATCCCAGAATTCCTGTCCACAACAAACCGGAAGAATGGCTGAACTCTGAGCTCCCGGGAGCTACTGATCTAAAAAACAAACACAGCTGCTCTTTGCTCCAGCGAGTGAGCGGAGGCAGGGGAATTGCTTTGGAATGTTCACAGCTGTTTGCTTGAGGAGAGAGGGGAGTCCGTGTTGAGCAGCTGCTTATGTGGTCTGAAGGCTATTTAGGAGTGCATAATTTGCATTTAGTGAATAAGAGAGGGGTGGGGGAAGGGGTCAAAACTTTTAAAATGATTGAGGGTAGGTGCTGTGTATCTTCCAGTCCTTAGAACTTGCAAGGCAGGGAGCTGAGAACAGTGTCAGCTCCAAAAATCCACTCTGTCTCCCCCACGCTCCCTGTCACACTCCACCCCACTCCCCGTTTTGAAAAGCACGTTGCAGCCACTTGAACGCTGGGATAGCTGCCCACAATGCACCACTCCCAACAGCGCTGCAAATGCTGCAAATGTGGCTACACTGCAGCGCTGGTAGCTGTCAGTGTGGCCACAGTGCAGCACTTTCCCTACGCAGCTGTACGAAGACAGCTGTAACTCCCAGCGCTGTACAACTGTAAGTGTAGCCATACCCTGAGTGGCTTTGTATTGCTGAGCCAGTTTGCCCTTTCAGTTTTTGGTTGCACATTTTGAATTGCTAAAAGAGGCCTGTTGGATATATCTTTAAATTGAATCACACTGGACTCATTGCTAGTTGTGGGCTACAACCATCCTGAAGGTGTGAGAGGGGGAAATAAAAGGGATAACTGTAGAAAGAATAGCTTATCAAAACAGTTCCCAACATATATTTTTCTAAAGTCATTGTTTAAAGGTAGAAGGGACCACCGGATCATCTAGCCTGACCCGTTGTATATCACAGTTCACCAACACCACCCGCCAGCAACCACACACCAAACTCACTATATACACTTGTCATAAACAGATAGTTAAGGGTTAATGTCTCTTTTACCTGTAAAGGGTTAACAAACAGAGAACCAAACACCTGACCAGGGGACCAATCAGGAAACAAGATACTTTCAAATCTCGGTGGAGGGAAGCTTTTGTTTGTGTTTTTTAAGTTTTGCTTTGTTCTCCCTGGGTCCTGGAAGGGATTAGATGGGCAACCAGTTTTCTTGCCAATCTCCCTGCTACAGTCTCTTATATATTCAGAATAGTGAGTATTTTAGTAAAAAAGGCGGTTATAGTCTTTTAATTGTTTCTGTATTTGCAAATGTGTAGTTTGCTGGAAGTATTTTAAATTGTATTTTGCTGGGGGGAGACTTCTTTCTAGTTTCTATAAGCTGACAGAGCCTGTAATATTCCATCTTGAATTTACAGTGATTTTCTTTATTCTTTTTTTCTTTTATTAAAAGTTTTTTGCTTTTAAGACCTGTCTGATTTTTCCCCTTGTTGAGGCTCAAGGGAATTGAGTCTGTACTTAACAGGGAAGGAGAAGGGAGGGGGAGTGAAAAGGGGGGGAACCCACCTGATTTCTCTGTGTTGTGATTCAAGGAATTTGAATCACGGTGATCTCCTAGTGTATCCAGGGCGGGAAAGATCTGGGAGGAAGAAAGGAGAAAGGGAAATCCCTTTGTTTAGATTCACGGAGCTTGAATCTGTATATCTCTCCAGGAGCCCAGGGAGGGAACACCTGGAGGGGAGGAGGGGGAAGGGAAATGATTTATTCCCCTTTGTTGTGAGACTCAAGGAATTTGGGTCTTGGGGGTCCCCAGGGAAGGTTTTGGGGGAGACCAGAGTTTATCAGGCACTTTACTCTAAGTCCTGATTGGTGGCAGCACTACAGGATCTAAGCTGGTAATTAAGCTTAGGGGAATTCATGCTAGTACCCATATTTTGGACGCTAAGGTTCAGAATTGGGAATTATACTATGACTTGGTGGCAACGTTGGGATAAGAATCCAAAAGCCAGTGAGTTAAAAGAAAAAGCCAGTAAGATGATTATTTTTCTTTTTCTCTGCTAGCTGCTTATAAGCAGAGAAAACGGGGTTTTTAGAAGCAAGTCTGCAGGTTTTTTTTTCTTTCTCTCTTCCTTCTGAGTACACTGAAGGCAGAGAGATTGAGGTTTAACAAGGGTCTTTTGTTAAACAAACAAAAGGACTCCAGTTGTGAGTCAACAGAGACCAGCAAAACACATCTGCAAATCAAAGGGTTTCTTTTTTTTTTTACTCTGTCGCGAATAGCTACTTAGAAAAGTTAAAAAAGACTCTGTTGCTAAGCAACCCTAAGCAGGCAGCAGAGGAACAGCATTTCAGGCAGTAAACAGAAGAGGGTGCACCAGCACAAGAAAGCAGGAACAATGAGCACCAGTGCAGCAACAAGCAAACTAAAAATAGCTAAACTAAAAGCAATAAACAAATACAATGAACATAAAAGACGAATGGAACTAATTCAGGCAGAAATGGCCAGGGAAGAGGCTGCCCACAGGAGAGACATGGAGAAGCAACAAAAAGAGCTGGAACTAAAAGAAAAATAGATGGAGCTCCAGAGGGAAGCCCACCAGCAGGCCATGGAATTAGAACAGGCTAAGCAACAGAACACAGCCAATCCTAACAACACTTCACCAGTTGTTGTTCCACATCCCAAAAAATTTCCCACCTACAAGGCAGGTGATGACACTGAAGCCTTCTTAGAAAATTTTGAAAGGACCTGCCATGGATACAGCATCTCTGAAGACCAGTACATGATAGAGCTGAGGCCACTGCTCAGTGGACCCTTAGCAGAGGTGGCAGCTGAAATGCCTAAGGAGAACATGAACGATTATAAACTTTTTCAAACCAAGGCCAGATACAGAATGGGGATAACACCTGAGCATGCCCGTCGGAGGTTCAGAGCCCTAAAATGGAAACCAGATATGTCATTCCCCCGACACGCCTACTACATTGCAAAGAATTATGAGGCCTGGATATCAGGAACAAAGGTTAACAATATGGATGAGCTGCATCTCCTGATACAAATGGAGCAGTTCTTAGATGGTGTTCCTGAGGAAATAGAGAGGTACATCCTAGATGGTAAACCCAAAACGGTAACCGAGGCAGGGGAGATAGGAGCCAAATGGATGGAAGTAGCAGAAAAGAAAAAAGCTACTGTCAAGGGGAGCAAATACCCCAGGGGGCACACCGACAATAAACCCTATAACTGAGGGCAGCCCAAGACCCCACCTACAACCCAAGGAAAGCCACCGACGCCCTATTCTCCCACCTCATCAGTCTCCAGTAACCCACCTCGGCCCAGTGCCCAGTCAGTTGGATGATGCTTTAAAAGTAATGAACTGGGACATATAAAGGCCAACTGCCCCAAGAACCCCAACCGAGTGCAGTTCATTACACCACCATCACACCAAAGATCCCCAGGCCCAGATGCCTCTCAAATACCCTTGGAGCGAAGGGAAATTTTGAGAGTGAGCGGAAAGAAGGTTACCACGTGGAGATACATGGGGGCACAAGTGTCAGCTATCCACCAATCCTTCGTCGACCCCAAATTCATCAACCCAGAGTCCCAAGTGACAATTTACCCCTTCATGTCACAAGCTGTAGACTTGACTACAGCTGAACTGCCTGTCCAGTACAAAGGCTGATCAAGAATGTGGACTTTTGCAGTCTATGACAATTATCCCATCCCTATGCTTCTGGGGGAAGACTTGGCCAACCAGGTGAAGTGGGCCAAGAGTGGGAATGGTTACCCGCAGCCAAACCAGGCAAGCTTCCAGACCCATTCCTGTTCCTGACCCGTCCACAGGGGCCCTGTCTGTGTTACCAGAGACCCAGACAGAGGTAGTGAACCCGGATCCCCTACCAACGACTGAAACAGTCACAGTGCCTCCAGTCCCAGAACAGGAACTGGAAAAGCAGCCAGCACCAGAACCGTTGCCAGCACTGACGCCAGTGCTTGCAAACCCATCTTCAACCCCAACGCCAGAGGGCGCCAGCGAGCCTGAACTGGCAGAAGCAGCAGACAACCACACCCAAGAGGCTCAGCCAGAGCCTGAAATACCACCTGGTGCACCAGCGCAGAGCGGTTCACCATCAACGAAAACAACCCCATCACCTACATCGCTTCCCGAGGGACCAAGCCCAAGTCCACTGTCGAAGGAAGAATTGGTGTCTCCAGCTTCAAGGGAACAGTTCCAGACTGAGCAGGAAGCAGACGACAGCCTTCAGAAAGCTTGGGTGGTGGCATGGAGCACCCCACCGCCTCTCAGCTTTTCTAATCGATCCCGATTTGTTGTAGAACTAGGACTTTTATACAAGGAAACTCTTTCTGGTGGACACCAGGAAGACTGGCATCCGCAAAAACAGTTCATGGTTCCAACTAAGTACCAGGAAAAGCTCTTAAGCTTAGCCCATGATCATCCCAGTGGCCATGCTGGGGTGAACTGAACCAAAGACCCGTTGAGGAAGTCCTTCCACTGGGAGGGGATGGACAAGGATGTTGCCAAGTATGTCCAGTCTTGTGAGGTGTGCCAAAAAGTGGGAAAACCCCAAGATCAGGTCAAGGCCCCTCTCCAGCCACTCCCCATAATTGAGGTCCCATTTCAGCGAGTAGCTGTGGATATTCTGGATCCTTTCCCAAAAAAGACACCCAGAGGAAAGCAGTACATACTGACTTTCGTGGACTTTGCTACCCAATGGCCGGAAGCAGTAGCTCTAGGCAACACCAGGGCTAAAGCTGTGTGCCTGGCCCTAACCGACATTTTTGCCAGAGTAGGTTGGCCCTCCGACATCCTTATAGATTCAGGATCTAATTTCCTGGCAGGAACCATGAAAGAACTGGGAAACTTATGGGGTGAACCACTTGACTGCCACCCCGTACCACCATCAAACCAACGGCCTGGTGGAAAGGTTTAGTAGAACTTTGGGGGCCATGATATGTAAATTCGTCAATGAACACTCCAATAACTGGGACCTAGTGTTGCAGCAGTTACTTTTTGCCTACAGGGGCTGTACCACATCCCAGTTTAGGGTTTTCACCGTTTGAACTTGTGTATGGCCACGAGGTTAAGGGGCCATTACAGTTGGTGAAGCAGCAATGGGAGGGGTTTATGCCTTCTCCAGGAACTAACATTCTAGACTTTGTGAGCAACCTGCAAAACACCCTCCAACACTCTTTAGCCCTTGCTAAAGAAAACCTAAAGGATGCTCAGGAAGAGCAAAAGGCCTGGTATGACAGACATACCAGAGAGCGTTCCTTCCAGGTAGGAGGCCAGGTTATGGTCTTGAAGGCGCAACAGGCCCATAAGATGGAAGCATCATGGGAAGGGCTATTCACGGTCCAAGAGCACCTGGGAGCTGTTAACTACCTCATTGCCTTTCCCAATTCCTCCCTAAAGCCCAGAGTGTACCATGTTAATTCTCTCAAGCCCTTTTATTCCAGAGACTTACAGGTTTGTCAGTTTACAGCCCAGGAAGGAGATGACGCTGAGTGGCCTGAAGGTGTCTACTACAAAGGAAAAATTGACGGTGGCGTGGAAGAGGTGAACCTCTCCAACACCCTGGAACGTCTGCAGTGGCAGCAAATCAAGGAGCTGTGCACTAGCTTCGCCCCATTGTTCTCAGCCTCCCCAGGACGGACTGAACGGGCATACCACTCCATTGACACAGGTAATGCTCTCCCAATTAGAACCCCACCCTACCAAGTGTCTCCTCATGCCCAAGCTGCGATAGAACGGGAGATCCAGAACATGCTACAGATGGGTATAATACGCTCATCTACCAGTGCATGGGCATCTCCAGTGGTTCTGGTACCCAAACCAGATGGGGAAATAAGCTTTTGCGTGGACTACCGTAAGCTAAATGCGGTAACTCGTCCAGACAACTATCCAATGCCACGCACCGATGAGCTATTGGAAAAGTTGGGATGTGCCCAGTTCATATCTACAATAGACTTAACCAAGGGGTACTGGCAAGTACCGCTAGACGAACATGCCAAGGAAAGGTCAGCATTCATCACCCATGCGGGGGTGTATGAATTTAATGTGCTTCCTTTTGGGCTGCGAAATGCACCTGCCACCTTCCAAAGGCTGGTAGATGGTCTACTAGCAGGATTGGGAGAATATGCAGTTGCCTACCTCGATGATGTGGCCATTTTTTCTGACTCCTGGCCCGAACACCTGGAAAAAGTCTTTGAGCGCATCAGGCAGGCAGGACTAACTGTTAAGGCCAAAAAGTGTCAAATAGGCCAAAACAGTGTGACTTACCTGGAACACCAGGTGGGTCGAGGAACCATAAACCACCTACAGGCCAAGGTGGATGCTATCCAAAAGTGGCCTGTCCCAAAGTCCAAGAAACAGGTCCAATCCTTCTTAGGCTTGGCCGGGTATTACAGGCGATTTGTACCACACTACAGCCAAATCGCTGCCCCACTGACCGACCTGACCAAAAAGACCCAGCCGAATCCAGTCAAGTGGACTAATGAGTGTCAAAAAGCCTTTACCCAACTTAAGGCAACGCTCATGTCTGACCCTGTGCTAAGGGCCCTGGACTTTGACAAACCATTCCTAGTAACCACAGATGCATCTGAGCGTGGTATAGGAGCAGTTCTCATGCAGGAAGGACCGGATCACAACTTCCATCCTGTCGTGTTTCTCAGCAAGAAACTGTCTGAGAGGGAAAGTCACTGGTCAGTCAATGAAAAGGAATGCTACGCCATTGTGTATGCCCTGGAAAAGCTACGCTCATACGTTTGGGGACGGCGTTTCCAGCTACAAACCATCCATGCTGCGCTAAAGTGGCTTCATACTGCCAAGGGAAACAACAAAAAACTGCTTCGATGAAGTTTAGCTCTCCAAGATTTTGATTTTGAAATTCAACACAGTTCAGGAGCTTCTAACAAAGTAGCTGATGCACTCTCTCGTGAAAGTTTCCCAGAATCCACTGGTTAAAATAGGTCCTTCAATGTAGAAAGTCTTGTAGTTTACATACTTAGTAGTATATGTAAAGGTGCATATGTTGTATTAATCTGTTTATTCTAAAGTTCTAGGAAGAAATCAGCGCCAGTGAGGTTCCCCACTTTCTGCGATTTGGGGGGCGTGTCATAAACAGATAGTTAAGGGTTAATGTCTCTTTTACCTGTAAAGGGTTAACAAACAGGGAACCAAACACCTGACCAGGGGACCAATCAGGAAACAAGATACTTTCAAATCTTGGTGGAGGGAAGCCTTTGTTTGTGTTTTTTGGGTTTTGCTTTGTTCTCTCTGGGTCCTGGAAGGGACTAGACGGGCAACCAGTTTTCTTGCCAATCTCCCTGCTACAGTCTCTTATATATTCAGAACAGTGAGTATTTTAGTAAAAAAGGCAGTTATAGTCTTTTAATTGTTTCTGTATTTGCAAATGTGTAGTTTACTGGAAGTATTTTAAATTGTATTTTGCTGGGGAGGAGGCTTCTTTCTAGTTTCTATAAGCTAACAGACCCTGTAATATTCCATCTTGAATTTACAGTGATTTTCTTTATTCTTTTTTTCTTTTATTAAAAGTTTTGCTTTTAAGACCTGTCTGATTTTTCCCCTTGTTGAGGCTCAAGGGAATTACTGGACGCAGTCCTGCTTCCAGTGGAAGTCTATGGGAGTCTCACCATTCACTTAATTGATAACAGCAATGGCATTTTTGCAATTGCTTTTAATAGCAAAATAGATTGATTTTGTAATCAGAAGACAGGACTTTTGTGCACATGTCAAAGTATATATATATATTTATATACACACCATCCATTCAGGATTTAGCAGTAGAAAATTACACATTTTGATCTGAAAGGAGTGCTTTTTTTAGGCTAATTAAATTAAAAATTGTATTGGCAAAGATACTTCAATTGGTCACACTGCCAGGCATTCTCCCAACAAACCTAATTAACTTCAAACTCTGGAGCACCATTAACAGATGGGATTTTTTCTTTAGGATTTTTCATTAATTAGTCTTTTAAAAATTAGGAATCGGACAGAAGATTTTATCTTACTTGCCAATAAATCTGCATTTTTTTCCTTAATGTTTTTTGTCAGTGGAAAAGTTAAGAAAAAGAAAGCCATTTGTATAAATAAAGGAAAATATAATTGAAATGCTAGTAAAGATTAGAGGCTGTGATGGGCTGAGTCACAGAGACCTCCTGTCACCTGGCGTGCTGAGACTACCTCTAAGCTTGTTTTCTCTGCCAGTCTGGGCCTGCAGAACCCTGGGTTGTTGAGCCAGATACACTAATCTGCTGTAACATAGACCCAGGGTCAGAACTATGCCCAGCGCTGGAGACTTAACTGAAAATGGCTTGGCAAGTGTTCCTGTCTCCAGCACCCAGACACCCAACTCCTAATGGGATCCAAACCCCAGATAAATCTGCTTTACTCTGTGTAAAACTTATACAGGGTAAACTCATAAATTGTCTGGCCGCTATAACACCGATAGAGAGAGATGCACAGCTGTTTGCTCCCTCAGGTATTAATTGTTTACTCTGGGTTAATTAATAAGCAAAAGTGATTTTATTAAGTATAAAAAGTAGGATTTAAGTGGTTCCAAGTAATAAGAGACAGAACAAAGTAAGTTACCAAGCACAATAAAACAAAACACACAAGTCTAAGCCTAGTAATGTAGGAAACTGAATACAGGTAGATCTCACCCTCAGAGATGTTCCAATAAGCTTCTTTCACAGACTAGACTCCTTCCTCGTTTGGGCCCAATCCTTTTCAGACCAATGTTGTAGGTTATGGTCTGGGTCTAGCAATCACTCACACCCCCATAGTTACTGTCCTTCGTTCTAGTTGCTTTCAGGCATCTCTGGGGTGGAGAGGCCATCTCCTGAGCCAGCTGAAGACAAAATGGAAGGGCTTCCAGAGCCTTTTATATTTGCCCTCTTGTGGGTGGAAACTCCTTTGTCCTCCTGTGCAAAATGACAGCAACAAGATGGAGTTGGTAGCCACGTGGGCAAGTCACGTGTCCATCAACAATTCAGCTTTTTGCAGGATGATGCCATTGTTTACGTGTTAGTTTGAACGTTCCCAGGAAAGCTCAGATGTGGATTGGCATCTCCCAAAGTCCATTGTCAGTTAAGTGTTTCTTGATTGGGCACTTACTGAGAATAGTCCTTTCCCAAGAAGCTGACCAAATGCTTCACTGAGGCTACTTAGAATCAAACACGTTGAGATACAAGTACATAGCCAATATTCATAACTTCAAATACAAAATGATACACACATGCAGACAGCATAATCATAACCATCAAATTACAACCTTTCTATGAACATCTTACTTGACCTTCTTTGTGCAAGATTTGGTGCAGCTACAGGACCTTGGTTGCAACAATGATCTATATGGTCATAGTTCATGTCAATAATGTCAGAGGCTTGCAAGGGACAGAACTTTTCAGAAATTTTCATGGTGTTTTTGTTTTTGTTTTTTCTTTTTGTTTGATACACTGCTTGGTTGTTGTAATTTTCACACAAAATCCTGATTAAACAGATGAGCTTTTCTACTTATTCTTACACAGCCCTAATCCTGTACCTTCAGTATGCAAACTTCTTATTGAATTCCAGACAAATTCCTCAAGCTGTGCAGGAGGCCTGCTGAAGAGCGCATGTGCACCTCTACAATGACAAATGTGGGGTGGGGGTCTCATGTACCTATACTGGGGGGTGGGCAGGAGGTAGGGTGTGTGCGTGTGTGTGTGTGAGAGAGAGAGAGAGTTGACTTGCCAGGTTTCTTGTGTGCTGGGTTGTATTTAGGGAAGCCCCCAGTCCTAGCCTTGGTGACTTATTATCTTAGCTAATATGTTGTATTTCTATATAAGTGAGTACATTCACAGTGATCAAGGGTCTTGTTCTGCAAGATGCATAGCCCCATCTATGAGGTTGTGAGTCCCAAAGACTGTCTGTTATATATTTCTCAGACATGGTGTAGAAGCACTATGTGTGGGAACTGAGAAAGCTCAATACTTTAGCGTGTTTTCTTTTTAAATATCTGTCTTGTTGTTATTTCATATGCTGTTGAACTCTGATAGCTCACAAACTCTTTTGTTTATACATTTCTTATTTACGTATCTATCTTGGGAATAAAAAGAGAAATACATAAATACAGACTCATACCACAATTAGGAATTTGTTCAACACAGTTGTACTATGTTTGTGCAGAGATACTTATAGAGTACAAATCATTATAGTATCAGTAATAGCACAAATGATGTAAAATCCACTTACACTTGTTTATATATTAACACAGTAGAACCCAAAGATCCCAGCTGACACTGGGGCTCTACTGTGCTAGGTTCTGTACAGACACATAGTGAGAGACAGTTGCTGTGGCTGCCGCAAAGAGCTTATAGTACAACTAGAGAAGAGAGACAAAGGGTGGGATGGAAAACAGATGCTTGGAGAAATGAAGTGCCTCATCTAAGCTTGCACAGCAGGTGAATGGGAGACCTAGGAATAGAACCTACATCTCCTACCTCCATTGCCTTTCCAATAGATCATGCTGTTACTATCCTCGCTCAGCTGCATGTGTTTATTAATTTTAAAAGGGTTTGTTAACTTTCAGGGCAGCATGACTTAGTATTCCTTGTTTTATTTGATAGATACAACTCTCTCTTAATGTTCAGATACGTTTTAACTGTAGTATCTCTGTCCAGATTGATACTCTGTCTTCCTGGCCATTGAATCGCTCTGGAACAGCGAAAGACCAGATGTGTAGCCCATAAAGTCTTAAAAGGCAAGCCAAAGCTGCCCTTGCTCTGTAACTGCGGGGAGATGAACACTGATTAGCTGTAGGTTTTTGTTGCTAGTTCACGTAAACAAACAATTTCTAGTCATCAAGGAACATGAAATACAGGAACAGATATTATGGTTGAGCACATGTATTTTTGAGAAAGTTGTTATCTTGCATGCAAATTTGGCATGGCCTGCAGGCTCCTGAGAAGTTGGCAACATGGCCTTTGAAGTTGAGAGAGTGCTTTTGGCTACTCACTTTACTACTTTTGCAGAACTGACTCAGATCTGAGGCCAGAGGGTCAATGAGGCCTGAATCTGAATTCACTGTGAGTTGAGGGTACTCTGGACTTCACTACAGATGCTTAGCATCTGGTCCTGGCATGCAAGAAAGGGAAGGAATTGTGCATCCGAAAGGGCAGGACCTCTGCATGGTGCTCAGTAGAGTACCTGGTTAATACACTAGTCAGCAGGCTTGTCCCCAAAGAGGCATGCTAGCTAGTGTCTATGCTGTAGTCAGCAGCAGATACAAGCTGTGGAGTTTGTACTTTTCTCGTGCTCACAGGATCAGCTATGTGTAGTACTGTATATCTCTCAAAGCCTACTGTAAGGTATGTTCCAGCCTGCACGGTTTCTGCGGCAGGGAAAGCATGGGATGCAGCATCTCTGCTCCCCGTATTGTTCATTAAATGGAAAATAAGATATCCGTAAAATCCTCATTTATCAGCTTGCTGTTTTTTAATCATTAATTTCTTGGAAGCTGGAGATGGAAACCTGTTTTATTAGCAGTTTTAGGTCCCTCACCCCTTCGCATACTAGAATTGTTAGTGCTGGCACTACTACTAAATTTTTTCTTTAAAGATAAGCTAGCATTTAAAGCAGTTGTTCTGAAAGCTATAAACACATACTGAACCAAGAATAACAGTGACTCTGCAAACTGATACAAGACAAAAGGCTCTCTCTTAGAACTCTTCAGTTTATTCCCCAGCAGGAGGGAAAGAAAGAGACCATTATTCACAATGTCCCTTGCTTTCATCATCGTCTCAGCTCTTTCCTTTGTCTGTCTTAGTGCACTGGCCAGGAGGGATCACAAGAGGGAAGGGGTGTATGGAGCTGTCTTTAACTCCAAAGAAAAGACTGTAGATAAATTGCACATAGACTATGACACTTCCACCCTTTTGTCCTGCTGATGGATTTGGGAAATGAGCTCTAACCCACTTTGTTGCTGGGAATATGGTTTAATTTTAAAAACAGTGAATCTTATCACAAGTTCCTTATTGTTTACCAGAAAATTGTATTTTACTTAATCAGTTTTAACACATCAGAGTGACATGTATCTTGCTGGGGTGCATCATTTACTTTGCATAATTTAACATGATACGGTTGATGCAGCTCAGTGTACCATGTCACAGTGTGATGTGTCCTCAGGGCAATTCATAAGCTTCCTTTAAAAAAAAAAAAGGAAAAAAAAAAAGAAAACAAACCAGCAGTACAATGAGTAGAAGCAACTTCGATTTTCAGTGTGTCTATATTTCTGTATAGCAAATAGCTCTTGCTTCAACCATATCTTCCTATGGGCTTACCAAGTGGGTTCACAATCATGACAATGGATAAGGTTAAGATTTTGTCATGGTTATTTTTAGTAAAAGTAATGGACTGGTCATGGAAAATAAACAAAAGTTCACAGAAGCTGTGACCTGTCCCTAACTTTTATTAAACATTGGGGTGGGGGTGGAGGTGGATGAGCAGGGAGGGAATGACAGCTGGAGCCACATGGGGCAGACTGAGAGCCTGACCCCCACCACCAGGGGTTGGGAGGATTGACAGCCCCAGCCCCTCAGCCACAGTGGGTGTGAGGCACAGCCATGCAGGGGGCGGGGAGCATGGACCCAGCTCTGGACCCAGCCCCACTGCTGAGAGCTGAAGCCAAAGTCACAGAGGTTCAGTAAAGTCATGGAATCCATGACCTCTGTGATTAAATTGTATCCTTAATAATGGGTACTTTCCAGCTACCTATGGCTTTGCTTACATGGAGCTCTTTCTGGAAACTTCCCACTCTTGCAACACTCCAAGCACAGCTCGAAACATGGTAGCAGCAATGAGAGCACCAGCATATGCCATTGGTATTTTCACCACCATGTTGTTTAGACTTACTCAGAGTTCCCATTCTTGTGACCACTGCTGTAGCTGCACCAGTAGTGGTGCAAAGATAGATAATTTAAAAATCTGTAAGTTAAAGCAAGGATGTCAACCAAGTAGTTCATAGAGTCCTAAAATACATCCTGTGACCACCCTCTCGTTCAAGTCAAATGGTATTAAATGCAGGTTTTCATTGCTAACAGATTCAGGAAACCAACAATTTCTATTTACCTATTAAGGGAATACAACTACAATCCATTATTTTTGTTGAAGGAAGTTAGAACGTAAGAATGGCCATCTGAGTCAGACCAGTGGTCCATCTAGCCTAGTACCCTGTTTTGTGACAGTGGACAATGCCAGATTCTTCAAAGGGAATGAAAATAATAGGGAAATTATCAACTAATCTATCTCCTGTTGACTGGTCCCAGCTTCTGGCAGTCAGATCCTTAGGGACACCCAGATCATGGGATTGCATCCCTCAATATCTTTGCTAATAGACATGGATGGACCTATCCTCTATGAATTTTTCTAATTCTTTTTTGAACCCAGGTATACTTTTGATCTTCCTAACATTCTGTGGCAATAAGTTCCGTAAGTTGATTGTGCATTCTATGGAGAAGTATTTCGTTATCCTTGGTTTTGCTGTATATTAATAGAATTGGGTGACCCTGGGTTTTTGAAGGGGTAAATAGCACTTCCTTATTCACTTTCTCCATACCATTCATGATTTTATAGACCTCTGTCATATCCTCCTTTAGTTATCTCTTTTGCAAGCTCCACGGTCCCAATCCTTTTAATCTTTCCTCATACAGAAGCTGTTCCATACCTCTAAAATTTTTTGTTGCCTTTCTTTTTACCTTTTCCTTTTCTAATATATTTTTTTTGAGATGAGTCAACCAGAACTTCACAGAGTACTTGAGGTGTGGGTGCACCATGGATTTATATAGTGGCATTATGATATTCTCTGTCTTCTTATCTCTCCGTTTCCTAATGGTTCCTAACATTGGGTTTGCTTTTTGACTGCTGCTGCACATTGAGCAGATGTTATCAGAGAATTGTCCATGATGACTCCAAGATCTCTTTCTTGAATGGTAACAACTAATTTAGACACTAACACTTTGTGTATATATATTAGGGTTATATTTTTCCATTTCTTTGCACATTGACATACTGATATTTAAAGTCATGGACATTTATTTTCAAATTAGTTAGAAGTGTCAGGCTAATGGCAAATTTATAATGCTGCCATTGGTGTCACTAAATTAGTGGATCCTGGAGTTAATAGAAGATGTAGATTTACTATAGTAAGAAATAATTTGTGGTGTTCTTAAGTAATTCAAAATACAAAGGCTAATAGAGACAGTTTTACCTTTAAGTATTGTAAAAAATGCAGCATTTAATTTCCTTATGAATACATCTAGTCACTAATAAAAGTTGTGACCTTTTAAAATATTAATAATAGGCAGTCTAATATAGTCCAAGCAATGCAACAGGGCTTATGGTTTAGCACTGACAATGAAGACTGACACTGTGACCTTACAATAAGCAGAGTTTCAGACACAGATGTCTGAATTAATATTTCAAAGCAAGTCAACACCAGTTCAGGAATGTACCATACAGGGAATTTTTCCAGCCTTCCTGATTCCATAAAAGAATACACCTCTACCTCGATATAACACTGTCCTCAGGAGCCAGAAAATCTTACCGTGTTATAGGTGAAACCGTGTTATATTGAACTTGCTTTGATCCACCTGAGTGCGCACCCCCTCCCCCAGAGTACTGCTTTACCACGTTATATCTGGTCACATTATATCAGGGTAGAGGTGTATTTTAGATTTCCTTTCTTTTTCTGTTTTCCCCAGCTTTAAAAGTATTAAGAACCCGTTCCTCTCAGATAATTTGCTTTCACCATTCTTATTAAATGGAATGATTAAAGCAATGTATGTCTCCTGCAATATTGCTAGCCTCCTCAGTCGAAATTATATACACCCATCTCAGAACAAAATAAACTGTCTCAGATGCAGTAAGAATGAAGTGTGAGATATCTAATTTAAACTAGTAACTAACTAGCTGGATCTGCCACTGGGATAAAGGAAAATGGACCACATTATGTCCAGTACCTGCAAGGATCAGAAAAATGGTGGAAAAGGACAGAAGCAGGTTCTCCTTTCCCTTTGCATCTAATGCAGGGACTGAGCTTAATTGAAGTCCTTTCTTCATCTCAAGTAGAGTTAACGATCCCAAAGGCTGTGTGGCAAAGGCTGGTTCATGGGCCCCAAAAGTACCTTCAAAACTGGTGGTGCAGTGTGTCTGTTCCCTGGGAATTCCTTATCTGCACAGGGATTAAAAAACCCACAGCTGCTCTGGCTCAGCTGACTGAGTTTTGTGGAGCTCTGGCTCTGGGGTTGACAAATTGCTGTGTAGATAAGCTGGAGCCCAAGCTCTAGGACACTGTGAGGGCAGGGGGTTCAAGAGCTTGGGCCCTAGCCTGAGCCTGAATCTCTACATAACAATTTTTAGCCTCATGAGCCAGAGTCCGATGACCCATGCCAGCTGCAGCTGGGCAGCACAGCTCTGATCCCCGTGTAGACATACCTTAGAGCAGAGGTGGGCAAACTATGGCCCGGGGGACTAATCTGGCTCTTGAACTCTCACTGGGAAGCAGGATCTGGGACTTCCCCCACTCTGGCGCTCCAGCTGGGGAGTGGGGTTGGGATCTTGCCCCACTCCGCATGGCTCCCAGAAGCAGTGGCATGTCCCCCCTCCGGCTCCTACGCATAGGGGCAGCCAGGGGGCTCCGCATGCTGCCTCCACCCCAAGTGCCACTCCCACAGCTCCCGTTGGCTGGGAACCACAGCCAATGGGAGCTGCAGAGGCAGTGCCTGTGGACAGGGCAGCACGCAGAGCCATCCGTCCGCGCCTCTGCATAGGAACTGGAGGGAGGGCATGCCACTGTTTCTGAGAGCTGCTTGAGGTAAACGCTGCCTGGAGCTGGCCCCTTCCCACCCTCCAGGCCTGATCCCCCTTCCCACCCTCCGAACCCCTCGGTCCCAGCCAAGAGCACCCCCCTTCATCCCCAGCCCCACCCCAGAGCTGGCACCCCAGCCGGAGCCCTCCCACCAATTTCATGAGCATTCATGGCCCGCCATATACTTTCCATCCCAGATGTGGCCCTTGGGCCAAAAAGCTTGCCCACCCCGGCCTTAGTCAACAGTCCTGCCTGCTGAAATTCCTTCTTGTCACAATCCCGACACCCAAAGGGAGAACAACTTGTTTTAATTATGATCAGACATTTGGGAGACCTGTTGTTTTCTTCAAAGGCAGCAAATTCAACAGAAATAGTGGGTTTTAAAAAATTATATTTATACATTATATCTCTTTTTAAAAGTTCAGTCAAAAATGTCATGGTGTAATATTATGTCATGTTCAAAAGGAAATTGTTTTTTGCCCTTAGTCTGATTTATTGTCATGCTCCCAGAAGTTTTTAGAAACCTTGGCTGAGTTTCTAGGAACTGCCAAAAAAGAAGAGGAAACCAGGAGAGAAAGTGGGGACAAGGAGACAGAATGTGACTCTTTACGCTTTTGACTTAGGGCATGCCTACTCTACAAAATTAAGTTAACCTAACTTATGTTGGCGTACAGCCACTGCAGTAATTACATCACTTGTGTGTGTCCACACTTGGCTCTTTGTGTCAGCAGTGTGTGTCCTCACCAGGAATGCTTGCACTGATTGAAACTGTCAGTGTGGGGCATTGTGGGATGGCTTCTGAAAGCCTGCAACAGTCTATATAAGAAATGTAGCATCTACACTAACACTGTATTGACCTATCTACGTTGACACTGACTCTGCACCCTTCATGGTGTAAGTCTGCATAGCAGGCGAGTTACATCGGCGGGAGCTTGGCTCTGTAGTGTAGACCAGGACCTAGACTTAGTTTAAATGTCTTTAGTCACCACTTAAATGCATAAACCTATGGAGTGGTTCATAACACATGCTTAACAACATTACCACCAATGAAAAACAGTGATGAACTCCTGGGGATATACACATAAGCATATTGTAATCAAACTAGGATCTGGCCAGGACAAGAAATGCCATGGAATGACATGGAATCTGTAATGACTTCAGGTTTTATACCTCATCCCAAAGCACTCATTTCTAATATTTCTGTTCATGGGAAATATAATGCTTTACTCCACAAGATGTTCCATTGATTTCAAAAGGTGTCAGAATCTCACCCAAAGAAAACATATTCAATAATGGAACTCTCACTTAGAGGCATAGAAATTGCTATGCTGGAATAGGTTAGTGGTCTCTCTTTTTTCCAGTATGCTGCTTCTGACAGTGACCAATAACCAGCCGCTTCACAGGAATGTTCAGTAAACCAATCAGAAGATTGTTATTGAACCACCTGCCCATAAGGAATTTTTTCTTACCTCCCATTAGTGAGAGGTTGACTTATGCCTAGAAGCATAGGTGTTTATATCACTTCTGAAACTTTGTTCTTTTAAAAAAATCTTAATTATAACCCGTGCTATTTTTACTATCCATATAAATGTTCATTCCTTTTTTTATTCCTGTTAAGCTCTTAGTCCTCTCATATTTTGTGGTGGTGAGCTTTACAAGCTAATTGTATATTGTATGAAAATGATTTTCTTTTTATTGTTTTTAAATTTGCTACCTTTCAGTTTCATTGAATGTCCCATGATGCTTGTATTATGAGAGAGTGAATAAGAGGTTCCTGATGTACTTTCTCTATACCAGTGATTATTTTGTCTCTCTTTTAATGTCCTCACTTATTCATCTACTCTCTGTTGTAAGCAGTCCCAATCTTTTCAGTTGCTGTCCATATAAGCATTGCCCCAATTATGTCTAATCTTGCCAAAGCATTGCTTCAGTACTGACTTAGGATAACTAGTGCTACCTACTGGGTTATCAGTTCCATTTCCTGCAGGATTCTGGTTTTCCATGAAGGTCTCTTACGCTTATGCTTGCTAGGCTTGCTCCTGAGACGAGTCATGGTCAAACCCTGAAGTATTATGGATTCATTTAAACAGTGTTTTCTAAATATTCACACTTAACCCTTTTCTATTGCTTCATAACATCCTTTATGAAAATCTTGATTGATGCGGAGCCCTTATTACTGTCTTAACTGTGCATCTGGTTGCACAGACTGTCGTCTCAAGAAACGCAGCCTAGCCAAAGCTCCTCTAAAATTGCATAATGTAAGATGAAAACAGATTTGTCTATAGTTCATTCACAGGTGAATTGAACATAATTTTCTATTGTTTCTGTGATTGCCTGCCTCAAAAAAGCTTTGTGCCATTTTATTGAACTCTGGGTTGTTTTATTTTAAGAAGGAATTGAAGATTGTGCAGCAGCTATTTATTTTTTTCTCCTGTCAAAGTGGTGGTTATTTTTGACTCAGAACTAAGTGCTTAGTCAATGTAGCTGCGGCTGAATAATTCCACCTCCCCCATGCTTAAACAAACAGTAAGTTACTACAAGTAACAGATTTCCTCCAGATAAAGATAGCAGCTATAATAAATATGTAGAAGTAGCAATATTGTGCCAAATGCATTGGACTAATAAACAGAGCCAGAAAGCTTTTTGTTCCAGGTCTACTTAGTGAACAAGGCAAAGCTTCACTTGCACATCTGCCTTTTCTCACCCTTGCTTCTGGTGGCTGTGAATTCAAGAGGACCTGCTCAAACTATAGCCTTTCACTGGCCCTACTAAGAAAGTAAAAGTATCCAAAAAGTAGGCATGAGACAGAACGGACACCTGGATCCAGGTTTAGATTCTGAGTCCCTGGCAAACTACTGGCTCACCAGTTTATAACCAGCTCAACTAAAATCCTGGATTCAAACATCCATGAACTTAGGGATGCTTGAAAATGTGGATCCAGATCCAGATTTTGTAATTTGGGCCCATTTTTATTGAATGGATTAATCTGATGGAGGAGATTATTTGGCAGGGTCAGTTATAAACTCAACTCTATTGAACATCTGCTTTGGGGTCTGGATGCCAGGCAACCTTGGCAAGTTGCAGCCCAAACTCATTTCCTGTTCTGTTAAGGGGACTAGAGGAGGAGAAAGCTCTGTTAGCAGGAGCAGAGGGGAGCACAAGTCTGATTCTTTTCTCCCCTCAACCCTTTCTGGGGTCTTGGGGCAGTGTGAATTATAAGGCCAGCATTGTGTCTTAGTACAATGGGAGTGGGGGAAAAAGTCCTTATCTAAAACAAACAAAACAAAACTCTTAGGATCATAACAGAAAAAGGCTTACAGATTTGGGATTATTAACCATGTTATGGTGAAGTTTAAAGTTTCAGAGGTGTCAACAGGATTTGGTTTAATGGAAAATACGTGAATTTTATTGGAAGATGAGTGTCTAAACTCCTTAGACAGCTTTGTAGATCTCAACCAGGTTCAATAGAACATAGTTCAAGTACTGTAATGAGTCTTTAGAAAGACTATGCATGAACAAGGGCGGCTCTAGGGATTTTGCCGCCCCAAGCACGGCAGGCAGGCGTGCCTGCGGGAGGTCCTCCAAAGCCGCGAGATGAGCAGACCCTCCACAGGCACTCCTGCAGGAGGTCCACCGAAGCCGCAGGACCAGCGGACCCTCCGCAGGCAAGCTGCCAAAGGCAGCCTGCCTGTCGTCCTTGCGGCACCAGCAGAGCGCCCCCCCCAGCTTGCCGCCCCAAGCACGCGCTTGGCGGGCTGAGGCCTGGAGCCCAGCCTGTGCATGAATGAAATACAGCCCCACCCCTGTGCTATAATACCATTTGTCCAAAGTATACTGTTCATTAGTAGTCACTGAGGGATATTATGCCACAAAACGTGATGTTTTTTATAGGACATATAGAACTCAAGTCCAGATCTTCTTGTAGTCCTTAGAGATACCATACATACTTGCAAGATTTAGAGGAATTAGTCATGGAGATCTGGACAGATTTCAGTTTGAGCATTTACATAGATTCCAAAGCCAGAAGGGACCATTGTGATCATCTAATCTGACCTCCTGCATAACATCGTTCCTAGAACTTCTCTCAAAATAATTCCTAGAGCAGATCTTTTAGAAAAACATCCAATCTTGCTTTAAAAATGGTCAGTGATGGAGACTCCACCATGACATTATCAGCCCCAAATTCCATCACTAGTATTAGTTGTAGAACTCTTCTTTAAAATGATTGGGTAATGTTGATATAAAATGACCTCATTTTTTTCACCCAAGATATGGCTGCCTTTTGATACTGGGTTGAGATCCTGTGTCTTATAACAGTGGCTGAGTGATTCCAATGGATTCAGGCTGTAAAGTTATTATTTGTTGTAACAAGAAACATTTCATTCTCCAGATACTATATTAAGTCCCCACTTGGTTTTATAGGCCGCAGGACTGAATTTTCAATCGTGGTTCACATAGGAATAACATGAACTTTCCCCCAATGGTTGAGGCAAACCTTTTCATGAAGTTTGTGTAGTTTGCTTCACTTTGTGTGTCCTGCATGTACTTTAAAACAGTTGGTTAGTGCCTGTGCACTTAATGGTATTATTGATGACTCATAGATGAAAAGCCAAAACCCTGGATCTGAATCCCTAAACCAGTGGGAGTCAATTATTTTTTTTGTCAAGGTCCAAATTTCTTGGTCAAAGTATAGTTCAGACTCCAGAGAAAATAATAGTCAATAAGTAAATAAAAAGATTTCAGGGTCTGTTCAAAAGTGTCTGGTGGTCCAGATTTGGCCTATTGCCCCTGCCCTAAATTTTGGAGAGGTTCACATATGGATCCAAGCTTTGCACCTATTCCCAATCTCTCCAACACAAATCACTGTAAAATATATATTTTTTGAAATTGACTTTGGGAAATAAGGGAGTATCTCTAACCAAATGTCAAACTGACTTCTAAGTAACAGTCAAAGGCTTCATTTGGTATAGAAGTTCCTTATAAAAACCCTCCAGACTTTAACCCCTTGACACAGACTTATTAGCTTCATTTACTTTTATAATAGAGGCCTGCTCTTTTTTCCATCAAAATCAATAGCAAAGCTCTGAGCTCAGTAGGAGGAGAATAGAGCCCTAGTTTTCTATACTGCATACGGGGTTAAGGGAGTGAGGCTGCACCCGTGAACTCTGCAGACCTGGGTTTGAGACCCATGAGTTGTTGACCTAGTCCTTTGGCACCTTGAGGTGAACAAAGATTTTGGAGTTTGTGGAGTAATAATGAACTCTGTAGCTGGCAGAAATATTGAAGAGTTACAGTGAATCGTTTCTGGGTGTGTGTGCAAAAAGTTAATTGTGGATTAGAGTAATAGATTGCAGAGTAATGATAGCCCTGCAGAACAATTTCCTCAGTTTATGAAGCAAATACAGTGTGGTCATTAGCCGTGCAAGTTCCCCACATCCACCGGCCTGAGCCCTGTACTAGAGAAACCATTCAGTACTTGACCTCGCAACTAAAACGGCCAACAATAGTGGCAAATGTGGTATTTATTTGGGTATGTACCTCTAGCCACTTGGAACTGGATTGATTAAGACAACTAGTTCACTTCACATATGACATTGTTTAGATGAAGTGTTAAGTTTTGTTCACTACTGACCTAGGTTGTATTTTAATTGGCAAACTAGAAGTCAAAGGCTACATTTCCTATTACCAGTGCCCTGAACAATTCAGCCCTGTTATCAGCTCCTTGATTTTTTTAAAATGACATTGTTTCTTAAACAGTGTCTGCCAGAAACATTAAAGGAGACTTTGTTTAGATTCTGTAGTCCAGCAACCAAGTTACAGTTACAAGAGACATGATTTGCCATCCGTTTCCAATTCTTAGTGCAGCACACAGGACTTGTCATCTTGTTTTTCCCAGTGAGTTGTTCTTGGATATGAAGAAAATGTTCCATTATTACTGAGTCAGTTTATGCTTCCCATTTCCAAGTCATGCAATAGATAGAATTGTTCATAGTGCCAATAAACAGTTAGACAGCCAGGGCAAGGGACATCATCGGTCTTACTCACAATGAAAGGGCATTGCTGTGTTTATAGAGCTTTTCTACAAAAAAGACAGTGCAAGAATTGCAGTCAAAGGGGTACAAACTCATATTTTTGTATTGCCGTGATGGTGTACTGTGTGGATGTGGCAAAACTCTACCATACAGTAGAGTCCTGATTATCTGAGTGACTTGGGCAACATCTACTATTGTGTGATAATTTGGGAGCTAATATAATGGGGAGGCACCCTGGCCATTTGTTCAAAAGAGAACTTAGGAATAGGAGGGTGTCAGGGCTGATTCCCCACTCTGGCACTTCGAGTGCAGAAGGTGGGGGCCCAGGAGGATTTTAAAAAGTAATAATGGCCGCTCCAGGCTTGTATTAAACTCCCAAAGTTACAGCTTCTCTCTGACCTTGGATGGGTAGATGTGGACACCACCCAAGTGCAAAAAAACCCAGGAAGGAGCACTTGAGAATTCCTCCATGTCGGGTACCCTCAAACCCATTCTCTCTCACTCACTCTCTCTCTCTCTCTCACACACACACACACACTCTCTCTCTCACACACACGCGCGAGCTGAGAAAGAAAACAAAGGAAATGAGCTGTTCATAGAAGGCTAGGGTTGGAAGAGACCTCAGGAGGTCATCTAGTCCAACCTCTTGCTCAAAGCAGGACCAACACCAACTAAATCATCCCAGCCAGGACTTTGTCAACCTGGGCCTTAAAAACCTCTGAGGATGGAGATTCCACTACCTCCCTAGGTAACCCATTCCAGTACTTCACCACCCTCCTAGTGAAATAGTGTTTCCTAATATCCAACTTAGACCATCCCCACTTCAACTTGACACCTTTGCTCCTTGTTCTGTCATCTGCTACCACTGAAAAAAGAGGCGCTCCATCCTCTTTGGAACCCCCCTTCAGGTAGTTGAACGCTGCTATCAAATTCCACTTTACTCTTCTCTTCTGAAGACTAAACAAGCCCAGTTTCCTCAGCCTCTCCTTGTAATTCGTGTGCCCCAGCCCCCTGATCATTTTTGTTGCCCTCTGCTGGACTCTTTCCAATTTGTCCACATCCCTTCTCTAGTAGGGGACCAAAACTGGATGCAGTACTCCAGGTATGTCCTCACTAGTGCCAAATGGAGAGGAATAATCACTTCCCTCAATCTGCTGGCAATGCTACTACTAATGCAGCCCAATATGCTGTTAGCCTTCTTGGTAACAAGGGCACACTGCTGACTCATATCCAGCTTCTCATCCACTGTAATCCTCAGGTCCTTTTCTGCAGAACTGCTGCTTAGCCAGTCAGTCCCCAGCCTGTAGCAGTGCATCGGATTCTTCCATCCTAAGTGCAGGACTCTGCACTTGTCTTTGTTGAACCTCATCAGATTTATTTTGGCCCAATCCTCCAATTTGTCTAGATCATTCTGTACCTGATCCCTATCCTCCAGCTTATATACCTCTTCCCCCAGTTTAGTGTCATCTGTGAACTTGCTGAGGGTGCATTCCATCCCATCATCCCAGATCATTAATAAAGATGTTGAACAAAACCGACCCTTGGGCACTCTGCCTCATACCGGCTGCCAGTTAGACATTGAGCCATTGATCACTACCCACTCAGCCCGACAATCTAGCCAGCTTTCTATCCACCTTATAGTACATTCATCCAATTAATACTTTTTTAACTTGCTGGCAAGAATACTGTGGGAGACAGGATCAAAAGCTTTGCTAAAGTCAAGATATAATATGTCCACTGCTTTCCCCATAGCCACAGAGCCAGTTATCTCATCAATCAGGTTGGTCAGGTATGACTTGCCCTTGGCAAATCCATGTTGACTGTTCCTGATCATCTTCAGGTGCTTCAAAATGGTTTTCTTGAGGACCTGCTCCATGATTTTTCCAGGGGATGAGGTGAGGCTGACCTGTCTGTAGTTCCCTGGGTGGTGGTTCTTCCCTTTTTTTTAAAGATGGGCACTATATTTGCCTTTTTCCAATCGTTTGGGGCATCCCCTGATTGCCACAAGCTTTCAGAGATAATGGTCAATGGCTCTGCAATCACATCAGCCAATTCCCTCAGCACCCTGGGATGTGTTAGATCTGAATCCATGGACTTGTGCATGTCCAGCTTTTCTAAATAGCCCTTAACCTGATCTTTCACCACTGAGGACTGCTCACCTCCTCCCCATACTGGGTTGCCCAGGACAGCAGTGTAGGAGCTGACCTTGTCTGTGAAGACCAAGGCAAAAAAAGCATTCATTGCTTCAGCTTTTTCAACATCCATCTGTCACTAGGTTGCTTCCCCCATTCATTAAGGGTCCCACACTTTCCCTGACCTTTTTTTCTTGTTGCTAACATACCTGTAGAAACCCTTCTTGCTACCCATCACCTCCCTTGCTAGGTTCAACTCCAGTTGCCACCATCTAATTAAACAACATATGCACAAACCTCTTAGGACACCAAAAATCCAATCCTGTTCTTAAGGCAAATTTTATTAAAACCAAAAAGAAAGAAAATACATCTGGAACTTAGGTTTTTGCTAGATTTAAAGAACTCATTTACAAAAATTAAACATCAAGAATAACCTTCTTGAGGTCCAGCTAAAAGGTTACAAACAAAACAAAAGCATTTGGGGTTAGCACAGAGGAGTCCACCACACTTAGAAAATAAAAGAAATAAACCTAATCACATCTTTCTAGATATTTCTGATCTACTTACATATCTGGGTTTCAGATAAGTAGGTTCAAGGTATGAACTGATGCTTTTTCAGACCTGGTTTTTAAAGCTGCTTACAGTATTGCTGCTCTATGTCTCCACTCTCCGGAGAACATGACCACACAGACAAATTTTTTTCCAATTTTAAAAAGTTCTAGCCTTCCACTGGCTCTTTTGGTCAGGTGCCCACTCCTTTCCTCTTACCTGTGGGCTTGTTAACCCTTTACAGGTAAAGCAAGTAGAGAACAGCTACTAAGTGGAATTTTATAACTAACTGGCTGGCTGGGTGTCCATAAGGGAGCTATCCTCCTCACCCCCTTCATTTATCACAGAGGGAATCAAATGTCTGTGTTAGCCTGAATAACTTCTCCTATCCTGTCCCTAAGGACTTGATCCTGCACCCATTGAAGTCAATGGCTTCAGCAGATCTTAAGGGTGCAAGAAATTGGGGCAAGGAATCACTATTTTATTCCCACAGGTCAAGAGAAGTTACAAATAATATTTTCTTTGCTCAGTCAATAAGGAAAATAGAAAATGTTTGAGTCAGTAGCTATGATTTGGATTAGTAATTATCTAAATCAAAATCGCTGGCCAAGTAAAATGGAAAGTTTCGTTTCAAATTTACCGAGTTATTGTTAATTCTTAAAAAAAAACAAAAACTTTTGCATTGGTTTAGCATGTCTCATGTTAAAAAGGATTTGTCAAAATAGCATGAAAATTCACATATCCTTTTCAGTATGCATTTCCGTTGCCTGGTGCTTCCCTTAAAATGTATCCCCTGTACACCTACTTGCTCAAACTTCATTGGATTTTTGTCAATATAGCATGTGAACTTCCTAGATTTGGCAAGCTTCCAGGCACAGTAGAGGAAGTAATATTTAAGATATCCTAATTTTAAAAATATGCATTGTGTGTATTTAATCATGGAGAATACATGACAGCACAAAGTGAGGGGTGGAATAAAGGTTGTACTGATGTGTGTTAGAGATAGCAGCATTAGTAGCAAAGCCATGAACGAGTTACCCAAATAACCCTAAACTAGAGCCAATAAAACATTTTATATCACATCACCCATATTATGTATTCCATATAATTTACAGGAAAAAAGTTGAATTTTTTTTTCAGAAACTTGTTTTTATTTATCTTGTTTGTATAATTTTGCCTATAAAGCTAGGGTCCTCGGTACAATCAGTCCAAAGGTGTAAGGCTCAAGGAGAGAGTGATTTATCTTTTGAAAAATTAGCTTTTGAAAAATCTGAAATAAATACAAAAGATCTGATATTTCACAGCCTAATAGGGCTGAAATTAAAGACCTTAAAGTTTTAAAAAGGGGGTTCTGAGATTCTTTTCAATTGTCAAATGCACCCATTTCTAGCCTTCGTGGTTTGCAATGTATTGGATTTTAACCTTGGGCTAGTGACAGGTTTGAGTGTTGCCTACCTGTTTCCTATAATATTAGATGAAATGGTACAGCTATGTGAAAAGAAGGAACTTGTTTGCTGGAGTGTTGGAAAGAGAAATCAGTTATTTGAAGCTGTCTGAAGGTTTGGAAAGTAAGAAGCAAATCTGGTAGAGGTGGGAGTATTAGTGAGCAATGGACTGGTAAGATGATCAAAGGTGCATGGTAAAAGCAAATGATCACATAGCTCTGCAATTTATCACATGGATTTCACTATCACACATGTAATATAAATGTATGTGCAATCTAATCTGTCATCTCTATTGGTTACCTACAAGGAATGAGACATTTTTGCTGGAAAGCTGAAAGATAGCTCTGATAAAACTACAATATGACTTGAATACCATTCAGTGGGGGAAGCCTGTCATTTAAAATTAATTAATCCATTTCGGCAAAGGTTAAGATACAGGAGTCATTTGCAAATTGCATTTCCCTGAGATGGAAGTCAGCCTTTCTCTCCCCCCTGTCCACCAATGAAATATATTGTTTGAAAATGTGACCAGGGTTAGTTTTTAAAATAAATGACAGCCAAAAATAAATTGAATGATGTTTTACATATTATTATTTTCTCTCTCAAGTGTGAAAGAATAAATGTTTCGGTCATACACTGTTGAGTGATTGCATTTTTCTTTTTGTTTTTTTGCAGGTTGTCTTAGTCTTTGCTCTTAGTATTGGTGCTCTTGTAATATACTTCATAGATTCGTCAAAGTGAGTATTCTAATACATTTCCGTTCTCCTCTTGTCCTAAAGCAATTATGTGCTTTAAATTGCTCCATTCATCTACTTACATTCAAAGGTTTTATACTCATCACCTGAATGCAAAGAATTTTATATTAATGCGTGGTCTTCCAGGCTAGTTTTAGGGATGAGAGAAAGATCTTTTGTGAACTGTACTGGTCTTGGTTACATTTGGTGTGAGAGAAGAAGAGGATAGAAAATAACATTTCTCTTAGTTTTAGAGTATACATACTGCAGGAAAAATTACTTCAAGGACAAAAGTAGAATAGAGGATGTAGGGAAAGGAGTTGGACTTGAGAAGTCATACACTTACAGGACAAATAATGTGTGTATTTCAGAATACCAGGAATTCCTTTGAAAACTCATCAAAAGACTCTATGTAGTACATACCATAATTATATCTAGCATTGTTATCAAATTCTGAGTTAGATTGACTTGTCCTAGGCCATGCAACTTATCTTATAGGACATGAGAAACATTTCAAAATTTTTCGAGGGATGAACAAAATGTGGTCATGTGGTGATGTTTCAATTGGGAGAGGTCAAGGTTTCATCATGACTGTGCATCATCATGACGTATCAATGTAAACATAACAGTCATGATGTCTTGACGCAGGTTAACGTAACCTAATTTTATATCCTCCCCTTTGATACTTGTGTCAGCAGTACTTTATGCAGCAGGGACAACATAAGTGTGGTGCTAGTGTATGATTACCTAGATCAATGGCCTCGCATGAGCCACAGCCCTGGTAAGATGACGATTGCAAGGGAGCTAATAGAATGTTATTCAGTGGAACATCCATTAGGGAGGGTAATCCACTAGGACATGAGTGGCATTTTAAGGCACTTAGGGTACGGCTACACTTGCACTTAGCGCTTTGAAGTTTCGAGTGTGGTCGCAGTGCCAGCGCTGGGAAAGAGCTCTCCCAGTGCTGCACGTACTCCACATCCTCTACGGGTATAGCTTGCAGCACTGGGAGCCGCGCTCCCAGCACCGCGGCACTGTTTACACTGAGGCTTTACAGCGCTGTATCTTGCAGCGCTCAGGGGTGTTTGTTTAACACCCCTGAGCGCGGAAGTTGCAGTGCTGTAAAGCGCCAGTGTAGCCATGGCCTAAGACTAGGCACACAGTTTACCACATAACTTTGGGCTTGTTTTCGTTGCAACAGTTAGCACACTTGAGTTACTCCACTTGAACTAGCTTAGCAAAAGTGAGAGAAAACACACTGCAGAATAACGCTTCAGCTACACAGAGTGATTTGATGAGCAGCACAGCATGACTGGATTATTAGTTGAGGAGGAGTTGTAATTCAAGCTGCAGCATCCTTAGTGCATTACAGCAATGTGGCACCATAGGGAGTGAAATATTAGTCTATTAAGACACTTAAATGCAGGTTTCTAGTACTGAGTGTAGTGAAAGTAATTCAGAGTTTACATTGTGAAAACTCCACTTCTGTTCAAATAGTGAAAAGCACCAGTGACATACTAGAAATGTGCATTTGAACCAGTGGTTGATATAAAAACTTTTGGGGGACGGTAAAGGCTGATATACATGTAAAATAAAGCAACCCAAATGAATCCACTCTGTGAATTTGCACAAGGCTAATCTTCATTTTGTGTTTATTACACTTCTGCCCCTGTAAATAATGATCAGACTAGTCAATCAGCAGCTAAATGAGATTGCAAACTTTCAATAAAATATGGTGTTAAATACATTGTGCCTTTCCATTGCCTTGAACCGTTTGCCCCCATCAAAAACTTTTATTCAGATTTGTTAGCATATTTCATCTGCTTCACACTGAGTTTGCACTGGTAGAAATGGTGCAGGGCAGCAGAAAATCAGGTACATTTCCTGGTTTCCAAATGACTCAGCAACTACTGCACTTTTTTTTTGTTTGTTTTTTTTTACTAACTGTAAATATCTGTAGGTCTGTTACAGAAACTCGAGGTAATATCAGAGTAAATGCTGTAACCAAATGTTACAAAAGCTGGCTAAATTTGAACATTGATATTCTAACATGAGGCAAGTAAACCTCATTCTTTAGGGTGTTAACTGTGGGAAGGTGTGATGCTTCCCAGGGGTACCCCAGGCTGTGAGGCATCTCACTATCACTTGTTCTTAGTGTGAGGAAGCCTTGTCTGTGACTGTCATGAGTCAGTTCCCCACCTCCACCAGCCCCTGGCAACACAAGCACTCCCCTTCAATGCTGCGTAGGCCCTGCTGTCACTCTGAAGATTAGCAATTGGCATGCTCCAACCCTGGATCCTCCTGACTGTCTCCAAAGAGTGTCCAGCCCCTAGTCCACTGGACTAGCACTGTACTCACAGATATTCTGCATCTGAAAAAACACTACGCCCCAGCTTAACAGTTCCTCCTCAGATCACTGCTCCAGTAAACACACAACACTTAAATAAATTTATAGTGAAATTGAGCATGTTTATTGAACATAGCACAAAGATTTAAATCATAGCAAGTAGATGTTTTGAAAACAACAGTTACATACAAAATAAAATCATCACATGCATTCTAAACCCTAGGCTTAATTAACAAGATACTTTCATGTTTTGTAGAGTATTGCTCACCCAAATTCTTGCAGTGCTTTATAGCTGGAGCCTTGTGTGGACACAAAATTTGAACCCGTATCCATCCACGACCCGCAAACATGGTCCGTGGATATAAAGCAGATATCCCCAGATTTGCAGGACTCTGTTTACAGCCAGGCTGGCTGTAATCCTCTTTTCATGAGACATGCATGCTGTCATAGGTGAAGCAGCCAGTGTGTTGCTTTGCACTCCAGGATATCCCAGAACTATCCTTTGTCTTCATTAGTAAACAAGACATCCCCTGCTGTTTGTTTATTACTGTGAATTTCTTCTCTTATAGATTTTGCAATTTCTCAGTATGCAAACAGACACACCCAGCTCCCTGTCATTGACAGCATGAACTGATGTGTTCATGACAGAACATTTTGTGACTCTGCATGTGAGATGAGGTCTTAAGAAGCAAGAGCAGTTGCCCAGTCTTGCCAGATCTTGTGTCCTGGTCAGTTAAATGTACTCAGAGCTCTAAGAGAACTGGCATGAACGCTTTAGCCATTGCCCAGTCTGTCACAGTCATGCTTTTTGGAAATCGTGCTGTTGGGAAAGTTGGTTCTTTGCAAAGTGAATGATGCAACTGTCTAGAAGGGAGGCAACTGTAAGTGCACCATGCAGTTGTGATCAGTTGGATGTTAGTGCCCAGAGCTGAGTCATTGATTCCCTTTCCTGAGCAGATAGCAGCTGCTCCATTCACTCTATAAAAAAGGCTCTTTACAAAGAGAATCACAAGGCACTTCATTCTTGCTAGAAGTGGGTGGAACATTATTCCTTACTCCACTCAATGCTTCCTCTTCCCACCTGCTTATTGTTCCACAAAACCGTAGTGTGTGTAGGACCATATTCTTCCTTGCAATAAATGTGTGTAACTCCTATTGATGCCAGTGATGCATGTTTGCAACTAAGGGCAGACTTTGGTTCATAAATTGAGAGAACAGTGAATAGGAAAAGGGCTTGACTGTTTGGGATTCTTACTAATCAAATTTAGTCTCATCCAAAAGTTCTCGTGTCAGATGATAACGGTTCCACACACCCCTCTCCCCTAGTTTGCTGAATTGCATCAGTAAGACTCAGTTAATCTGGACATCAAAACTTTTAAACACTGTGAACTCAATTTAAATGTGTAAATCCTGTCAGCTTTGAAGTAACCTGTTCCTAAAGGCAATGCTAAAAATGTAACCAGCACAATTATTTTAATCTTATGGTATAATAATAAAAATGCAACATTTTTACTAAGAAAAATTAGCAGAGTTTCACATCATCTCTTGATGTAGTTTTAAATTGTGTAAAACCAGAGCTTTAAATTGCAAAGGAAAAGGGGTCAAATACAATCTGCTTTAGTATAAAATAACTTATTGTGTTCTAATGCTGGTTCTTTTCCCTGTCATTTCCCTTTAAAATTGTTTATGCTTAGTTCTTCAAGGTAAGATATTAATGAAATCATCCTTTACTGTTAGGTGAACATAGGTTCTCTTCCTATGTCCCTTAGCTGGTTCCATAAAGTCTGCTGAACACACTGTAATAGAACAGAGAGCACTCGTACCAAACATTTGGTAATTTTGTGTTTAGTCCATGCTTTTTGTAGGTAGTTCCCCCTCCCTGCTAGCCTGTATTTGCCTTTCAAATAGTACTAGTAGATTATTAGTTAAGTTTTATTCTCAACACTTCTGTATGCAACATAGCATATTCTGTGTTTTGTTGGTCTCAAAATTAATTGTGAGTTCCTTATTTCATTTTTCATTTTCCCTCCCCTCCTTCACCTACCCAACCCTTACTAGTTACAGAGAATGCACTACCAACAGTGTACAGTAGATGTTATAGTAGATGTATGAAACACTACCCAGTATAACAAATAAGCTTCCACGAAGGTGGAAATAGCATCTTAGAGCCAAGGTCAACCCGAGTTGCAAACAACAAAAGTACTTGGTGAAGACTCTCTGCAGTCCTCCATGGATTTTGTAACTTGTGGGCTCACCTGATTTCTCCCTCCTGCAATCAAAGTGGAAGGGATGCAACTCATTACATGAGTTAATACCCTTTCTGGAGCCTGTCTCACCCTGGCTCCACTTAATGTATGAATCCATACATATAGTGCAACCTAGAGTTGTTATTTATATATAGGCATAGGTATGCAGAGTGTCTTACTGACATAGATCAAACCTTGTCCCAAGGAGCTTACATTCTATAGGCCTGTTCCTGTAGCCATTTTCTCATGCGAGTAACTTCTTTAATGGAGTCTCTTTGCTACAAGATCAAGTCCCCAGTTAGACTTTCAAAGTATAATCAATGACAGGACAGAAATAGGAGAGAGGATGCAACAGACAAGTCATTTAATTTGCTTTGTATGTTCTGCCACACATTGTAGTGGTTTATTTTGATGCTGATTTTTTTAAATTGAAAGACAATATTGCAAGTCTTGCTAAATGGCTACATTTTCACATTAATATGCACCTCCTTAATTAGAATCATATATAAACGTGCCATTTGGCAATGAGGGAAAAACAGCTGGATCTAAGAATAGCAGTGACATCATGAATGGTGAAATTTATTTATATGTACATATAAGGTCTTTCTGAGGATACAAGCTTGTCGACCCTGTTGCCTACTAAACTGAAGACAGCCAGAATCAGCTTTTTCTCTTTTTAGATATGGTGGATACACATGAATTGCTCCCGATGGTCAGCTCTCTCTTTTTCGCATAAAACCTCTCCTTGTGTATCAAGAAAGGTCTCAAAACTGTTAGGTGCTTCTGAAGAAAGCTTATCTGTTTTCTAAAAAAGCTCTATATACAACCCAGTTGTGAGAGTCTGATAGGTTGCACAAATACTATCAACTCTTAGATACTGCTAAAATATTTTGTTCACTAGACAGATGACATGGGATAACATCTGTGCTGAGGTCAGCCTTGAAACACAGAAAATTTCATCTGCTGTTTCTGGTTGTTTTTCCAAAGTAATATTTTTAATTATCTTTTAGCTTAATATTACTTTAAAAGTGCTGCCTTCCCTTGAAACTGCAATAAGTTACTAAAAATACCTGTAAATATCCTACCTCGCCTCCTCATTCCAAAATGCTTTTTGTGCTGCTTCCTCCTAGCCTGACATAGGCTATAAGGGGACTCAGTTTTAGCCGTTTTAAACACCACCTTTGTTGGTGCTGATCACCTGTAACTGCTACTAAAGCCAATGGGAGTTGAGCTGCTGGTGCTCAGCGCCTGTCAGGGTTTGATGCTATATTGATTATGAATGCAAGTTTTGAATCATATGAGATAATTCAATTTAAAACACTTCTAGTAACTTGCAAGGTTCATTATTCTTGCACTTCTGTATTTTCTGGGACATGGTTACTGCAGATAGTGTCATGTGACAATGGTAAAGAATCACAAGTTGAATTCTTCTTACATAGATCAAGGAATTTTATTAGAAAAAAGAAACCAACATTAATCCTAAAACTACTTTCTTATCCTTTGCTTCACTGCAGAGCTTCTGTCTAGGAATTTCCACAGTCACCTCTTGTCTGGCTTTTCTATAACACATTTAAGTAAAAACTGTACACATCTAGCCGTTGCTATATAAAAAGACACTGATATCTAGCGGAACTAACAGGGATAAGTTCAGTCTGAGGTATGCACCAGTTCTTCATCTTTGGGATTCACTGGCTTGAGGTCCATTAGAGCCTGAGTCTGGTGGCTTCGTGACAGTTGTTTGGCTTTTTGTTTGTTATTTAAAGTAAAGCAAAACTTTGTTCCTTGTTCATGAGTAATATGAACTGGAAACCAAGCTTGCATGGGTACTAAGAGCTTTTTTAGAATGTACTTTGTGAGACAGTGAAGGAATGAGAGGGAGCAGGGGCGGCTCCAGGCCCCAGCACGCCAAGTGCGTGCTTGGGGCGGCATGCTGCAGGGGGCGCTCTGCCGGTTGCCGGGAGGGCGGCAGGCAGGGCTCCAGTGGACCTCCCACAGGCGTGCCTGTGGAGGGTCCGCTGACCCTGCGGGTTTGGTGGAGCTGCGGGACCAGCGGACCCTCCGCAGGCATGCCTGCTGGAGGTCCACCGGAGCCGCGGGACCGGCGACTGGCAGAGTGCCCCCCGCGGCATGCCATTGTGTTTGGGACAGCGAAATGTCTGGAGCTGCCCCTGAGAGTGAGTGTGCGAGCTGCCCTGCTAGAGACTTGAAACCTGGAGCAGGCCTGTTAAATGAGCCAACCAGAGACACCTGGCACAGGGAGGGAACCTTAAGCTGATTGCTTATAAAAGGGGCGGGGGAGGGGGAGAGAAAGGGACTAATTTTGAGAAGCTGCAAAGGAGTAGGCTTTGGCAGGGCAGCAGCAAGCTATTAAGAAAGATTCTGTGAAGGAACGTTCTTCGCTTACCCAGTCTGAGGTAAGAACCATGCCCTCAGACAGATTTTTTGGACTCTGAGTGACTGGGGAATTTCCCTAAATAAGTTTGTTGGGGGACCCCCTCCCATGAAGAAGTCCAAACAGGCCATGTTGATGAGACAAACTTATATTAAATTTTCTTGGACTCTTTTATTAAAGAAAACTTCCTCACCAGATTCTCCGTGAGGGATAGTAGGGTCTGGTGGGGAGGAAACAGGTCACCCCTCCCTTGCCCTCATACACACTGCAATGTGTATGGAGGATCTGGAGGATTCTCTGCACCTTGAGGTCTTTAAACCACGATTTGAGGACTTCTCTAACCTATGTCTGAGTTATTGGTTTGTTACAGGAGTCGGGAGGTGATATTCTGTGGCCTGCATTGCCCAGGAGGTCAGACTAGATTATCCTAATGGTCCCTTCTGATCTTAAAGTCTATGATTCTATGTGCAATTTTAAACACCAAAAGAAGAACCGGGCTTCTTATTGAATTCTGTGGATTCATATGGTTATTTGTTGTTAAGCACTAAATTAGAATCCAGTGAGACGAGCTGAGAGATTCCACTCAAGGAATATCCTGTGTGGCTGTCCCAGGAGAGAAGTGTCATTAATGAGGCCAGCTCATTCTTTTGGAATAATTGATTAGCAAATGCTTTTAATTGGTTTCATTGCAGGCAATGTCCATGGACTCATTTATTCCCCTGACTACTGTGGCTGTAAAGAGATCTTTGCATCTCATGTGACTTGCTGTAGTGACTACTACATATTAAGACAGTTGTTATGCCAGAGAATTTACAGTCTAAATAGACAAGATACACAAAGGGCGGGGGAGAGGACTTTTATCCCCATTTTAGAGATGGAAAATGAGCTATGGAATTAAGTGGCAGTGCCAAGAAATGAAACCAGATTTTCTGGTTGTGAGTCTAGTGTTTGTAACCACAAGAACTTTCTTTCTTTACACATCACCTTTCTTCACAGCCCAAAACCTGTTGGTGAACCTTGCTCACTCAGCTTTGATATAAACAGAAAAACAAAACAAAACACCTCATTATATGAAAGTTTGAGCCTAAATCAGGTGAAACTTGGCAATTTCGTCTGAATTTTGCTTTGAATTTTATTTTTTTCCAAATCCAAAACTCAAACCCAATATCAGACAATGTGAATCCCCATGAAAGTAATATAAGATTATGCAGTGAAACACTATAGCTTTACAGTAGTTTCAATGCAGTGTTGTGAACACTGGAGCATAGAATACCCTAATATTTTTTTCATTAACAAGCTTCACACAATTCTACTTTGGATTCATTTGTTATTTTTTTAGGAAGATGAACATTCTGGTGCATTTTATATAAAGGTTTTGGCTAATTCTCCCATTCTGTGTGTCAGTTTCTTTTCCACTGTAGTGCCCATCCTTGTATCTACCTGTCACCATTTTGTCCGCTTATAGCCATCTACTATGTCTGAACTCCCTTCTGTAGATGGAATGAAATTTACCTGTAGGCAGATAGCCAACACAAATACTATAATACCAATTAAATCCTATTTTGAAGTTTTAAGTGGGACTTAAGTGGTGCATAGGCTTTGTGCTTCCCAGTCACCCTGTGAAGAGTATCTTCATCTATAATAAAATTATTCTTTGCCTGATTGCACTTTTGGACCTACACCAAGTGCTTGCTGGTCCATTTTTTGTTTTCATTTTGAGGCCAGGATAATATTGTGCTGTATTTTTTCAGTTGCAAGATTAGATATAGCAAGGATGCATTAAAACGCTGACATCTGGCCCTCTAATGTGTTGCAACAAATTGTTATTGTTGCTCAAAATGGCTGTGACAGTGGCTGTCATTAAAAGTTTTGTAAGATTTTCCTTGCTACGTAGATACAAACATGTTGGTATTTCCTATGCTGAGATTGTGATTATGTAGGAAATATCTCAGTAATATTAATTGCAAAGATAAGAACGTCCATACTGGGTCAGACCAAAGGTCCATTTAGCCCAGTATCCTGTCTTCCAACAGTGGGCAGTGCCAGGTGCCTCAGGGGGAATGAACGGAACAGATAGGGCAATGCCAGGTGCCTCAGGGGGAATGAATGGAACAGATAATCATCAAGTGATCTATTCCCTGTTGCCCATTCCCAGCTTCAGACAAACAGAGGCTAGGGACACCATCCCTGTCCATCCTGTCTAATAGTCATTGATGGACCTATCATCCATGAATGTATCTAGTTCTTTTTTTATATATTATATATATATTGAACATGTGCATCAAAGAAATGTTTGCACCACCCTCCATGCTTGAAGGAGCCTCCATCTCCTTCACATTTCTCCTTAATTCACATCCTACTCCTAGTAGTAAAATGCTCATAGTCTTCCCTCTGAAACTGCCCGTACTTTCACAATTGTACTTGAATCCAGTTACATTGTCTCTGTTGATAGGAGACACTTCCCTCCCAGTTCCAAGATAGTTACAATCCCTTCACATGTTTGAAGAACATTATTTATACCTATCACACTACAAAAGATAATAGTAATTTATTTATATGAAAACCATTCCATGCAAATGGTACAAGTATCACTCCACATCCTGTCCAGATTTGCCACAGTCTCCTGCATTCAGTCTCCTTGCATTACCTTTGTCAATTCTACTAGTTCGGCTAGTGCTGCAATGGCTTTTGTCTGTGACACTCTTGCCACAAATAATTTCACCTTTGAGCTGATGAATGCTGTCCATTGCTAAGCAAATCCAGTTGGATTGCTCACCATAAAGTTAATTCCTAGCATCAGCCTATAATCTCACTAACCATACAGTAGTTCATTCGAGATACACTAGGGGTAATTTGTCTTATTCAGTGTAGAGAAACTTTTAGGTTATATGTCAATGAATCCTTGCTGCGCCAGTACTTTCAAATTACTTAAAACTTTACATTCATTTCACATTGATCCCCACAAACCATAGAAGTGACACACTGTTCCTACCCCAATCCTTGGACAATGACTAAGTGTATAACTTTAAAGGACTGAATCATCATCTTTTATATTGATTCAGCACCAAATAGGATATTCCAATCCTTTGTAAGGCCAGATGAAGCCAATTTGATCTTCACTGTATTTGTATTAGTTACTGCAGTGCACCCACTTGCTTGTTTAGCCAAGAAGCAATGTTCTGAAAACGGTGCATGGTCACTCCAGGGCTATAATTGTTAATTTTCTGCAATGCATTGCACCAAATTTTGAACACACTGTCCATAACCAAGGCTCAGTGGTAACTACTGTTGTTATAATTAAGGTCCACTGTTCATGCCAGAAGAGTACACGATGCAATATGCAGCCTTTACAGGTAATTAAATGCCAAAGAGAAGCAGGGCCATTTATTAAGAACAAGAGATGTTAATTGTGAGTGAACTCCAGTACCATGAAATTGTTTCTACTATACAATAAAAGGCAAGAGAGTCAACAATCAACAGCACAGAAAAAAAATGGAATGCAAAACTCCTTCTCTTCATTTTTATTGCAGTAGCAGCTAGGAGTTTATCGTAGACCAGGACCCAACTGTGTTAGGCACTATACAAACACAGAATAAAAAAGATATTCATGAAGTTTTGAACGTTTTTGATAGCAGTCGCTCTTCAGAGTTTCCATTTTATATAAATTGTGTGTATGGTGAAATCAACGTTTACTTGACACTTATCAACAAAAATCTAATCCTTCAAAGTCTACAGATAGCTGCAAACCAGACTGATGTTGAATAATCCATATAGAATTTAGAATTAAGCATGTTGGATGTTTGTCCTCCATATTTTCATAATTTACAAACTGACCCTTTGCACAATTCCTGACAATGTTCATTCCCACTTTATGTATTTTGCAGTACTGTTGGGCAATCATGATAAATATAAGGACATATGACTAACACTTATCCTGATAACTATAATTATTATAAGAAATAATAATTGTTGACTAAGGCCTGGTCTACACAATGAGGGTAAGTCAGCCTAAGTTATGCAACTCTGGCTACATGAATAACGTAGCTGGAGTTGATGTAGCTTAGGTCAGCTTACTACGGTGTCTACACCGCACTTGGTCAATGGGAGAAACTCTCCCGTCGACTTACCTTATGCTTCTCGTTTTGGTGGAGTACCGAAGTCGACTGGAGAGCAATCTGTTGTTGATTTTAGTGGGTCTTCACTAGACTGATGCATCGATCACCACAGCATTTTTTTTTCCAGAGATTTGTGAGCATTTGCTACTCTCATTGGATGCAACAACTTAGCTCAAGAGAAGATATGGATGCTTAGCACTGCTGAAATGTGGGCCACTTATTTGGGTGTCAACACATGGACTTAAGTATTTTATTTAAACAGCCTAGTATGGAAATGTTGGACTTATGAAACAGCAGTTCACCTGACAAAAATAATTTTCTTTAAATCCCATCCTCCAAATCACTTGCATTGTGTCTTTCTAGCACCAAGGTGGGCTTCACTAGAAAGAGCAGAATGACCCAGTTCTGGAAAGAAAAGTTATTTCTAAAATACAATATATACCTTTTTTAAAAAAGAAAATTATATTATACAATTGACCATTAACACAAGTAAATTGCAGCTTCTATGTGTCAGGTGCACATGTCGCTTTATTTTCTGAAATGTTAGAATCCACCAATCACTTGCAAATAAGACTGAAGTTTGTGAAAGGTGATCTCAAGATGGACCTGTGCAAGTCCACATTTTCACCCTTTTGTACAACATTATGATACATTTTATATAGTGTGTGCCTTGTGAGGTATCATTTGAAAACTCATAATTTGCTGGAGATGCTCTTCAAAGGGAAAAGAGAACCATAAGGAAAGGGCACAGATGCCCCCCAAATATTCCTCCCTTTCTCTCTGCCCACGGCATCCACAATGCCTGAAGGACAAGGAAAGGAGCATTAGACTGGAGGAGAGGTTCTGGATGAAAGGCATCCAGCCAGTAAAACTGCAAAAGCATGTGGTGAGAGGAACCTTAGCTTTGAATTCATTTAGCCTGTTAAGTTAGATGTTAATTGCATTTTTACTTTTTTATTTCTTTGTAACAAATTCTGACTTTTCTGCCTCATTATGTGTAATCACTTAAAATCTTTCTGTAGTTAATAAACTTGTCTTATTGTTTTATCAAAATCAGTGCGTTTAGAGTGACATGTTTGGGAACCTCCATTTGAGATAACAGGATTTGTGCATATCATTTTCTATTAATAAAATTAAGGACTTTCCATAAACTTGTATTGTCCAGAAGGAGAGAGCCAAGCAGTACAAGATGGACAAGTCTGGGACTGGGAATTTGCTGTTGTTGCTCTGCAATTTAATTCAGGAGTGGCTGGCTATAGCACTCATATAATTCAGGTTTGAGTAAGTTACATGCCAGAGGCTATGTGGGAACAGACCAGGAGTGGTTGGTCTCACAGTGAAGCAGTTTAAAAGGCATCCCAGGTTGGAGACCTGAGAGAACGCAGCTGCTCAACAGTCGAGATTGTACCCTGGGTAATGTCACAGGACCTTTCAAAGAAGAAATAATTTTAATAAAGAGGAAAAACACATTACAAACTTGTGGTTATACAGCTTGAGAAATGTGCACAATTGTTTTCTGTTTCCTTTGCAATGTTTCATGTATGGACTGGATTTCATCATGTGACACCACCTCAGTTGCTGTGATGCAGCAAGATGCAAACTAAGCAATTAATACTCATTTGGTAACTTTGTTTATAATTTGAAGTTCAGTCGTTTGTTTACACACACACACACTCTCTCTCTCTCTCTCTCTCTCTCTCTCTCTCTCTCTCTCTCTCTCTATATATATATATATATATACACACACACCAACTGCATATGAATGTTTGTAAACATGCCACTTAAATTACTGGAGTTTTATATTGGAAATAACAAAAGGCTAAGGGTTTCATCTTCAACTGTAATTTGAATATCATGCCTTATTTCTTTAAGGGCTAGATGGTGCATGGAGATTGCTAATGGGATCTGAAGCTTTTTGTCTCTAGTTCTTCCCTACATATTATTCCCAGGTTAGCAGAGAATGACCAAAAATCCAGCTGTGATATGGACAAGAGTCAACATCACAAACACAATAACACCAAATGCCATGTTCTTTTAAGTCTCAACAGGAAAACCAAGAAGAAATGAATGAGCATGGTTAATGAACTTCCCTTTCACCCAAAGAGTGGCACCCCTCAGATCAGGGTTGAGGCATGCTGGCAAGATGAGGAGTTCATTGTTGCTTGCCCACATTTTACCTTTTCTATAGACAAATGGAAGAATCCAGTTTCTAGTATTCTCAGTTTTGACATCTTGAATCCAATTTACATACAAATATCATCTCTTTCAAATTAGTTTGGTTAGCAAGGCTTATATTAAAAAGTCTCTGGTGCATGATTTATTTTATGGAGAAGGACTATTAAAATCGGAGATGCTAAGGGACAGCAGGATATTTTCCATCATGGCATGAAGGGTCAAAAGCTTCTTTGAATGCTTAGTATGAATGATAAGAATATAGTGTCCTTTAACGGTTAGTTCCAGAATTTCAGGAGAAAGCATAATGCTGTATTGAGCCAGAGATTGGTTCAAGATCTTCTTTGTTTACATATTTGTACAGTGTCTTTCTGAGAACTGGTGATTTATATGAGTGGGATGTATTTATTCTTCTGATTAATGTTTAAACTCAGCTACTTCTAGTGCTTCAGTGATGTGAATTATTAATGTTTAATGTTGGCTCTCCTTACATTGAGAGTCAAGTTGAGGTGACTGTCCTTTATAAAGAATAGCCTCTCTAAAAGGGGCATGTTTAGTTATGTACAAGTGAAAGGATAAGAGTTATAGTATTGTCATTGCTAAAGAATTTCTCTGTCCTGATCTGGCCTTCCCCTTCTGAGAATCTGCTTGGATGTGACAGATGCTCGCTCAACCTAATTTTCCCGTGAGTTCTGTCTCTGGCCGGTATTATTTAATATATTTGTTTCTTCGAAACAGTCTTGGATGAATTTTGACCATTCTGGGGATGTTAAAGGAACCCCATTGACATAAATTGCTTGAAACTGATTATTTTCAGAAAACATTAAGTGTTTGATCGAGCACCCTTTAAGTATCACAGGCAGACTTTTTTTTAAAGTTCCTCTAAAAATGTATGTTTTTGTGCTGCACTGCTGATATTTGTCAGCTATTCCCTTTATGGGGGCATCCAAACCATGCCAGAGGTGTTTTGATTAGGCTTTCAATGTACTGTGTATTGGCTCCACAGAACTACAATTAAATCCAAGTGAACAGGGTTACCATCTTTTGAAATGCAAAAAAAGGGCAAGCCTCTTTCCCACCCATAAAACAAGCCTGCCACAACCCTAGCCCCCAAGTGCAAGGCAACTCCTCAACCCGGCTTCAACAACCACTTATAGTGTCTAGAGAGAGAACACACATAGATAAGATAGATGACATCGCACATCTCCTCACTATTGCATGACTCAAACCCTCTCATGCACATTGTCAAAGTTAGAATCAGGACTCGCAATTTGTCAGACCACTCTGTTTTATTAGCGCAGCGCTCCGCCAATAACACCCAGATAATGTGAGCACCATGCAAGGCACAAACTATCTTATTTATACAGATAAAAGAGCGGGAATTAGACAAAGGGACAAAGAAAGCAAAACTGTAAAATTCACCTGGGGCACAGCATGCATATCCTACTTCCTTACTAACTCTTATGGATTTGAGGCTAATACGTCACCAATTGCCCTTAAATGGTGCAATTGTTCTACGTGAATGTCTGTATTCCTGACACCTGGATTTCAGCATTCCAACAGTTTTGCTTAAAGGTACAGACAGCATTTCTTTAATCCTTTCTATTTTCACAATATAATTCATTCTACTTTCACAACATGCATGGTGCACTTGCATGTTGGTGGGCAGACAGCGGCTGTATTTTCAACGGTTTGATCTGTTATCACTTAAACTGCAGAAGTAAGAACACTGCAGCATCTTTAGCGGGACACAGAAACTTTTAATATTGGATATCCCAGTGTATTGTGATGATAATGCAAAACTTTAGACCCACATTAAAAAAACCACAGCAGATTAAATTATTTTTTTCTGGCAACTGACAAATCCGTAAAAAAAAAATAAAAATGGTCAGGTTGGTCAAATACTGGCCAGGTGGTAACCATACAAATGAATCATAGGGGCTAGATATTGTAAGGACTCTAAATCTCACGATACTGTGTGTGGCAGCGTCTGGGACACTTTGAATTAAGCTCTATGATCCTCGGGGATGGGGGGAGGATGTATAAAGTCAGGAGATTGTATGGGGCTGCACTGAATGGCTAGGAGACTGAAGGGCCTGGTGCTGGCTGAGGAAAAGCTGGAGGAGAGAGGAGCAGAAAGGATCAAGCACCTAAAAGAGAACGTCAGGAGTTTCATATGAAGGGGAGGCTAGGCCTGGAGCCAGCTGTGCTTCTAGGTGTCCGGTAGGATAGTAAATAATAGAAGTTGCCTGTGTTTGGACGTGGAGGTTTGGGAGACTTCACTCCCCAGATGTCCCCGCTGAGACCCCTTCTTTACCCCTCCTTAGCAGCCAGCCACTGAATGCTGTAGCGAAAAAGAGCTGGTTGTATTAGGACAGTGTTTCTCAACCTGGGAGAGTTTAAGGGGAGTCATGAGAGAGGCCGGAGTTAAGGGGTAGGAAGCAGAGCACACCCCATACCACAGGAGGCCAGACAAAGCTAATTTACACATTTCAGCCCCAAGTGGGGCTGAAGCCCACGGCCCAAGTGGCACTGAAGATAGAGTCACAATTTTTTCTAATGGGGTTGGGGGCTTAATTTTATTTTAATTCCAGTGGGAGTGGTGAGAACCCTGTTACTCAAAACACTTACAATTAGCCTGGAAATGTACAGTAGAGAACAGTCCTGCATTTGACCCAATGGATGAAAAATATGCTGAGACAGGTCTTTTCCATGCCACATTTCTATGAATCTCTGATAATGGATATTTCCATATATTTTAATATGTGCAAGTAAACATGTTACAGTACAGTATTACTAGATGCTGGATCTGAATACCAAGTAAACTGTTTCTGGTACCCAGTGTTCTAAATCAAATTTTACTTGATATGGTTACTAGTCTTGCTAAATGAATAAGAAATATACTGTCTAAATAACATCGCAATTGTACTGTTACTACAATAATTCCATTACCCACTCTACTGATAACACCATAGACTATTAAAATTGAAATTATATTAAAAATATCTAAGGCCAGATTTTAAAAAGTTCAGCGCCTATTTGGTCCCACTGAAAACAATGGGGACTAAGCTCTTTTGAAAAATCTGTCCTCTTGTTTATTTTCACCGTTTATGCTGGATACTATTTGTTGATTAAATTTAGACTATGAAACTAGATAGATCAGAAACATTTTCTGCTTTGCTTTCTGGTTTCCAAGTACTAGCTCACTGCTGTTTGCTTGGGTTCCTAACACTTCTGGGGGAACATTGAATTTAAAAAAGTCATCCAAAAATATTTGACAGCTGTATATGAATAAAACCTTTTCCTGCTCCTGCTCCTGCTCCTCCTCCTCACTTTTCTCTTTTTAAATCAAAGCCTGCATTTAGGTCAGTCCTAAAGCATCTGACAGTGTCTCTGCAAAGACTGAATTCCTTGTTCTTTTCCCCTGTGGTCAGATTAGTTATGCACAGTGAGTTAGCAACATTCCTCCTTACCTCTGGAAAAGATTATAAATCTATCTAATGTAAACAGCGAGACAATTCAGATCAGTTTTTAAAAGATGGAGTACCACTTGTGAAGAAGCATTATACAACAAAGCGGTTATCAACGCATGAGGACTAGCAGGGATCACCACCCTTCTGTGTGGTGTAGCACAGGCAATCACAGACTCATTATCAGCTTTTGAAACATGAATAGAGATGTGACCTCTTTCTCTCCCCCTTCTTATTTCCCTTCCTCCTGTCAGCTTGACAAATTGCAGCTTTTGGGAGACCCCAGTAGCTGATGAGTCATTTGTGGTTAAAAATAGAATTCCTTGCGGCAAGGACACCCATTCCACATTTGACGCATATGTCACTACTGACAGAGTCATGGGGCCAAGTGTGCCATGTTAATTAAGCAAGTGGAAAAAACTCTTTCTCTAGAGAATGCCCAAATTGGAACTGGAGCAACACAGAAGGAAATAGCTTGGCATGTAAACATCAATAACTGCATTTAAGGCAATATGTCAAAATATGGATTGACTTTTAAATAAAGTATTAGCCTGACTGGTCATTTTATATGAAATGAATGTATACATTTCAGTGTATATGGACTTATAAATTTAGTTTCATTTTTAAATCCACACATTTATAAATCTGTAGGTGTACCTTTATAAAGCTGACTTACTTTCAAAACACTCTGTGTGGTGAAAAGGCTCAGTGAATGGGTCCTATGTGACTTTGGTCTGTGTGTGGAGAAATTATTTGTGATTGCACTAATGTGACACAAGAACTCTGGAGATATTTAAGAGTGGGTTAGATAAATGTCTATCAGGGATGGTCTAGACAGTATTTGGTCCTGCCATGAGGGCAGGGGACTGGACTCGATGACCTCTTGAGTTCCCTTCCAGTCCTAGAATCTATGTTAGACCTGTTTATTGTAATAACCCAAAACAATTTTTTACCCTGGTTAGCTCTGCAGACCCAGTCCAGTTCTAGGAGAGAGAGAGAGACAGATGGATTCTATTCTGGGCTTTGCATCATCAGTAAAATTTGCTATAGAATTGTTATATTACTGTTGATGGGAATTACTGGGGTTCAGAGCATGAGGGTCAAGCATTTCTGTTTAACTGTTTGAGACATAAGAATGGAGTGAAAGCATAGCATTTTTACAGAATTACTCCTGGTGCCTATACTTTTACAAGCATTCACAAATAAACATTTGGTACTATGCATTGTGGTTTATTTGTGACACCTATGAAAAGATTAATTTGTAAAACCCAGAAGCTTGCAAAAGCTGCAAGAAATAGTGTGATCCTCTTAGGATTTATCAAACAATGAGAGTTTGATCTGCTGATGATCCTCAGTGGTATTTCATCAGTTGATTATTTTGTTGTTTGTTACCCTTCTGGTCCTGTAAAAAAGGCAGAATTCTCTTTCTACCTCATGCAATACATTTCAGTCCTTACTAATCTTACCTTAGGTTTTATCTACACTGGCAAGTGAAAGACAAAACTTTTGTCATTCAGAGGTGTTACCACTACTACGCCCCCCCTCTTCCCCCCCCCCCCAAAAAAAGACACACTTTTTTGTCAATGACAAGTGCTGGTATGAACGGTGCTTTGTCGGCAGCAGCGCCCTCCTGCCAACAGTGCTAATGTCGCGTGTTGGGGTTGGACATTTTTTGTTGGCAAGAGCTGTCTCCTTCCACCAAACAGCAGCTACACCGAGTGCTTTTTAGCGGCACAGCTGTAGTGGCACATCCATGTCGCTAAAAGCTGCATAGTGTAAACACAGCCTTAGTCTCCATTAAACAGTTTCCATTTGTCAACAGAGATCACACAGTTAGTGTGTGTATGAGAGAAAGAATGGGGTGATAATGATGTGTATATACAGAAGTGCCTGGTATTTTTCCCTTAAAATAACAAGACAATTTAAAGGAATAAAAATCAATCAAAGTTATAATCAAACTCAAAGAATTAGTCCCACTAGTCATGAATAGTGACACTAGTCAAAACACTTTTGGTTGATATATATTTAAAAAAAATCTTTGAAAGACAGAATTTAGATCAACAATTATTAGAATTATCTAAGGCAAATACAGGCAATTAACTTTGAGGCATAAAGGCAGTATAAAGGCATACAGTTTCTTTTAGGGAAGCAAAATAACTAAATGCATATAATAATCATAAGGGTTTGGTTCTCAAAGTGTGGCCCATGAAGTGCTTGTTGGTGATTCTTATTTCTATTGGTTAACTCACATTAAACTTATAAGCAATTGCCACAGTTGACACAGGAATATTATGGATTCATGAACAGGAGAGGAAGCTAGTGGTTTTAATCATGAATGAGAGGGGAGATGCTCCATTAGAATCTGTCTGCTAAGATGTGACCCCTGCTATGAAAGATTTGAGAATCCCTCCTCTAAAACAAACATTTTCTAATGCAGCTATTAACACACCAAGCAATATCAATTGTGTGAAACGTTCAAAGGCAGCTTTGTTTCTACACTAGGCCCATTTTCTCTAAAGAATATAAAGGTATTGGTTTCAGCAACCCTTTGCTCGTAAAAGTCTTGTGATAATTTTCAGATTAGCCTAGCTTTTCTCCTCTTGAGTTCAGTTTTGGAGTTAGATTATCTGTGATATTCATCATTGGTACAAAATCTCACCATTTTAGAATTTAGATTTAGAAATAACTTCCATAGAAAGACTATCAATGAACTCCTACCAAGAATTCATATAACTTTCTCACTTTGATAACTTATCAAACTACATGATGTATATAGAATCCCAGAGTTTATGATAATAAAATTATGCCGTATCTCACTTCATACTGATACCACACTATAGAATCATAGATTATCAGGGACTTCATCTAGTCCAACCCCCTGCTCAAAGCAGGACCAATCCCCAGACAGATTTTTACCCCAGTTCCCTAAATGGCTCCCTAAAGATTGAGCTCGCAATCCTGGGTTTAGCAGGCCAATGCTCAAACCACAGAGCTATCCCTCCCCCTGATATATACATCAAGTGTATCTCAGATAAAGGTTGTATGGTAATTGTTGTCCGCCGTTGACTTTTTTTAATATGTACCATTTTATGCTGGGTATTATGTGCCCAAACTACATTGATTGTAATAGTTTTTAAGAACAGAAGGGCCCATTATGATCTTTTAGTCTGATTTCTGCATGATAATTACTTGGTGAGGTCCTATGTTAGCTACTATATCAAGTCCATAACTTCTGTTTTAGAAAAATATCCAGTCTTGATTTAAAGACCTCAACTGATGGAGAATCTACCATGTCCCTAGGTAGATCCCCTAAGTTGCTCCAATGGATAATTACCGTTACTTAAAATTTACACTTTATTTCTAGTCTGAATATGTCTAGCTTCAACTTTTGGCCATTGGATCTTACCCTTTCCTTTTTCTGCTATGTTAAAGAACCTTCTGCGATGAGAAATTGCTTCCCCTGTAGGTACTTATAGATTGTGATCAGGTGACCTCTTAACCTTTTCTCACATAAATTAAATTGACCAAGCTTCTTAAGTCTTTTTAGGCTATAGGGTATGCTTTTGAGACCTTAGATCATTCTTGTAGCTTTTTTCTGAACCCTTTCCAATTTTTCAACAACAATTTTGAAGTATGAATACTAGAACTCGACATGGTGGTCTCCCTCATTTTGTGTATTTCATTGAGAGATATGTATCCAACTCACTTTAGACTCCTTTGAAAATCCCAGATTTAGTCATTTTTCTAACTACTCTCTGAAAGTAGTACACCAGTGCTAAAGATAATGTAATGTGATAGGCAGAATTCAAGGACAGAAGTTCACAGACTTTAATGAGACAATAAATGAATGAAACTATATAGATTTCAGATATTTATGTTTCTCATTCTCCTTTATGGTTTTGCTGCTGTGGCTTTAATTTATATCTGCCTGTGAAGGACTCCCAGGAGAACTATAGTGAGGAAGGAATAAGTGAACAAAATGGTAGCATGAAATGATCTTTAGATGTTCAATTAGAAAGTAAGGGATCATTCTTTTCAAGTATAGATTTTCTTCTGTTTAGTATGTTAATTAGAATGTTTCTAAAACAGTGTATTTGACTTGATTCAGTTGGTCATAGACTTGAAATAGAAGCAGCAAGTCACTAATGCCATCCTGATGAAAAAATTACTCTAGGCTTTAATGTTGTTTAAAAGCAGATTTTGTTGCTGAAGTAAACTAGTCCCACAGTACAAAGGACAAAACCTGAGTCCTTTGGGTTAGTAGTCTACCAGCTAGCATCTCTTGGAATATATTTTAGTTTTCATACTAGTGATGGTCAGACATCTAAAACATTTAATAGTTGCCTGATGCTTGTTGTAAATTAACCAGAATATTACCTGCCAATCTCTAGGGTTTTCTGTAGTGTCTATTAGTGTCTAAAGCCTAACTGCATGTGTGCACATTAACTATATAATGATGTTTTGAATACTGGCTGGATGTATGTATAATCATATATATGCATATAATCATATCTAGTCAATACAACCAGGTTGTCATTTCAAACTAATGGTCTAATTAATCTGGTCAGGGGTAGCTTGGTGGTTTGAGCATTAGCCTGCTAAACCCAGTGTTGTGAGTTCAGTCCTTGAGGGGGCCACTTACGGATCTGGGGCAAAATCAGTACTCAGTCTTGCTAGTGAAGGCAGGGGGTTGAACTCAATGACCTTTAAGAATCTTTTCCAGTTCTATGAGATAGGTATATCTCCATATATTTTTATATATAAATATATATTATAATGCTACTTAATACAAAAGCTATATTACTGTATATTCTGCAAATAAATAAATAATCTTTTACTTAACTTGCATAAGGTGCATATCATTTCCTACTAGTCATCACTGAAGGGAACATGGGGTGGAGTCTAATGAATATAAACAGTACTGTTTAGAATGTGAGAGCCTTTTCAAACACTGTTGCTAAGTTGCAGGACATATTTTCCAGGACATAAATGGAAGCGAGTCTATATCCCACTTAAACTGCTAAATTCCTTATTAAGAAAAAAATATTTTGTCCGCCTACTGCCAACCTGATATTTTAGACTCGAGCAGAAACATACAAGACAAACTTTTTAAAATAAGGTTTTAGGAACATTTCATACAGTGGGGCTATTTTAAAGTAGGCATAGTAGTACTGGGATGGAGCATGAATTTCTTGGTCTATTTTTATTGTCTGTAAGTCAGGGGGAGTTTTGCCAGAACAAGAACTAAATGAGTGAAAACTGAGCAATGTCTTCAAAAGTTACCCCCAAATTATTCTCACTTAGAAATGAATTTTATGGTACAGTTGGTGATAGGTGAGCCTCAAAAGGTTTGGAGGATGAATGCACAGATAGGATGTTTATCTGAATTTAAATCCTTGCAAAAAGGAGGAAGCATGGGTCCTGGTGGCTAAGGCAGAATTGGAGAAGCTGAAGTCTATTCCCCTCCTCTGATGATAACTTGCTGTGTGCCCTTTGGCAGATAACTTAACTTATCTTTGTCTCCCCATCTACTGATGACGGGATCCTCAAACTTCATTGCACCATGACCTTCTGAGAACAAAAATTATTACACAACCCCAAGAAAGGGGACTGAATCCTGAGCCCGCCGGAGCCCTGCTGCCCCAGGCGGAAGATGGGGCACAAAGCCCAAGCCCAAGGGCTTCAGCCCCAGGTCGGGAGCCTGTAACCTGAGTCCTGCTGCCCAAGGCTGAAGTCGAAGCCCAAGCCCCCCTCACCATGGCTGAAGTCTTTGGGCCTCAGCCCTGGGGGGTGCGGTTTAGGCTTCGACTTTAGCCTCAGGCAGCAGAGTTTGGGCTTTGGCCCTGAGCCCCAGCAAGTCTAACACCTGCCGTGGTGACCCCATTAAAATGGGGTCACAACCCACTTTGAGGTCCCAACCCACAGTTTGAGACCCACTGTACTAATGCATAATAATAGTTGCCTTTGTCACATGGTGCTTTGAAACTTGATTAATTTAGGTTTATAAACTAAGATCTTTGGGTGGCAGTCACTAGAAAAGCGCAATGTGTCAGTGACTGTGATGTGAGTGGTCCTGCCCACCCAGTAGTTAGAGTAGGAGTTGATAGTCAGGAATCAGAGCCAGAGTCAAAGGCCAAGCACCAGAGCCAAATGGTTAGAGCAAAAGTCAGGAACTGGAGATGAAGAGTTACCTGGAGTGAGGCAAGGCTGGTACAGCACTGGGTCCAAGGTAAGAACAGGACTGGAAACAAGCATGCACAAGATCCATTACATCCCCGGACAAATGCTTTGAGCGGCTGCTGAACAGTGGCTGGTGTTAGGTTTAAGAGCTGATCTCTTTACTCTTCCAACCAATCAAGCAGCCTACTACAGACCAGCTGAGCTTGTTAGGTTGCCTAGAGACTGGCCCTGCTTCCAGACTGGCTCGGCTGAAGGCCTTGCCACCAGGTATCGGAGTCTTCCCCTAACTTACCAAGAGTAGAGGATTAAGTGGATCAAATACTCATTTTGTCTGTGGACTGTTATGGGTGGTGGGTTGGAGCAGTTTGGCTAAAATTTAGATGTGAAAGATGGGATGGGTCCTCAAGGACTCTGTTTGTTGTAATCTGAAAGCCACTAGGTTTACCTGTTCTATAATCCTGAAGGGACCGAGGAACTGGTAGTCTAGTTTGGAAAATATACAGCTCAATTTATGGTTCTGGGCAGAGAACCATACCTTATTCCCTACAGCCAGAGTGGGAACAGCTTGACAGTCTTGTTCCACATGGTGTTCATAGGCTTCTTTGGCAGACTGCAAGTGTTCCTTGAGCTCTCAGTGTACCTGGTGTAGATGGGAGGCTAAATCTGTGGTGGTAAGAACTGGGGAACTCACAGGTAAGTCTGGGTGGAAGTAGGGGTGAATGCCATAGTTTGCAAAGAATTCGCTATGTTGGGTCAAAGTGTGGGTTGCATTGTTGTATGCAAATTTGGCGTAACACAGTAGGGAAAGCCACTTATCTTGGTGGTAACTCAAAACCCAATGAAAATGCTGCTCCAAGAGCTGATTGACAGTCTGTTTGGCCATTAGTCACCAGGGAATAGGCAGTGAGGTGAGGAGCTCAATGCTAGGGAGGCTGAGAAATTCCTTCCAGAATAGGAAGATGAACTGGGGTCCCAGGTCTGATACAATGTCCGTTGGTAACCTGTGGAGACTGTCTTTCATGCTATAGAAACAGTATGGCATGGGATGAAGTGCGCCATCTTTGTTAGGAGGTTGATGAAAACCAAGATTACTGAAAAAAGAATGAGGAGTACTTGTGGCACCTTAGAGACTAACAAATTTATTTGGGCATAAGCTTTCATGGGCTAAAACTCACTTCATCGGTTTTAGCCCACAAAAGCTTATGCCCAAATAAATTTTTTAGTCTTTAAGGTGCCACAAGTACTCCTTAGTCTGTATCAACAAAAAGAACAACACGGCTACCACTCTGAAACCTGTCAAGATTACTGGATGTCCCTAGAAGGGTGGCAGTTTTACAATAAAGTCCATTGATTCAGTAGACCAAGACTGTGGAAGTGTGGGCTGAGACTGGAGGAAACTTAAGGATTTTGATCATGGGTTCTTGTTATGGATGCAGTGGCCACGGGATCTGATATAATCCTTGAGGTAAGTTTCTAGGCCTGTCTGCCAGAAGCACCTTGAGAGCAGATTCTAGGTCTTGAATTGGCCAAAATGGCTCATAAGTGGTAAATTGTGGCATAGTTTCAATATCTGAAGCTTAGGTTTCCCCTTTACAACGTTGCAATAAAGGAGACTTTTCTGTAGCTGAAACTTCGGCTCAGGTACCCACATAATTCAAGGCCTGGAAGATTCGTGTTGTGAACTGGTCATCAGAGAGCTGATGGAGGATGTCAGATTGCTGTCAATCATCCTGTTGACAAAGTTGGATGCCTTGAGTAGGGTGGCAGAGGTTTCATCATCAGGTTAGAGATCATCCTATCTTTGCGGGATAGGACATCTGGCTTCCTATTTCTCATCCCTGGGTGATAGGTAATAACATTGTCAAAGTGAGTGAATAAGAGGGACGAGCGGATCTGGTATTGGTTAAGGTGTCTAACAGTTCATAGGTTCTCCAGATTATTGTGGTCCATCAGGAATTGGACTACAAATCAGGCTTCTTCTAGGAGGTGGAGCCACTCCTCAAAAGCAGCCTTGATATTCCCTCCCCCTCATCAGTTAGTTTAAGAGATTAAAGAGCATAGGGGCAGAGTAAATTGTGGGGTCTTTGCATGTTGAGATAATACTGCACATATGGCAAAGTTTATCATTGACCTTATTTGTAAATGGTTAAACGGAATGTGAGTGAATTGTGATGGATGCTGAGGTTGATTCCCCTTTTCATTTGCTCAAAGCCAACTGAGCCTCCATGGACCTAGCAAACTGGACCCCCTTTTTGGAGATGTGCTGCTGTGGATGCAACCAAGCTAAAAAATCATTTAATAAATTGCCTGTATAAATTCTTAAATCTTGAATATTGTTGCCACCTTATGAGTCCATGGTGAAATCCCTCAGGCAGCATGATGTATCCCAAGTCCTTATCAAACTTGCATTTCTGGAGAATCGTTTAGAAGTGGTTTTAGTGGAGTGTCTCCAAGACAGCATTCACATGATGATTGTGGAGGTCCTGACCTTTGAAAAATTAAGAGGTTGTCTAAGTAAATGAGGACAAATTGGTCCAGCATGTCCCTAAAGATGTAATTTATAAAATACTGGAAGGTTGCCAGGGCATTTGAACACTCCTCAGTAATCCACACAAGGCCAGAGGGAGCCATCTCCACAAAGAAGATTGGAGTCCCCACTGGAGACATTGAGAAGTGAATGAACTCTTCCTACAGGTTTTCCTGAGTTAGTCCAGAATGCCTGTAAATTGGGTTTGGACTGGAGGTGCCTGAAAGGAACATATTTTCCTGGATGAAAATTGAACATGTTAACATAGTGTTGATATTTAACAGGAAAGCTGTGAGCCAGTGGGGAGATTGTGGGGGTTTCTGGAGTCGCCTTTGGATCCTCCTTTCACATCTCTGAATTCTTTGGAGGACTTAGTATGCTGCAAAGCGTGCTGGTTCCAGGCTGGCTCTCAGGAAACAGGACTGTTGTCAGGACGAGTAGTCAAAGTACACTGTGCCTGATTGCCAGCAGATGTGCAGGTGATAAGTGACAAGCTAGGGGATGCCAAGGATAAATGATGAATGTGGTGCATGAATTAGTCCAAACTGGAGAACTTCTTGGTGGCCTCAAAGGGTAATTACCGTTAGGGGAGCTGATTGGAGGGTGACTGGTCCTGACTGAAGGAGTGACCCTAGGGACTCCACTGACCTGCAGGAGTCCTTGCACTGGGTGGGGAAATTGCATGCTCAGTTGAACTCCCAGGTCCACAAAATTGCCTGAAGTACGAAGTCCACAGTGCCTCTTGATTGCATTGCAAAGTGCTGGAACTAGAGAGGAAGTTGGAGATGTGTTGGATGGTGCTTGGCCATCACCTGGATACTAGCAGACAAGTGGTGTGGGGTGCTAGGAAGAGGGGAAGAGTGACAACCCAGGGGCTGAGGCTTGGCATTTCCTGATTCAGGTGCAGTTCGGACCATGGCAAGGCAGCTTCATGCAAAGTGTCCTGGCTCCACACAGTATAGACCCAATGCTTGGTATTAATTCTTCTTTGTGTCAGAGAGATGGGGCTGGACCGGACTGACTTGCATGGGTTCAGGCGATGAAGAAGGAACTGGTAATGGGGGTGGGGGGGCAGAGCCAGAAGAGCTGGTGGAAGCCAGGAGGACCATCTTCTTTCTTGGCGGTGTGTAGTCAGGCAGCAGTCCATCCTGATGCACCAGTCAACTAGGGTATCCAGTCCAGACAGGGATTCCACCTGTGATAACACTGGGTGGCCTTATTCCACTCAATGTCTTCTACCAAGCATTGGAATTCCAGTATTTACTAGCTGGCCAGCATCCTGCTGCAATGCCTGAAGCATGGCTTTGGCCATACACTCATGAATTGGGTCATCAAAGATCATCACTGTAGCTCAAACTAAACCCTCAAAATTATCCCAGAAGGGGGCTTGATTTTTTTTCCAGGAGCAGATGCACCCAATCCAGGGCTTCCCCAGAAAGCAAACCAATAATCCCACGCAGGTTTGATCAGTGAGGTTACAACTGCTGGTGTAACAGATATTGGAGCTGACACTGATATAGGAACCCATGAAATTTGTTGTGATCACCATTGAACTTGTCAGGTAAGGTGAGCTTGAGTTCCTAGACGTCAGAATTCAAGGCAGCACAGCGTGAGCTTGTAGGACCACATTCTGCAGCTGTAAGGCAGCAACCTGGGGCTACAAGGTCTGTAGGGCTCCCAATACCTCTGTCAAAAAGATATTGGCTTTTCTAGAATCTATGCTAACTGTGTCAGCTCCAGTTCTCTTACTGTTTGTATTGGAGCTGCTCAAACTGTCAGTGACTGGGATGTGAACACTCATGCCCCGTTAGAGTAAGTGTCAGTAGACAGAAAACTGAGCCCTAGGTCTGAGCTGGAGTCAGAGGCCAGATGCCAGAGCCAAGGGTCAGAGCAGAAGTCAGGAATCGGAGCTAAGGGTGTGGGTTTGGTTACTTGGAGTGTGGCTGAGCAGGACTGGGGAACAACTCTGCAAAGGAACTATCGCAGCTGTGGATGAATGCTTTGGTCAGCCCCTGAATTACTGCTGTTGTTGGGCTTAAGAGCTGGTTCGCTGACTCTTCCAACCAATCAGGGGCTATAGCCAATCAGGCAGCTTCCTGCGGGCCAGCTGTACTCATTAGGTTGCCTAGAGACTGGCTGGCTCTGCGGCAAGCCCTGCTTCCAGCTCAGTTGCAGGCACTGATCCCTGACACAGTGTATTATAACAGTGGTCTGGAAATCTTGTGAGATGCATTCTAAGGAGATGTCTGGTAATTCCTGTTTCTGTCAGGCTGAAGAACAATAAAGGAGAGCAATCCTTAGATATTCAGGCCCTTTCAGTGCTGTACAACAGCAGTGGAAGAGAGCACTGAGAAAATGGGAGGTAAGGGAAAAGGAGAAAATGGACAGTGCTGGAAAGTAGAACCCAGGAGTCATTGACAGCCCTATCCAACAGAGAAAGCAGAATAATAAGAAAAAGTAAAATAATACCCCCTAAAATGGCACTAAAGAGATGGCATTATATAGTTTATTCCCCCCTTGGAATTTCCTTGAAACTACAGAGAAGTACCAGTAGGAATAGGTAGTTCTCGATATAACTCGTATTAAAATGCAGTTATAATCTGAAAACTTGAGGTAAAGTTGATGTTGTGGTGTTCCATATTAGAACTGCTCAGTTTAGCAGTCAGAAGATGTGTTGAAGTGTTGTAGTCCATAAATTTAAAGGAAACTCAGCAAGGATGCACCTGTAGCAGACATCTTAAGAGCTGCCATTTTTATGTTGTTGCATTTCTGACAGTAACTGCTAATTAATATGATCTTTATTTTCCAGTATTGCATTTAACATCAGCCAAGCTATTAGTATTTCTGGGTAGATTCATTCATGGTGTAACTCCATTAAAATCAATGGATGAATATAAACCAGGGATGAATTTGGCTTTGATTTTTTCTTTTCTTTTCAGTTAACAGTGGTTCAGAAAAAGAGTTGTGCTCAGCTTTTTAATGACTTTGAAGAAAATTAAAAGTCCCTTTTTTACTTTCTGGCTTGTTATAGTCCCTCAATTTCTTGAATCAGTGAATTGGGGAATTTCTGCACAGGGAAAGGCAGAGAATGCAGGTTCTCCTCTTCCTCCATGGGCTCTTCTTTTCATCATCTGTCTTGGAGCCAGAAGAGTGTGACCACTTAATTGGCACAGGATAGCAAGGGCAATGGCTAAGCATGCTAAGAGTTAGTGGCATTTCAGAGCAAGCAGGGATCTTAAGAGACAGTGGGCTTGATTCTCCTCTCACACCAGTGTAAATTCAGAGTAAGTTCGCTGAAGTCAAGGAAATCGTTCAGTATAAAACCAGAATAAGTGAGTGGTGAATTGGACACTAAAGGTTGCCATTTTTAGCGCTGCTGGTCAGACTGGGAAATCACTTGTGTGATCAATGAGTTAGGATTGTCCCTGTTCTTATTTAAGTGAGGATGAAGAGCTTTGACACCCCCCCATGCTGCATGGACCAGTGCTGGTAAGGTGGTTCTAGGGAGGCTATTTATACTTACACGTGCCCTATGGTTATCCATGGTTGTTAGTGTGATGGAAAACAAGTGCAGTTAAACTTTGATGAGTTAAATAGAACCATGGGATTAAAGGGGATAGATGAAGAGAAACAACCACACAAAAAGCAGCACTGACAATTGCTTTCCCTTATAAATAATACACATCTCCACATCTTCCACATTCTAATTTTAAGTCTGGGTTTCCATATTTATGGCTAAAAGTACAGTGAGCAACTGCTTGTTGTTAGTGTGAAATTCTGAGGTTTCTGTTCATACAAATCTTTTTTTTGGTTTGTATTTGCAGGGTTCGTTCTCACCCCTGAGTTTCACTTTGTGTATAGGTTCAAACTCATTGTTTTCACTTTGAAACCATGTGGCACCTGGAGTCATGCATGGTCTCAACATGAAATTAAAAAAAATCTTCACTTGAAATTAGAAGCGGCTTTACTGGAAAGGTTCATACGCTTTTGGGAATTTTTCTGCAAAAACCTGGGCTAAGTTATGAGTTTGAAGCAAAAGTTTAAAGCCTAGCTGGATTTTACATGATTAATGAGGTTCTCTCAGCTGTGTCTGTTGTGGCCCTGTTTCTGTACTGCTGTTGAACAGTGTTTCAGAGCAGTTCAGTACAGTAAAACTGGTTATTGTGATTTTTATGTATTACCAAGATAATCTGGGTAATATTTCTGGCTCTGTAACAAACTTTTTACGTAGTATTGGGCAAGTCACTGACAGTCAGATTTTGACAGGAGCGAAGTACCTGGATCTCCCATTTATTTTTTATTTGGAGGTGCAGGTGCTCAACAGTTCTGGAACACTTGCTCTTTTGTGTCTCTAATTTTTCCCATCGGTAAAATTAAGACAATATCATCAAAGGATCAGACCTTGGGACAGGGTTTCAGGACATTTACATTATATTCTCAATCCTGCTGCCACCTTGCTGTGTGACTTTGCGGTTGAATAAATTGCTTAACTTCTGCGCCTTGGTTTCCTTTACCTTAGAGATGTTGTGAGGGTCAATGCATTATTGTACTTTGACACTTTTTGAGGCAAGGTGCAGTATGGTAGAGGCGCAGAAAATGTCATTGTCATTATGAACATACATCAGTGTAGGTATAGAAATAATTATTTTTTAAATTATCAAATATAGAAATGGGAACACAAGCGAAGCAAACAATATTGCATGGTATATCTAGATCCAAATCAGTGAGACGAGTACATATCCTTCCAGTGACTCATGGAGCAAGGAACAGAGGCTGGGGCTTCCCAAAGGGCTTACAGGACTTGGGTGCCAATTGCAATTAAAAATATACAAGGAAGTTTAAGATGTTGTATGCAGACACTCTGCCTGGCTAATATTCTTGACTCTACATGGTCAGTTACAGTAAGTCTGCTACTGCCCTTCAGAGGAATGACAGGCATTCAAGGGGGATTATTTTGAGGTTCCTTAAGGTCCTGCCAAAAGACTGTCTACCTCCTGCCAAGAAGTAACTACAACTCGGATAACACTGCTGTAATGCAGGGGCCTGCACAGCTCTTGTGAAGTATGGCAGACTTGCTATGCTTTGCAAGACCCTCCATTGTCTACACATGATGCCTGTACCCCATATACACAAATAATACAGCTGCATTTTGGATCCCCTCCATAAAAGGAAGAATCAAGGCATAACTTCCAGAATTCCCCCCCATCCCTACTGGTTCTTTAAGATTATTCTCATTACACTTTAACCTTGATTATCCAAAACATCTTGGCCTCTGTTCTAGAAAACATGGAAAAGTCCCTTTATTATTCCTACTATTCTTATGCTGTAGATTAACAGTAGACTTAAACTTCCAGTGCTTGTCAACTTCTGGCATGCTTCGCCTAGCACTGAATTCACTCAATCAAAACCAAAACTCAGTAACAAGTGAACTACAGCAGAGTGACTTTCTGTGCAGATTTACAATTTGTATGGATGAAGTACATCAGTGATTAGAGTAAGTGAGACACAGAATCTCTTCAGGAATTTATGTATCTCAAACATGTCCATCAACCATAATTAACTCCCAATTGTATTTACATTTAATATCGCTATAGAAGCTTTTCTTACCTTATTTGAAGATATACTTGTTAATATAAGCAATTATATTATTGAAAACTGTTCTAACAGACTGCTGAAAAATGCTAATGTCAGAACAGAATAGTTTGTTGATCTATGCATATGAAAATTAGAGTTATTTACAGATATTCTCTTGGGACACTATTTGTGATAATAATAGTGGGAAATTAAGGAAGTAATCAGTTTGCTAATTGAAGTTATCCAGGTCACATTAAACAGAGGCAAATTAAACTGTCTTCTTGCAAAGCCTGAGAAACATCTGTTAAACAAAGTCAAGGGCAACTCTACTGCATTGGATTTTCTTTTGCAGAGATGTAAAACTTTATTTCTCTGTGGTTTCAACCTGGAATACAATGTATCTATTAAACATTTGCTTGTTTTAGAAAGTCCGGAGTAGCAAATAGGTTTAAACAAACAAACCCAAGTATGCCCTGTACAGGGCTTTGTGTGTGTGTGTGTGTATGCGCGCGCACGTGTGTGTGTGTTTCTAAATCTATTGCAAAATACTATTTGCATATGTAATTATAAGAGACTGCACAGATTGTAAATAATGGGGAGATATAACAGAGATATGATATATAGTTATAGTAAGATAAGATAATTTGTACTTCTTGGAAGTCTCAGCAAGTGAACCAAGCAATAAACTGTCACTGAGACTGAGTAGGATAATCGCCCCAAATACTTATACAGAAAATTGACTTGATTCACTCTCTCAGTCTCAGGTGCAAATTTCGGCCCTCTGGCCCTGGCAGGGGCAACTGCAAGTCCGAGGAGGAATGGATAATGTTTACACATCTGTCTTTCCTCAGAGGGTCTGCTAGGAGAGTGCATTTTAACTTGTAGCAGAAGAGCCCCACTGACATTGGCTGACGGGTGCACTGAATGATGAGCACCCCTGGTTAGCCTCTGTCTGGCCAGTACTGTCCCCATTGTGGCTACACACTGGCTAAAGCCAGGTTTCCTGGCAGAGCAGGCATTGTGTGCACCTTGCACCACTACAAGATCTGTTGGATGTAACCCAGGGTTGAACAGAGCCAAATGATGGCACTTTGTCACAATATCAAGCTGGGAGGGGTTGCAAGTGGTTTGGAGGATAGGATTAAAATTCAAAATGATCTGGACAAACTGGAGAAATGGTCTGAAGTAAATAGGATGAAGTACTTCACTTAGGAAGGAACAATCAGTTGCACACGCACAAAATGGCAAATGACTGCCTAAGAAGGAGTAATGTGGAAAGGGATCTGGGGGTCATCGTGGACCATAAGCTAAATGAGTCAACAGTGTAACGCTGTTGCAAAAAAAGCAAACATAATTCTGGGATGTATCAGCAGGAGTGTTGTGAGCAGGAGTGTTGTGAGTGTTGTCATGAGAAGTAATTCTTCCGCTCTACCCTGCGCTGATTAGGCCTCAACTAGAGTACTGTGTCCAATTCTAGGCGCCACTTTTCAGGAAAGATGTGGAGAAATTGGAGAAAGTCCAGAGAAGAGCAACAAAAATGATTAAAGATCTAGAAAACATGACCTATGAGGGAAGATTGGGGAGAAAAAAAAAGGGGTTTGTTTAGTCTGGAAAAGAGAAGACTGACAGGGGACATAAGTTTTCAAGTACATAAAAGGTTGTTACAAGGAGGAGGGAGAATAATTGTTCTTAACCTCTGAGGATAGGACAAGAAGCAATGGACTTAAATTGCAGCAAGGGAAGTTTAGATTGGACGTTAGGAAAAACTTCTTAACTATCAGAGTGGTTAAGCACTAGAATAAATAGCCTAGGGAGGTTGTGGAATCTCCATCACTGGAGATTTTTAAGAGCAGGTTACACAAACACCTTTCGGGGATGATCTAGATAATACTTAGTCCTGCCATGAGTGCAGGGGACTGGACTATATGACCTCTCGAGGTCTTTCCAGTCCTATGATTCTGTGATCTAAAGTCAGACATCTCAGATCCTTTTGGAGATAGAAGCAGATGCAGGATCCCATAGGGAAACTGGGAATATTTGTTTTTTGCCAGTGTGTAAATCTCTCATTTGTAGCACTGCGGGCTGGGATATATTGGACTTTAAAGTAATGGGGAATGGGAGGAAGATTTCCTTTTGTGTGATGGCCCCTGTATGCTGTGCTGAGTAGCAAGGGCTCCACTGGGGATTCTGGATTGCTGTGAGCTGCATCCTGAGGGTCAGTCTGACTACTCCCATTTTATGGAATCTGAGCCATTAAGTGACGTGTACAACCAGATGTTATGCTTGGTCTCTCTCTTGATTCCCAGAGCAGTCCAAAAAGCTGGGGGCATAAAGATGGATGAAAGCCATTTTAACTCTGCTTCCCTGTGAATTGTACTTTCTGTGCCATATTTCCTGGAGGCACAGCACAGAATTCCAGGCATGGTATTTCTAGGTCACTGAATCATGCCATCGTGAGCCTTGAGAAGGTGCAGTATATTCCAGGAAACTCCATATTGAAGGAAGGAATCTTTCCCTGGCAGGTTGATTAAAAAATAAAATAAGGCAGCTGTGCAAGGCACAAGGCATTTGAAGTGCGAGAATACGTCACAGGGAGGTGCATTAATCACAGAAGGTGCATGATAAAGTTATGGGGTCAAATCCTCAGTTGGCATAAATGAAGCTATGCTGATTGGCACTAGCTGAGCACCTAGCCCATGTATCCCCTGGGTCAGCAGTTTGTCATATGGCTACCACCCTTCACTCCTGCCATTCTATACTGGGCTGTACAGTTGTTAGTCCAATTACCTTATTACTCAAAAGTGATTGTACAAAAAAGTGAGTCACAGGTTTTCCCAAAAAAATGACAAGTACAAGCTCTGTAATACCCCACCCCATCACACAGCGAACCAGGTTTATCACTGATCTAATTACACAGGGTTCAGTGATGTCATCCCATGGAAGTGTCTGGACCATTTTGTTCATGCTGCTTATTTGTCTTATTTTGTTTGCTTTGTGTGAATTTTCCTTTTTTAGTTTCCTCCTGCTTTTTCTCTTGTAGTTACTATGGAAACAGTGTATTGGGTGACTCTGTGTCATAGCAATAGACATAGAGTAGTTAGTTATACAGTGATTTGTGAGATGATTATGACAGCATACGTAAGGGGGTGGGAGATGTGTGCATGAAAGCAGGATGGGCATTGACGGTTGGCATCTGAAGTTGCAGGTTTCCCAAGTGTGTGTTGTTATGACTCTTGTTTCATTTGTTTGTAACTTTACAAAACTTTCACTTTCACATTTGTCACATCTTTGATTGAGACCACTAGATAGATCCCAGGTGCCCAAAAGATGTTGGGGGGGGGGAAGATGCGTCTTAGAAGATCCTAGGTATCCTGTACTGTTTGAAAAATGTGTCTAGACTAGTTCAAAGCACTTGAGTTGTCTAGTGCTCACTTAACTAGATACTTTTCTGCATTTAATTAGATATAAGAGGAATTCCATATAGAATGAAGTAAAATTTGTCACTTAACAATTTCACTCTAATGTACAGATAAGTCTGTATCCAAACTTCCCCCAGACTTGTGGCTTGGCCCATCTCTTTTCTTTTTTAAGAACAGTTTGCTGTAATACGAATTGTAATTTGGAACAAGCTGGGGCTTTTATTACACTTCGGGCTTAAAAAAAAATATGAACAAGCTTTTTATATCACACTTCCCCCAGTTATGTTCCACTTCTTATGGTATGTACCATCAGAAGTATCATCATATGGTGAGATTGTTTAATTTGTACTGGTTCTTGGTTCAGATGGTAGTCAGATATTTCAAGAGTATTACAGCTGTCAAAAATGTGGGTACATTCACAGAGTATGAAGCAGTTTTAGGCTGAGATTCTCAAAGGGGCTTTAGGAAATTAGGTGCCCAAGTCTCTTAAGCCTTGGCTACATGACAAAGTTTTCCTGATGTAAATTGCCCTGGCATAGATCCTTCACAGTTAGCATATTGGTTGTGTGCGTCTTGGTGCTGGGCATAGTCATCAGGAGTGCTTATGTCAATGCACAGTGCAGTGCACCCTAGGTAGGTATCCTAGTGTGCAACCCACCACCATTCAGTGCACTGTCTTTGGGGAGTTTTGGCAATGAATGGTGGGGCAGAAACAAGTCTCGCAAGACTGGAATCAAAGGGTCAACTTCCATCATGCAAATTTATCCATCCCATAATATACGATCCCATAATTTTCACACCTATTTTCAATATCCCATGAACCCATGTGAGACTAGTCACTGTCTGCCTTCTCTGACAGAAGCATGGAGCCTGCATGTAAACTCCCAAGATTACAGCTTTTCTCTGACCTTGGATGGGTAGATGCTGCCACCACCCAAGTGCAAACCCTTCTGCTTTTGAGGACCCAGGAAGGAGCACATAGGAATTCCTTCCGTTGGGTACCCTCAAGCCCTTTCACTCCCACTCTGGGGAAGAGCTGAGAAAGAAAACAAAGGAAATCAGCGGTTGCCACCAGCTAATTAAACAACATATGCACGAACTTCTTATGACACTAAAAACCCAATCCTGTTCTTTAAAAAGGTAAATTTTATTAAAAACCAAAAGAAAATACATTTGGAACTTAGGCTATGGCTAGATTTAAAAAGAGCAAATATAATAATCAAGAATGGTTTGCTTGAGGTCCAGCCTAAAGGTTACAAGTAAAACAAAAGCACCTGAGGTTAGCACAGAGGAGTCCACAAGCCAATAAAAAATAAAAGAGAGAAACCTAATCACATCTTCCTAGATATTTCCTGATCTACTTACATATCTGGGGTTTAAATGAGTAGTTCTAGATATAACCTAATGGTTTCAATACCTGTGTCAAAACTCTTACAGCACAGTAACTTTGGCAGGCACCACTGCCGTAATCGCCACATGGCATGGGAAAGTGTGGAATTACAATGTAACTCCATGAAAGTTTCATGAGGATCTTTCAGAAGGATTCAGGGACATCTTTCTGTACATAAGCAAACTGTTCCACATGACCCCCTCTGCTTAACTCGAGAGGGGAATGAAAAGCAGATAGCAACTTTACCTTTCTTTGTTATACTCACTACTTCTTGTACTACAAGTAAATGAAGGAAAATTCAATACCTGTGTCCTGATAATTTGGGACGCCATAACTGTAATAGAAAATTTATTTAAATGCTTACCTGACTTTCCTTCCTCTGCTTCAAGCTTGCCCATGCTTGACTGCAGGGACTGGCTGGACTGTGGTAGAATCAAAAAAGAGGTCTTGGCTTGCGGCACAGCTCAACCTCCACAATTACCTGTCCCCCATCCTCCTCTTCCTCATCATTCACCTTCTCTTCACTGTTCACCACAGGGGCCTGTGACTAGGACTCCTTGGAGGTATCCATGGTGGTGTGCAGAGTGGTGGGGTCTCCACCAAATATGGTATGTAGCTTTTGGTAAAAGTGGCAGGTCTGAGGCTTGGCATTGGTCTTCCTGAACTTCTAGTATGCCTGCTGCAGCTTCTTGGCTTTCATGTGGTACTGCTGCTGATCTCTGTTGTACCTCTTCTCCTGCATCCCCCAAGCAATCTGCTTGTAGATGTTGATGTTTCTATGGTTAGTTCAGAGCTGTGTCTGCACAGCCTTTTGTCCCCGTAGCCCAGGGGATCCAACATCACCTGTCTACTCCAGGCAGAAGTGTATCTGGAGCATGTAGCCCGCATGGGCAGCTGGGCAGTTGTGCTGCATCAACCTCCATACATCAACCATGACTCAATGCTGCTTGGGAAGCTGGTGTTATTGTGGTCATGTCTACACTTACTGGGGATTGATGCTGCTGTGATCGATGCAGAGGGAATTGATTTAGCAGGTCTGACCTGCTAAATCAACTGCGGAGAACTCTCTGGTCGACTCCAGTATTCCACTGGAACAAGAAGAGTAAGGTAAGTTGACGGGAGAGTATCTCCCTTTGACCCAACATGGTGTAGACACCACAATAAGTTACTCACGTAGCTGGAGTAGCATAACTTAGGTTGACTTACCCCAGTAGTGTAGATAAGGCCTATGTTGGAGTAACAGGGTGCTATATTTTTAAGTGTAGCCACATGCACAACTAGGTTGATGCAGGGCATCTTATGTTAACCTAGCTTCATAATGCAGACTAGGCCTAGGGCCAACTTTCTAGTCACACAAAACTGAACACCCTAGCTCCACCCCTTCTGCGAGACCCCGCCCGCCACTCACTACATTCCCCCTCCCTTGGTGGCTCGCTCTCCCCCACACTCACTCACTTTCACTGGGCTGGGGCAGGGGGTTGGGGTGTGGGAGGCGGTGCAGGCTCTAACTGGGGGTGCGGGCTCTGAGGTGGGGCCAGAAATGAGAGGTTCAGGGTGCAGGAGGGGCTCTGGTCTGGGACAGGGAGTTGGGGTATGGGAGGGGGTGTGGGTTTTAGTTGGGGATGAGGGGTTTGGGGTGCAGGAGGGGGCTCCAGGCTGGGGGGGGGTGGGACAGAGGGATTTGGAGTGGTGGGAAGGGACTGTGGGTTGAGGCAGGGGGTTAGGTGCAGGAGGGTTGAGGGCTTTGGGTTGGGGCCGGGAACGAGAGGTTCAGATTGTGGGAGGGGGCTCTGGGCTGGGGCAGGAGGTTGGGGTGCAGGGGGTGTGTGGGCTCTGGGGTGAGGTCAGGGATGAGGGGTTTGGGAGGCTGGGAGGCTCAGGGCTGGGGTAGGGGGTTGGGGCTTGGGGTTGGGCTGTAGGCTTACCTTGGGTAGTTCCCAGTCCACAGCGCAGTGGGGGGGCTAAGGCATGCTTCCTGTCCTGGCTGGTACCACGCTGCGCATGCTCCAAAAGCAGCCAGCAGGTCCGAGTTGCTGCACGCACCACTTGTACCTGCAGACATTGCGCCCCTACCCAGCTCCCATTGGCCAGTTCGTGGCCAGTGGGAGTGCGGAGATGGTGCACTGGGTGGGGGCAGCGTGCAGAGCCCCGTGGCCTCCCCCACCTAGGACCAGGACCTACTAGCCACTTCTGGGGTTTACGTAGCATGGTGCCAGCCAGGACAAGTAGGGACTAGCCTGCCATAGCACCACAGCACCGCTGACTAGACCTTTAGTGGCCTGGGAGCCTCTAGGGTCCCTTTTTGACCAGGTGTTCACGTCGAAAACTGGACACCTGGTCACCCTAATTCCAGGCCTCAGACTCTAAAATCCCAGTCCTGTTATCTCTTGCATCTCTGAAATATCAAGAGGGTTGCTTCCCAGTTTAAAAAAAAAAAAAAAAAGATGCTAAAATGTTTTCCTGAGTCAAATACATACAATTAGTGAGAGGTTATGGCACTGACTGCATCTGCAGTGCAGTCCTTCTCTGTTTAAACACAAGTGGCATAGGTGTTACTTAGTCATGCAATTTAATTTTATGGGGGTACTACTGTATTTACATTAAGTATGGTTAGATATCATTACTTAAAGAATAAGGGTTGTGGAGGCATTCACTGCCAGCAGTAGGGAAGGAGTCTAGATAGCCAGGATAATTTTTGCTGCTACTGCTCCTGTCACAAACAGAAGACACTTGGGTGACTTTTTTTTTTTCTTCTTCAGAGCTCGAGTTCTTTCCAAAAGCAAGTAACCTGTTTTGGCTGCTGAACTGAGTAAATCAACTTAATTGACTACATTGCGTATTTATTTTTTTTAAAACGGGGAGGTGGGAGCGAGAGAGAGAGAGATCCTTCCCACTAAACAATATTCATATACAGTATATCGGTGAACTACTTTACCATCTTCCTCCTCTTCTGGCAAAGGAAAAAATATATACCTTGCCAAGTCTAACATTCTTGATGAGTAGTTAAAGCTCCAATATGCCAAACAAACCCAGCTCTGCTGCAAAATGTCATTTGCTGTGTCATAAAGCTATGGTTCAGTTTTAGCTTTGCTGCATGGGGTGGATGTAGTTTTGTTTATTAGATATATACTGTAGTTGATAAGGTTGAACCAATAATCAATTTGCTAGGATAACCCGCAAGCACTATGATATTGATATAGAACTTTTTTGCAGTTATTATTCTCTTCACACACAGCTTTCCATTAATACTCATAGCAGTTTTGTACCTACAGCGAAGGGAGAATATACTCCTAAAACAGCATGAGTGGGAACTAATTTGTATGGGAGCAAGGAGACAAAAATATAAAGAGCATAAAATGGGAATTTTAACCATGAACTAGTGATTAGACCAAGAGATTGGGATTTGGAATTCCTGGTTTCTCTTCTTGGCTCTGCCACTGACTCATTCTGCGACCTTGAGTGAGTCACTAACATTGTCTGTGTCTCAATTTCCCCACCTGTAATTGGATGTGGTACTGCAATAGGCACTGTATCTCATAAGGGTGTTATGACAATGAATTGGTAAAGATGGATAAAAGAGGATATATAAGCACAGAGAAATATTGCATCTTTGTTTTTATTTACCATATTCTGTGAATGTTATGGGATCATGAATTTTTTTGCAGTTCTTTAAATTTTAAAGCTATAGTTAGATTCTGAAATCAATAGTTACAGTGGAGTCCCTATTTTTTTAAATGCTTTCTTTTTCTAAGGTAAATGTGGGTTTAATTTTTTTGTCCATCTTCTTTTGTTTGCTTTTATTGGTTGTTCCCCCACCCCCAAACTATTATTCTGTACAGTGCCAGGGTAGTTTTGATTTATTTGCCTTCACAATCTGAAAAGTTATACAGCAAGTTGCCTAAGACAGGATGAAAAGAGATGTAGAGTGACCATTTGAAATAAACCTTGTCTTGTTTCTTATTTTTCATAACCCAAGTAAGCACACTAGAAATTTCCAGCTTATCATTTTAAAAGCATAGGGAAGCACTAGCAAAACAAGTGTCTGTACAGCATCTAGCACAATGGGGTCCTGATCTATGACTAGGGCTCCTAGGTACTATGGTAATATAAATAAGCATGAGAACTTTGCACTTTCCTTAATATTGCTTGAATTATTCCTTCAGATGATGGGACATAATGGTTAATGACAACTGTAGCAACTGATGCTCTTTTGTCCATTTGTCAGCCTAAATGAGAAAACACACCAGTTAGTAGTTCCACCTTGTTAGAAATAAATGAAGTTCATTAAAATATGCTTTATTATTCTTTTCCAAATAAGGCACTGAATCCTGCACTGCCCTGACTTGTTTGTGAAAGATGAATGACCCCCAGTGGTCATGCTGTAGATTACCTGCTGTCAGTTATCACTTCTTTTCTCCTTAAAGAGTCAGAAATGGAATTATTTCAGACAGTCTAACTTTAATAAATGATTTCTACTGAAAAAAATTGCTTTCAGTCTGAAATCTCAGCAAATCTGTCCTGACAGCTATTTTTCACGGGCTAAGGTTTTCTGATCACTGTCACATATTGAAGGTAGTGAGAGGTCTGAAAATATCACATAACCAGAATTGTTCACATTAGGATTCACCTGGATGAAGACAAGAGATGCAATAGATATTTCATAGATGTGCTTCTTTCTGCAAAATGTGAAGGCAGACTAACCGACTAACTAGAGACACTAAGTGCAAAGTGGAATGGCATCAGAAGAATCTTTATAATAATAAGCAAATGACCTTGACATCTGCCCTGGGCTGGTGCAACCATTTAGGCGACCTAGGCGGTCGCCTAGGGTGCTAGGATTTGGGGGGAGGCATTTTCTTTGGCAGCGACTGCGGCGGCTGGATCTTTGGCTGCCCTGGTCACTGCTGGCATTTAGGCAGAGGGAGCTGGGGCAGGGAAGCACAGGGAGGGCTGCCTGCAGCAAGTAAGTGGGGGGCGGCACGCAGGGGAACTCCCTGCCCCAGCTCACCCTTGCTCCACCTCCTCCCCGAGCACACCGTGGCCGCTTCACTTCTCCCGCCTCGCGACGGTGCCTAAGCTGATTGGCGCCGCAAGCCTGGGAGGCGGGAGAAGTGAAGCAGCGACGGCGTGCTCGGGGAGGAGACGGAGCAGGGGTGAGCTGAGGTGGGCGGGGGGGAGCTGCTGCAAAGGGGGCACCTCAGGGTGGAGGGGAGGAGCTGCCGTGGGGGGGCACCTCAGGGCGGGGGCTCGGGGACGGGGGAGGGTGCAAGGTGGACGTTTTGCCTAGGGCGCGAAACATCCTTGCACCGGCCCTGCATCTGCCCTCACAATGAAATGTATATTTTTATTGTAAAATATTATTCCCTTAACTAGATAGTGAGAGAGAGATTCACACACACACACAAAAGCAAACAGCCCAAAAGTTCTAGGGAAATACTGTCTCATTCAAGTCAATGGGAATTCAGGACATTCAGCACTTTGCAAGAGGGAGGCTCTCTATATTGTATAGATCTTTGCTTTAGTAGCAACCCCTTTTTGTATGCAATAAGTTCATGTAACATTTCTGTAATATATGTATTAGCACTGTTTTATATACAGTTATAATATACTGCATATATTATCAATGTGTGAAGTACATAATACAATGCACAAATTTGTTACTTCTGCTAAACAAATGTATTACTTTAAAACAAGCATCTATTAAATAAAGATCTACAGTATAGATCTATTGTACAAGGTAGGCTGGTCAGTTAATTTTTAGGTGCAACAACTCTCTCTGTTTATGTATATATAGATGGGAATGGAGCTATGGAAATGGGTGTAGATGTATATTGTTTTATGTCTGTATCTTTAAAAACTCTAGTCTTAATTTTCAGAAAGTGGAAACTCATGTCCAAAACTGTTGTAGATGAAGAAAAAAAATTATTGCCTTGCTTTTTCAGATAATAATAAGCCATCTGCATTGAATTCAATTCACTTTGATGCTGAAAGCAACAATAAGTAAGACTTGCAGGTTAGAAATATAATTTTAAGCAGCAGATCAGGTTCTTTAGCAACCCCAGCCTCAGCTTCAGATAAAAAATGGAAGAGTCATTCATTGCTGCATTTTGCACACAGTCCTTAGGCTGCTCACTCCCACTCATGCCAGCTGCCAAGGTCTTTCCCAACCCACATCTAGGCTTAGTATCAGTTTTCCCCATTAAAAGCTGATAGCGTGACAGATTTTTGTTACCAGTCTACCTGGGGTGTCAGATGATCAGGCTGAGGTCACAAGACCATTAGGAGAGGAGATGGAGTACACCAAGTGGCAAATTTTAAAGCTTTATTAATTAAATAACAGCAGTAAGTGCTGGGTTCTCCCCCCATCAGTGAAAGGAAGGAAGAAATCATTAGTGCCCAAGCCGTTACCCCCTTTCATACTCTCACATGCACAAACCAAGGCTGGCCAAGCCTGGGTGTAATGTAAGAAGAAGAGCGGGAAGGATGCACGAGAGTTTTGTCCTTTGCACAGGCCGTCCAGGGTCCACCGTTGATCTCTGACTTGCTTTAGCTTTTGGAAGGAGTTTTAAGCCCTGGGTTCTTCTGAGAGCATTTTGTTCAGGGACCTCTGTCCCTGTGCTTTTTGTACCAGTCCCAACCGACTTTCTATGGCTTCCTAAACTTTCCCAAAACACACCGGCTTCAGGAATCAAGGCTGTTGTTTTTTAACTTGCTGACCTTTGCAGTCTTACTAGCTTTGCAGCTCCTGCAATTTGGTTCAGCTCAATTCCTTTTCTTTTCTCATGGCTGGTTGGGATTGAGATATGAGCTTTTGGCTTTTTGGCATTAGAGAGTTTGTGTGCATTGGCTTTGGGCGGCTGGAGTTAGCGTGTTATTTTTGGACCAAGATGGAGCGTCGAGTTAACCCATTCCCTTCTCCCTTCCTCCTACTTCGGCCTCTCGCAACCTGCAGAGAAATTTTTCACTCCACACTTACACCTTCAACCCTTCCCAAAATCCTTTCCAGTGCATCTCAAAGCATAAGCAATATACAATGCTGAGGCTTACCTAGGAGACCCCACTGGGGGGCTGGGGGCAATTTTATTGTAACAATAGAATGGAATGTACTCTAATGTAGACCCATACCCGACACTAGGAGGCTCTGCGGCTTATTCCCACAATACACAAGGAGACTCTGCTTAGCTCCCATGTTGGCTGCAGGGGATGCTCTGAAATAGATCCAGTCAGACACTTAGGAGACTGTGAGATCTCCATCTAACATAACCAAACTTCCATACAAACGGACTTAGCTAAAATAAGACAGGAGATCTACATTTCTCACTTCACCTCTCTACAAAGGAAAAAGGACTGTAAGCTGTCTAAACTCCTACCTGCCTCATGGGGCCACAACCGTGGTACCCCCAACCCACCCAGCAATATCGTCAATCTGTCCAACTACACACTCAGCCCAGAAGAAAAGTCTGTCCTATCTTGGGGATTCTCTTTCTGCCCTGCCACCCCGACCAACATGATACAGGTCTGCGGCAATCTGGAAGCCTACTTTCGCCGTCTCCGACTCAAAGAATACTTTCAGGACAACACTGAACAGTGCACTGATACACAAGTACCCTCCCACCAACAGCACAAGAAGAAGAACTCCACATGGACTCCTCCTGAGGGTCGAAATGAGAGTCTGGACCTCTACATTGAATGCTTCTGCTGATGTGCACAGGCAGAAATTGTGGAAAAACGACATCGCTTGCCACATAACCTAAGTCGTGCAGAATGCAATGCCATCCACAGCCTCAGAAATCACCCAGACATTATCATCGAAGAGGCTGATAAAGGAGGTGCTGTTGTCATCATGAACAGGTCTGACTACCAAAAGGAGGCTGCCAGACAACTCTCCAACACCAAATTCTACAGGCCACTTCCCTCAGATCCCACTGAGGAATACACTAAGAAACTACAGCATCTACTCAGGACATTCCCTACACTAACACCGGAACAAATCAACATACCCTTAGAGCCCCAACCAGGGTTATTCTGTCTACTACCCAAGATCCACAAACCCGGAAATCCTGGACGCCTCATCATCTCGGGCATTGGCGCTCTCACTGAAGGACTGTCTGGATATGTGGACTCTCTACTCAGACCCTATGCCACCAGCACTCCCAGCTATCTCCGTGACACCACTGATTTCCTAAGGAAACTACAATGCATTGGTGACCTCCCAGAAAACACCATCCTAGCCACCATGGATGTAGAGGCTCTCTACACAAACATCCCACACACAGATGGAATACAAGCTGTCAGGAACAGTATCCCTGATGATGCCACAGCACAACTGGCTGCTGAGCTCTGTGCCTTTATCCTCACACACAACCATTTCAAATTTGATAACAATATATATCTCCAGATCAGTGGCACCACTATGGGCACCCACATGGCCCCACAATATGCCAATATTTTTATAGCCGACCTGGAACAACACTTCCTCAGCTCTCGTCCACTCATACCCCTTCTCTACCTACGCTACATTGATGACATCTTCATCATCTGGACCCATGGGAAGGAGACTCTGGAAAATTTCCAGCACGATTTCAACAGCTTCCACCCCACCATCAACCTCAGCCTGGACCAATCTACACGGGAGGTCCACTTCCTAGACACCACGGTGCAAATAAGTGATGGTCACATAACCACCACCCTATACCGAAAACCTACCGATCGCTATGCCTACCTTCATGCCTCCAGCTTCCATCCTGGGCACATCACACGATCCGTTGTCTACAGCCAAGCACTGAGGTACAACCACATCTGCTCTAACCCCTCAGACAGAGACCAACACCTGCAAAATCTCCACCAAGCATTCTCAAAACTACAATACCCGCACGAGGAAATAAGGAAACAGATCAACAGAGCCAGACGTGTACCCAGAAGCCTCCTACTGCAAGACAAACCCAAGAAAGAAACCAACAGGACTCCACTGGCCATCACATACAGTCCCCAGCTAAAATGCCTCCAACGCATCATCAGGGATCTACAACCTATCCTGGACAACGATCCCACACTTTCACAGGCCTTGGGAGGTAGGCCAGTCCTCACCCACAGGCAACCTGCTAACCTGAAACATATTCTCACCAGTAACTGCACACCGCACCATAGGAACTCTAGCTCAGGAACCAATCATGCAACAAACCTCGATGCCAACTCTGCCCACATATCTACACCAGCGACACCATCACAGGACCTAACCAGATCAGCCACACCATCATCGGTTCATTCACCTGCACATCCACCAATGTAAAATACGCCATCATATGCCAGCAATGCCCCTCTGCTATGTACATCGGCCAAACTGGACAGTCGCTACGGAAAAGGAGAAATGGACACAAATCAGATATTAGGAATGGCAATATACAAAAACCTGTAGAAGACTTCAACCTCCCTGGTCACGCTATAGCAGACCTTACTTAAGGTGTCCATCCTGCAGCAAAAAAGCTTCAGGACCAGACTTCAAAGAGAAACTGCTGAGCGTCAGTTCATCTGCAAATTTGACACCATCAGCTCAGGATTAAACAAAGACTGTGAATGGCTTGCCAACTACAAAACCAGTTTCTCCTCCCTTGGTTTTCACACCTCAACTGCTAGAACAGGGCCTCATCCTCCCTGATTGAACTAACCTCATGATCTCTAGCTTGCCTGCATATATATACCTGCCCCTGGAAATTTCCACTACATGCATCTGACAAAGTGGGTATTCACCCACGAAAGCTCATGCTCCAAAACGTCTGTTAGTCTATAAGGTGCCACAGGATTCTTTGCTGCTTTTACAGATCCAGACTAACACGGCTACCCCTCTGATATCTAACATAAGGAATTCCCTGATGTAGTCTTTTGTCATCTGCAGGGGAAACTATTGTAGAACCTCACTAGAGACCGAGGGAAGTTCCCCTGTAAATCCCTTGGAGTAGGGAGGAAGGCACCAGGGGGAAGGGATGAAGATTGAGCTGCTACAGATTACACATCAGATGCAACAGAGTTAAAATGAGCTCTACTACACTCCATCAGAGATATAAAAGCTGACATAGATATCCATCAGACAGAAGGAAAGCTAATGTAGTACCCAAAAAGACTTCAACCTATTGTCAATTTCATATCAGAATTAGAAGAATAAAGTTGGGGATTATAGGATACAGACTCCAAACATAGAGAAAAGGCTCCAGTAGACAAAGTATGTGTCAGTATAAGGTGTGCTTATGATGTCAGTTCCAGTTAATGGAAACTAAGATGGGCTGTAATGCAGATTTTCTAGAGTTGCAGAATCAGTGCATTGCCAGTACTTTAATAAGGGATTCCCACACCGCCAGTACCACCTAGCCTGTGAACCACTCCTGGGCCCCAAGAATGAACATACTTAAAGAGAGGAGATTTGTCATTTTGTTTTCATTATTACTACTGTGGAGGGAAGGCAGCACTTTTTAGGGACTAAACCTGTAAAGTGAAATTCACTGGAAGTGTTGTTTCTGAAAAATATTGCCACTCTTTGTCACCCTTATTGGCAGTTTCAGCAGAGATGGCCTCCAGTTCAGATCTTGTGCATGTTGGTGGAGAGCAGTGTAAGAAAGCTTATGCTGACTTTGCTTGTGCTGCACCTATTCTGCGGGTTAAGGCAGTAGAGGACTTAATTTCTCAGACTAACACCACAGCACCCCTCACAAACACTAAATTCATTAAACAATGTGTAATGTTTCCCAGAGGTACCCAGGGCTTTGTGGCACCTCGCTACAGCCTGCTCTTAGAGTGCGGAAGTGTTGTCTGTGGCTGCTCTGGATCAGCTCCCTGACTCCACTAGCCTCTGGCAACACAAGCACTGCCTGCAAGGCCTCACCCTCTCTATGCAGGTTAGTGATAGGCACACACCAACCCCTGAGTCCTCCGAGTGTCCTTGTGGAGTACCCAGCTTTCGTGCCACTGAACAACCACAGAACTCTCAGATCTGCAGCTTCCAAAGCAATCGTACACACCAGCTTAAGAATCAACCCAGGATTGCCCCTATACTTAACACACAGCACTTGGATATAGTGAAAACAAGAGTAAGTTTATTATTGCAGAACAGAGATTAAAGTGATTAGAAAGTAAGTATATTGGAAACAAATGGTTACATATAAAACAAAATCCGAATGCACTGACTAGATCCGAAACTTAACTCAAAAGACATTCCTCTACCTCATATAGGATTGCTTACCCCAAACCCTTTTCGAAGATTGAGGAATGCCAGAGTGGGGCTTTGCACCTTCAGCTACACCAGACCAGACCTTTGATGTTCACCCGAAAACATAGTACCCCTCAACTCCCTGCTGTTTACCTCTTCCTGTTAATTTCCTTCTGAAGTCTCTCCAAGCTCTTCATTAGCATTTGACTCACTATGCTAATAGCGTCTACTGTAAGACAAAATGGTCGTCCAGGGACTTCCGTCTGCCCTTTGGAGAAATGTGTCTCAAGGCACGCTACCTTTGAGTGATCTGCCTTTAACTACAAGGCCTAGAGAACCTAATTTTCAGCATATATACTTAAGTTGTGATGATCAGTGTGACACAGACTTTCCTTAGAGACCTTACATGATATGCTTTTGGTGAACCTAGGGGACACCCTTGTGCCTGTGACCCCTGCCACTTGTCATCCAGAGGTCACACGATGCAAAGTCAGAAAGAGAGAAAACACTAACCCAAGCACACTAATACTAACAGGAACCTTAGCTTCCAGAGAGATTAGTGAATGATGATATAAAATGGCATTATTGACTCTCCCAGTTCTACTACACACTTAAGTATGTACATTTCTGGATCAGGGCCTATATTAACATTACCTTCTTTGGCGATCTTACATGTCCCTTTCCTAGTGTGTGCATTTGAAAGCATGTGCTGTTGGAATGCTTACCAGAGCCCAAATCTATCTGACATCACTCTTGCACTTTCATTAGACACTGGGGAAGATGTAGATTGATTTGAAGATTGTCTTGCTCTGCGCATTTTGTCCATGACCATATCGAGAAGCCCTTCATAACTTGTAATCACCTGTAGTCACCTTTTGCCCTATCTTTCATAGCTTTCAGGAGAGTAGTTATGTAGTACACTATTTAGGAGTTTGGCATCTTGTTTAATTTCCAGTGTTGTCCATCACCTATACAGCTAACTGCCAATCCTCACAGATGCCTTATGTAAAATCTAAAAATAATCAAGTCTTTTAATTAAGTCACTTTCTATTATTATCTTTGATGTTAACTTCCTATTTAACTTTATAATGAATTTACAGTACTGTAAAATTGTGCAGAACTGTGTTATGTTACAGCATCAGAAAACACTTCACTCTCTCAGGAATAGCATATGTATTTAAACTTTCATGGGCACTTTTATGGCACTTTCCTTCCACTACATAGAGCTGCCACCTTTAAGAGTGTTGTCCTTTGGTACCAATTGGTGCATCACAATCTGGTATTGTTATGAAAACCCTAAAAATTACTTGCACAGATGGAGTCAAGCTGCAAATTTCATCTCTGGATTTCTGTTCAAGCTCTCCCAGAATTTGGTGGATATTCAAATCCAGAGTTTTGGTGTGGACCCATCTCTAGTTATTTTAGCAATCTAGCCAGACTTACAGAGCATAAAACCAGAGAAACTGAGGTTTATGGCAGGGGGAAGAGATCATGCTGTGAGGTTACTGAAAGAAAAGGAGACTGATTTGCACTCATTAAAAGTCAAGGGTATTCAAACCTCAAGCGATCTCATGCATTTCTCAGGAACACCGTATTCCATGTTTAAATAGAATTGTAGTTTTGTCTTTCAAGTGGTACATGAGATGACTCAGACACTTAGAAAATTCAGAGATTTCTTCCTTCAATATATATCCTGCAAAGGAGTAATATTAATCATAGTATCTGAAGAATAGCTGTTATAATCTGTGTTGCTGAATGTTTCATTTAATTGGTCTTATTGTTTTTGAAAGGCTCTGGGATGTTTACACAAAGCTTGTTGAGAAAGTAGAAGAATTTGATTGATAGCTCAGTAGTTTGTGATCTGCATAATACATGTGGTCAGACCTTTTTAGAAACAGGCTGTAGGAATGAATTAACTGAGAAGTTGTACAGACAGTGGGGAGAGTCATTAAAAAAGAGGATTTTGGTCCATTCTTACATGAGATTGATAGTGCTTAACCTTCAGTTTCCTTTGAGGCTGTACATCAAAAATATAAAAATAAAAATTGGAGTTTCCTTTTCAGTTGTCAGGCTGATATAAGAATTTGAGGAATTTTTGCTACTGCCTGTCCTAAAACCTTCAAATTACTCTGCTGTTTGCACATTCCAATAAACCTGACCTGTTTTTGATGTAAAGCATCTCCTCTCTCTCACTTTTTTTTTTGCAGTAGGCCTTGTGATGTTCAACAAAGCATGCCAAGAAATGTATGCTGCTGCTTTTCTTTTTTAAAATAGTTAAAAGAATAACTATTAAAAGGTGAAGAAAAAAGTGTCCTAGGGACTCTTTTTAGCAGAAGGTCATTATTTTACTATTTGGTTTACAGCCTTCTAGCTATATGGGTAGCTGCTGGTTAAAAGCAGTAACAACTGCAGGGTAGGTTCTGCACAAAGACAGCACTGTAAATATCAAATAATTGCGCTGAAAGTTACTGAGGTTGAATACCATAAATACATGAGGCATTTCCAAATATTAGTCATACATCTACTAACTGGTTCACATATGTATTTACGCTTAGTAGGCCAAATTCCCATCTCTATTATACCAGCATAATTCCGTGAATTTTAATTTTTGTAAATAAATATATTAAGTAGTTTACCTCTGTATTTGGCACTGGTGCAACTGCTGCTGGAATACTGTCTACAGTTCTGGTGTCCACAATTCAAGAAGGATGTTGATATACTGAAGAGGAGGCTCAGAGAAGAGCCACCAGAAATATTAAAGGATTAGGAAACATTCCTTATGGAAATAGACTCAAGGAGCTCAATTTGTTTATTGTAACAAAAAGAAAATTAAGGGATGACTTAATGACAGTCTATAAGTTACATATGTGGGGAATGAACATTTAATAATGGGCTTTTCAGTCTAGCAGAGACATTTACAACAAGATCCAGTGGCTGGAGGTTGAAGTGACACAATTTCAGACTGGAAATCATAGAATCATAAGACTAGAAGGGACCTTGAGAGGTCATCTAGTCCAGACCCCTGCACTCAATGCAGGACTAAGAATTATCTATGATGAGTATTTATCTAACCTGCTCTTAAAAATCTCCACTGATGGAGATTCCACAACTTCCCTAGGCATTTTATTCTAGTGCTTAACTACTCTGATGGTTAGGAAATTTTTCCTAATGTCCAACCTAAACCACCCTTGCTACAATTTCAGCCCATTTCTTCTCATCCTATCATCAGAGGTTAATGAGAACACTTTTTCTCTCTCCTCCTTGTAACAACCTTTTATTTATAACATAACAACCTGTTATGCCCCTCCCTCCATAGTCTCTTCTCCAGACTAAAGAAACTCAGTTTTTTCAATCTTTCCTCATAAATCATGTTTTCTAGAGCTTTAATCATTTTTGTTGCTCTTCTCTGGACTTTCTCCAGTTTGTTCACATCTTTCTTGAAATGTAGCACCCGAAACTGGACACAACACTCCAGGTGAGGCCTAATCAGCACAAGCTGGACCGGAAGAATTACTTCTTGTGTCTTGCTTACAACACTACTGCTAATACATCCCACAATGTTTGTTTTTTTTTTGCAAGAGAGTTACCCTGTTGACTCATTTACCTTTTCCACAGTACTCCTTCCTAGGCAGTCATTTCCAATTTTGTATGTGTACAACTGATTGTTCCTTCCTAAGTGGAGTACTTTGCATTTGTCCTTATTGAATTTCATCCTTTAAGGCCAAAAAAGACATAAATGTTTAATAGTGAGTAATTAACCAGTGGAACAATTTACTAAGGATCATGGTGGATTCTCCATCACTGACAATTTTTAAATCAAGACTGGATGTTTTTTCTGAAAGATATGCTTTGGGGATTATTTTGGGAAAGTTCTATGGCCTGTGTTGTACAGAAGGTCATACTAGATCAGTGGTTCTCAACCAGGGATATGTGTATCCCTGGGGGTATTCAGAGGTCTTCCAGGGGGTACATCAACTCATCTAGATCAGTGTTTCCCAACCTGGGGAGCTGCAGCTGCCAGAGGGGTCACAGGACAGATTTGGAGGGAGAGGTTTGCAAAAATGGCAAGTAGGGCAAATGCCTGAGGTTCCACACTATAGGGATCCCAAAAAGTTACATTACATGCTTCAGCCCCACTGCCTGGGGTTCAGGCTTTAGACAAGATTCACAGGTGACAAATAGGTTAAAGTATCATACTGAAATGTGAGTACAATATTTACATTCCAGTTAATTTATTTTATAATTATATGTGTAAGCAAAGTCTGGATGAGTTCTCCCCTGCCATCTAGTGGTGAGCTGTGGAAAGAGTTCAGAAGCTGATCTCGTTTGCACGGACACACCCACTCTGTCTAAGTGCTCAGCCTGATGGGACTGCTGGTGACTGGTGTTGGATCCTCAGTCTCCTTGTTATTGGGGGAGGAGTAATAAATGGTTGCTATCCTTGTGTGGGTGGGTCTTTTCCTCATGGTTTGTGTTTGAGCCCTAATTGCGGTGTTTTCCCAAATTAATGCTGAGTTAATTCCCTCCTTTTATTAAAAGTTTTTGCTACATTCAGATTTTGCACTTGCAAGAGGGGAAGTATTGCCTCCTAGAAGGATCCAGGGGATGGTGTGTTGCGTGGGGGCTCGAGCTGGTTTTGTATTGTATTGTTGAAAAGGAGCCCCTAGATATGGAATCCAGCCCTTGTTGCTTCACCTGGCAGAAGGGTTACATATGGTAAAAATAAGAAAGTAAGAAATTTTTTCAGTACTAGTGTGCTGTGGCACTCTTGTATTTTTATGTCTGATTTTGTAAGCGTGTAGTTTTTAAGTGAGGTGAAACTTGGGGCTACGCAAGACAAATCAGGCTCCTGAAAAGGGTATAATGGTCTGGAAAAGTTGAGAACCGCAGGACTAGATGATTACAATGGTCCCATCTTGAAATTTATGAATCTATTTGTAAAGGTTAGGATCTGTTTTTTATTTATCCCTTCCTAATCTGAACAGCATAAAGGAAAATCTGAGAGCCAAGCATATGTTCTATTTAGGTGCATTTTACAGAGCATTTTATAAGAGACTTCAAAGTGAGGAGGTGAACTGTAGTTGGTTATAATGGACAGATTCATAAAGTGGGAGCACGGTTTTGTGAATCTGATCACCATGTAAAGCCATTACATAAGATAAGCCTCCTTTTTTTTTTTTCTTCCCCCAAGTGTTATGTCGTTTCAATCAGTTCTTTTTGGTTCTTTTCCATGTCAAAGGTAGAGATGAGCCAGATCCAAACCTCCTTCTTAGAGCCCACAAATACTCTGGAACTTTTGGGATGTTCAAAATTGGAATTGGCATTCAAAGTTTCCAAATGGTCCCCATTTTTCACTCCAAGCCAAAACACTGGAGGTGAGGTAGGGGTGGCCTTGAAATACAGATTCAGATGCTTTATTTTGAACTTGTATGTACTGACAGGTATCTTTATCTCATAGGTGATAGAGATGACACCAAGATCATTGGCATTCTTGTTGTTTTCATCCAACCCCCCGCCCTGTTCCCTGACAGCCCTGGGGACCCCTGCCCCATCCCCATCCCCCTCCCTGCTCTCTGTCCCCAGACCCCCTGCCACATCTAACCCCCTTCCTGACTGCCACATCCAACCACCCTAGTGGGGGGAGGAATAGCTCAGTGGTTTGAGCATTGGTCTGCTAAACCCAGGGTTGTGAGTTCAGTCCTTGAGAGGGCCACTTAGGGATGTGGGACAAAATCAGTACTTGGTTCTGCTAGTAAAGGCAGGGGGGTGGACTCCAATGACCTTTCAGGGTCCTTTCCAGTTCTATGAGATAGGTATATCTCCATATACTCCCTGACAGCCCCTGGACCCCCTGCCCATAACTGCCCCCTGCCCCTAACTACCTCCCACCACGCCATCCCCAAACCCCCTCTCCTTCCTGACTGCCCCATCCAATCACCCCTTTTCCCTGACCGCCCCTGGACCCACTGCCCCTAACTGCCTCCTGATGCCCCATCCAACCCCCCCTCCTTCCTGACTGCCCCCTCGACCCCTGCTCCCATTCAATGCCCCTGTTCCCCCGCCCTCTAACTGCCCTGACCTGTATCCACACCCCCTGATCATCCCCCAAACTCCTCTGTCCTCTATCTAACCCCTCCTGCTCCCTGCCCCCTTACTGCACTGCCTGGAGCATCAGTGGCTGGTGGCACAGCTGCACCAGGACAGTCAGCCGCACTGTGCAGCACAGAGCACTGGATCAGACCAGGCTCTGCAGCTGTGCTGCCCCAGGAGCTTGCTGCTTTGCTGCCCAGAGCACTGCGCCAGCAGCGGAGTGAGCTGAGGCTGCGGGGGAGGGGGAACAGCAGGCAGGGCCACCCAGAGGGAGGGGCAAGTGGGGCAATTTGCCCCAGGCCCTGGCCCCTGCAGGGGTCCCCACGAGAGTTTTTCGGGGCCCCTGGAGGGGGTCCTTCACTTGCTCCGGGGGTCCCGGAAAACTCTTGCAGGGCCCGGGCCCCCGGAGCTGCTTCTGCTCTAGGGCGGCAGAGAGTCCTTCCACTCTGGGACCTGCCGCCAAAGTGCTGGGTCTTCAGCAGCGGGGGCCTCTTGCCACGGGTCTTCAGGGCACTTTGGCGGTGGGTCCCGGAGCAGAAGGACCCTCCGCTGCTGAATTACCGCTGAAGCGGGGGCCCCTCGCCGCCAAAGACCTCAGGCCCCCTGAATCCTCTGGGCGGCCCTGACAGCAGGAGAGGGGCCGGGGGCTAGCTTCCTGGGCCAGGAGCTCAGGGGCAAGACAGGACGGTCCTGTGAGCTGAATGTGGCCTGCGGGCCGTAGTTTGCCCACCTCTTATCTAGCTTCATCATTGCCCTGTTCTTTTTAAGATACAATTTATATTTAAGCTGCAGTGACAGTTCCGCACAGTTTCATCACTCCAAAAAGTGGTTTTGAAACATTTTCCCTTTTGTATGGTCATACAGGTTTGTAGCGCTACAATGATGTAAAACAATCATTTTACATGTGAAGTACCTAAGGAGCTCAAGCAGATTATTGTGCTTTAAAAATCCCCCAAAACAGAACACCCGCCCCCCCAAAAAAACCCAAACATTGTTAATGGATTGGTAAAGCTACAGCATAAATAAGCTAAGACCTGCTGCTGCTTCTCAGCTTGTCTCACTCCTTATTCACTTAGTTGTTTGGCACAAAGCCAGAGCTTTTGGAGTAGAGGATCGCTCAGCTGCCATAATCCTCATATGTTAGCTTGTGCTGGCTCATAGTCTTCAGCTGCCCATTATTCTAAACTTCATTCATTTCTCTTTTACTGTCTTGATTTCCTTCAGTAAAGCAATATAGGTGGAGCTACCATAACATGCACCACAGTGCTGGTCTGTGGCTGATCTCATGCCTGTAGCCATGTCACCTTGTGCTCTAATCACATCCGATTTTATAAACTAAGTCATGATGGGCCCTGGCCAGCACTTGGATGAGAGACTGCTGAGCAAAATCCGAGATGCTGCAGGAAATGGTGGTGATGATTCAGTAGGTTCTATTATTGACTCTGAGGGTATGGCTACACTTACAGTTGTACAGTGCTGGGAGTTACAGCTGTCTTCGTACAGCTGTGTAGGGAAAGCGCTGCACTATGGCCACACGGACAGCTACCAGCACTGCACTGTGGCCGCATTTGCAGCACTGTTGGGAGTGGTGCATTGTGGGCAGCTATCCCAGCGTTCAAGTGGCTGCAACGTGCTTTTCAAAACAGGGGTGTGGGGTGGAGTGTGACAGGGAGCATGGGGGAGACAGAGAGAGTGGATTTTTGGAGCTGACACTGTTCTCAGCTCCCTGCCTTGCAAGTTCTAAGGACTGGAAGATACACAGCACCTACCCTCAATCATTTTAAAAGTTTTGACTCCTTCCCCCACCCCTCTCTTATTCACTAAATGCAAATTATGCACTCCTAAATAGCCTTCAGACCACATAAGCAGCTGCTCAATTTGGACTCCCCTCTCTCCTCAAGCAAACAGCTGTGAACATTCCAAAGCAATTCCCCTGCCTCCACTCTCTCGCTGGAGCAAAGAGCAGCTGTGTTTGTTTTTTAGATCAGTAGCTCCGGGGAGCTCAGAGTTCAGCCATTCTTCCGGTTTGTTGTGAGCAGGCATTCTGGGATACCTCCTAATACCCTGGAGGCCAATAACAGCGCTTTTGGTGGCCACACTTGATGAGCAGCACTGCATCACCAGCGCTGCAATCATTACACCCCAAGCAGACCAGGTGTACAGCCAGCGCTGCAGCCAGGGAGTTGCAGTGCTGGATGTGTCTTGCAGGTGTGGACAGCTACTAAGTTGCAGCGCTGTAAACCCACCACCAGCGCTGCAACTGTCCAGTGTAGCCAAGCCCTAAGTCAGTACACTGTTGACAGTGTTGTCCTTTGGCTAGGCTCACACTTTGATTTTGGTTTTCTGAACTCCTCCTACAGTTTTAGTGCTTGTCTACATGGCACTATAAAGCTCAATAAAGGGATGTGATGTGTAGAGCATTGTAATATGCTGTGCTCTAAACTGCCCTGTGCAGACTTGCTGATGTGAATGAACAGTTCCTCTTGGTTTTCACCAGCGGCGTCTACAAATCATACCCCTCTAATGTGCTTTACAGCACTGTGTAGACAAGCTCTTAATCAAATAACTTATTTTTCATGTCTTGTCTTTCATTGTCATGCAGTGTTACTATGTGCTATTGAATAATTTTTCTCCCAAGAAAGCTGTACACTTTAGTGATAGGCAAACTGATTTGAACATGGAGTTTGTAAAGCAACTTGGGATGCTTAAGATAATTCTGGTCATTGCAAAAGTAACCTTCCTGCAGGAATGGCTGGCACTTGAATATGAGAATTCTTAAATTTACCTCTTATTGTAAGATTCCTTATGATCTGCATAGGCTTATTGCCTACTAAGCTATTGTTCCAGCTCACTCTCCTCTGTCTTGCTCTGAAAGCCAGTGACAGCATTAGTTATAGATCCTGATTCTGAGTGCAATGAGATTGGCAGATGAGCACTTGCATTTATTGATCTTACAGAAGAGGGTCAAAGGAGGCATCACTGGAATAGTACGCTTCCTTTGAGTAAACCGAAATATCACATTAGACATATAAATATATACTGATTGCGAAATGCATTTCAACTTTATTTTGATAGCAATAAGGGGAAACCAGTACACTTCTGAATAGTCTAAGCATTTCCTTTGCATTGTACAGAAATAAACTCATGTATAGAATTTATCAAGCCTAGTGTCTGAAGTACCTCTTCCTTAAATGGATGACAGCAATAATTAGCCTGAATTTGAAAAATTGTAGAGCCTGATTCACAGGCCACTCTTGCACTTGGTTACCATTCGGTGGTGCATATAAACCAGTCATACTGGATCATAACAGCCCAGTTTAAGAGGATTTTCCGAGTTGTGCAGAGCTTCCAAGATGGCTCTACTCTGCTCCTGGGCTACAACTGAGGGGGAATGGCCAGAGTGGTACTGTGCTATTCCACAGCTATATGCAGCTATTCTTAGCTGCAAGATAGTTCCCTGAGGCCATTGCAGCTGACCACAATTTAAAGCATCCCTGAAAGCATGATCTTGAGGCCAATGGGAACTGTTGAGTGGCAGCACTTCTGAAAATCCTCTTCACTTACATAGTTGTTTTGCTTTGGGTACTCAATTTGAAAGTTTTTTGGAATAAAATCTGAGAGTGGGTATATATGTATTGTGACAAAGTTCCTCCTCTACCTTGGTGGAGTCCTGCGCTTATTGGCAGATTTGCTCACCTCAGTGATCTTCCCCACAGTCTGGATCAACTCCTCCTGTGTCTGTTCAGGAGTTGGGAGGTTTGGGGGGAACCTGGGCCCGCCCTCTACTCCGGGTTCCAGCCCAGGGCCCTGTGGATTGCAGCTGTCTATAGTGCCTCTTGTCACAGCTGCAGGACAGCTACAACTCCCTGGGCTACTTCCCCATGGCCTCCTCCAAACACCTTCTTTATCCTCACCACAAGACCTTCCTCCTGGTGTCTGATAATGCTTGTACTCCTTAGTCCTCCAGCAGCACACCCTCTCACTCTCACTGTCACTGTCAGCTCCTCTTGCTCCCAACTCCTCACATGCACTTCCTCTCCTCTGGCTCCCCCCTGCCTGACTGGAGTGAGCTCCTTTTAAAACCCAGGTGCCCTGATTAGCCTGCCTTGATTGGCTGCAGGTGATCTAATCAGCCTGTCTGCCTTAATTGGTTCTAGCAGGTTCCTGATTACTCTAGTGCAGCCCCTGCTCTGGTCATTCAGGGAACAGAAAACTACTCATCCAGTGACCAGTATATTTGCCCTCTACCAGACTCCTGTACCCCACTGGCCTGGGTCTGTCACATATCCCTCCCCCCTGCTCAACACCAAGGGGTTGGGCAGCTTGGGAAGCCAGACAGAGCACACTTGACAAGCCATCGGCATTGCTGTGACGGCTCCCTGCTCTGTGTTGCACATGGAACTGGAAAGGTTGGAGGGATAAGAACCACCTGGTCACCCTTGTGTTCTTCTCCTTGTTTTGCTGCATCCATTGAAGAGAGGCATGATTGGTCATGAGGACAAATCTGCGCCCGAGCAAGTAGTAGCGCAATTCTTCCCTGGCCCATTTTACAGACAGGCACTCTTTCTCCACCACTGCATATTTTTGTTCCCTCGGAAGGAGTTTCCTACTGAGGTAGAGAATTGGGTGTTTCTCCTCCCCAACCATCTGTGATAGAACAGTCCCCAACCCTACTTCAGATGCATCTGTCTGCAGGATAAATTCCTTGGTGAAATCAGGGGCTATCAGTACGGGGTTACTGCAGAGGGCAGTCGGTAGGTCTGTGAATGCGTCCTCTGCTGCGTCAGACCATCTCACCAGATCAGGTCCACGGGCTTTCACTAGGTCTGTCAGGGGGCTTGCCCTTGTGGCAAAGTGGGGGATAAATCATCGATAATACCCCACTACACCTAGGAATGCCTGGACTTGTTTCTTGCGACGTGGTCGGGGCCAATTTTGGATGACCTCCAACTTGTTCACTTGAGGTTTTACCAGACCCTTTCCCACAAGTATATTTGCCCTCTACCAGACTCCTGTACCCCACTGGTCTGGGTCTGTCACAGTATATATGTATGTTTGTGTGTAATATAATATGAAGTATGCGTGCACACGTGCATAGTTTTAGCAAGGCATTGGGGAGCGTGGTGACAATTGAGGACGGATAGATAGAAAACGCCAATATTTCCTGTTATAAAAGATGAGTGAATATTTTTTCTCTGAAGTCAGACCCCAGCTTAGTTAGGATGCATGCTCAAATTATCATCCCTGTGGAAATTAAATATATGCTGCTACAGCTTGAATACTGGGTAGGTTTTATACAGACTTTGACAGAGTATGCTTCTCAGAATGTTATTGTGCTGCTCACAATTTGAGAGCCATCGCATTATGGGGATTGTCTTCTATCGTGTGTTTACTCTATGATATGTGTGCAGTCATATTTTAAATTTTAATCATACAAAATATTTAAATAACTTTTAGTCACCTTTGAAAAGTTCCATAATGAATGTAATATCTTCAGTTCATTACATGTCCTAGGACACCTAGGCAGCACTACCCATGTGTAATGCTGGCTTAAAGCACTATCTCTAGGGCTGAGCTGATAACTCTTGTCTCTATGAACCCTTCAGTCTGTCTTCTTTGCTGAGGCTGCCTACAAGAGGTATTTTTCTGATGTTTTGGGGGTCCTTTTTAAAGAGCAACACCAGCTAAGAACTAAACGGAGACTCCACAACTAATTGCACATAGATCACCAAGCTGTCTTAATATGGTAACAATGTTTGGTTGAATACAGATCTGCACTATATTCTGATCAATACATGTTCTTCCATTGTTTCTCTGTAGCTGCAGCTCTCCTCCACATCTGAGATATGGTGATATACTGGGATGCTATAATTCTCTTGCCCTAGTGCCTTCAACTTTGTACCATTAGAAGTTAATCACTACCTGGGAATCAGTGGAGCTGTGCTGATTAACACATCTAAGGATCTGTCCCAACATTTCCAATAAACTATATTGTCTTGGTGCAATGCTGGTGATAAAATGAATCCTCTGAACCATATATTAATACTAGGAATCATTGTTTAAGGTGGAAATCATTCCCATCTGTCCTATTATTTGTATGTAATGCTGTCCCATTATTTATGTTTAATATGCTACAAATAATATTAATAATATTATCAGCAATAATAAAAACAACATGGGTTAATTATGTCATGATTGGAACTTAGTTCTATGAGTATTTGGCAAAAATTCCTTTTTGTAGACTGAGTGGTCCATGTGAACTTACTCATTTTACATTACTCCTGATGAATCAAAGCTAAACTATCTGGCAAACAGTTAATGAAAATGTATTTCAGCCTATTGGTTGTTCATGAGCTGTTCATGTTGGTTTATTTCCTATTTGTTGTCATATTAGGTGATTAGTCAGATGGTATTGTCTGCTCTGTAATTGGATGACTGAAACATTTTAAAGAGAATAACAAGTATACTTGTCCCTGCATCTTGAATACAGGCATTAGTACAAAGAACAGCTATTCTCTGACTGTTCTTGAGGGATACAAATCCTTTTATGTATAAGTTTGTGATTAAAAAGGGACAGGAATGTGTTTGAGCCAAACAGCAATTTGGAATTCAAAAGACTATTAGTGAATGCTATTCTGCAGTTTTTGACTGGCTCAAACTATCAGCAACCTGACTGGTGCATCATTGGTAAAGATCAGTTGGTTGATGTTCTGCTGATCAAAAATATGTGTAGGGGTTAGCACTGTGGTTATTTACAAGTTCAAGAACCTGATGAGAAAAGCTATTGATACCATTTATAGTGGGGCTAGATGAGTATATTCACTTAAACCAGACTGTCCATTCAGTCGATTTGATGATTTCATTACACAGATGCTCCTAACAATCTGCAAACATCCTATTCGTCCTGAAGTTGTATGTGTGCATCTCTGTAAATCATACCGTAGTGATTTTATTATGCAAGTATTGAGTGCTTTCAGACTCTCACAGTAGATTTCATAGCCTGCCTGAGCAGCAATACTAGTGGCAAGCCATTGAAGATTCTGACAAGGTTTAAAAGAGACTCCAGCTGCGCTGCCCAGGACTGTGGCACACTAAGGATAGATGGGGAGGGAGAAGGGAGATTTCATTTAGTTTAAAGAACAAACAAATAAAATAAGCCAAACTTGCAGTACCTTATATTTAAAAAATGAAGTTGAACTTGAGTCAATTGTGACAGCTGAATACCCAAAGTACTAACCTTAGAGAGGAGGGTTTTCCCCCGTTTAAAATATGTAAATCAAGGTTCTGGGTGGAAGTCAGTGTTGACAGCATTTACTGGGGAAGACAGATTAAGAAAGCAATCTCTCAGCACTTTTCAGTTTTTCTTAAAAGTAAATGCAGTGATTTGTATTCCAGCAAATCCCTGCAGTACTGCTGTACCTGAGGTTCTGTTAATACTTCCATTATAAAAATTCCTATTTGTATAGGTTTGTATCTCAGCCATTAAATTTTGGCTCTGGGCTACATCTTAGCATACAAAGTCATAGCCTGGAGGCAAATTTATTTCTTTCACAGAAATCATTTTAAAAGTAAATGTCCATTTATGCAATATGTGACAGTGGCAAAAAAGTACTTCTGAATTTTTGGGCAATGTATACGCTCCAATAGTTGACCAGAACTTTGTTCCTAAAACCCAATTTTGTAAGTATTTAGGGCCCAGTTCTGCTGTCAGTTATAGATAATCCAGTTTGTTGGATTTACACCAGGGTTAATGAGTGGAGAATTTAACTCTTAGGCTATAATAATTTAGGTTTCGGTATTCAAAAATGTATTTGAAATTGCCTGGGAGCCTGACAAGATGAAAATCATATATTTAAAGAAGTGTACTTACTTAGGCTAGTGTTACTATGGGTCTACATTTTCAAAAGTGATTAGTGATTTAGGTTCCTCAGTCTTTCATGCCCAGCTTGATGGCGCTTGATTTTCAGAAAGCTTCCAGTACGCTTTGAAAATCAGGCTCCTTCAAGGTGTCTCAAGTTGGGCACCCAATAAACTAAATGAGCCTAGCAGCTTAAATCAGAGGGAAACAGTGGGAGCTCCCCAGTTAGACTGAGCAAAACTTTAGAAATTATATAGTATGGAACAATCCTGAACTAACAAGGGAGGGTGAACTGGATTCTCCAACAGGTCTTTTATTATTAATAATAATATGATGATGGTGCCTAGTTCTGATATAGCACATTTCATCCATAGATCTCAAAGTACTTTACAGTGGAGGGCAGTGTCCATATCCCCATTTTACTGATGGGGAAACTGAGGCACAAAGTGGGCTGTGCAATAGGCCTCACTGTCCCCTCCATTTTCCATCTGTAATTTCTTTTATTCTATCATAACTTTGTTTAAATTGTGTGTTTCACATACATAGTGAACTAGACTGATGAGTTTAATTTTGTTTATAGTGAATTTCTGGCCCATGTCATGTGAGCAGAGACACCGAAGACTCCCAAATGCTTTTGCAAAGAGCTAGAGAATGACCTCTTACTCAATTGTCCTGACTTTTATGAAGTTCCTCCTACAAGATATCTTAGTGCTCTTGGTAATTGGAGGACCAAGAACTTTACTATTTCAACTCAACTGCACAGTCCATTTCACTTTCAGGGATTCATGGAATAGCATATGCTCTTGTATTTGGCTCAAGTCTCAGGGAATATTTAAATAAAAATAATTACCAAGCTGTTTTCACTAGAACAGCAAGCAGTTTTCTGTTAAGTTTTGCATTCTTTTGTCCCTCGTCCCTGCCTTCCCGACCCCTCTTTTAAACAAGAATTTAAGGGTCCGTCTACACAGCAAAGAAAAATCTGCAGCTGACCTGTGCCAGCTGACTCAGTCTCAGGGGTCCTGTGATCCTTGTGGGACCCTCCCACCTTGCAGGGTTCTAGAGCCTGAGCTCCAGCCCACACCCGGAAGTCTACACAGCAATGGAACAGCCATGCAGCCCGAGTCAGCTGTCATGGGCCAGCTGCAGGAATCTAGTTGCTGTGTAGACATACCCTAAGTTTTAGGACAAGTGCAAAGCTACTTGACAGTGTCCTTGTAAAATATTGGCTACTGGCCAGACACCGTAGATTTTTTTTTTAAGTCTCTCAAATATTCATAATTATTTTTACCACATTACACATCAAAATGGTATCATTATATGCCATAATGTAATTTTAGGCAATCATTGTCATACTTTCTAACTGTTTAATAACTCAGACTTTTACCAATTATATCATTAGATTTAATGCAGTTACATTAATTGCACAAATAAATGGTAGTTGGCTACAAATGGCTTGAAAAACCAAGACTTTGCTTATGCTATAAAAGCTGGTGCTTGCAAAGCAAACTCAGGAAATCACAGACGTATCTTTCTGGCCTCCATGTTATTACCACAATTTTTCCTATAGCGTCTAGAGCAGAGGTGGGCAAACTGCGGGCCGTGGGCCACATCTGGCCCATGGGACCATCCTGCCCAGCCCTTGATCTCCTGGCCAGGGAGGCTACCCCCAACCCTGCAGCCACGCCACCGTGCGGGCAGCATTCTGGGTGGCAGGATTGCGTGCTCCTGCCGAGCAGCGCAGCAGCGTGCCTGGCTCTGGCTGGGTGGTGCAGCTGCCAGACATGCTGCTCTGAGCAGCATGGTAAGGGGGTGGGGGTTGGGGGGGTCGATAAGGGTCAAGGGGTCTCAGGGGCAGTCAGGGGACCGGGAGCAGGGGGTGGTTGGATGAGGTGGACGTTCTGGGGGGCGGTCAGGGGACGAGGGATGGGGGGGTTGGATAAGCATGGGAGTTCCTGGGGGCCTGTTGGGGGTGGGGGTGTGGATAGGGATCAGGGGATGGGGAATGGGGGATTGGATAGGTGTGGGGTCCCGGGGGGTCTGTCAAGGGTCGGGGTGTTGATAGGGGTCAGAGCAGTCAGGGGACTGGGAGCAGGGGGGTTGAATAGGAGGTGGGGTCCCAAGGGCCGTTAGGGACAGGGGGTCCGGGGAGGGGGCGGTTAGGGGACAAGGAGCAGGAGGTGTCAGAGGTTCTGAGGGGGGAAGTCGGGGTGGGAAGTGGGAGGGAGTGGATGGAGGCGGGAGTCAGGCTGTTTGTGGAGGCACAGCCTTCCCTCTCCAGCCCTCCATAAAGTTTTGCAACCTCAAAGTGGCCCTCTGGCCAAAAAGTTTGCCCACCCCTGGTCTGGAGGGTGTGTGTGTGTGTGTGTGTGTGTGTATTACAGTAGCAACTTGAGGCCCATTATTCTAAATGCCGTACAAACACACAGTTAAAAACAGGCTGTGCCCTGAATGGCACAAGACAGACAGACAAAAGGTAAGAGCAAGGAAGTTGTCATTTTGTATTTGGAGAACTGAGGCACAAAGAGCTTGATTTACCCAGGGTTATAAAGGAAGGCTTTCCCAACCTCAGCATTCTTTTAATATAGTTTAGTGCTGATAGTGATATATGTTGTAGTCTGCTCATTTAACCTGGTTTATAATATAACTACATTCTTGTTGAATATGTTAGTTGTTCAGATTGCTGATTCATGATTAAAAATGTGATTACAAATGTGAGTGTGCATGTCAGAGAGAGATTATATAGTTAGCCCTGAAAACGGCCTCCTTTATAAGGAAATGATACCGCACAGCTATGACAGTGCCAGGTCATTTGCCTCTCATCTGATCTGGGGGACCAATGTCTACTGTAGTCCTTTCGATGTCCATCCAGCCCTTGGTGTTGTGCTAGGGCTAACAACAACAACAAAGATGGGGGTGTCAGTTGTGATGGCAGATTTTGTGCTGTAATTATTATTTGTATTATGTAGCATCTGTAAACCTCAGTTAAAGATCAGGACTGTACCATATTAAGTGCTGTTCAGAAAAAACAAGAAAGAGGCCTTCCCTGCCCCCACAGAGCTCAGATGTCAAACAGAATGTGACAGGTGGGCAAAACAGACAAATACAGATGGGTGAGGGGCTGAAGTAACAAAATGAAAAGAAAACAAAGCAGAGAAATGAGTCTCTGCTCTCCCTTTGCCTAAGTGAGGTGGGCACTTTGTTCCCTGAGAAATAGACTGCGACCTTCAAGACTATTTCATGTAGGAGAATGTGTCATGTCTTCGGAGAATGTGGGCTCTGGCTTAGTGTGTAATGATTTGTTATGTTACCTCTGAGGTTGCCAGCTCTCAGAAAAATATTTGGGACTCTCACAACTTTCTGTCATTTTTGGCAGCTGTCCCTTGAACAGCTGCTATCAGCTCAGGAGTTTCTGGCTGATTTCCTCGTGGGTCTGCTGTTGCCTCTACAGCTGGTGACTGTGGGCTGCAGTCCCACCTGCTGCCAACAGGAGCACCTGTTCACAGACTAGCTGTTTTGTTTTGTTTTGTTTTTATTTTTACAGCCTCTCATTCAGCTTCCTTCTCTGGGTTCAGAATGGAGAAGCAGAAGGGATTTGGCCATGGGGAGCCCCAGGCAGCCCAACCATCTCCCCTGGCACTGAAGTTAAGTTTGGTGGTTAACAGAGTAGGTGAGCAAAGGCAGAGGGGGAGAATGACAAGAGAACAGAGCAGCAGGGGTGTGTGATGGCAGGGCAAGTAGACAGCAAAGGAACAGGTAAAAGAGCTGGAGATCATGGTAGTAGGAGAGTTCTGGAGTGTCCCCATGAGCCAAGAGCACACGTACATAGGTATACAAACAAGGATGGGTGTGCTGGTTGAGTTTAGAAATCCAAAGGCAAACTAAAAAGATCAGTTGTCATAGATTCATAGATACCAATGCAAGAAGCGACCCATTGTAATCATCTAGTCTGACCTGTAAAGACAGGCCATAAAACTTTCCTGAAATAATTTCTAGAGCAGCTGATTTAAAAATGGTCAGTGATGGAGAATACACTATGATCCTTAGTAGGTTGTTCCAATGGTTAATTACTTTTGCTGTTAAAAATTTATGCCTTATACCTCATCATCTGATGAGATAGGGGATGGGTTATTTCCTAACCCATCAGAGTATAACAACAGTGCACCAAAACCATCCTGCCCAGAACAAGTTTTTAGCTGTCTGATTCTTGTCTCTTTAGCTTCTTGTACTTAATCTCCTAGATAGCTTACAAGTAGAGGTCACAGGCAATTTGAATCTAAAGATATTGTGACAATTAAGCACAGCTATTGCCATGGAACAGATGCATTCCAGGAGATCCCATTTTGGCAACAGGCTTAGAATCCCCTAGATGCAAGTGTGATTGTACGTGGGGAGGTCAGTGTACACAATTGGAATAGATATCACATATCTGAAGGGACAGCACAGTTATACTATCATTAGCTGTGGGGTGCCTTTGTCTGTCTAATTATTAGTACAGCACCAGCCTTCCAGTGTAAGTTTTAAGAGGTGTGTTAATAGTGGCTATTGATGAATGAGTGGGAGAAAATATGATGTGGGTGTTACAAATGGAAAACAGAAGTGTGAAAATTAGGTGTGATTAGAGTCAGCAATACACATTCTGCTCTCATGGATTTTGATAAGGCTGTTCAAGTGGAACAGAGGGCAGATTTGGGCTCTATTTATTTAAATTATTAGCTAAATAGGGCTGTTGTTGAAGAAGCATCAGGTAAGAATTGCAAAAGCCTGTTGTTGGAGAGATTTATTATCTGGTTTTGAGAAGAACAGTCTGTTTACCTCAGTATTAAACCCACAATACACGGAGATCCAGCCCATAAATACACATATGCAATGAGAAACCCAGGAATTTCTTCCCAAGTTGCTCATATATCATATGAGCAGGACAATTTACAGAGCTATGACTAATAAGCATGCCATTCTGGAACTTGGCACTGTGGGCTGGACTTTCTCTGACAACAGCGAGCGCTGTCACGGCTGCTTTAGTGCCTAATTAAAACAATAGTCTGGAAATATTTTGGGAGAGGAGTAGAGTAGTGAGGATGGAAACGTAAACACATTTGGCAGCAGGCTGGTCAGAAGTCTTCCCCCGCAAAATATATAGTTATATTGTAAATGTGCTTAAATGGCATCCACAGAACCATTTAAAGAAAATTACAAACTGTAATTGGCTTAACACCTCCAAACTGCTACACTGTAGACCTGCCCTGTAACCACTGTGGAACAGGGCCACCCGGGGGTGGGGGGAAGTGGGGTCCCCATGAGAATGTTGGAAGCTCCCCTCCACTTCTGCCTTCCCCCATCCTTCAGCGTGCCGCATCCAGGAGCAGCCCTGGACAGACCTAAAGCAGCGTGGCTCCGCTGGGGCCGGAGCGCCTCCCGCTCGGAGCCTTGTGGTAAGGGGGCAGGGCTGTGAGCTGTGACCAAGTGGCTGGAGCTCAAGTCCCGTGGAGCCACGCCGCTTTAGCTCTGTCCAGGGCCGCTTCTGGACTCAGCACACTGAGGCTCTGGGAGAGGGGGGAGGCAGGAGTAAGCAGCATGGTAAGCTCCTCTGAGCCGGACACTCCCCTGACCCCCTGCTCTAAGCCCAGCCCCTCTGAGCTGGGCACCCCCTGTCCCGCCCCCAGTCTTGACCCCCATCTCTGAGCCCAGCCCCTCTGAGCCGGGCACCACCTGACCCCCATCTCTGAGCCCAGCCCCTCTGAGCCGGGCACCACCTGACCCCCATCTCCAAGCCCAGCCTCTCTAAGCCGGACACCCCCCTGACCCTACCCCACAGCCCTGACCACCAGCTCTGAGCCGAGCCCTATGAACCGGGCACCCCCTGACCCAGAGCCCAGCTCCCCACCCAGCCCAGGGCAATAGCAGCACCACCCCCAGGCAGTGACAGCTCATTGGCACCAACCATCACCATCACCCAGCGACAACCCATTATGTAATTGCAAATATATACATACCATTAAAGCATTTAATGTTTTTAAATAATGTATTTTGTGTATTTTCAAATTATTACAAAATAATTTTTGAATGTATTTCACTGCTTAGTATCGTATATTTGGAAATGTAAAAAATATAGTATTGCAACTTTTTTTTATGAAAGGGGCCTCTGAAATTGCTTTGTCCCAGGCCCCCTGAATCCTCTGGGTGGCCCTGCTGTGGAACCATTGAGGTTCCAAATGAAGATTGCTTAAAGCTTAAAAATATTGGTTATGATGTTTGACAGATTTGAGACCTGGGAAGAGTAAGGATTTCAGGCAACTATACTGAAGTGTGCTAGACATACGTGGATTTTGGGACAAGAAGTGTTAAGGGGGTTTCCTGGGGAATCCCTGGGGGGTGGTTAATGCAAGTTACACAATCCCAGTTATGCAAAAACCTAGCTTTTTGGCTTCTCTTATGCTGTAAATTGATGACACTGACAGGTGATTTGACTGTAGATCAAAGGCCTCAGCTGTATAAAGAAACAGCTGAACTGTCCACTCAGAGTCTGGTTCCTGATCTAAAAACTGGCATGATCTTGTAACCAAGAGGCTAACCCAGCTGAGGGGTTTGAAGGATTGAAATCTAACAGAGTCCTATGTTGGAGGTGGGGGGGGTGATCTCTTGAAAGCTTTTAGCATACATTTAGATTCTTTTATTGCTTTTGTGTATGTTATTTCTATATTGCTTTTACCCTAAGAATAAATGCAGTTTGCTTTGAGAAGGCAATTCAGTAACTGTTGTACATTATTGTAGCCCCCTGAAGAAGAGTTAGCCATAGCTACTGGTCCCTTGTCAGATCTGCTGGAAAATCGCAGTAAGCTGCAGAGGGTCTGCAACCTAAACCTCCAGTCTGAAGAGAGGGAGATGCAGGCCTTTGCCCCAGGAGAGGTAATGGCTTGGGAATGAAAGTTTTAAGGGGGGAAAAGGGTCAAAGGTACAATTAACCTTGAAACTGTGACAGTGTTTGGTTACAGTGTGTGTCAAAGGACGATATTCTGGTCACATACACCAGAGGATTTTTTTCAGTTTATTTGTCTGGACTTTAAAGGTGCTTTAAGACTCTCAGTGAACCTCCAGATCTGTAATAGTACAGCAAGGCAAAAAGGCAAATAGATGTTTTTTCTTTAACAAGAGTGTTCTGAATTGATCTTCCTTTATTATTTATTTGTCTAGAAAAATTCCCCCAGAACCAGCCAAAATAGGCTAAGGTCTAAATTATTAAAGCACTCATTTCCATTTGTGTCTTTGTATCTTTCAGAGGTGGTTGTTCTTGACTGATGCACAGGACGTTTATGCACATGATTCCTGTTACTATTCACGAGAGTTACTTGCATAAATCTCTCTTATTTAGTGGGAGACTAATAGAACCCTAGGACCTCCTCCTACCTCATTGAAGTCAATGGGAATTTTGCCATTTACCTCAGTGGGAACAGGATCAAGCCTTCAGTGAGGCTTAATGTTGACAATTAGCATAGGAGGACAAATAAAATTCCTTGTGAAAAATGTTGTATTGCTTAACGTCAATTAATCAAATTGGCAGAAAGTCAATTTTCTTTAGCTTTGTGTCGAATGTATTTGTCTGATGAGCATGAGAAAATAGGAGGAGATTTTCAGAGGCACCTAGGCAGTCCCTTTTGTTGCTTTGGAAATCTCCCAAAGTCACTAAAGCCAATCAATGAAATGTGCAGGGTCCCATTTACATACTCTGGTAGAATGCCTAGAGTAACTTAGCTGCTTGGGTTAACCCTGTGTCCTCAATATTTGTTTTTACTAATCATTGTTAATTACTAAGTTTTCTAATGAAACACACTTTTATTTTAAATGGACTGGATCCATTAACTCACAAATCTATCCCCAAAATCTGATGACAACAGAACCTTTGCATAGAATACTGCCACTTTGTGGTGCAGCAATGAATAAAATCCTGAAATGTTTCCTCAAATTACAGTTTTTCACCATAGATATGGGATGGCAAGTGTGTGAGAGAGTTGAATTTGAACCCCAGCAGAGGTTTGTCATGTCCCAGGTTGACCAAATGCAGAAGTGGTACAAAGGTGACATTGTGACAGGATTCCTGGGGTACAGCCTGTGCCCATTTGACCAGTGTGCCCTCTGAACTCTCTCCAGCCTGGGTTGTCTCTCTCAGTACCTTGCTAGTGACCAGCAACAAACCCCTCCAGGTGCTGTTATCACTCCGCACAACCGCATGTGGAAACCCAACACCCAGCTAGATTGCATGAATGCTCCCAGAGCCACTCATAAATCACTCAGAGATAGGCACCAAAACCAAATCCCCCTCCCCCCCAGCACCTAGCACTGCACTTCAGGAATATACTGTCTTGCACTGCTCAAGATGAACAGTGCAAATTTATTAATTGGTTCACCACTTCATCAACGGAAAGTGGATATACACTAGCCTTTGCAAAAGCTGAGCAGATTTGTCACACATTTCATACAAACTCACTGGTAAAGATAAACAGTAAAACAAATTTATTGACTATAAAAGATAGATTTTAAGTAATATTAAGTGATAGGCAAAAAGTCAGAGTTAGTTACCAAAATAAAATATAAGCACGCAGTCTAAACTCTCAACCCTATTAGGGTATGTCTACACTAATTAGGGTATGTCTACACTAATTTCTACACTACGAAATTAGGTTGATTTTATAGAAGTCAATTGTGTATGTCCCCACTACGCACATTAAGTCGGCAGAGTGCATCCTCAATATCGTGGCTAGCATCGACTCACGGAGCAGTGCACTGTGGGTAGCTTTCCCACAGTCCCTGCAGTCTCTGCTGTGAGGAGGACATGGACACAGACATTTCTGGAAGCACATGATGTGGCAGTGGGACAGGTTGATACAGTGGAACGCCAATTATGGGCCTGGCAAACAAGCACAGACTGGTGGGACTGCATAGTGTTGCAGGTATGGGATGATTCCCAGTGGCTGCGAAACTTTTGCATGCATAAGGCCACTTTCCTGGAACTTTTGTGAGTTGCTTTGCCCCACCCTGAAGTACAGGAATACCAAGATGAGAGCTGCCCTGACAGTTGAGAAGCGAGTGGTGATAGCCCTGTGAAAGCTTGCAACGCCTGACTGCTACCTGTCAGCTGGGAATCAGTTTGGAGTGGGCAAATCTACTGTGGGGGCTGATGTGATCCAAGTAGCCAATGCAAACAGTAACCTTCTTCTGACAAGGATAGTGACTCTGGGAAATGTACGAGTCATAGTGGATGGCCATCCCTATCTTGGCACTGGACCACCTCGCCAACCAGTACATAAACTGCAAGGGGTACTTCTCAATGGTGCTGCAAGTACTGGTGGATCACAAGGAACCTTCACCGACATCAGTGTGGGATGGCCAGGAAAGGTGTATGACACTCACATCTTTAGTAACTCCAAGCTGTTTGAGCAAGTGCAAGAAGGGATTTACTTCCGAGACCAGAAAATTACTGTTGGGGATGTTGAAATGCCAATAGTTATCCTTGGGGACATAGCTACCCCTTGCTCCCATGGCTCATGAAGCCATACACAGGCAGCCTGGACAGTAGTAAGGAACAGTTCAACTATAGGTTGAGCAAGTGCAGAATGGCAGTAGAATGTGCTTTTGAACATTTAAAAGCTTGCTGGTGCTGTTTGCTGTCTAGGTTAGACCTCAGCGCAACCAATATTCCCATTGTTATTGCTGCTTGCTGTGTGCTCCATAATATCTGTGAGAGTAAGGGGGAGTTGTTTATGGCGGGGTGGGAGGTTTAGGCAAATAGTCTGGTGGCCGATTTTGATCAGTCTGATACCAGGGTGATTAAGAGAGCACACCTAGGCATCACACTGAAGACTGTGAGTTCTATTCTTTTTGGTGTTCAGAAAGGATTGCAAATGCATGATGATATAGTAGAGGGAAGAAGTCTGTGATATAACTATAAAGTAATTAGAAAATCAAGTTGGTAAATGGTATACTTTCCAAACAGATTATGTGGTGTATATAATTATGTAGGAACTCTCTAGTGATGGGTGAACCATGAAAGGTTGAAAGGCGCTGTTTGGATTAATGCTTATCCCACCCTTCTGAACATCTTTGTTGTTTGAAGTTGGCATGGAAATCTAGGAACTAGCTTCCTTTTAGAACTTCCTTTATTTCCCACTTCAGGGCAGAGTGGTGGTATTTCAACGTTCTTTGCTACTAGTCTTGGTTGGAACCAGAAGTGTATGAAAATGAAAATCAATGGCAGGGAAAAGATAAGCAAACTTTTTTGAGCCCCACAAAAGCTTTGGTTTGTCTGAAGATTTAGATCAGTTTTTTTTTCATATAACCCAAAAGGCTTCACCTATTTCTGACAAGAACTGGGAAGATGATATTTTTTATTTGTATAGGAAAACCACTATGGCATGCTCATCTATTTATTATAATGTTGTCCTCTTGAAAGCAATGCACAGACTCCAAACTAATCCTCACAGCATCTCAGTGAAGCAGGCAAGCATGATATTATATTCCCCCATTTTACAGATGGGGAAACTAAAACGTTAATAACTTGATCAAGATCACATATAGAGACAAGGTGGATGGGGTAGTATATTTTATTGGAGCAACTTCTGTTGGTGAGGGAGAGAACTATTTGAGCTACACAAAATTCATCCTGGAACTGACATGCCTACAGCAACACTTCATACATCAAGATCACATATTGAGGCAGAGACACAAAACTGAATTTTAATCTCATCCTCATGCTTGTTTCCCTACACTAAGTCAAACTGCTATCCCACCATCTCTTTTCCAGTATTGTTATACTTTAAATAACATATCTTTTCTCTGGACTCCAAAAGGTTGGGGAAAAATAGAAGAAATAGATCTTTTTGATTGACTAGATCATTTCTGCAATAATTCAGCATAATTTATCCTTCAACCGGTATTTTACCTAAATAGCAAGAGAACAGATGTCAGATGCGCAAGGACAATTTTTATGTCCTTAATAGGAATTTGTGTAGATTCTTTCCCATTCATTAAGAGCTGCTTTGTCAGCCTTCAGCAATTTGTAAAGCTAAAAGGCGAGGCAAGCTGAAAAACAGAAGTTGTTGTACAAACAGTCGAGACAGGCTCTGAAATTCTGTAACCATGCCATTTTGGGTTGTGATTTTCTTAGTTTCCACAAGCCAAGCAAACTTAGACCTGTTCAGAATTTAAAAAACAAACAAACAGGTGCTACAGGCAATGATGTGAAAGATCTAATAGATGGCACTCTACATATGAGACAAAAATGAGGATGTGCATGTTGTCAGCGCCTCTGATGACAGTGTTCTATCTTTTAGATGAGAGGTAAAAAGAAGGTCCTGATTTCTTGGCTATTTAGAGATTCCATGACACTTTTTGTCAAGAACGTATATAGTGTTAACATGTGATGCCTGCCAAATTCCAGTTTGAAGAAAAAATTGTTCATTCACCTAAATTATCCCCTTGCTTTTCTTGGACACAATGTCATTTACCACTTTAACATAAAATTGTTGTGCATTGTTTCTGGTTGTTTATAAATTTGAGGTTATTTTCTTCTTAGATGAGAGAAAAAAAAAGATACAAATCTTCTGCACTCTGCAGAATGCCATAAAGTCCGCCAGTGGCCGCTAGACCATTGGCTGACTTGAAAAGTAATGTCTTGAAAATTTTTCTCCCTCCCTACCTCATGGTTTCCCTCTTGTTGCATAGTGTCCCACCCCCATCTCCATCTTGCTCTGGTGAACTCAGTGCTCCATGCACTGCACTGCCACCTAGTAGTATACCAAGGAAGTTCAAGGTCTCAATGTTAATGTTCAAGGAACTCAGTAGAACTGATCCAAAATATTTCTGAGGATGTCTCTTCTTTTTAGTGTCAACAACCCTCCCTGAAAGTTCTATTCCTCAAGGACTGAAGTAGCTGTAAATTTCACAGATGTAAGATTGTCAGAGCAGGACTCCTTCAGCAACAGGGCCAAGCCTTTGGAACATGTTACTGGAGAAGATGAAGTTTACTACAGATCTACAATGTGCAAAGCTCAATTCTTAAATTTAGTGTTCACTCAGAACAACTAAGTAAAAAGAAGGAAGACACAGAAGTGGGGGCAAGAAGGAATGATGGGGAAAGAAATAAATTTAAAAACAGAAACAAACTCTCTTGAGGAATTAAAGAGGAAATTTAGACAATGAGACCATTGACCAATCCTAACTTGGGTTACTGTCTCTTTGGAGCCACTTACATACCATAGCGATGGACTCCACTGTAAGAACTTTGTTAGCTAGTTACATGAATCTGCCTTTCAGCTCTGCACTCTGCTGACATGGGCACAAAGCTACAGGCAGTGACGTAGCTCTGATGAAGCTGGGAGCAGCCGAGAAACAGCGGGGAGAAAGCACTGAGATACTACCTGCCACCCAATCCTCTTATGCTGGCTAGGCCAGCAGTTCACAGGATAACTTTTCAATACCCAGGTCTGCTCCGGCTCAGCCAGGGCTACTGGCGGTTATGCTGTTGCCTTCCCTTCCCTTACCCACCACTTACCAAAATTATCCATGCAGGAGGCAAGGAGGTAGGATCACATGGTGCTTCTGTGCTATCTGTGTGACGAGGATACAGGCTGGGTGGAGGTTTGTCTGAGAGAACATGAAGAGATGACAGGCTGCCTTAAAGGAGCCACCAGGGAAACAGCCTTGACTCCAGATGGCTCTACGGTCAGGTGCATATAAAAATAGTATAATGCGACCTTTGTGTCCCTGTTTCTCTTCCTCCTCTCTTCCCCTGACCCCTACACCAGTTCCCACCTTCTGGTCTTCCACTGAGCACAGCTTGATAAGTCAAGGGTATCTCTGCTACAGAGTCAGTTGCCCAAAGTGAAGCCCCATTGCCCACGAATTATTCCTTTGTCAATAGAAAACCAACATAGGCCACAACATTAAAGATATAAATTATAATGGGGAGAAGGGGAACTGTTAGTCGTCCATGCCTTGCTATTATTGCTTCTAATGCACATCAGGCTTTCAAATGTTTCTTGTTGCAGCACAGAGATGATTAACAACCTACATGTATATTTGAGAGTTCATAGCATATGGATATTATTTGCCTATAAGCTTAGATTCAACTCCAAACTGAAAACACTGCAGCTAAGCCCATGAAATTGAGGACTAAAATAGACTGTGCTCTATTCTGACATTAAAGTGCTAGTCAGACTCCCACAGAGAACTTTCTTACACTTCCAAAAGGAAAAGAAAATGCCAGCTGCATGTATCAGCTGAAGTACTGTATGCTATTTTTCATCTATACTTTGGTGTAGAAAAGAATAGTTGATGAGAAATCTAGATAATGAGGAATGGAAAAAGATAAGGACCTTTGCTTGGGTCAAACAATAGACTTATAGTTAGTTATATCATTTCTAACAAGAAAGGAAGAACTGTAAGGAACAGTTTGAATCTAATTTGTGCCTCAGGGATTGGGGTGGGTCTGCCAGGCAAGCCGCTTGTCTGTACAAGGCTTTTATGTCAAACGTGAAGCTGTCATGACATAGGATACAATTATATTTGATAATTGAACGTCTGACTTTTCATTCTGCACGTTTTAAAAAAAACCCAAAAACTACAGTCCTACTCTTGCTTAAATAGGTCTGAAAGTTTTTTTACTTGAAATGTATGTTTGATAATCTTCAGTAACATTCTGTAATATTTTCAGCCTCTAGAGTTGAATCAATAGATAATCTGTAGTTGGTATCAAGAACATGCCATGTCTGTCAGTGTTAATAATAATGATGCATTGCACTCATATATCACCTTTTAGCAGAGAGTCTTAAAGTACTTTATAGACCTAAACAGCCTGAGCTTCACAGCAATTTCTGGGAATTATCCCCGTTTTGTGGAAGTGTAAACTGGTGAACAGAGTGGGTAAAGTCATGCAGGGTAGCCATAGGCTACATATGCAGGACATGAAAAGCCCATATCAGCTGTTGACTGACTATGTGAAAACCATGTAATTGAGTATGCACAAAGGGATGCATTTCTACAGGTATTTAGGTGTAGTAAGATTCAGTTAGGCACCTAGTGTTATTTCCATAAGCAGCTAGGCACCTGTGTCTTTACAAATCTGGCCCAAAGTGCAGAAACCAACTAAACTGAAGAAACAGAGAGGGATATTGCGTCTCACCTTATAATTTCTTTCAGTTAGTCATTTTCAGTGTCATTTGTAACAACTGTTGGTAAAATATTTTCGGGCAGATGGGTGGTTTTACATTGTCATTGACCATTTAAATAAATGTGCAACTGTGTTCTGTGCCAGCTTTGTGGTATATATAGCTGTGAAGTTGTTTTCTGTGTACTGTGCCTTTAATGTAAGAAGTCTGCCTCTGTCACCTGGGGGCAGTGATGAAAGGTTTAGATATGAAAGTCATTATACATTGAGAAAGACACTCTAGTTTTTTTTCCATGGAAATACTATATTTGTTTTTTTTTCTTTTTACTTAATCTAGAATAAAAGTAATGGAGACTGAGAAATACATATTTATGGAAAACATAGTTTTGATTCTGAATTGTTATAAGATGTACCCACTCCCCTTTTATAGCATAATCTACTTGTCTAATCTTTAGGAGACAAAGGGATAGTTAATTATAGCAAAGTCTGTATCCAAAAGATCCATCTTATTGCAGATTAAAAGAGTGCCGATACTTTACAGATGCAGTTACTGAAGAGACTGTATGAACAGTTTTCATATTTGAATATCTATCATCCTATAACATACTTAGGATATTTTATCTGTAACATTCCTTGATATGTATATGTAGCCATAGATCTGTTACGAAAATCATCAAAATGCTTTTCAGCAATTGGAGGATGTTGATGGACACTTTCACTATGCTTTTCTTTCTTGACTATCTCGACGTTGAAGATTTTTATGTGTCAATATGAAAGATAAAAGTGTAACTACTTTAGAACCAGAACACCTTACATTTAGGAAATGTAGATGACCTCTAACTTTGATATGCTAATATGAAAATAGGAGTTGTTTAGTGTTGGTTTTTTAAAATGTATTTTATTGTCTGGTTGAAGTTCAGCAATGCCACAATTAATAGAGAAGATATGTCTCAACTCTTGTTTCTCAAGGCCACAATTCACTCCCACAATGAGTGTGTGTAAAAAACCAGTGCTGTGGGTGAAGTTGCAATAATTTATAACCTCCAATATGTTACTGCCATTGTATGTGATAAATATAGCTAATCTTAAGGCCTAAGGGAGTATGCAGGCTTTCAGAAGAGGCTGGCTGAATCACAGAATATTGTTTCTGGTAGTATGCATTTTAGTTAAACAAGCAGCTGTAAGGAAGGTAAGCTCTGTATTGACCTATGGTGGGTGGGAGTCAGCTTCATTATTCATACTGGGACAGGACAAAGAACTACTATACTGATGGATTGCTGACTCAGTGGTTAATGAGGCTTGAGGTTGATTTTCTGTTGTATTTGGATTTTTAATTCTTCTGTTTGCTCTTTGAAATGTCTCTCGTGATGGGGAGATATCCAGGAAGCTATAGAAGTAGAATAACAATACCACAGATACTTAGCACTACATGAACTAGATGTGTGGAGTTAGCTAGTAGACATATAAGAATGCACCTTCCTGCCTTTTGGTGTCAGTTGTTGCAAGATTAATTAAATGAACATGCAAAAAGTTTCCTACTGCTGTCCTGGTTCTTCATTTGCAGTGATACCCAAAGATGTTTTGCCTACTCTGAGGACTCTGATAAAATGAAGCAGAACATTGGGTATAAACTCCTGAAGCCCTTACAGGAAGGTTTAAAGAAAAAATGCTAGGATAAGTTATTATGCATTAGACAGCTAAATGGATATCTCCTAGCAAGAAATTTCATTCTTGGGAGTCTGAAGGTCACCTACATTCATATTTAGTAGTAAGTAGGCTGATTTTGAGAGGTGCTGAACACTCACAACTCCCATTGAATTCAGTGGGAATTGGGAGTACTCAGCACTTCTGAAAATCAAGCCACTATGGATTTAGGTGCCTAACATTAGATGCCCAAGATTGAAAATTTCAGCCTTAATTTTCGTTGAACTAGTCAAAAGCTATCCTGTTTAAATTGTGCTTTTTAAATTTGTTTGGCTTTTTTTTTTTTGGTTGGTTGGTTGGTTTCTTTTTAATGAAAGCATGGGAAAAAATTCATAAAGCTTTTCTTGATTTCCCCCATCCCCTCAGCTTTTCATCCAGCTCTAGATACCAGGGCCAACCATGTGTCATCTTTGTTGAGAATCATTGTGTGGCAGAGTTATCATGAAAATAGACCCACCCCCTCAATTTTTTGCAAAGCAGTTCTACGTATAGATCAGTGCAGATGCAGGATTTTGCAGGGGGTAGGGGAAGGTGGTTGGGCCCATATAAAATAATACTGTGCAAATGAATGCTATGCATATCAGCTGTATCTTTATTAAAGAGAGTGTCTTGCATAATATCTAATACTTTACACAAGAAGTATTGGTAATCTTCAAGATTTCTGGTTGTTTTGTAAAGTAATCAGTTGTATTTACGATCAGTTTTAGATTCTTCGATCGAGTCTTGATGAACATACATCATAGATACTCCATTCTAATAGTCCTCAGTTGTAATACACTGACAGTTTCTCTGGTAAGCAGAGAAGAAAAGGAGTGTTTCCCCAATAGCTATAGTCACAGACAAAATTGCAAATAGTTTGATCAATATATGAATATTGGGTCCCCAGCTGGAGCCTGTCCTCTGCTACTGCAGCCTGTTCCCCCTAGGATTCCTAAAGCCTGCTCCTTCCTAGTTCTGTAACCAACTCTGCCTTACTCACCACTACTTTTTGTCTTTAGACAACCCCCTGGAGGTTCAAGGTGTTTTCAACATTCAAGGAATATGCTGTCTGAAATTCCCAGAAAAGTTTAAAAATCACAGGAAGTTTCGTAAATCAAGGTTTATACACATTTTGTGTCATCACGGGGGATAAGCTGTAGCTTACATTTCTCATCTGCTTGCTTATTTGTTCTTCTTTCACCCTTTGGCAGGGCAATGTGTCAGAGACCCAGCCTCTGGGATCAGATGTCTCTTTTGTCCTCCTTTCCTCTCTGGTGTGTCCCTCGGTTATACCTTTCATGCTGTTTTGATCTCTTGTCTGCCATCTCCCTGGCAAGAGTGTTTGAACAGATATGCTCCCTTAGAAGAATATGAAATATATGTTACATGTTTCTCAAATCCTGTATTTGCTGCTTTGACCAAACAGTGGTGTGGTTCTGTCATGAAATAAATTGGTCCCAGTTCTAAAATGAAATATCTGTTATCAGCTGTATCCAGAAATCTCTTGTGCGGAACCATTCTGTATTCTTTTCAGAGTGGTAGCCGTGTTGGTCTGTATCAGCAAAAACAATGAGAAGTCCTTGTGGGACCTTAGAGACTAACACATTTATTTGGGCATAAGTGTTTGGGGGCTAAAACCCACTTCATCAGATGCATGGAGTGGAAAATACAGTAGGCAGGGATAAATATACAGCACAAAAAAAGATGAGAGTTGCCTTACCAAGTGGGAGGTCAGTGCTAACGAGCCAATAAAATTAAGGTGGAAGTATTCTGTATCTCATAGAATCAATTGTTAGCTTTTGACAGAGAAAAAGCAGTTACTGTTACAGGCCTGGCTTGTTTTAACTTTCCCAGTAGTACTCAGTTAAAGTATATGAAAGAGAAGAGATCAGAAATAATATCCTAAGGTAGAAGTTCTATTGCCTTTAGTAATGCAGATGCCGAGATTCTGTGATGATGGAGACCATATAAATACCTTTGTGTTTAGGTAGACTTGAATCCAATATTCATTGTGTTTTAAATGTAAAAGAATATGAAATTCCTGAGCAAGCTTTGATGCAACACACACACACACACAAAAAAAGAAACAGAGTTCTGAAGGATTGGATTATTAAGGTGGTAGTTGTTTCTCCATTAAACTTGTCTGATCTAATGGCACATTAATTTAAACCGCTGAACAGTATTTTCTGAATAATTCATGAGAGAGACAGAAGGAGGAAAAGGCACATCTTTTGAACTGAATCTAAAGTTTTCTTATCTGATAAATTTGCAGTCAAGGCTTTCCCTGACTAGCCACTTACAGGGGAAACTGATTTTAAAAAGTCCATGATTTCCAGGGCAGATAATGCAGTGGCTGCTGTAGAAAATCTATTTTGAGTTAATAGCAGGAAACCTTACCAGAATCTTGAGGTTTTTCTCTGAAGCTGACAAGGAGATAGCTAACTACCTTAGCATGAATCTGGTTTGTTCATTAAGGTGCAAAGCGTCAATATTCTGTGCATTTGCTGAGGTTAGTGAGGGTCAAAGAGAGAAGGAATTTTTATTCACCCCAGGGATGCAAAGTGGTAGCAGAACTATCTCACAACCATGACTGCAGTCTCAGCTCCGCAGTAGCCTCTTCAGCTCTGGAACACATCCTCCCCTAGGGTAAGGGGAAAAAGGCAGTGAATCCATGGAATGAAGGATCCACCAGCTCTGCCCATTCCCAGTCTCCCTTTGTACTGACACATTCTCTTTATGATGGCATAACAGGAGACCCTGCAGAGCTGTGCTCTACTATGTGCAGTGTGGAGGCCCCTTCCATTGGTTTCTTCAACACCACACCAGCCGAAGTTGTGTAATTGCAAAATTTTTGCAACATCTTGCCTGTCCTCCTTGCCTGTAGAGGGTAGGGTAGGGTAGGGTAGGATTTGCATCTAAATTTAGATTTATTCTTTTAAGGTTCTATCTTGCCAACTTTATTCTCAGACATATTTTATCATTGTTCTTTGCATTAAACTTAGGGTTGCCAACCCTCCAGGATTGTCCAGAAGCCCCCAGGAATTAAACATTAATCTTTAATTAAAGATTGTCATGTGATGAAACGTCCATAGGGTGACCAGATAGCAAGTGTGAAAAATTGGGACGGGGGTGGGGGGTAATAGGTTCCTATATAAGCAAAAGCCCTGAATATCAGGATTGTTCCTATAAAATCGGGACATCTGGCCACCCTAAAACTCCAGGAATATGTCCAATCAAAATTGGCAAGCATAATTAAACTCCAGTCCTTGCAGATCTCAAAGCAAATTCCATGCATGGAAAGGAAGGAAGATGTGATTTCAAGGGGGGAGTTGTCCAAGTGAACATTGAATAAGGACTGCAGGGGTAAGGTAATAATTTAGAACGTGTGTGTGTGTGTGTGTGTGTGTGTGTGTCATACCTACTTGACATAAATTCTTTCACAATTTTTGGCCCTTGATTTTCACCATATCCTTCCTTTGCTGTCATTTAGACATGTAAGCCTAAGTAGCTATTTTAACATTCCTCATAAATTGATCCCTCTTTGCCCCTATTCTCCACCCTCGTTTTCTGAATTTCCTCCTGCTTGTCAACATTGTTCTGTTACTGAGGTGCCCAGAATTGAAATGTGCTCCGTATTCTCACCCGTGATTGATCTGTGACTTGATGCCCTTGCATATGCAGCCAGACGTGACATCGGCTTACTTTCTTTCCTTTAATTTTTTCTTCTGCTGCAAAACTGCAGCACAAGTTCATATCCAACTTACAGTCAACTATTTTTTAATAAATAGTCAGTTCTTTTAATTTTTTTGGCCAGCAATATGAGGTAGGGACAAATTCTGCCCTGAATTACATTCTGTGCAACCCACTAGCTTCCATAGGATTAAGTAGCGTGTAAGTCAAGTAAAACTTAGATCTTAATGATTTGGCGTCACAACTCCTTTTTGTTTTAAGCTGTATTCATTATTGTTTTCTAAAAGCTTTTCAGTTTACTACTAAACAATTAAAATCATATGATGTATTTTAATGTGGTACATTCTAATTAAAAGGCAACATCAGTAGAATATAATAGTCATAAGATAATGGTCTTCTCCTGCTTACATAAATCATCAAACTGAAGCCAAGATATTTACTTTTCAAAGCAAGAAATCCTGTGACAGCAATTTATTTCAAAGACTTTATTTCTATTATACAAAATGTTATAATGGACATTTGATAATTTTGGCTGATGAATGGTTGTACATTAGAGTAAAGATTGCTCAATGTACTATTGGTGCAAATCTCCATTTTAATTGTGAGGCTTCTGTGCTTCAGCCAATCAGCAAAGAGATTATTCATAATCTACAATTTTGTGCAAGTATAATATTTGAGTAAGCTGGTTTCTGCTTGCATGAGAATTATTGGACAACTGCAGTCTGTAAGAAAGTTTCTCCATCTATTTTATCTAATGATCTATGTATTTTATTACTGGAGATGTGAATTTTATCAGATTACTTATTGAAATTCTGTTGCCATGTGTAGTACTTTAGGTAAAACGTATTTATCAACCTTACGGCTGTAAATTCTTAATTCTGTTAAGCAAAATGAGCTGCAATAATTAGTCTTTGTTCCTTTTTAGATTAATAAAATGATTTACCTTGATGTGCCCATAGCAGGACTGTGAACTGTAATGAATTCTTTTAGTCAATGATTTTGTTGTGGAGGGGGTAGTCTGTCTTAAACAGCATTTCTGACTAGGAACAAGGAGCTGCATTTGTTGAATATCAGTACATTATGTATAGAAAAATGTATTGAATGGAAACATTAGTACAGATTTCCTAGCTGTGAGCCCTATTAAACTGTGAAATAGTCTTTAAAGGCTGTGGTGGGAGTCATAATGCTTGAGATCTTTACTTATAGTTCAGGGGTCGGCAACCTTTCAGCAGCAGTGTGCCTAGTCTTCATGTATGCATTCTAATTTAAGGCTTCGAGAGCCAGTAATACATTTGAATGTTTTTTAGAAGGTCTCTCTATAAGTCTATAATATATAACCAAACTACTGCTATATGTAAAGTAAACAAGGTTTTCAAAATGTTTCAGAAGCTTTATTTAAAATTAAATTAAAATTCAGATCTTATTAGTTTAGTGTGATCCTTGCCCTTGCTTTTCCTTGCAGAGTTTTCCAATGTCTGGTGGAACCTATTTAGATACTTTAGGCTGCACACAGTCTTCTTCACAGCCCACCACGGCTCTGGGGTTTCAGCTGCTGGCTTCTTGCCAGGTGTGGTCTCAGCCCCCTGCCAGCCTGGGGTTCCTTCCCCCAGGCCAGCAGCTGGGCTGAGTGGGACCGGCTGCAGGACCCCAGTTGGCAGGAGCCAGCGGTGGAAACCCCAGAGCTGGGGCGGGCTGAGTAGCTCAGCCCGCCTCCGCTCTGGGGTTTCGGCTGCTGGCTCCTTACCAGCTGTGGTCTCAGCCCGCTGCCAGCTTGGGGTTCCTTCCCCTAGACCAGCCGCGGGTGCGGAGTGGGACCCCGGCTGGCAAGGGTCCAGCAGTGGGAACCCCAGAGCCGATGAATGACCCTCACCCGAGCTGCCTTAAGTGCTTGGGGGGAGTCCTATGTGAGTGATAAGTAACACACTTGTAAAGGATTTAAGCCTCACTCAGAAAAGGACAAACTTAACTTTACTCTTATGGAAGTAGTGCTCTGTCCTTCCTCTGAGCCGTCCAGTTCGGAGTGGGCACTCCAGTGATTCTACCTTAAATCTGTGCTTATGTCTTGTTTAGACCACTTAAATATTCAATCTATAATTGATAGAGTATGGGAAAAATCATACTGAACTGTTTTTTAAGGTACTTTGTAGGCATCGGATGATACTTTGGGCCCTATTTTTGTCAAGTAAAAGAAGCATAGAAAAGAAGCGAGCATTTTGGCTGGATTAAGACAGAAAAACTTCAAGTAAGAATAGCCTAGTTAAAGGCAAAATCCACAAGATGCAGAAAAAGATGCCCTCATCCCTCCCCCAACTTTCTGCAGGAAACCCACAATAATTACTCCTTAGGGATAGGGTTTAGCAGTTACATGGAGCTGCAGAAGCACACGTTCTCATTTACAGGAAACCCTGATGGTCTGTGGATATTGATGTCAAGCCCTGTGGATTCAGCAGCAGCATCCATGGTGTGTAACTTCCCTCCAGACTTCTCCCAGCAACCAAACCATTTTATCAGTATGAGGTGTATAGTACAACTCACGCCAGCCCTTTTCCCCACTGATGTGCTCCTACTCTGAGGGAAGAAGGAGGCATGGAGAGGCATTCAAACTAGAGTGTTCTCCCAAATATGTGGGTTCCTTCACTGAGCATATTATGGAGAGCTGCACCCATGCTTCCACTTGAAAATGTTTCCCAGTAGCCAACAAATCTCCAGTCATTCTTTGATCGTCTGAAGTTTGGGAAAGATAGTACCTTAGATACTACTGCCCTCTGTTTACATTCTTGCTCCTTTGCTCTCTTCTGCCCTGCACAAGAGATGGGAGTATGCGGCCCCAAAAGGTTACACAAGCCATAGTACTTCTACATCATAAGATGTAGAATTCACGTTGTCCTCTTGGACCCTGTTTGATTTCCTGGTAGTAGTTGTTAATAGCCAATGTGATTGTGCTTGTGCTGATGGACTATTATTGGGGACCATGCTGAAATTATAAACTGTAATTTAATATATCTGATTTTCAGAGATGCTGGCACTTGTAGCTCCTGTTGACATCCGATGGCTTTTGTAACTACTCAGCACCTCTGAAAATCTAGCCCTGTGTTATTTTGGTTCTTTTAGATTTTACTCAGACTGACAGGATAGGAAATCTAGGCAGGTTGTCTGGGTTACAAAACTCTTGGAACATGTATATAATGTCTAGATGAAAATAGTAATTGTTAACTGTGCCTGATTTTTACCATGGATGTGATTTTTGTGAATAAAATTCATTTTCTTAGCTGGATCAATATTTGTCAAGTAGAAAAGGAAAGAGATATTAGATATCTATTTTCAGATATGTAAGACAGTATCACCTACAATGCAAAATGTTACATATATAGTATGTATGTATAGTTTATATCATTTGTATAATATATATTATGTATATTGTAACTTATATTATGGATATATTGAATGAACCTCAACTATTTGGCTGGCATTCCTTATAAGTTCACAAGTTTTATGGCCCCTCAGCTCTTTGCCTTGCATAACTTAAAATGGTGGCTGGTTTTGGTAGCAGAGTTTATACATTTCTTTAATCAACAAGTGCCCACCTAATTAGCTGTGTATGCATGGGCAGCGTATATATGTATAAGTGTGCATCTGTATGCCTAAGAAAATGTTCTTCTGACTCCCAGTCTATAATTTTGAACAGCTATATCTTTGTTAAATTAAAACCAATATTTTCCAAACCAAAAAAGATACTAGTGATGGTTGCAGATTCTGTGTCAAGTTTCAGGTTTGAAATTTTAAGATGGAAACTTCATTCAAATTTTCCTTGCCTAAATGTAGTATGATTAGAGTTTTTAATCACCCTTGCCAACTTCAGAAGCTGCTCAAGGGAGTTTGCTCAAAACTTATGAAAGAATTGAGCAGTTTGTAGAAGCAAGAGGTTCAATTCTGCTCTCAGTTAAACTAGTTTCAGTTATCTTTAGAATTTGGCCACAAGTATGGAAAAGAGAAGTCCAGATTGAATACTTTCATTTCACATCCTCAGAACTTTCTAGAGACTTTAAAGGCAATTGTTTTGCAACATTAACTAGAATGAATTCTACCAGGTACTGTAAATGCATGAGATGTTAGGTTTGTGTATCAGTAAAACTGCTTTCGGTGTTCTCTGAAATGCTCATTTATGCTATTAGGTAATATCATAGAATCATAGAATATCAGGGTTGGAAGGGACCTCAGGAGGTCATCTAGTCCAATCCCCTGCTCAAAGCAGGACCAATCCCCAACAATATGTTTGGGAATTACAGTACACGTCTACTGTGATCACCTACATTTCAAGGAAGTAAAGGACAGTTGCTTGAATAATAATTGACAACTAATAAAAATTATAGGACAAAGCTCTTTTGTAATAGAGCAGCATCACACAATATTTCATTCTTGATACAAAATCATACATTTTTGTCGCACATTATGATCCTTTGCGTGAGTATTACTTGAAACAAACTGCATCTGATCAAATGAATTGTAATAGCATCTAGTTGCATTTGGGCTGTGAGATATTGGGTGCCAAATATTGGATGTCTCTTAAAACATAGGATATGTGCCACCCTATTTTCCAGGATATATTTTTATATTCATGATAGCCATGAAGGTGAATAAAACTAAAGGCAGAGTTAGTGCTGTTTATGCAATGTAGTATCTTGTTCAGAGAAAACAACGTGGCTTACCAGTTAAGGAGCAGAATGATTGCTGGATAAATCCTTCACACCTAATAGTTTCCTTACATTATCAATATTCATGCAATGCAATACATTATGCATTCAGATCACTGGGAGTGTGATTTAAATCCTGTGTGCCTCTTTGAAAATTCACTACTGCTGTATGTTTGTGTATTTACTAGATCCAATTATTCCCCAATTACTGAATCTTTTGGCATTTGAAATTACAGTGTATAGCATTATTAATCTGTGCCTTGTTTTTTCTGAATTTTCAAAACATCTTGAAAATTAAGGTTTGTTTTGAAAGCTCTAATAAGATTACTTTTTAAAATGACATACCAAAATGCATAGAAAAACATAGATTGATTTCAAGCTGGTTAATCTTTCTCCTTCAGAGAGCTTCCTTTTCTAGTGTGTTAAGCTGGTGCTAAGTACAGTATTTTTGTTTATAGTAGTATAAACATATTCAGCCTGTGTCTTCATTGCTGAAATAACCCACCTCTTTCATATCAACTCTTACCTAGGAGCCGCACTGCAGACTCATTGATGTAGGTTTTTTCTGCATGGCAGCCAAGGCTAAACTGTGATTTCATTGCATGATGCAACTTCACCTTTTTGGTTGTCTATGGGATTAATTATATTTTATTCTTGTACTGCCTGTGCATGTCAATGTGCTTATCCTAATTGCCTATACACTGAATGCAGTCTAAGCATTAAGTGCATGAACCAGAATTAAAAAAAGAAAGTTTGAACAAATATAAATTATAGTTATCAGTATCTGAAGTTACACTCTTATAGAACTAAATTAATCCCAATATGTATCAGGTCTGTCAATTTAAAATGTCTGGCATCATATGGTAGCGAACCAAATGGATAAGCGCTAACAGAGGGATTGGGTTGGCAGGAGAGAGTCAGAGAGAACATACTATCTACTTGCTATTATTCTTAGATGAGGGCTGAGTAAATGCTAAAAGCATTCAAAAGTCAGGTAAGCCTCCTATTGATCTCAAAGCCTCTTCACAGTAGGCTATGTTGGCAACAGTTAGGATTAAAATATCAGTTCTTATCAAATATAAAGCTTTGGGAAGAAACTTAAAGTACTATCATCTGCTATATTTAACCTGCAAAATAATTTTAAGTTAATTCCATTAACAAATACCACCAAAAGTATTGATTGAGGTTTGATATGAAGAATCACAGTCCTGTTCTAAACTCCTTTTGCAAACTGTTTGAACTGTCCAAAATAGCACTTCATTAATATTTGTTCTTAGATGTGTTGACAGAAACCTTTAATCTAAAGTGACAAGAGATGGGTGATTAGTAATAATTGTAAAGGTTGGGTCTTGATGAAATAATGACATATCACCGCTGGGAAACTTACTACCAGAATATACAGTATTTTGAGCATCTTCTCTAAACTTAGTTTGGTGGTATTATTGATTAGCAGATGTAATCACACAAATCTTGTGTTCAGTATGTGTCCAAAATTATGCGCGATATGTTTTCCTTTCAGGATTGATTAAGTATTCTCTAGCAATCTGTGATGCATGGAGGCTATGCATTGCCCACTTTCCGCCCTCCCCACACCTCCGCATACACCCACACTTTGCATTAGTATTCATTTTCATGGTATTTTAAGCATGAAAAATTATGTAGATAAGTGGAATTGTAAATGTGAAAAAATACTTTAAAATTTGCTATTAAAGAATCCAGTGAATACAGACAAATATATTCGGAATGGAACAGAAATAATGAACATTGCTGAAAGAACATCATTTTACAACAGCTGTAGTGTGATGTCCAGTGATGTCTTGCAGCTCTGAGGATTCTCTACTATTTTTCACCTTTACTTTTTTACATATTTAGGATCCTATATAATACTGGTTATCCTTCTGCTGAAGAGAGATGGAGAATCTTGCCAGTGCTGTTTCTGAATTGACCAGAAGTGTTTTTGTAGAATGAAGGAAGCACTTCCTTCCAGTGTGGAAGCAGTGTGAGCAGAAATCTGTTTCTGACTCTGCCACTGTGTGGTATTGAGCAAGGCGCTTAACCTTGCTATTCATGAGTTTTTCTCATCAGCTGGGATAAGAATACTTCCCTCCCTCAGTTATAAGGCTTAACAAAATGTTTGTAAAGCATTTTGATATATTGTCAGATAAGAACTGTAAATCTTTTATTCTATCAGTATAATTCCTCATATTGTCTCCCACCTTGGGCATGAAGTGGTTTTGCTTCCTCCCAATTCTGCAAATGATGGCGCTCAAGTCTCTCCCTTTGAGCCTGTCAAGGGTTTTTCCCCACTTTGAACTTTAGCGTCCAAAAAAGTGGGGACTGCATGATCACTTTTAAGCTTAATTACTAGCTTAAATTTGGTACGCTGCCACCAGCCAAAAATATAGTGTTTGGCACACTTCCTGTTCCCCCAAAACCTTCCCTGGGGAACCCAAGACCCAAACCCCTTGGGTCTTAAAACAAGGAGAAATAAACCATCCTCCCTCCTTTGCCCCCACCCCCAGACTTTCCCCTCCCTGGATTGCCTTGGGAAGCTACACAGATCCAAACTCTTTGGATCTTAAAACAAAGATGAATTAACCATTCCCTTCCTTTCCCCCTCCACCAACCCCTGGTGAGTTTAGACTCAATCCCCTGGATTCCAAAACAAGGAAAAATCAATCAGGTTCTTAAAAAGAAAGCTTTTAATTAAGGAAAGAAAAGGTAAAAATTATCTCTGTAAAATCAGGATGGAAAATGCTTACAGGGTACTCAGATTCATATAGCCTAGAGGGACTCCCCACCCCCTAGCCTGAGATTCAAAGTTTCAGCAAACAGAGGTAAAAATCCTTCCAGCAAAAGACACATTTACAACTTAAGAAAACAAACATAAGACTAATCCGCCTTGCCTGGCTATACTTACAATTTTGAAACATGAAAGACTGATTCAGAAAGATTGGGAACACCTGGGTGTACGTTTGGTTCTTCTTAGCCCCAAGAGTGAACAACGAACAAAACAAACAGCACAAACAAAGACTTCCCTCCACCAAGATTTGAAAGTAACTTGTCCCCCCATTGATCCTCTGGTCAGGTGTCAGCCAGGTTCACTGAGCTTCTTAACCCTTTACAGATAAAAGAGACAGTAACCCTTAACCATCTGTTTATGACAGAGCCCTTTTGTGATAGCTTGTTACACTACTGCAAGCTGCCTGCCCTTATCTCCATTTTGAAAGGGAGGTAAAGTGACTGACTGGTTAAAAGCAGATGTGGTGGTGGAGTTAATCTACTTCAGGGGTTCTCAAACTGGGGATTCTGACCCCTCTGGGTCACAATGTTATTACATGAGGGGTCGCGAGCTGTTAGTCTCCACCCCCAAAGTCCGCATTGCTTCCAGCATTTATAACAGTGTTAAATAAAAAATAAAAAGTGTTTTTTAATTTATAAGGCGGGATCGCACTCATAGGTTTGCTGTGTGATAGAGGTCACCAATACAAAAGTCTGAGAAATACTGATCTACTTTTGCAAACCAGGCTTTGGCTTTAACAGATCACCAGGAGTCAGTATTTGTCATTTGGATTTAAAACAACTTTCTTGTCTGAAAAGTTGAAGTAAGGGTATTAAGTTATATGCCTCTAAAATTACTTTTCTGTTTTATTTCTATTTGCCATATTGTGTTTTCAGGAGCTCATAGTGTTCAATAGACATAGACATAAAAAATGTGACTTCTCTTACATTGTTATTCTTTACATTTAAACAAATACGACAGTTTCTCGTGCAAGGTAAATGTGACTTCTGTGAATGTTTAACAGGATCTGCATTTTGTTACTGTATCTTGCCATAACAGACCAGTGTCACATTCAAATAGGATGTAATCTGGTCCCCTAGTTGGAGCAACTCTGATGTCAAGACTTCCAGGAAGAAAGGTTTACTACTATGCTTGTAATATGCATAGGGAAAGAGGGTCATATAAGATGAGTAGAGGGATTTAGGGGGGGTGGGAGGGGATGCTAAAAGTGACAAAGATTAACTGGGCTCAAAGGGAAAAGCCAGGGAAACAGGAGTCAGTAAAACTGACACAGTCACAAATGTTTATATGAGCCTGGATTTCCTAGCCCAGATTCAGTGTAGGAAGTTTATGCTATGCTGCGATGCCCGGGATATTGCCAGAGTGCCCGATGATTACCCTTGAGAGCAGGGAGGATGTTGCATCAGGATAAGTAGCCAGGGAACTTATCTCTGCCTGTGTGTCAGTGAAGCAGAATGAGAATAAACTAGCAGAGCTCCCCTGTGGTGATTTATAAAAACACTGGCCTGGTAATAGCTAGGCTTGTAGTAGCCGAGTCACACAGACAGTGTTTCCAAAAAATTCCAGGAAGAGCTAGGACACTAGTTTAAAGAAGGGACCACCAGCTCGTCTAGTCTGACCTCTAGCATAGCACAGGCCACCAATACCAGCCAGCCCCCACACACGAAGTCCAATCACCAAAATTAGACCAAAGTTTTACAGCCCCTGGGAGCCTAAACAATCATGTGTCACAGGCAAAAAAAGTAGGAGGGACTGAGCTGTGTCAACAACCGAAGCTCCTGCAGTGATAGGGAATTGATTAAATGTGATATACCCAGATAATACCAGCAAGTGACCCACATGCTGCAGAGGTGAAAACCCCCAAGGTCATTGCCAATCTTATCATCAGGAATTCCTTCTCAATCCCCATATGCTGATCAGTTAGACACTAAGCATGCTGACCAAGAACCAGCCAGCCAAACACCTAAGAGAGAATGCTTGATGCCCCTCAGAGCACTGGTCTACCCTCTCCAATGTCCTGTCTCCAGCAGCCCTATGTCCCATCTCTGATGCTTTAGAGGAAGGAGACAAATATTCCAGAATACATTGGAGGGGGGGAGCTCTTCTTTATCCCTGCAGGTGACTAGCTGAAGCCCTGAACCATGAGCTTTAAAACTGTAAAATCAGTAGGGGTCCCCAGGGCTGCTGAGCCCCCCGCCCACCATCACAAGCGACCCCATCATGCAATCTCATGCCTAAGTTTGTCTAGCCCGCTCATAAAATGAAGTTGTTTGTCCTCACAACTTGTATTTGGAAACTGTTCCAGAACTTCACTCCTCAGATGGTTAAGAATTAAACAACACTGGGTGCTGGAAGACCTCTGACATTAGTGAGGAGCACAGGGCAACACGGTTTCCTACAAAGAATGAAAGCAATAGGACCATGATTGTTAAAGATTGTTTGTTTGTGTCAAGTCCGCTTTTGTAGTTTCATACAAAGTCATTTCCTAGTTTAAAGTATGAGACTGCATCATCTCAGGAGCATCTACTTACTCACTATTGGAGTTGCTTTCAGACGGTATAATTAATGCAATATAAATAGTTTGTGTTTCTGTAGATAGTAGAAAGCCTGGAGTTATGCTGTAGAGATTAGAGACCCAGGACACCATAGTTTGGGTTAGTTCAAGACTGTCTTTATTTTCTGCTTACCCACATTCTGACCACCTTACAGTATTTCTCCAGTTGACACCCTGAGTAGTGGCTGTAAATGTTAACCATACAGCAAAAGAGAATGGTAGAATGTCTGATCTGGCTGTCTAACTACCCATTCCTACTACTCAGTTCGTGCATTTAACTTTCATTTTATTCATAGCTAGCATGCATTTTCTTCTGCACTAGACACAACTACTTAATTTTAGGCTCTGATTTATTACTACTTTGTACAAATTAGTTACATTAAGCAGATGTCTCCCTTAGACCTGTGACACAATATTTAGTGGGGGAGGGATAGCTCAGTGGTTTGAGCATTGACCTGCTAAACCCAGGGTTGTGAGTTCAATGGTTGAGAGGACCATTTAGGGATCTGGGGCAAAAATCTGCCTGGGGATTAGTCCTGCTTTGAGCAGGGGGTTGGACTAGATGACCTCCTGAGGTTCCTTCCAACCCTGATATTCTATGATTACTTAATTGGATAATTCAGAAAGGACATACAACAGAATGAGGTGGAAATCTTTAACTTTCCCACTCTGTCATTTTCATGTGTGATAGATCTAAGTTAGGTTGTAAGATCCTTAGGGCAGAAACCTGGATTTTTATTTGCTATATAAATAATTACATGTTGATGGGGAACAATTTAATTGTTGGCAAACTTCTTTCAAAGAAAACCATATGATAAGAACAACGAGGAGTACTGGTGGCACCTTAGAGACTAACAACTTTATTTGGGCATAAATAAATTTGTTAGCCTCTAAGGTGCCACCAGCACTCCTCATTGTTTTTGCTGATACAGACTAACACGGCTACCACTCTGAAATCTGTCACCATGTGGTAAGAGACACCAAGATGGAAGGCTTGTAGATGTCCTGAAAGTGTCCCCACTCCAGAAGTGGAAGGCATTCTGAGGAAAATTGACAGTACAGTGGATTGTCTACTTAGGGTGAGGCAGGGCAGTTACTTATACCCATATGTCAACAGGCAAGGCAATGAGGAGAAGAGGTCTTTTAGCAGCTTAGGGAAGTGGAAACAGAATCCATGGTGGAATAGTCAAAGATGGAGGGGTTGATGACCAAAAGGAAAAGGCAACTCTGCCATATTCAATAATTAGAGAATAACAAAAAATATTCTTTTGCTAAATCTATGAATAATTGTCAGTTCATTAGATGGTGCATGAACATTTGCCACTGGCCTGTTAACTATGGCTTGTTTTTACATGTGCAGATTAATGATTCTCACAATGAAAAACTAAAGGTAGATTTTTGCAGATCAGCTAAAAGTTTCCACATTTTGGATGTTCTGACTTTTCTAAACAGATGTGGTTAAAAAGTCCAGTGCCAATCTTCATAACATTTCTAGGATAAAAGCCAAATCATTGTAAGACAGAGAGAGAATATATTTATCCTTGCAATGCAAGCCATTGAGATCTATATCCTTTCTAAGATAATTCTACCTGAAGAGCTTCGTTGAGAATCTGACTGCCTCATTTCTGAGTGTGGGGAATATACTGTTTAACCTTGCTATGGACTTTCTGCTTGCTGTCATAATGCAGTTTCATGCTATTTCTTAGTGGCCTATAGGCTGGGGACAATAGCGATTGCAAGTAGCATTAATTTTTTTTTTAAATTAAAAATAATCTGAGTGATGTCAATACAATTTTAGAAGAATGGTGCTACGAAAACCCCCAGGGTTATGGCATTTTTTATAATTCTCTCCTGTAAAATTGCCATGGGAAATTACTCTTTAATTTCATATTACTGCAATTAGCGCTATGTAGCCTCTTCTTTCTGTGTGACAACAACTGAATATTAATCCGCACTAGTTATAATTATTTTGGCACCTTACATGAAATTTGCTATTCTCCAAAGTGATGTCCCTATCTATTAATTTAAGCAATTGCTATTTTGCATTTTTTTGAGTTGCCAGGTATTTGCAAATGCAGTGCTGAGTCCAGAAGGTATGTTGCATGTTTGTCACAATTGTATACAGTTGAATAATTGTGTGTGCTGAGAGGGAGATATATAATGTCGTGTTTTGGGATTTTGTTTGCAGCAGCATTGTAGCTTTTGTTTGGATTTTCAGAAGGATGGTGTTACGGGAAGTTTATCCCCTCCTAAGAATACTTACAGCTCAAGGAAAACTTGTATTAAGGAAGAATGAAGGCTTGACTCCCTCATACTAGAGGAATGTTTCCAATAAAGAGATATATCAAGTGGGGTCACAGAGTATCCTGGACATATTAAGCCAAGTGCATGCATGAGTTTTACACTGGTGTAACTCATCCGACTTCAGTTGTTGTTCCTGACGTACAGCCTTTTTAGTCACAGAACAATCAGCATGTAGCTGTGTAACTTATATCATCACTTCACTGCTGAGTTTAGCCAAATTGCACTGTTTAGCTAGGCGAAGTTAGCAGCTAGCACCTGATTGTTCTGTCACAAAAAATGGGATAAATCAGGAATAACTCAGTTAAAGTTCTAGCAGTTACAACCAGTGACGCTGGAACAGTTTTTGGAATGGAGGCACTGAGAGCCTTTGAACTGAATTGTAAACCCAGATATGATGGAAACCCTGACAAGCCAAGGGGTGCTGCTCCTCTTATCCCTGTCCGTGTCCCTCACCGCCCCCTAGAGGCTAGACCTGGGGGCAGGAGCAGGGCTGTGGCTCCAGGAAGGGAGGGACACGCACAGGAGTAAGGTGGTGGAGGCTGGGTCCACAGCTAGGGGCGGGTGCAGAGCCCCAGGCTTGGGGCCAGCAGTTGGGACCCCGGGCCAGCGGCCCAGACCCCTCATGTGGGACCAGCAGCTGGGACCCTGGGCTTGGTGGCTGGGACCCTGGTCTGACAGCGGAGCCCCTGGGTGTGAGGCCAGCAGCCCGGCAGGATTCTCAGGCCAGCGGATGAGCAGGACCCGAGGCTGGTGGCACAGCCCCCGGGCAGCAGCGGGGCTAGCAGCTGGGACCCAAGGCCAGAGGTTGCGATGCCAGGCTCAAAACCTGGTGTGTTGCAGCACCCACTACACCCCTACTTCCCATGCCTATGGTTACACCAATGGAAAACTCATGCATGTGAGAGGAGAATCAGGCACCCAATATAAGATGGTTAGAAAACAAGTGTAAGTGACTTTGTACTGTATTATATGTTACACTGAAAACACCAGCTTAATTTGGCTGTATGGATTTTGGTGCAACATAAAATTTGGGAGTCTGTTTTTTCACACTGGAGCTGTTTCATCCCTCTTGATATGTAATCTGCATTTATGTCACACATTTCCAGAATGATGAATCAGTCCAAGTTACACCATTTTACCACTTATATCTGTTTTCTGACACCCAACATGCAGCTTGCATGACTTAGTCACCATGGAATTTGGCGAAGAGAATCCCATGACTTGCAGCCAGTGGAGTGCCTCAGCAACATGACAGTTGAATAGATAGTGGCCCCGATAGGGAACGCTGGCTGCTGCATTGTATCAGCCCTCTCCATAAAAGAGAAAAAGCACAAGAGTCTGTCTGCGGTGTCTTCTCCTCTGCTGTGCCCACCGTGGAGTCATAATTTGCCCATTCATGTTTTGATTTATTTTTTAAGTGCCAAATTTGTCTCTCATTTACTCAACTCAGCTGAAGTAAATTTATAGTGGGTAGAATTTAACCACTAAGCCCTAAAAACTGATAGTTTTGTTAGTCTGTTTGCTGATAAAACACTGCTTTGTTATCGAAACTCAAGTCCACCAGATAAACTAATTCTATGCATACCAGTTTAGCATAAGAATGGCCTCTTTGAGTGATATGGGTGAAAGAACATGAAGCAAAGATGTGTGGTTTTGGCCTTGATTTCAAGAAGATGACCAGAGGTACACTCAGTAATATGGATTTATTTATTAACAATCATGTTTTGTTTTGTTTTTTTCCTGATGGCATTATTGTTTTCTACATCTTTATTTGTTATATTAAGGTGAAAAACGACGTTGGCTTCACCTAGAAGAAATTTCCAGAAGTCAGTCAGGCTTTCCCAATGCCCTGAGAACTTGGTAACATATTGTAATAGTGCTGCAGAGGAGATGAGTTGAAATGTATTTTTTAATCAGGGTAGAACTAGAAGGATATGTTTCTAGTGCCAGTTTGTACTGTGCCAAACTATAAATGCTAGAAGGGGACGTTATGTTAGGAAAGGGAAATAAAGACAGGATCTTGCTTTGTTTTCTTGGGGAGCAGAGGAGACAGGAGCTGTCTCAAGAAGCCTGCAATTGACATAAAGTCAATTGTAGATGTAGTCAAAAACACACGGGAGACCCAAAAGATGTTTGTTGATTTATTTTTTTTTTAAATTGGATGAGTAAAGGCATCAAATGATGGTGTAATGCTGAAGTGTGGATTAGTGTTTGAGCATCCAGGCATTAGTGGATTTTTAAGAGGAATTTGAATCACACAAGGGAGGAATGAGATACTGTAGACCTTCCAGTTGTGGGGAAGCAGACTGGAGAAGATAAAAGCAGAAATATTAGTATGGGGCAGAACTGTGTAGTCTTTAAGGTGGGAAAGAGAAACTTAAATGTTATTCATTAGGCAATGAGGAGCCAGTGGAGAGATTCAAAGAGGAGAGTGAGAAGGTCCAAGTGGTAGGCATGAAATACGATTTCAGCTGAAACACTCTGAAAGGACTGGAGTGGAGAGAAATGAGAAATATCTTCCTCCAGAGAGAAGGAAGCTGCATAACCCAGGTGGGAGAGACATCAAGGCCATGGCAGTGTCTAGCTGTGGGGGCAAAAATCTGTTGTGTAAAAAAGAAACAGCAGGATTTGGCAATAGCAAGAAACGGAAGGGGGAGGATTCAAAAATGTAGCCTAGGGATTCGAGCTTGGGGAACGTGAGAACGTTAGTGTCTCAACATCAGTGGCAAGGGATGAAGGAAGGATAAGGAGCGTAGGTGTCAAAACCCCCCTGGAATTCAGCTGGACCATAATTTGGGCCTCTTTTACTAACTGGGTTAAATTTTAGCTCCCTGCATTGAATCAGGGAAAATACTGTAACCATAGAAATAAACACATCCATTTACCACAGTCCTAAATACACTTCTGTTCAACCCAGGGCCAGATTCTGCTCTCTGCTTGGACAGCGTGGAGAATAGAGTTCTCCCATGATCTTTAGTGGACTTACTCCAGATTTACACTGGAATGAATGAGATGAGAATCTGACCATGAGTTTATAAATTAAAAACAGCAATAATTGGTTCTTAGGATAAAAGGTTGTGTCACAGAAAGAGTGTGCTTCATTTATGGTTAATCTTAGAGGATGAACAAGAGGACGATAACTCTTGTAAATGTATAGCCCTAAGCTTTTTATCATGTGAACGTTTTGTTCAATGGATCCCAGTCCTAGGGGCTGCTACATTGCTCATAGATACCAGTATGTATCATTCGTGGTATGGTGGGTCCTCTCTTTCCTCTGTTTAAAATATTGTTCTGGTCCAAATGGCAAGTGTTCCTTTTGACAGAAAACAACCCCTTCCTACATATCCTTTGTAGTGCCATCTAAAAGCACCATCAATAAGGAGACATTGCCAGTTATTTGGCCATATCATGTTGGTCCATCAGAGAAATAATTAAAAGCCTTTGGGTGCTGGAGAAATTATCAATGTCGGGCTTTAAAGTGAAGGTTTCCAAACGTAGCCACTTAACTAACTGGCTTGCATTTAGAACAGATCAATATATGTGTTGCAGGAAAGCAATGTTTGCTTTTCAATTAAGGAACTTTGCTTGGTCCAGAAAACATGGTTAGTAAATGAAAGGCACTTGAATAAAAAAAAAAAGGAAACAAACCTGTCATGTCCCTTATTACTCTCCGTGGCTGTCCAACACTTTACATTCTTACTGAGTGTCTCACTCTGATTTGTTTTAATTATGGTATTTACTTCACTAGGATGTAAAATTTGCTTGCTAGGAGTCCATTTTTATAACTGCACAGTGTTTTCTTGTCTTTTGTTATGTGCTTGTCTTTGCTAGGTAGTCATTCTTCTCCAGGGTAAGTGAAGCTATCGAGGGTAAGAGTAAGAGAAGACACACTTCTTCAGATTAACTTCTGTTCTCATATATGATACTTGTTGTCTTTGGCCTAGTTTCATGTTTATATTGTGTCACTGAAACACAGGAAAAACAAAAACAAAAAAGCCCCAACCCAAACCTTAAAACCAACCACCTTAACCCTGTCTCCCCAAAAATGTATAAAAGGACTTTAAGGGGACATTGTCAGGTGGAAACTTCTTTCAAATGTATGTAGTGTTAAAAGTCTTGCAGAATCAGGCCTATGTTTTGTAATGGGAATTGGGGGAGTTCAGCACCTCTGAGAAATGGTTCCCATAATACCAATATAATTTTTAAAAAGTACATTTCATAAGCGAGTAATTATTTCTTGCAACCCAAACTTTGCAGCCCTGTGCCAGTGTATGCAACTCTTAAAGGGAAAGTGGAAAGAAGAGGAGAGGTGAAATGAATGACCTCCAATGAGGTAATACCAGGATTCTTTTAATTCTTGAGTAAAATCAAAATCAAAATCTCCCCAGGCCTCAGCTGTCATGCTGCTGCTCATTGGGGTCATACTAGATCTCTTAATCACTTTGTTTAGGTCCAAGTGAAACATTTCTTACTTTTGTCTAATCCACTAATATTGACAAATAAAATGTGGTGTGCCAGAGAGCATACCTCAGCCACTGTTAGAAAGAAAACTTTCCTTCCAAGCCAAACCTGTCATATGGATTCTAGGTCGGTGTTAGTTACGATATGCAATGGCTTTCCTCAATCTTTTCCCCTATTGCTGCATGCTCCAGTAGCTATATTTAACATCCAAAGACACAGAATTTGAAATATGTTACTAATTACAATAATGATCGATGGTCACATTACAATAACTTGGATCAGTTTGTTTCCTATTCTTAGAATAGTAAATAACGATATCAGTGGGCAGAGATCATAGAATCATAGAACTGGAAGGGATCGAGAGGCCGTCTAGTCCAGTTCTCTGCACTCATGCCAGGACTAAGCATTATCTAGAGTCTAGATTCTAGACGATCCCTGACCTGACAGTTGGAAGTTTTTTCTAATGTCCAACTTAAACCGCCCTGCAATTTAAGCCCATTGCTTCTTGTCCTATCTTCAGAGGTTAAGGAGAACAATTTTTCCCTCGCCTCCTTTTAACAACCATTTATGTACTTGAAAATTGTTATGTCTCCTCTTAGTTTTCTCCAGAGTGAAAAAAATAGGATTGTTTAATCTTCTCTCATAGATCATGTTTTCTAGATCTTTAATCATTTTTGCTGCTCTTCTCTGGACTTTCTCCAATTTGTCCACATCTTTCCTGAAATGTGGTGCCCAGAGCGGGACACAATACTCCAACTGAGGCCTAATCAGCATGGAATAGAGCAGAAGAATTACTTCTTGTTTCTAGCTTGCAACGCTCAAGCTAATACATCCCAGAATGATGTATGCTTTTTTTGCAATTGTGTTGCACTGTTCACTCAGTTGTTACATTAATATTGATCTCTCTGGCTTATATATAGCACTTTTCATCTTTAAAGTGTTTTACAAATATAAATTAGTTAAATATGCCTTGAAAGCTAAAAACTTGAGTACTTTTTATTTGTATTGTTTTAAAGTTCACTATTTCTTTCTGTATTCTTTAGACTTGTACAAAACCAAAAATGGGCACCTGTCTAGGTGCCTATGCCACAAATTACAAGAACAAAAAATAAAATGTAACTAGCCGTTTAACCTAACAGCTGGCAGAACTCATCCCTCTAAAAAGACCCATCCCAGACACAGATATAAGGGAGATTCAGTAATGAGATATAGAACACCAGTTTCAATTTGTCCTGGGTTGGGGTGATCAACTGCTACTGTCATTCAGTAGGTATCTACCTCACAAAAACACCCCCCAAAAAGTCATCACGATTGGCTGTTTCCGCAAAGAGACATATAGTCTTCCTAGGACATGGCTAAGCAACAGTGCAGTAGCATCATGATGGAGCGTGCACTGATCATTCCCATATTTTACCTGTCATGTGGATAAACACATGGGGTCCATGGCTTTCAATCAAGCACTGAAATACTGTGAAAATGGATATTCTTGTGGTATTTCCAACCTGGCTGGAACCAGACAATACTAAGCCTTTTCTCGTGAGGCTTCATGTTTATACACAACTTGCAGGCCCCCTGTCTACCCAAAAAGCCTTTTAGCATTAGAATTTTTTACTCCTCCCCCTCCATCCCAAAGGGGAAATAAGTGATCTAAGAACAGGCACAGAGTAATAGTCTCTTGTCAGGGCTCCCAAATCAGAGGAAAGTGAATATGAGAAGTGAAAATAAGGAAATCCCTGGTTCTTGTGGAAGTAAGTAAAAGAAAGCCCAGATTTAGTCTTTTATTCTTCCATTTAACCGAGGTATGCTACATTCCACCCCCAACTTTGTGATAAGTGTTGAGTTGCAGGGGATTTGGGGGGCTCCTGGGAGCCCCTTATTGAAATGTTGACGTCAATTGAAATTAGGTTCAGGGTAGTGGTTTGGTCTCCGATGTAGATGCCTTATTTGTGGGCCCTGTAAACGTACATCTGCAGAGCAAGCTTATTATAACATAAATACCTCTGCAGAACAAAAATTTTGGTCAGAGTGAACCAAATAGGGGGGTAGGGGGTGAGAGAGAAGATACTCCAAGCCTGTCAAACCAGATATTTACCACTTCAAATTATTCAAGGTGGACACTACTATACTCTCCATGTACGCAGCCTATCACTTATTTCTGGTAACACAGTACAAACAATTCCAGCAATGTGCAATTTCATATGAACATTCACCTTTTGGATAGATCCACCAGTCTCACAACTCTCTTGTCTGTAGCATGTGTGTTTTCTGTACACAAAGTTTATTACAGGCAAATGGTGTGGGAAGCAATTGGGTCCTGTCACAGGCTGCCTGGCCCTTTCAGAGGAGTTGTGCTCTGCCTTGCCTGTGAGACAGTAATTATCTCCCAGCTGATGCAGATCAGGGGATTTAATTACAACCAGTGGTCCCAGCTGTGAATGGGTCAGGGAGGACTACACAGAATGGGAAAAGAGCTCAGTGAAGGAAGGTGAACAAGGTAAGCACTGTCTCTGAGAAGAGCCTGGTGAAGGCAGGATTCATAGATTCATAGACTCTAGGACTGGAAGGGACCTCGAGAGGTCATCAAGTCCAGTCCCCTGCCCTCATGGCAGGACCAAATACTGTCTAGACCATCCCTGATAGACATTTATCTAACCTACTCCTAAATATCTCCAGAGATGGAGATTCCACAACCTCCCTGGGCAATTTTATTCCAGTGTTTAACTACCCTGACAGTTAGGAACTTTTTCCTAATGTTCAACCTAAATCTCCCTTGCTGCAGTTTAAGCCCATTGCTTCTTGTTCTATCATTAGAGGCTAAGGTGAACAAGTTTTCTCCCTCCTCCGAATGACACCCTTTTAGATACCTGAAAACTGCTATCATGTCCCCTCTCAGTCTTCTCTTTTTCAAACTAAATAAACCCAATTCTTTCAGCCTTCCTTCACAGGTCATGTTCTCAAGACCTTTAATCATTCTTGTTGCTCTTCTCTGGACCCTCTCCAATTTCTCCACATCTTTCTTGAAATGCGGTGCCCAGAACTGGACACAATACTCCAGTTGAGGCCTAACCAGCGCAGAGTAGAGCGGAAGAATGACTTCTCGTGTCTTGTTTACAACACATCTGTTAATGCATCCCAGAATCATGTTTGCTTTTTTTGCAACAGTATCACACTGTTGACTCATATTTAGCTTGTGGCCCACTATGACCCCTAGATCTCTTTCTGCCATACTCCTTCCTATGGAGTCTCTTCCCATTCTGTATGTGTGAAACTGATTGTTCCTTCCTAAGTGGAGCACTTTACATTTGTCTTTATTGAACTTCATATGGTTTACCTCAGACCATTTCTCCAGTTTGTCCAGATCATTTTGAATTTTGACCCTGTCCTCCAAAGCAGTTGCAATCCCTCCCAGTTTGGTATTGTCCGCAAACTTAATAAGCGTACTTTCTATGCCAACATCTAAGTCGTTGATGAAGATATTGAACAGAGCCGGTCCCAAAACAGACCCCTGCGGAACCCCACTTGTTATACCTTTCCAGCAGGATTGGGAACCATTAATAACTACTCTCTGAGTACGGTTATCCAGCCAGTTGTGCACCCACCTTATAGTAGCCCCATCTAAATTGTATTTACCTAGTTTATCGATAAGGATATCATGCGAGACCATATCAAATGCCTTACTAAAGTCTAGGTATACCACATTCGCCGCTTCTCCCTTATCCACAAGGCTTGTTATCCTATCAAAGAAAGCTATCAGATTGGTTTGACACGATTTGTTCTTTACAAATCCATGTTGGCTATTCCCTATCACCTTACCACCTTCCAAGTGTTTGCAGATGATTTCTTTAATTACTTGCTCCATTATCTTCCCTGGCACAGAAGTTAAACTAACTGGTCTGTAGTTTCCTGGGTTGTTTTTATTTCCCTTTTTATAGATGGGCACTATATTTGCCCTTTTCCAGTCTTCTGGAATCTCTCCCGTCTCCCATGACTTTCCAAAGATAATAGCTAGAGGCTCAGATACCTCCTCTATTAACTCCTTGAGCATTCTAGGATGCATTTCATCGGGCCCTGGTGACTTGCAGGCATCTAACTTTTCTAAGTGATTTTTAACTTGCTCTTTTCTTATTTTAACTTCTAAACCTACCCCCTTCCCTTAAGCATTCACTATGTTAGACATTCCTTCAGACTTCTCAGTGAAGACCGAAACAAAGAAATCATTAAGCATCTCTGCCTTTTCCAAGTTTCCTGTTACTGTTTCTCCCTCCTCACTGAGCAGTGGGCCCACCTTGTCCTTGGTCTTCCTCTTGCTTCTAAGTCTTCTTGTTTCCCTTTATTCCCATAGCTAGTTTGAGCTCATTTTGTGCCTTTGCCTTCCTAATCTTGCCCCTGCATTCCTGTGTTATTTGCCTATATTCATCCTTTGTAATCTGACCTAGTTTCCATTTTTTATATGATGCCTTTTTATTTTGTAGGTCATGCAAGATCTCATGGTTAAGCCAAGGTGGTCTTTTGCCACATTTTCTATCTTTCCTACCCATCGGAATAGCTTGCTTTTGGGCCCTTAATAGTGTCCCTTTGAAACACTGCCAACTCTCCTCAGTTGTTTTTCCCCTCAGTCTTGATTCCCACGGGACCTTACCTATCAGCTCTCTGAGCTTACCAAAATCCGCCTTCCTGAAATCCATTGTCTCTATTTTGCTCTACTCTCTTCTACCCTTCTTTAGAATTGCAAACTCTATGATTTCATGATCACTTTCACCCAAGCTTCCTTCTACTTTCAAATTCTCAACGAGTTCCTCCCTGTTTGTTAAAATCAGGTCTAGAACAGCTTCTCCCCTAGTAGCTTTTTCAACCTTCTGAAATAAAAAGTTGTCTGCAATGCAGTCCAGGAACTTATTGGATAGTCTGTGCCCTGCGGTGTTATTTTCCGAACATATATCTGGATAGTTGAAGTCCCCCATCGCCACCAAATCTTGGGCTTTGGATGATTTTGTTAGTTGTTTAAAAAAAGCCTCATCCACCTCTTCCACCTGGTTAGGTGGCCTGTAGTAAACTCCTAGCATGACATCACCCTTGTTTTTTACCCCTTTTATCCTAACCCAGAGACTCTCAACACTTCGGTCTCCTTTGTCCACCTCCACCTCAGTCCAAGTGTGTACGTTTTTAATATATAAGGCAACACCTCCTCCCTTTTTCCCCTGTCTATCCTTCCTGAGCAAACTATACCCATCCACACCAACATTCCAATCGTGTATTATCCCACCAAGTTTCAGTGATGCCAGCAATGTCATAGTTGTATTTATTTATTAGCACTTCCAGTTCTTCCTGCTTATTACCCATACTTCTCGCATTTGTATATAGGCATCTAAGATACTGGTTTGATCTTGCCTCCCAGTTTTGCCCTGACCCTCCTTTCTCTCTGCCATTATAGCCCACACTCCCTCTTGTTTCCGACCCATCTCCCAGGTCTTCATGTTCCCCACTTACCTGTGGGCTTTACTCACCTGTCCCCTTCGAACCTAGTTTAAAGCCCTCCTCACTAGGTTAGCCAGTCTGTGTGCAAATAGGGTCTTTTCTCTCCTTGAAAGGTGAACGCCATCTCTGCCTAGCATTCCTTCCTCGAATAGCATCCCATGGTCGAGGAAGCCCAAAGCCCTCTATGTGGAGAACAGGGAACAGGTCAGGTTCCTGTGGGAGGCCTTGGGATAGGGTCTGTTAGGAACAGGGAGGTACCAGAGAGAAGCTGCCAGCTCCCCTAAGGAGGAGGGGGGAGGCAATGGGAAAAACTGCGAGGGGGAGAGGCCTTCAGGGAGTAAGCCCTGGGAGGCAGTGCTTTGCCAAAGGAGCAAAATACAACTCTCCAATTCCTGGGAGTTGGGATCTGCAAAGCACGGAATTTCAGTGTAGCACAAGAGAGGCAGAAGGATATTCTGTTTGGATATTGGTGTGGATTCTTTTGTTACTGCAGAAAGGGACAGAGCTGGAATGAGGTGACCTGGCTGTGGGGCTGGCCTATGGAAGATGTAGTCAGAGACAGGCCATTATAGGACCAAAGGAGTGGTTAATGGCAGGAACTAGAGAACAAGACCCTGCAGTGCCATGCTCTGACACCAGTGGGTGCTACAGCAGTGAGTGCAACTGCTTACAGAGCCCCTGGGTAAATTGTCAGCAGCATGTCCCTGTGTAATGTCAAACGGATGCTATATGTGTCTGTTCTGAAGAGTCAGTGAGCCATAGCTGCTTCTGATGTTGCTGGTTTCTTGGAACTATCTTCAGATCAGCATAACAGAGCCAGGCTTTTTGGGAGCAGATAAATGTTACAATTAGAATGACAAAAGTAGTTCAGATGTGATGGGGTTACATTCTGCCATTGAGAATGAATCTCAAGTCCTGCCAGTCTCTTGATTTACACCTGTGTCAGTGAGTAGAAAATTAAGTATGCCGTTGTTCAGTTCCACTATATTAAAATATTCTGTATGGAGTTTTTTATATTCATAAAAAAAAACTCCAGTGTAATAGATATAATTCTAACATGATCTAATGCCTCCTGGAAATATGAATCCCACCCAGGTACAAAGGGGAGAATGGAGCCTTTAGTATGAGCTGACCAAAATGTTTTGTTTCTAAAAAAAAATGCAGCAGAAACTCTGGGGTTATATTTTCCACTTGAAGTACAGGGAGATAAGTGCAGTTCCCATGTTGTTAATGGGAGTTTCAAGTCTGATACTTTCTGCATATTAGACTGAAAAGATACACCTTAATGTTTTATTGGCTGAAGAGAAACAGAAAGAGTGGTTATCCCTGGTTCCTTCAGGATTTCCATGCCGAGCTGTTGGACATATTCTCCTAGACTGACCCCATGGTGAATTCTTTTGTACAGCTTTTTTTTCTTTTTCATGGGATATATACTGTTTATAGACTTGGGCAAGAAAAAATGAACCTGTGGTAACATGCTATTTTCTATAGCATAGGGGAGGAAATTGGTTACGGTTAGGTGTGGTATCATGAGCAACATACCAAAGTGTCATGGCCCAAAGGTAAGTTACCATGGATGACAAAAACCCAACCTTACATCATTCATTCAGGAAAGTCAAATCCTTTCCATGAATCCTAGATTTCTGATACAAATAATTTTCAACAATAAAAGTGAAAGGACACCACATTTGTGTGCAATGAAAGTAATATGGGGACTAAAAATGAGGGACTTGAAATAAGGGACACTTGAGAGGTACGAGTAATAGTGGTGGTATTTATATTTTGATAACACCCAGAGTCCTGAATCTGGATCAGAGGGTCATTTTGCTAAGCGCTGTAGAAACATGAGAAGCCATGGTCAGCATTAGCTAACCTGTAAAAATCTTGGGGATTTCTGGAAAGAACAGTGGTACACAGATGCAGGCATTGACTGCAATCTGGCTGACTCTTTCCAACAGCAAGCATGCTGAACACTACATGGCAGTGGAAGGGAAGATAATATGCCTGGTTATTCTTGTCTGGTGTTACACCTGTGAAAGTCCATTGATTTCAGTGGAGTTACTACTGATTTTGCAATGGTGTAACTGAGAGCTAGAGGTCTTCAGACCCTGTATTGGTGCAGCATAATTTTTTCTGTTTCTATTGTACTTCCTTTGATTTTTGTTGTTATGGTACATAGCGACTCAAATGTGTATCCTGCCTTGTTATAACAAGATCCTTTGCTCTCGAAAATGCCCTCACACAAGATGTACTTACTGGTTCTCTGCTTATATCCTCTCCTTTTTTGTAGCTAAATCTGTATGAGTAAAGTGTCGGATGCAAATTTTAATACCATGAGTTAATTTTTGGCTGTTTCTTTCTGCCTGCCTGCTTTTGTAAATCAGTTTTTCAGCTATAATATAGGTAGTATGTATTATAATGTTCACATCTTAACAAAACAGTATTTCTTTATAAACATTTTGAATACAGATTCCAAACCCTAGGTTATTGTATGTCAGGGAGACTTTTGCCGTATTTTTATGCATCTAAAGTCAAGAGAGGGCATGCCGTACTTAACTTGTTTGACCTGTAATGTATACAAGAAATGGAGAGAACTTGACTGCATGTTAAAATGACCTGGTAGCCCAGCTAATTTCTTTTATGCCTTAAATTAGGTTACTGACATTCATAATGCATAGAACCTTGCTTGTTGAGCAATTCAGCATCATATTTGCAGAGGTACAACTATACTAACTGGTATTACACTCAGTGATTTATTTGCACTGGGGAAGCCAAGAAAATTCTGCATCTCTATCTTAAAAGTGTATTTTCCATGATTCTAAATGATCAAGAACTTTCCAGCTAGGAAGCATATTTTCCCCTTTCTCTTTATACAGCTATGATGGTTAAAAGATCATTTGCTATATATATTGGGACATGCTGTTTACCTTGGTCTGCAACTTGAAGACCTTTCTGTGGCTTCCCTAATCTGATCTAGGAATTTCAAAAATAAATCACTAATTATATCCATAGAAAAGGTCTCCTTCCTTAGCTCTCCAAGCCTGTAGATCTAAGTATGCCATAAAGTACCAGTTTGTATAGAGTATGCTTTGGAGTTGGACCTACCTTATTCTTAATATAAAATGCTAGAATGTGCAATGTCTGCTTGCACACACAAAGGTAATTAATTAACCTGCATGCAGAAATTAACCCTTAGAGTACTGCTTCAAATTCCACAATTTTGTTGTTGTTTAATTTTTACTAGTGGGCTATACTGCTTTCCTAGTCAGGTCATAGTACTGTACATAAAGTATGTATCTAGACATGTAAAAAAAACTCTTTATAAAAACAAGGAATCCTATCAACGCAAACTCCCCCAGGTTGCTAATGGGTGATGTATTCATAAGCAACTACAGTTTTTAAGGTTTTACATTATGACATTAATTTGAAATGTTTAATGTATCAGTGAAATTGTGTGCCTGTTAGATTTAGTTCCTAAACTTTGTAGTTGTGTATCCAATAAAAAGAAGTCAGTTCTTTAAGGGTTAATGTGGAGTTAGGGGATCCCAAGGTATTCTCCTGCTTGTCTTTCCTTAAGATGTCTGCATGTTTATTTTCAGGGAGTTACCTGAACATGTGAACACTAGGAATGAATGAGTGACTGACTGAATGAATTAAATGTTCTTTTTGGAAATGCCTGCTTGTACTTTGCGGGGGGTGGGAAAACAAAATGGTTGCTCTTAAATTCAGGCTTTTATCAAAACAAAGTGGGGAAAAAAGACATTTTCCATGCACTCTGATGCCACCAGTTTATTCAATTTCTTTTTCTTTCAAATAGCCCAATAGAATCCTGCCAGAATTTCTACAAAGATTTCACGTTACAGATAGACATGGCTTTCAACGTGTTCTTCCTACTCTACTTCGGCTTGCGTGTAAGTACCTTGAATTATGTCGTGTGGTTCAGGGGAGGGAAAGCAATGATGTACTCAGAGATTATTTGACAGCTGCCTAACTCTTCGTTTGCCATAATGCAAGAAATTAATGTGGTTTCTGAGACCTGTAAGTAAAGATTTTGGCTCAGGACTGAGAGCCTCTAAGTAACAGTGATGAGGGGAATGGATAAGGGGATTGCAACTGACAACCTAGACTATTGCCAATCTACTATCTTCTGATACTGCTCAGTGGCCTGTGTGGAATTTGGTCTCAGTCCAGTTCCCAATGGATTGATGTCTACATCACAAAAACTGCCACAACTACTGGCATTAAACACCCACCGTGGGCAATCTCAGGATGAGTGATTGAACTACCCTTGTGCTCCTCAATGTGTTTGCTCCGGTTCAAATTTCAGGTCGGTGAGGTAGTATGGGGAAGTTCACTGCTGCATCATGTGTCTACGAGGCTGTCAAGCTAGCACCTGTCTGAGTGCTAATTTCTTAGAGAAAATTTTATTTTGAAAATGTATCATTGGCCTCTTCTCCCCACTTTCTTCGAACCAGGTCTCTTTAATGGGAATCAGGTTGGGCATCCAAAAATCAAAGAACCTAAAATCACTAGTCATTTAAATAAATATTTGGGCCAATTGAACCCATAATGCATGCTGGGTTTTTTTGCTAAATTCAGGGGAATGGGCTATGCACTAGAAATTAATGTTACTGTTGCTAGTTGGGAGAGCAGGAGCAGTAGAAGTTTTCAAGGACCACATGGCCACTAATGCTGATAGGAGAACCTGAAAAGGTTAGAAAGTCTGCAAAATGGCTGGAACTCTTTTAAACATGCTGTGATGAGCTTTCCTCCATATCCTGTTTCTGGTTCACACAGTGTTTTGGTATTTTGGCATTTCTGCTTTTGTTTCTTCTCAGAACCTGGAAGTGCAGCAGTGTCTGAGAATACAATGTTAAGAAAAAGTTTACCAACATTTTAGGAACCAGTAAAAAATGTGATTTGTGATTTGAACAAAAGGTCTGGGTTGGTTGTTATTTTATCTGATCAGTTTGACCCAGGCTAGATACAGTCATTAGCCCTTTGATAGATTAGATCATCTCAGTATTTGAAGTATTATCTATACTTCCCGTATTCTGTATCACAAATACATAATAGAATGTATACCAGTTACTAAGATATGGTTATTTTAGGTTTTTAAAAGTGACCACTATACCATCAAGATATTCTGACTCCTTCTCAGAACAGATTCAATGCACAGTACCTGTAAATTGCCAGCAACTACAAATTCAGAGGTGTCCTAATCTCTTTTTAGGTCTGTGACACATTTTGCACACAGAAAATAATTTATGCATGTATTACCCATGCTGATTTACACTGAGTATGGAATATGTTTTTACTCAACTTGAATAAGGTGGCAGAATTGGCTCAGTAGTGAATTTGCTAGATACATAACAATTATTTCCTACCTGAAGTTCTTTCAGTATAGTCTGACGGGCTAAAGTGCTTTTGTGAAGACTTACTAACAAGTTAAGTTATTTGAAGAAATATTATTTAACTGTACTCTTCTCCATCTCTTTCCCCTGAAATAATGAAATGCAACTTACAATCATATAAATATTCCTATATCTACAGGTCTAGAAGATATGTGTCCAAACACATGCATGCTATGTAAATTCTTAGTCAGCTGGCATCCAAGTTTGCTGTAACCAAGAAATAGAAGCTCTCAAACTACTAATGAAGACAAAACACAAATTAAATGAATTACCAGATAGTCAGGCAATAAGACGTGATAGAGCTATGGTTTTCAAGAGCTAATCACAGCTTTGGGAGGCACAAAATATTGCCAAGTACCTTACTGATGGCATGCAAACACTTGAAGCATGATAAGGATTACCCCCAGGAGTTTATCCTGCTGCATTTATGGAATTTGTTTGAGAGTTATTAATTATTTAAATGAATTACCTTCACCATACTTTCATAGCATTTGTATTCAATACCATTATAGTAAAACCAGGGACTTTTGCAAACAACAAACTGCATTTGAATGAAGTCTCATTTACAGTTTGACTTGATTTCTGAAAGCAAGGGATTTCTGAGCTATGGGAGGCTGAAATTCTGATAAGAACCAACTCCATTGTGCCTAAATATTTCTGTGTATATCTTCCTAAAATCTCAATGTGTCTGAGACACCCTGGCCCAACATAGTTATGCTGAGTTTTAGCCTAAACTCAGTATCTCCTTGTTATATTTTCGTGCCAGACCTTTGATGTTAATTGAGTAATCAGGTGTCTGTTTAATTATTTTAATGTGAGTTCGTGAGTATAGAAATATTTTTCATCTTATAAACATGAGGGGCCTTTTTATGGGTGGGACATTAATCATATTGTTATTACTACTTGCCCTTTTCTAATAATCTTTCTGGAGTTATAATGCAATTGGTATACAGCATGTATTACCTTTTGTAAAACAAAGTTCTGAAGTGGTCCTGGCAGGTAGGAATCATGGGCTTGAGAATTAATTATATGGTAAAGTGTAATATCAGTGAAGGTTGATGGACACTGCTTTTAGCTTTCAACTGAAGTATTAAAGGTACTGCTTTTGTATCTGATAGTCCAGCGTTCAAGAGCTAGCTGGAGTAGATTCCTGATTTCTCTAACTAAATGAAAGAATGTCTTGGATGTACATCTGAGTTTGGTGTCTACCCTTAAACCAATTTTTGCATGGCAGTTCCTAAAAGGGAACATTAAAATCACCCACAGAGCACATATGATTCTGCTGAGATCATAAAAATGCCAGGAAAAAATCGGTACCAAACACATGGGTGTGCCAGCTGTCAAATACTCAGAATACTTGAGTGGCGGTGATGGTGGAAATCTGATTTCTCCCCCATGCCCCCTAGCCCCTGGTGACTTTATAAAAAAAAGATTACCTGAAATAGTCTTGCTAAAAGAATGATTTGTTGAATCTGTCTCCTTGCAACAGGTTTGAAAACTCAATGCATAAATGTTCTTCATTTCTCTACTTGATATATGGCCCTCCCATTGTCAATTTAGTGTTGCCAAGTAATATTGTCAGGTAATAGTTTTATCATCCAGATAAAACCACTGTCTAGTTGTGATTGATCTGAGGATACCAAATGTTGCTCCACTAACTCCTAAAGTAAAACTGGAACTTAATCTTCAGAAAGGAGACTATTGCACACAGATGTATCGACATGCTTATAAATTGATTCTTTCCTCTTTTCTTTTTCTAGTTCATTGCTGCCAATGACAAGTTGTGGTTTTGGCTGGAAGTTAACTCGGTAGTAGATTTCTTCACAGTCCCTCCAGTGTTTGTGTCAGTGTATTTAAACAGAAGTTGGCTTGGTAAGTAAATTGCTTTTCATTTTAATTGCTGATATCAAAACACACACACTGGGCCCAGTTTGACAGAGCAGTTCTTCGTCCTGCACCCCAGTGAAGGAATGTAACAGATGTTGTCTTTGCGAGCTGTCCATTTCAGCAGACAGGTGGGTTTTATTGCATGGGACATTTACCACGTCCATTTTGCTCTTGATACATAAATGCAATTCCCTAAGAGAGGTTGTGAGGTGTGACTTTTGCATGGCAGTGAACACCAGCTTGAAAGGAGAAGCATCTGAAATTAGGCTGCTTTTTGAAAAGGTAAGTTAGATTTAATTGCCACTGCTCACAACCTGGGCAGATAATCCAAAGCATTCATTTATAGATCTTCATTGCCGTGAATAATCACGGACCTATACAACAATGAAATAAAAAACAGTTAAAACTTGAACTGGTCTGGCCCAACTCAGTTGAACAATGGGAAAGATTCCAATGATATTGGTCTCACCTTTTGCTTAGGAAAGACTGTTGGGGGTCGAGGGTGTGGAGAGAATAATAAGGTGTTGAGTGAAAACAGAGGGCACAAAATGAAGCCGAGCAGTCAGGGTTAAAAAGAAATACTCAGAGAGATAAAGGGGAATAAAGCAGAGATGGCAAGAGATAAATATTAATGGAATTAATGTGTGCCAACATACTATTTGGAAGCTCTTCTATCCTTAATACAAAATACAGGTTTCCTCTTTAGTTCAAATCCTGAAGTATTTATTCAGGCAAAGCTCCCATTGGAGTGAATGCAGTTATAGTTATCATTACTTTTAACAAAGGGACCTCCCCACACACATAATTCCCACTTTGCTCTGTGATAAACCACATGCATCAGGAGTGCATGTGTTTATAGAGAATCTGAGTGAAATGTACCCCATTGTTTTGGGTCATGGATGAGAACAAGGTGGTTGTTTGAGGCCCACTCCACCAGTTGTTCGTTGTCTGCATCTGGCTCTGAGTAACCACAGTGAGTGTGTTGGCTGTTGAATTCATCCACATTAACAGCTGGGTGAGTGAGAGTGGTTAAGACTGGCTGTTCCCAGTTCACACTTGGTAGTTTATAGACATTTGCAACCTGGAAGCCAGCAACCTGAATGACATCACAGTAGTTGGTCAATGACAGTGAGGCAGCATCAGAGATGTCTGAGCGAATATATGTTGCTTGAACATATTTAGCATGTGCAGTGTGACACAGCAGATCAAATTAATTAATGGAGTCTTTATATATAAATATATGTGGTATCCTGTAAATAGACAATGTCAACACTGTGACAATGAGTGATTTAGCTGACTATGTTATGCTTTGATGCCAACGTTGAGTTAGAGAGCTCTTAAAGCTGGACCAATGACTAGAAAGCCTGGGGATGACACCACATCGGGGTGATAGCTGGAAAATTATCAGGATTCAGTGAATTCATTGAATTTGGTCTGGTAGGTTATATCATTACCTTCCCTGGAGTTAGCTAAGTACTGAGGGGGGATGTAAAGTGAATGTTGAGCCAATGCCCCCCACTACAAAAGGATGATTGTTTGCACTATATGTTCCTGGGGGCACGGATAGCTTGATTTACTTGGGGTGGTACCACAATCTAAATAATAAATAGTAATATTAGAGAGCTCATACACTTTCTACAGCTTTTAGAAACTAGTTTTGCTACAGCAGATGTTATTTTACAGGAAAAGTAAGTTAAATACTGTACGTGACTCCTTCCCATTAGGTAGGGAGAATCGTCCCTGATCCAGGCAAAAGCATTCTCCTTGATTGTTGTTTGTAGTCTCATTTTTGCCTGTTGTCTGGCTACATCTTTTTGAAGGCTCTCCTTCCCTGCTGAGTGACAGAACTTGTCTGTGAAGTCAGTCTAGGGTTTCTATATAATGTGCAGTACTCTAATCCTTCACCCTGTCTCCTTGTGTCTTTTTTTTTTTTTTTTTTTTTTACTTTAGAGTAGAAGGGTCCTTAGTGAAAGAATTCACTGTGATTCATCAAAGTTTCCTGCCAGAGCCATCATTTACAGCCATAACCTCAGCTCCTTAAATGTTGTTCCTAGATGCTGTGATAAACGAATAATGTGCAAATCCAGCAATGTGTGTTAATGATGAATTTTTGTTACCTTCCATCCTTTGGATAGTTGTTTCTGCCTAAGAAACCCAATTTTGATAGATATATATATATATTTTTCCTTTTGCCACAACAAAGCACTATTCCAATAGCCCTTTGCTACTCCTTAGCAGTGTAAAGGGACTATGATGCTGACATAAGCAGGCAATGGAAGGATTCCCCCAGCACAGGAGAATTCCCAAGTCCTAGGTATAAAGGGTAGGATGTGGTAGAAGGGGAAGTATCCATAATGCACTGTACACTGGTGTTTCCTGAACTGATCCTTGGCTTCCTTCAGATTTGAATGCATAAAGGATGGCTTCAAGCCATCTTTGCCCTTCTTCATTCTACTCCAGCTGTACTGAGTGGACCTCTGGCACAGCTGAGAATCTTAGTTAACTGGTTAGCAGATAACTTTTAAATAATAAAGATGTTCTCAATGAGTTTAATTCAGGTAATACAAATGGAATGACATTCAGCATTTTATCACACCCTGATGTTCATCCCAACAATCAAAACATGTTTTTCCTCAGAGTGATGTTTCCATGGGCTGTAGGATTTTCATGTACAGATTAACAGGAATCTCTTATGTATAGAACATATACAATAGAGCAGATTAATGTGGTCTGTTTCATTATTAATACATCAGGTATTTCCAGTGATTTTCACTGTACTTTCATGTCATTCAGCTAAGGTGAGTTCACCTAAGGTAAAGATACTGGAGGGATCAGATATGACTTCCTGCAAATTTATGGTGCCATCTCCTTAATATCACAAGAACTGGCCCAACTGGTTAAATAGGTTAATAGATGTCTAAGTCTCTGTGAATGAGGCAAAGGGAAATAGACGGACGGACAGCATAATCAAATTAAAACAAAACTATAGAAACCAAACTCCTCTTAACCCTGGATTAAGCTCTGTCTCTGGAGAACTAAACATACATTGCAAGAACTGAAATATAGCCCCTTACATCGTGCATTGCCACAGTCATCAAGATAAAAAGGGACTCACATGATCTTAATGATCAGTAGCTTATTGTTCAGTTATAGTAGGAAGCCAATTTAGTTTTTCTTTCCCTCCAGTGGTCTAGAAATGCCACATTAATGGAGAAGCAGCATCAATAAAGGCTTTACTTTAAAAATACATCTCTGGAAAACATTTCTAAAATACTTTTACTATGGATGTGGCATCATCTATGGGAAATCCTTACTGGTGTGAGGTAGTTCACAAAAGCTTTATCAACACACATTTGGGATGAACTGCATGACTCATGCAAAGTCATTTGTGAGCACTGCTCTCCCAAATGTATGTCAGTAAAACCTTTATCCTCACCACATCATCATGGATGTCTTCTCACTCTCTTTACCTCTAGTTCTTTTTCTGTCTGTCTTTCATGCTAGTTTGTTTGCATTTCATTTCCCGGTTGTTATTTTTGAAAGGAAAGTTGGAATAAGGTGAAACACAGCTAAGAAATATCTGGAGCCAATCAATTTGAACAGTGTATAGGTTGGGTTTATTTTGTCAGTCAGTGGAGTTGTACCAGTTTTCACTAGAGGTTGATTTAAAGACAATAAGATCACAAATATTCCTGTGTTTTCTTTAGGGAGGTTCACTTCTAGTTTTCATCTTGGAAAAGAGTCTCCCTTGCCATTTCTTTCATCCGTAGTTTTAGAAGCAGTCATGCCTGTGATAGCACATTCATGTGAACTGAGGTCATGCTTCATAAAATCCTCAATATTTCTAGCACAACACTATGCAAAAAAATTGATGATGGTAATAAAAGGGAAATTCTCCGGTCTAAGCACACACTTCTGTGGAGAGGAGAGTCTTCCTAAGGAAACAATGCCAACAAAAAGAACAGAGTTTGAAGTTTAAAAAATCATTTTACAGATTACGTCAACCAAATGACTACAGTGGATTGTAGTGTGTGTAGACTATTTCCAGTTGTAGTAAAGCTAAGTTAAGAATGAAATTGTTCCGTGAAAACAGTGACATCAGTGGTAGAGGGCTGAGTCTGCTGTAATAACTTACTTTCATTTTGTAACACACAAGAGTTGTACTTTAGCCAACACAGTTAAATTTTCAACCCTGCAAGCCCATCCAAAGCAATGAGGATTTCAATATGCTGAATTAAATAACATTGTAAAAAATTAATATCTTCCAGTAATATGTTCAACAGTGCAAATATACCTCATAGCATTTTAATACTGTTACTTTGTCCTCTGTGATAGCAAAACCACATTAAATGTCTGAAATTGCCTTTCAATCATAAAACTATAGACGTTAGAAAAAAGGAAGATATTGATTCTAGTTGAAGCTTTGTGTCAGAATTAATTGCCTAGACGGGATAGTATTGATAGAGGTGGAGTAAGCAGATAAAAAGGAATCTAGACTGGCCCTTGCCACCGTCTGTGGCAGCATCCGTGTCTGAAGAACAGCTGCAGTGAGACACCATTAGGACTGCCATCACTTTAAATAAAGCCTAAGCATTTTATTGCTTTGATTTCTTCTCTGGTATTCTAGAATCATCGAAGTTAGAGATGGCCATTAAATCATCCACTCTTTCTGCCTCCCAGTGTGGGAGTGTTTTCTACAACGTCCCTTCTGGTAGTAAAAGTTCCAAGTGCTGGAGACTGTTTCACAACTTTAAGAAGAAAAATAATACAATATATTTGTCAACCTAAATTTCCATTTCCCTAACTCCATGAAATGATTCCTAGCTATGTACATTACCTCTTTGGCCCATCCATTGAATTGTCTTTCCTTCTTTGGTGTTTAGACACCTTTTAGACATTCATAGATTGTTGTTATTGTCCCCTTTAGCAGTAGTTTATCTTTGGTTTTTACATCTTTTTAAATAAATCTAGTCAATCACTTGCTGCTGTTGACTGAATTCACCCAGAATTCAATACAGCCAAATATTCTGCTGTTGTAAATTAAAACTCCACTCAAGAAAATATCTCAAGTGGAGCATTGCCAGTTGTGTGCAGGTATACCAGAGCCGTACAGAGGGACTGTAACTTCCTTACTTCAGGAAGGGATACATTCGCCTAAGTAGGGCAAAATTTGCCCTGGAACTGGGCAAACAATTTTCAATGAACGATTTAAGTAGCATATTTACCCCTTTTTCTGTTTATGAATTATCCACAAACAGACTTCAGTTGTTACTAATTTGTTCATTAGTTGCAATGATGGAATATGTTTCATGCAAACAAATTTCAGCCTGTGGCTTGCTCACAGATTATTGGCTGTGAACTATTGCTTTGAGTGCTATTTTTGCCACTGAAGTGGTCACAGAAGTCATGTGGTTTTGCCTTTGCTCCTTGATTGCATCATTGAGCCATTTATAAACAGTAGGAAGCCTTGGATAAATCACTCTGACTGTTTGTGTGATCACAAAAGTGAGATGATTTGTGAAACTTTTTTTTCTGGCAAAAAAAATCGCTTCTGTGACTGTGGCAAGAAAGAGATCAAGAGTGCGTGTAAAGCAAGCATTAACTGGAACATGTAAAATAAAGGGTGAAATTGTGATCAGACTTTGCACAAGGGATTCAGCAGAGGCATGCAAGAAACCCCCACTCTTTCACCTGTTCCAGGGCTGACCACAATAACAGTTCCTGCAAGCAGTTCCTCCAGTGAACACATTGCCGTGTCCGTGGACCAGCCCACAGAGCACTGGGGGTAGTAGCCTGCATTAGAAAACTCCAGGGGAGATTGTGCTGGGCGGGAGGAGGAACTACAGCTTTGCACCACTCCCTACTTAAGGTTGTATGTAAATTGCACCATTTAGCCCAAAATGACTATGTACTGGGTGATCTGCAAAGATGTACACACAATACGGTACGGATAATGACTTCGTGACTTTTAAATAAAATAACTTCTTGAAGAATTGCTTTTCAAACTATTGATGCAGTAGATTTGAAAGAGAGGTTACATTGTATATACACAGCCACCTTTGAAAAATGAAGTAACTTGTGTTTGTTTTGTTTTCCCAAATACCAAAAGTTACTTTACACCAGGGACTTATCTGCCTGCAACATTTCAATTAAAATAAATAAAACAAGCATTAACTTGTTTTTGAGTTAGCAATGGGGAGAAAAAAAAGCAGTTATAATAATTGTTCTGGATGTGGTTTTTTTGTTTTTGTTTGTTTTTTGGGGGTTTTTTTTGTTTGTTTTTTTGGAGAGCGGAGTGGTTTAGTTTTTTGTGTTCCATAGTACCATCATCTTTTTTTTAATTAGCTAAATTTCTAAATGAAATGTTGTTTTGAAACAATAGTTTTGAAAATACCAAAACAAAACTTTGACTTTTCCTAAGAAAAAAATAATCATTTTTTCACCAAAACTATTCACTGAATTCAACCCAAATTCATGAATTATTTCTTTCAGTTGATGTGAAACTGCATTTTTTTGACAAGCTACTAGTCAAAAAATTTTCACTCAGTTCGATGTATGTTTGTTTCTGTGTAAACTTTGCAAAGCAACAAGAGCCCCATGTTTTATATTTCCTTCCTGACCACATTTTTATAAATCTCAGAAAATATTGTTTTACATGGGACTATGACAGCACCTGAAATATTAGTAGCCAAATACAATTGCTGTGAAAATAGGTGAACTATGAGCTCCAAAATGTTTATTTTTGATCCGCTGACCTAATAATCAGTTTCCTCCAGCTCCTGTTTCTGTAGCCTTACAAAAACTCACTTTCTTTTCATCATAAATTTGCTCTCATGTTTTAGAGCTTTTGTTGGTTAAGTATTGTGCATTTCTGCCATCTAGTGACCAAAAGGAGGATTCAAAACACTTCTGAAAATCATTGGTTTATGTTTTCCAAATAGATTCTACAACATTTGTAACAAGTAACTCTAGAGAGCAGTTGTAATGTATCCAGTTCATTTGTTTTTATTTTTAAAAGCATACTGCCAAGATATTTAGACTCTCAAATTTAATTTCCTTAAGTGAAGTCCCATGTATTAGCCTGGAAGGACCATACATCATATCTATGTACTATACCTTTCTCTCTCATATAGGCACAGCTGTTTGTGTACCTCAGACAGTTTCAAATAGCTACTGAGACTTTTATTGAAAGTCTTTCTGAATACTCTCCATATACTTCTACTTGGAAATAATGTGGCATTGAAAGGAGTCTAATATCTCCATATTATATTGCAGACCATACTTTTCAGCTTTCCTTGTATTCTTTTCAATAGAAAGAGATAATTCTGTTCCTTTAGAAAATATGTGGATGTGACTAGACAACACAGCTCCAAATTAAAAAATATAGGAATTAAAAATACAGATGCTTTCAGTTCTCTACCACTTTAACTTGTCTTAAAAGAACAAATGCTCTACTTAAAAATGTACTAGTGCCCAAATTCTTACATGTGCAATAAGAAAAAAATCTAACAAGGCACTAACTGAATTTGTAAAATTGAAATTGAAATTATATATCTAAATATGCAAATTATATTAAAATAATGTATTGTGATGGTCAAAAAGTGATTGGAAAGAGGAGACCTGAGGAAATGAAGCAGGCAGTATGTACTGCAGAGTAGTTTCAACAGCATCTTTCATGTCTGTTTCTTTTTATGTCTTGGATATCTTTACATAGTGTGTGGTTTTAAGATGGAAGATATTTTGACATAATTAAAGTTTGAACTGATTTTTGGCATCTAACATAAAATTAAGTGAAAGAGGTGTTCGAATACAATAATTGTCCAGATATGAGCTGGAACCGAAGCATCAATAATTAACTGTACTTTAGTGCCAAAATCTGTTATGCAATAAAGGAGCAGGCATATGAAATGCAACCAAAGGATTTAAATCATGAAGTTGCTCTTTATTAGCCTTGTAAGTATTGTTATTTCCCCCATGTCTCCAGGGAAATAAGTTAGCATATTATTACAAATTTGTAAGCCCAAAAGACAAGTGTTTACAATTTGTCATAATGCTTTTAAGAAACACTTTAAAATTCTTCACAAAAGTAGAACAATAATAAGACCAAAATATTTTCTGCCTGTAAATACTGGTGCATATTATCACTGTCTTGTAACATCTTTCTCCTCCTCATTCTCAAGTCTCTGTCCCTCTGGTGCATATTTTAATGGTTACAGCAGGAGACTGGAAGAAGGGACTCCTAGGTTCTGTTTTCCTAGTACTAAAATTGAATCCCTGTGGGAATTTTTGCAAGTAATTTAATTGCTTATGCCTCGGTTTCTGCATTTCTATAATAATGCTACCCTGCTATACGGTTGGCAGGACCAGATTCTGTACCTTCACTCACATTGAGTAGTACCTTACTCAGGAGTATTTCCAACGAAATCAAAGGGACTTCTCTAGTGCAGCTTGAAACAAGTAACAGTATAAGAAACTGGCCTTTAATATCTGCTTTATCAGCTGGGGCTTGATCCTCAGATGAAAAGTGTACGAGTGTATAGTGCCTTCTGTCTCTTCTCAAGTGTGTCTCTGTCTCTCTCATTGTAGTCTCACACCTGAAAAGCACCTACACAGTACAATGCAGCTGGCTAATACAGATACACAGGTTGATAAGGACCTTGGGTCAAATCCTGGAAAATAGAGCAAAACCAAAATAAATTGGCTTTGATCAAGAAAAATGCACCTGAATATCACAGGACTAGGAAACTGAATCTACAAGTAGTATGTCCACTTATCCAACTTATTGGGAGTCTGCTACTGTCTCTTTATACAGGATTTTGGTTCTTATTAGCCCTGCTATGTGCAAAAACACAGGTCGCAGACTACTTCTACCCAACCTGACGAATATTTAGTCACACACAGACTTGTATGCAGCGTCAGCTCCAGCTTTTTTGCCACCCCAAGTGGTGAAATGGGGGGGGAGGATAAAGTCGCGATCGGTGGCACTTTGGTGGCAGCTCTACCATGCTGCTTCATTCTTCGGCAGTGGGTCCTTTGCTCTGAGGGACTGAAGGACCCACTGCTGAATTGCTGAATTGCCACTGAAGACCCAGACCTGCTACCCCTTTCCATTGGCTGCTTCCTTCGCTGGTGCCTGGAGCCAGCCCTGCTGGTATGAAGAGCTGCCACATATTGCTGAACTGTAGATACAAGGGAATGTGGAGTCTACTTATGCAATTGTTCTGCTACATTGTCTGCCAGTGCAGTAGCAATGTAAGTCACTTGCAGCATTTTGCCTTTATGTACTTACTTGAGTGTGTTCCCAGTAGAGCTGTATTTGCAGGCTTTAAAACGCATTGCAGAGAAGTTTTTAATTATTATTATTATTAAAGTATTAATGGCAAAACATTAATATTACCATGAAAGCTAGTTTGCTTTAGTTCTTAAGAGCATCAAACTTTTTGCACACACTAGTACACACAAAACATACTTGTTTAGATTTTTCCATCTGGTTTGGGGGTGTTTTGGATGCAAAATTTTGCCACAATAATCTTTATTCAAACATGTAAAATGTGTGTATTTAGCAACAAGAGTGATGGCTTTATCCTGGCTCTTGCTGTAACATCTGAGCATGAGAATGATTTATTTCAGAATAGTTACAAGGAAAGAAGTCTAGAGAATTAAAAATTCATTAAAAATACCTACAAATATTTATGACTCACATCACATTTAATCCCAATTTGCCAAAATGTGGAATTCCTCCCAAACGTTCATGATGCAACATAATTGTTTGTCAAAAAGAAAAAAAATGGAACCTTTGATTTTTTGCCAGTAACAGCAAATTCAAAAAGCCTAGATTGCTATGTATTTATAATGCTTCACTTCCGCACCATGCACATCCAGGCTCTTTTCAGTTTAGAGTGAAGGAGACAACAAATATGTGTGCTGCAGACACTATTATGAGTGGTTTGGGAGTCTAGAATCCTGGTTCTAGAACTCCTACAGCTACTGGGATAAGCAGCTATTGTAGCTTTAGTGACCCAGTACTGGTAGTAGCAGGTCCATTATCTGCCCTGTGTGTCAGCCACACAAGTGCATAATAATTCATTCATAAACCCAAAGCCAGTATACTACATGGGACAAAGACCCTAAGGAAGCATTTTTTAAAGGGGAACTAGGGATGGAACAATATTTGGGTGGGACTGGGGTGAGGACAATAACTACAGGTTCTGCTGCCTGAGTTTGTAGCATTCAGCACCTTGTGGGTGTCAGGAGAACTAGGGACAGTGCCAAGCTGATGTTGAGGCTCAGGAAGTTGTCATGGTTTTGATTATAAGTTGATGTTTACACTGATGCAACACTATCTGTTTTTTAACCTTGAAGGCACAACAATAATTATCAGTTTTAACCAAAAAACAGAAGTCTTTAAGCCTTAAAATCTGACAGCTTATGCTTCAGTAATTTTTATTCGTGGAAATGACTTTCAGCTGCCATTTGAACTTATCAGCCTTAGCTCTTTACATATTTCCCAGTGTGTAACTTCACAGCCTAGAGATCCTCCTCCTCACTTCTAAGCCCTGGAATAAAGTGGATTTCTCATTAATCAAGTGGACGTAAGTGGATTTCTCATTAATTCAGCAGCAGTTACCTATGGAATTCTCAAGAGTGCTTTTTGTTGTAGGGGTTTGGTTTAGGTGGCATTAAGAAGGGATGCAGCATGCAGCTGAGTCATTTAAAGAAATAATTTTGAATTTTTGTGAGAATGAATTAATCATAATGCAATTCCTGGTGAGAATTAAAAGACTATAAAACCATACACAGAGAGCTTGCACAGCCTAAAGAAGAGCTTCAGCAGATCCCAGTATTCCTGAGAGAAGGCTTAGTAAGATTGCACCTAGAGGCGATTGCTAAGTAAACCTCAGAGGGTTCTGAGCTTGTATTTAGCTAAGCTCTAATGCTTATAGGAACCCAGTCACTCCTTCCCTCTTAGTGACCTTTTGGCATTTCCTCAGTTCAGCCCTTTCTAGACAGAAGCTCTCAAATGCAACAGTTTCCTGGTGCCCTGCCCCCAGAACAAATTCCTATAATCCTCTCTGCTTACATATGCACACCTGGCAATCTAACAGCACTCTTATGACCCTCTCTCCCTAGTGAGTAGATTCCACAATGACTCCTTTTCTTCTTCCCGGCTCTGTGACTCCACCTGACAGACTCCTTCCAGCTTTCCCTATCTCTGCAACAAAGCGATTATTTCCTGGCATCTCAGAGGCCTCCTTCCCATGACCCTAAAGAGGCTCTTTGCAATTCTCTCTGCCTTGAAAACCAACAGCAGGTTTTCAGGTTTACATGGAACTCTTGCTCACTGCCCTATACATACACACCCATAAGCATTGATTTTTCCTTTTAAAAGGTTAGTAAAGTTTCTGGGACCATGAATCTGGTAGCCTTTCTACTGGATCTTGACAAGTACATTCAAATTTTGCACACTGTAGAGTTTCCTCAGTATGTGTTAGGGCCTCAAAGCGTATGTTGTGATAATTGGACCTTCAGATTTAATCAAATTGTAAGCTCAACTGTAAAAAGTACATGAAGGTTCATAACCTATAATAACAAATGTTGATGGCAAAAGGTATAAAAGGGAGGCAGACTGAATTAGTTCAAGAAAAAGGCCTACTGATGTAACTCAGGGACTCTGTTAAAATCATTCTCAGTCAAGAAGAAAAATGTGGAACCAGAAAGATAGGAAGTATGACAAGAGACCACCCTGGCTTAATCAGGAGATCTTCAATACTCTGAAACTCAAAAAAGATTTCTACAAAAAGTGGAAACTAGGTCAAATTACAAAGGATGAATATAAACAAATAACACAGGTATTTAAGGAAATAATTAGAAAGGCCAAGGCACAAAATGAGATCAAACTAGTTAGAGACATAAAGGGTAGCAAGAAAACATTCTACAAATACATTAGCAGCAAGAGGAAGACCAAGGACAGAGTAAGTGTATTACTCAATGAGAGGGGAAAAACGATAACAGAAAATGTGGAAATGGTAGAGGTGCTTAATGACTTCTTTGTTTCGGTTTTCACAAAGAAAGTTGGTGGTGATTGGATGTCTAACATAGTGAATGCCAGTGAAAATGAGGTAGGATCAGAGGCTAAAATAGGGAAAGAAGAAGTTAAAAATTACTTAGACATATTAGATGTCTTGCATTTCATCAGGCTCTGGTGACCTGATCTTAGAATACTCAATGAGCTGACTGAGGAGATATCTGAGCCATTAGCAATTATCTTTGAAATGTCATGGAAGATGGGAGAGATTCCAGAAGACTGAAAAAGGGCAAATATGGTGCCCATCTATAAAAAGGGAAATAAGGGCAAGCCGGGGAATTACAGATCAGTCAGCTTAACTTTTATACCTAGAAAGATAATGGAGCAAATAATGAAGTAATCAGTTTGCAAACATCTAGAAGATAATAAGGTAATAAGTAACAGTAAGCAAAGATTTGTCAAGAACAAATCGTATCCAACCAACTCGACAGCTTTCTTTGACAGGGTAACAAGCCTTGTGGATGGAGGGAAGCAGTAGATGTGGTATATCTTGACTTTAGAAAAGCTCTTGATAGTGTTTTGCATGATCTTCTCATAAACAAACTAGGGAAATGCAACCTAGATGGAGCTACTATAAGGTGGGTGCATAACTGGTTGGAAAACCATTCCCAGAGAGTAGTTATCAGTGGTTCACAGTCATGTTGGTAGGGCATAATGAGAGGGGTCTCTCAGGGATCAGTTCTGGGTCCAGTTCTGTTCAATACCTTTATCAATGATTTAGATAATGGCATAGAGAATTTAAGGTTTGCAGATGGTACCAAGCTGGGAGTGGTTGCAAGTGCTTTGGAGGATAGGATTGTAATTCAAAATGATCTGGACAAACTGGAGAAATGGTCTGAATAGGATTAAATTCAATAAGGACAAATGCAAAGTACTCCACTTAGGAAGGAAAAAATCTGTTGAACACATACAAAATGAGAAATGACTGCCTAGGAAGAAGTACTGCGGAAAGGGATCTGGGGGTCATAGTGGACCACAAGCTAAAATGAGTCAAAAGTGTAACACTGTTGCAAAAAAAAGCGAACATCATTGTGGGATGTAGCAGGAGTGTTGTAAGCAAGACGCAAGAAATAATTCTTCTAATCTACTCTGCTCTGATTAGGCCTTAACTGGAGTATAGTGTCCAGTTCTGGGTGCCATATTTCAGGAAGGATGTGGACAAATTGGAGAGAGTCCAGAGAAGAGAGACAAAAATGATTAAAGGTCTAGAAAACATGATCTATGAGGGAAGATTGAAAAACATGGGTTTGTTTAATCTGGAAAAGAGAAGACTGAGAGGGGACATAAGTTTTCAAGTATGTAAAAGGTTGTTAGAAGGAGGAGGAAGAAAATTGTTTTTCTTAACCTCTGAGGATAGGACAAGAAGCAATGGACGTACATTGCAGCAAGGGCAGTTTAGGTTGGACATTAGGAAAAAATTCCTAACTGTCAGAGTGGTTAAGCACTGGAACAAATTGCCCAGGGAACTGTGGAATCTCCATCATTGGAGATTTTAAAGAGCAGGTTAGGCAAACACCTTTCAGGGATGGTCTAGATAATACTTAATCCTGCCATGAGTGCAGGGGACTGGACTAGATGACCTCATGGTCCCTTCCCAGTCCTATGATTCTATGATCAGTGAACCAGAACTGGTGGAAAGTAGACCTACTTAGTGGACAAAATAATGATGGATGGGCTATTCTGCCCATCGCTTCTTCTGTGGATCCTTAAAGAAAGAGACTTTGGGAAGAAAAATTAGCTACTGGAGCAAACTTCACCATCATGACTTCCACCTGCATTATCTCCTGGGACCCTCAGCCTTCATCATCTTGATCTTGAAAGATGTCCTGACTAGACCAAGTCAGAAAGAGGGACACAGATGCCAATACCACCTTTACCAGCTCCAGCTACATCCCAAACGTCACCTGAGATGAAATGGGATTAGACTTTAACAGCAGCAGCAGCAGCAGCAGCAGCTCCAAACCCATCTCCACTAACTTATTTTCTTTTTCCCAAAAGGACAGTTATTACCATCTGAGTGGTTGTCAAACCATGGTGTTTTTCCTTCTAAAATCTCTCTGCAACTAAAGGGAACAAGGGATTTGGTTAAAATAGCAACCTTATTTAATATTTTACATTTCAAAAGCTTTAACTATTTTTCTTTCTTTTCTTTATCTTTAATAAAAAGTTAAAAGGATTTCTAATGGTGTATGTTGCATGGTAAGAAACAGGCTGAGATCTCTGTATCGTAAACCCCGAATCTTATTTTACACTGTTGGATGTTGGACAGTGACTGGGTTATGTTAACAGATTTAGCCTATATAGTCTAACTAAATTAATACAAAAGGTACCACAACATCTGAATTTTGCATTGAGAAGTACCAGGAAGAGGCGCTGGGTTAGCCATCATTACTGGGCCCTGTAACCAGAGTTTCAAAGGCAGGGGCCTGTGCAGGCTTGCCATTTAATTTAACCAGCCTCACCCTGGAAAATGTTCCAGTTTATTCAAAAATTGATCAGAAATTATTCTTGTATTGGTCAATCAATTTTTCTTAGTACTCCCTGAGAATCTTTTTTCTGGAAAACTTTAATAGGGGCTTGTGTCTAAATCTGGAATGACTTGTCACTTTGACTACATCCGTGTGCCTTTTTATTTGCTATCTATGACCAGCTGTGAAGTTTGTATTGTTTAGTTTTTTGTTTTTCGTGGGAATTCATGACAGCCCCCATTTTCACAGGGGCACATATGTGTGAACAAGAGTGTTTGCTATTCTTTATTCTTTGTGCCTCATTCATCACTTTCTTGCTTAAACATTTTCTGTCACTCAGTCATTAAGCGTAAACAAAACAATGTGACTTTGGTGACTAAACATGCACCACAAATAGCCGACAGCAACCCAGAGGTTGAAAATTGCTAGTATTCATTGCATACTTAGGAATTACATTCATAGAGATCATATTTGATTCACAAAGAGAAAAAGGGCTACATTTACATAATACATTCACAATAAATAATTCAGCCAGCACTCCTCCTGATGAAGGCATTACTAGACTTTCATTCCTTACATGAGGGTGTTCCTTGCACGCTGTTCTAAGTGTACTATCCTTGAGGGGGTTGGGAAGTGGAATATAGGAATGGCACAGCTCTCTATGTCTGCTGGAACCGTTGGAGTTAGTGGTTTCAGTTGAGGTAAGACTTTAAACTGTCTTGGAGAAGGGCTCAGTGTGCAGTTCTGTTCTAACCTCATTGGATCTTGAAGACTTCACCTAATTGTCTGGTGTTCTGTATACAGAGAGGGTTTTTTTCACATAGAATTCACATGATTATTTCTGTGAACCATTTATATCACTGGCCTTGGGAGATTATTAATAGAAATAAACACAAGACAAGATTAGAGAATATTTAGTGATTTTTTTTAAATGTTATGTAATGATGTAAGCCATTAAAGTGAAGGCAATATATGCATATTGTTATGAAACAGATGAACAACCCATATGAACCCTTTTAGTGATTATTTAACAAAATGCTTCTTTTTCAAGCTTTTTTCTTAAAATACAGCTCAAAACATACTGCTTTGGCAGAAGTCAAAAAGCAAAACACAGCTACAGGTCCACAACTTCATGGTCTCAGGATATCTTTGGTTGCCATCAAGAGCATGAATCACCTGGTAATAGGAGTAGGGCAGCACATATTTCTGTAGAAGTTCTGACTGTATTTTATTTGAAAATAAATAAGAAATAAAATAGACTAGTCAGCACTGAACAGCAAGGGTAAAATGTTACATAGGGGCTTCTGGCAACATCAGAATTCACTAGCACTTTGCTCAAATGGTTTATGATGGCACCAGAAATCTTTTGATGGAATTATAGCCCTGTAATTCAGTTGTGTTACATTTATTCTGCAGAACTGCATAATTTTATGTACCAAGCCAGTCGGTTTAAAAGAGCAATTCTTTTAAATCAGAAGGGCTGTAAAAGTGTATGGCTTTTTGAAAATCTCCTCCATGGTAATATATGCGGAAAGAGGCCCAGCTAAGTGAAGGCCAGGGCAAAGGAAGATGAACATGGGGAGAGGCTCTGGTTTGGATTACTTGATAGAGTTGTTGCCTGTGACTCAAGAGGAATATTGCTTTGAGATTCTCACTCACATGACAAGCCCAAACTGAGAACAGAATTTACTAATACATTTAGTTAGCTCCAGTGTTCAGCTATCCACTTGCAGGCCAACAATCCCATCAGGGTTGGGTGAGCAAGGGTGATTTTTCTTATTCCTGTCAATTCGGATGTCAGTCTGAGCAAAAACTTGACCCTTCCAATGCAACTGTGGAGTATGCCAGAAGCAGCAAGAATGGTGTGATTTACAATGCTTCAGTGGGGATGAGATACAGGATTTCTGGAGTCTATCAGGCTGTAACCCCTTGCCTGTAGGTTTGGAGGTGGTGCAGAAGGTGGAACTGGAAAGGAATTGTGGCGCTGGTTAGTACTATGTGGATCTGTTGGTCATTGCCTTCTGTGAAACAAGGGCACAGCTGCCGTGGGGCTTATTGCAATAGTGATTGCACAACAACTCTGATGCTGCTCCATTTCTGGGGGATTCCTTCCCCCTCTTTCCTGTGAAACTTTTGAATCAGGCCTGGCATGGGGTAAGACTTGGACCTTCTGCGCTAATGAATTCTTTAAAATGTTTGGACCCAATAAAATACCTTTGTTTCTAGCTTGTGTTTTCCAGCATTTCCCCCACCATTTTTGTTCATGATCTATCATAACTCCTTTCTTCACCCTCTCAAGCTTGCAGTGAGGACATATTGCTGAGTTTGTAGCACCTCAGTTCTTGCTGTCAACAACAATCTGTGATGCCACAGACCTAGAATGATGATCTGCCTTCTAGAGAAGCAAAAGCCAGAGCATAGTGGAGAGGTCTCATTCCAACTAAAGTCTCTTAAAACTGAACAGGGAATCCAGGCAGTTACCAACAAAGTCACTCTTGAATAAACATGCTTTTCTCACTTTTGCCCCAGCATGGCAATTGCTTCTAAGAAGTGATGATCACAGTACAGCAAATACCAATTTATCACCTTCTGGGATGCAGTCCAGACTAGTGAGGGGCTGAGTCACCACCAGCCCTGCAACCTTGGGTATCTCACAATGCCTAGCTGATGTAGGGTTCAACCTGGACTGCTCACAAACAGCCAAAGAGGATGCAGATCATTCCCTGAGCGTCTGTGTTTAGCTGCAGCCTGCCAGCAATACTCCAGTCAACACTCTTACTTCCGCCAGCTTTGGTGACCGCTTGCAGGGTGACCCCAACATACTCCCAAACCTGGACTTTCCCCACAAAGTGTGGTCTGCACTGTCCAGCTCTCTCCTGGACAGTTCAGATATTATAGGTCCATTGACCCTGTAATGGGTCAATATGCAACAGTTCGCTACTTTAATGGGAGTTACCAAACGATTCAGTTTAACCACAGCACTAATTAGTTTTGATTAAAGAATAAAACAAGTTTATTTAACTACAAAGAGATTTTAAGTGAGTACAAGTGCAAAGTATTAAAGTCAGAACTGATTACAAGAGAAATAAAGATAAAACCCTTTCTAGTAGCTAAAATTTAACAAACTAGGCTCGGTTCAAGGTAAAATCCTTACCTTATGTTCCCATCAATATTGCTGACCAAATTCTCAAGTTAGGATCTGCTCCAAAGTTCAAAGGGCTGTTTCCTTTGTTTTTTTAGGTGAAAGAGATAGAGATTGACTGAGATTTTTGCCCCTCACTTTTAGAGTCCAGTTCTGCTTTGAAGTGGATTCTTCTGAGGATTGCCCCTCAAAGCAAAGTTTATTCAATCAGTAAAGATGGCAATGTGGAGTCTAGAGGTGAAGGTGCCACCATATGCTTGCTTCTACCCTGTGTAAGCTGAAATGCAGGTTTGCCTTGTCTCCCTCTGGCTGTCTCAAGGACCTTGTTTACTACTTATATGCAAATTGAGGTAAACACACATTCCTCTGTTTAAGATACACCTGCTTAACCACTCCTGCCTAATAAGGGCTACATTTCACCATGATATTATTGACCATTGAGTTACTAGTTTTCAAATGATAAGTCACAAGACCTATTTTGTACAAAAATGATTACAGTAATGTATGGGGTATGAATACAGGAGTGCATTCAGTCACACAACTTTACTGGGACTTACAGAAGCACAGCACCTCTCAGGATCAGGCCCCGAGGCTGTGTATTCTCCTTCTAGGAAACCCTCTTTCTCCACCAAATAGGGATATATTCATAGTTCTTTGAGCTGACTCAAGAAAACAGAGTTTTTGTTTCCCCCTTATATGATCTGCCACTTGTTTCATCCTGAGTTCTTTGAGCCACCTAGGACTTAAAGTTCTTCTCTTTTAAAATATCCAGATTCACTCCCATTATGCAGGCTTGGTACTCCTGATTCAAAGCTGGCCTATGGGCATGCAGCATTCATTAACCCTGGCATCACCTTCAGTTCAGCATCTGGTTTAATACTATCTGAAGTTTTAAATAATAAAACAAAAACACAGCGGAGAAACTATGTATGTCAAATCCACAAATGAGAAGATAATTCGCTGCTTCACAGAGGCTTCTTTGAAGTTGTTGGCTTTTTGGAAACAGTTTGTACTGCACCAGACAGGTTGCCAGGAGGCCACTACCATTAAAGCTAATGATGCTTAGAGGGCAGTGTTTGTTTGCTCTTTATGTCTCCGTGTTCTTGAATCTTCCCACTGCCTTCCTGTCTTTCCAAGCCTCTTCTGTGAAGGGAGCTCTTTAATATGGAGCCCTGTTAAATCAGCTGCAGTGAAGTTTCAGAATTTATTCTTTTCAGTCATGCGTTTGAGGCTTTCTTTTGATCAAGGCAGTGCAGTTTCTTAGCAGATTCTAAGTAAAAATCTATTAATAATTAAATGAATGCTTTCCATTCTGTAAGTCTCTTTGACCTGCTGGTTATGCAGTGGTGAAAATCAAAAGGTTTGGCATTCATGGTGAGTTCAGATTCAAACTCTTCAAACCTGTCTTGTCTGCAAAATTGGAAAGGAAATTGCCCACACATAGGCTTCCTTATGAAATCTCTCTAGCTTCCACTACAGGTCAGGCCAGAAGTGTTGCAAAGGAAGTCTCCTTAACGATCTCAGTTGCTCCATCCATTGCCAGCCAGAATACAGAAGTCAATAGGGGCTGGTCAAAATGGATTGACACTGCTAATAATAAGAAGTTAACTAAACATTCAAGAATGTTTGTTTCTAAATGAGCAAAAATTCCAGAGTGGGCCTGGTTTTTGTTTTTCTAATCCAGTTTACCCTCTCTGGCAGTTGGTCTTTCATATTATGTTGCTCTCAGCTGTCTTTGCAAACCAACTACGAGAAGAAGTTGCATATGGAAATATTTGGGTACAGGTTTGGCATTCGAAACAGTAGAGGGCAGTTTGCCTCCAAGAGACAACGGTACTGGTGGCAGTAATATTTCAGCACCACTCTATCAGTTTGTCTTAGGCCATCTCCAGGGTTTCTGCATTCATGATGGTGGTACCTCCAACGATGATGATCTGCATACTCAAGAACATAGGGATGCTCCTCACAAATAAATAGGGTGGGGAGCAAATCATTTCCTATCCAGGAGATACTGAAATGTTCCAGCAGTTACGTCTGACGTCTGGAGTGACCTCCCAATTATGTTGTTGCTTGGCATACTTAACATCATGGAGGCAGATTATCTCACTGTTTTTCCAATTGCTGGTGGTGTTTTTCTGATCTGCTTCTGGAGACTGCCTGGAATGTTTCCCATCAAGGCGTGGTGTGCGTACATGCACGTATGTGTATGTGTGCTTCACTTCAGAGATGTTCCAGTTCCTCTTCTCTGGATGTGCCGCTGACAGTCCCTGTCATGTGTCTCACCTATCATCACTGCAGGCCAACACAAAGTCATGGTGGTGTGACGCTGTGCCATGTGCTTGAAGATGCAATGTCATCTTGTGCTGCTGAGCTAAACATATGCTTTTGCCACAACACAGTGGGAAAGGCCTTTTTATCACTTTAGTCACAGTTATCACAGTTAGTCATAATTCCAGGTGACTGAGCCAGGCAGTTACACGGAGTACTGCAGTCAAAGTGGACATTATTTTCATTTTAGATCAGTTTTACCTAATGCTGAGGCTGGAATGATTTTATATAGTATCTTCTTCTCTAGGATAAGTCAGGTTTGTCAGTGAAGTTCAGGTATTTAATGCGTCTGCTGCCTTGTGACACCATGAGAAATAATCACAATAGGATTAGTGTAAAATCCTTATATTTGAATGGATTTTCATGCTGCCTCCTTATACAACCTTCATGTTAATTCTTCCCCTTTCTGAGTCTAGTCTTTGTAATCCTTTCGTAGTGAGAATCCAGCTCCCATAGCAGCGATTGCAATTCTGAATTATCTTGGTATGTTTGGAAATGACATGGAATTGCTGTAGGTAAATAGTGTTAGCAAGAAGCTTATCGTAATGATGACTCTTAAAAAGCTTTGGATTGGAAAGGTTATATTGGCTTGGAATGGTATATTGACAGTCACATTTCAGTGATGAAGAGTGACAAATGAGGATCATTTAATTGAGTCACCATGCATAAGAAAATAAAAAGTCAAAAGTGGGTAATTTGTGAATGGAATGACACTGTTCCAGTTCTTATTTCTTCTTTGCTGTTATTGCTGAGCTCAAACTCTGCTGCATGGTCTCTCCTTCCTCCCTACCCTATGGAAGCCCCACTCTGAGTATTCTGCAGGGCATGGGCCCCTCAAAAGCGAAGAGAGCTAAGAGCATGAAAGGGAGCCAACCAGGCTCTTCTGCATTCTCTCCCACTTATCTCAGCTTTTGGAAACCCCTTTACTGGGAATGGTAGTGGGGTAACTGCTATAGAAGTACCCAGAAAATGCTTCTGAAAGATATGTGCTGGCAGGGAAGTCAATAGGAAATAGGAAAGGGAAACTTCCCTTTTGCAGATACACACAAATTAGGGGTGGAGCATCTGTGGATAGACATATATTGTCTTAAGGACCTAGCTAATGATCCATCTGGATGGCAGATGCAAAGAGGCTATGTCCCTTGGGATTTGTCATGATGATGATGATGATGGTGGAATTAAAGGCAAGTAATAATGGGAAACATTTTTTTTTTCTTAGACACTTGTTCAAATCTGGCCTAGTAATGAGTGGAGGTCATTGTCATCAATTAACTGTTTGGTGGTTTAACTGAAATAAACTGATAGTCTAGTCTAGTATCTAATAGGTATATATGTCTACATCACAAAACCCACAACATCTTTGTGGCAGTCTTAGCAAGAGGTGGAGGGTTCCTCCAAAACAGGGCAGAGACATGGAACCTTGGACTGATGCTCCCTGTGCTGGAATTATTCTACATCAGGGGATTTAAGTGCTGGATTGGCTCCTTCCAAAACCCTGAACCTTTTCACGATAAATTTAAATATGTAACGAAGTCCAGGCAAAGGGGGAAGGGTGTGTGTGTGTGTGTGTGTGCGCGCGCGCTGGCTTGTAGAAGACTAGGAAGAGCTTATGGTTACATGGTGCCCAGGTTCACTTTTTAAAAACATTTGTGTGCCAGTATGCAGTGAAAACAGTATGCTTTATTGCTTCTTTGGAGCATATGGCCTGTATCTGGCCTTGATCTGACACTTGGCCTGAGATATTCTGTCTCATGTGACATTAAGATTTTACACCATGAAATATGGATCATTCCCTGTGGTGAAAGAACGTACATCCCTTCTTGGTGACAAATCATTTCTAAAGTGTTTGGCACATGTTTGTTCAGAATACTATAAATTCTTACTGCTCTTGCTAGATATTCCATGTGCCATCTTATAGCAGATCAGTTTTTATCACCCACGCTATACAAATCTATAACAACCATTTTGAATATCTCTTTGAAACAGCTACTTATAGGCATTTCAGACCTGAACTGAAGTTCTTGGCCAGTATATAACCTTTTACAAATTGAACACAATGGAATTATTTTGACTCCTTTTCGCTTCTTATTTTATAGCATATCCATCTCTTTCTTGGCACTTGTGGCCCATGCCCTGTGAGTCACAAGAGCAAAGAAAACGCCACTGCTGATCTTCTTTAAAACAGCACCCTGCAGCATGAGTCAGGCTTTGAGACTGGTCTTTGTCCTTCTTTTGCCTTTGTCCTTGCCATTCTGTTCTGTCCCATGGTTACAACCTTTCTGAATAGTATAGTTCTGTATTAGGGTAATTTGTTCCTGGTGAATGCCAAGGAAAATTACAAAACATGCTGACTTGTGACTTCTCTGTGAAGTTAAACTACATCATAATGCATTATAATGAGTACATAAATTTTTTAAAAAAAACAATCCCTCACCCCCACCTTTCTACAAGGTTAGCTTACTGAAATGTAACATATCCTTTCAAGTGCCAGCTTGATCATAGTAGGATCATTAAGAAACTGAGCATCTTAAGTTGATTGCTCCGGAAGCAAAGCATTAAATGAGATTTTGTATAGTCAGGACTGCAGCATCAAGAGAGGACTACAAAACTGTAAAATAAACAGAAAGTTACAAGGAATCAATACATCCCCTTTTCCTCCACTATGTTCCTCTTTCAATGGGGTGCATATCTCAATTTTTTTCCTCTTTCACCTTTCTCTCACCTCATCTGAAAGATGGCACTTGTGTCTACCTAATGGGGTTAGAGTGCTTCAGTTCTGACTCCGGAGAAGTGTGCTACTTACAAATCTTCCATCCAAACAGTGCCCTGCTCTAAGTCTACCTCTAAGATAGAGGACAATCATAGCTTGTTGTAGCATAGCTGTAACCAGCTGTATGTTTAGGCATACTTCACAAAGTAGCAAAAGGCTCTGTTTAGATGTTAGGCACCTAATTTTTGGTATTAACAGTACCATGCCTGGTGAGGTCTCCTGGGTGTGATGTAACATAAGACTTTTTTCCTGAGGCTGTGAGGTAATAAATACACAACGCTGTTCATTTCTTAAGAAACTCAGTTTGTATTGTCCATGTTAGCTTCACCTTTTTCACCCTGTAATGGGATGGTTGTCTTTTTGTAAGGACTTGACAAGATTCTCACTACAGAGAGAGGATTGCAGCGTAACCCTCACAAAGAAAGGACCCAAGAAAAAATATACATGGGGCTGGAGAATATAGTTTTTGAATAAAGAGAACTTTTTTTTTTCTGAGCATAATATTTGATGGTGTTTGAATGAGGGCCAGTGAAAATTAGAGGCATAAATAGTCGTTATGCTGCATATTCAGTAACACCATCCTGAGATGGCATAAGTAATACTGCAATTTATTAAAAATGTTAAAGGGGAAAGAGCACTACATATAGTACTTTGTTCTGCCTTAACACAAAATCAGTCATTAAAATCTATTCCATCAAACAGTAAAGAAATAATTAGAAATCGTGCCAATGTGATTCTCCCTGCATAGCAATGTTCTTGCTGGATTTTGTTGTTTTCCACATGTGGGATAGATCATGCGTTTAGGCCAGGGGTGGGCAAACTACGGCCCGGGGGCCACATCCAGCCCTTCAGATGTTTTAATCTGGCCCTCAGGCTCTCACTGAGGAGTGGGTCGGGGGCTTCCCCTACTCCCGGAAGCAGAAGCATGTCCCCCCCTCCAGCTTCTATGTGTAGGGACAGCTCAGGGGCTCCATACACTTCCCCTGCCCCAAGCATCACCCCTGAAGCTCTCATACAAGGAGGATGCAGTACCCATCCCCACACCCTGCCATTTCATTGAGAGTGAGCTGTGTTTCAGAGATGACACCTTACCCTCTCTCATTTTCTTGCACCATAAATTCTCTAGTTACATTGGAATAAAAAAATGCCTATTTTTTTAAACTCAACTAATGGGCCAATGGGAGCTGCAGGGGTGGCGCCTGCGGACTGGGCAACATGCAGAGCTGCCTGGCTGCGCCTCCGCATAGGAGCCGGAACGAGGACATGCTGCTGCTTCTGGAAGCTGCTTTAGGAAAGTGCTGCCCAGAGCCTGCACTCCTGATCCCCCTCCCACACCTGAACCCCCTGCCCCAGCCCTGATCCCCCTCCCACCCTCCAAACCCTTCGGTCTCAGTCCGGAGCACTCTCCTGCACCCTCAACCCCTCATCCCCAGCCCCATCCAAGAGCCCTGCATCCCCAGCTGGAGCCCTCACCCACCCCCACACACCCCTACCCCAACCCAGAGCCTTCTCTCGCACCCTGAACTCCTCATTTCCGGCCCTACCCCAGAGCCCACACCCCCAGATGGAGTCCTCACTCCCTCCCACACCCCAATCCCCAATTTCATGAGCATTCATGGCCTGCCATACAATTTGCATACCCAGATGTGGCCCTTGGGCCAAAAAGTTTGCTCACTCCTGGTTTAGGGACTACTCTGAGCCAGAAATCAGGCCATAAGCTGCCTGCCTCAGGAGGAGGGGAATCCTCCTTGCTACTTCTTGCTCCAGGAGGGGTAATTTTGTTGTTGGCCTATACAAAATTCTGGCCAGTGTGTTGGATGGCAGTGCCAAATTTTCACGTGACTTGCCCCTCCTCCTGCCTATTCTCCAAGAGGGGATAGGAAGTGCACCACAGATGCTTATTCCTGCAGACCCAGAGCCTAGTTTAGGCCTTTCTGCAGAATCACTGGCACCACTTCCGGCAGCACCTTGGGTAGCCTTTGCTGGTCTCCCATCCAAGGGCTGACTAGGTCCTATGATGCTTAAGTTTGAGAATTTGGGAAGATCGGAGTCCAAGTCTGTGTGCATGTCCAGATACTGATCAGTATACCATGTTTCCCCACCATGCCATCCCTTTGCATTTTGGGCTCTGGCTTGTGACATATCTGATTTTTTTCCCCCAAACATGATGATATACTGTTATGTATAGACCAGACTATCTGAACAGTGGACAGCAATAACCAACAGCTACAAATGTTAAAGCAGACAGTGTCTGAACTTTACTTCAGTAGAAGTAGAAATAATGCAAGCCCTATAAAACTTGTTAGATGGCGTGCTCCCACTTCCGAGAGCTGAGTCAGCTGCAGCAAGGCCAGGAACATAGATACATGGTGATGAGCAAAATAATAGACCCCAAATGCAATAGAGTAGAATAGAAGGAAAGTCCGATTTGACTTAACTCTGCTCCTTCCAGCAGCTGAGATAAACCACATTGTAATATATGCCTCTATGACAGAGGGATACCTACATGGTGATAAATAGAAATCGTTAGAAACAAACATTATCAAAGCTGACGACCTTCTTGTTGAAAGTGGGTATTTTTTGTTTTTTTATCTAAAATATTGTTCATGCTACTCACAAATTCCTGACCCTGAGATCAAGGATTATTGCTTAAGTGTTACCTACCTTCCTCCAGTGAGATAATATACTGTAAGGCTTTTCAAGACTGTATACTAGGGGTCGGCAACCTTTCAGAAGCGATGTGCCGAGTCTTCATTTATTCAGTCTAATTTAAGGTTCCGTGTGCCAGTAATACATTTTAATGTTTTTAGAAGGTCTCTTTCTATGTCTATAATATATAACTAAACTATTGTTGTATGTAAAGTAAATAAGGTTTATTATTAGCTTCATTTAATATTAAATTAAAATGCAGAGCCCACCCACAGACCAGTGGCCAGGACCCAAGCAGTGAGAGTGCCACTGAAAATCAGCTCCCATGCCGCCTTTGGTACGCATGCCATAGGATGCCTACCCCTGATGTATACAGTGTAGAATGTATTAAGAAAAAGCTATTAATTTGATTTACAATATATAGTGCTGGGTGTTGCCATGTGTTGTTTCATTGCTTTGTTGTTTGAAAGTTATTTTATTTTTATATTTTAAAATACAGTTTTCTCAGATATCTTTCAGCATAGTGGTAGTTTGTAGGCTTTAGGAAGATTTGGCATGATTAGTGAGACTTTCACATTTACGCTTTTTCTCTGCCTGGAGGATATTTTATAAATATCTTTGTAGTACTAAGAGAATATTGTATGATCATGTTTTAACTTACAAATTCTTTCCTCCATACCTGTAACAGTATTTAGCACTTAGATGGTACTTTACAACTTCAAAGTTATTGTACAAACATTAAATAATCCTCATGACAAGGCTGTCACATAGAGAAATACGTATTATCTCCATCTTACAGATGGAAAAACAGAGAGAGAGAGAGAGAGAATGGTCCTGTCTTTACTTCAGAACTGTCTCACAATAGAACTGTAATAGGTCACTGTAAAGAAAGACAAGTCAATGTTCAATGATGTGTCAGCTACTCAGGATTAAACCGTGCTAGGGTTCAGGTTCACTATGACTATCTGACAGGATGCTGAACACATCTTGTCCTTGTTCTAACACTGTAACATTCTTTTGTGAAGACAAGGCCTAAGTGAGTTGCTCATGATCACACAGCAAGTCAGTTTAAGAGCAGAGATTGGAATTCAGGAACCTCTTGATTCTGAGCCTACTGTGCAGTCTCCTAGACCAGCATACTTCTCTGCATTGGCAAAATTCATGCAGACAGTAAATTCAGTGCTAAGGTATTGTTCTTCCCAGTAACCTCTAACATCATGTTGTGGGATTGGCCCACTGCTGAATCAGAGGGAACAGGTCCTCTGCTGAATCCCCAGCATACACACAATGCTTTTAAATTGCTGACCCCAAAGGGAAGTTAGAAGATTTGTTCCCTTACACCTTCTTAAGCCAATCCTCATTTACTTCACTGGTTTCAAATAGATGATCATCCTGTGAGGTAAACAGTATTGTTCCTCAATACACTTTTAGTATTGCTTTAACTAAAGCAGTTTAAAATGAGTTGTTCATTGTATCCTTGGAGATATCTGCTTCAATGCCCAGTATTTGGAAGAGTCTTTGAAGGCAGTGAAAGCAATTTTCTACCTTCACACTAACCAATAACCTGCCTTACATAAGACTGAAAAGCAAAGCATTACTAACCTATCCCTATGGAAAATAAGGACCCCATCGCAAAGAGACTGAAAGTATTACAAATAACTTCCCCTGACACATTCGACTGGCACTGAATGTTGGAATCCAACAACATATGTCATCATCCTGCCAACACGCAGTTCAAATTCATGATTTTAACATGTGAAGCAGGCTCTTTTTTTTTTTGTTGGATTATTTCCTATTTTCATCACTTAATTCATGTTTTCAGCTTTTGCTCTACAAGTAAGATTTAGCAGACTATGGGGCGAGAGAGAAGGCGGGGGAGAGAGAGAGAGATCAGTACAGATCTGAGTATAATCAGTCCCTCCAGCTTGTACTATAAAGCTGAGGAAATTAAAGGGACGCTGTCAAATTATGAAGGGTCAAACCATAGATTCTGTAATTTAAATAAGAGACTTGTTTGTTGCTATTACTTAAGTACAGACTGTGCTCAGAGCTTTATATGGCTCAGAAGACACATGGGCTCTACTTCCAAAATGTTATGATCTAAAAGTAATATAAAGTCCAGTAATACTAGGTTTAGGTTTCATAACAGACTAATTTTGTTCCCCAAGCTGATTGAAATACAAACAGAAAACAAAAAACCTACTGTAAATAGTATAAAGTTCTTGCAATTTAACTTATGCTAGGTGCGATCAGTAACACTGTTAAAGATTGCCTTTTGTAAAATCCTTCCGGTTCTGAATGGGATTGTTCCAATTGCCCACATATATGAATATATTTAAAGGGTCCAGGTCTGTTCCCATTAGTATCAGTGAAGCTTTGCCATTGTCTCCAGTGGGAACATGACTTAGCCATGGATAGTAGCGTTGTGTAGAACATCTGGGAGTCAGAACTATTGGTTTTCCCACTGGCTCATTGTGTAACCTTGTGCAGGTCTCTTAATATCTCTGTGGTCCATTTCCCCTGTTTATAAAATTGGGACAATGGTTCTGTACCAACATGTTTCTGATGTTCTTTGAGATCTTCAGATTGGAAATGCTATATACTGCATTTTAAATGCATAGTGTTGTGTATTATGGCATACAAGCATATAGTTCTTTATGGCACATAGGTATTTATGGCATCTTTTCCATGCAAAGAATTTGAAATACCATATATACAGATTCTTCTAGACAAAGACCAAGTGTTTCCGTATGTCATATTCACAATGAAAAGATAGTTTAAGAAAGCACACTTTATGATATCAGTGGTTTGTGAAAGTCACAGCAGCTTGAAGGAATTTCTGGAAAATGGTAAGGAAGTAAGATCACAAGTTAGTAATATTTTAAAGAGTCATTTTTTTAAGCTAAGCACAGTAGGTGGGAGCCAAGTTGAACAAAAATCTCCTTTTGTGACAATCCACAACAAGTCTGCCTGTGAGAGCTAATGCTGCCTGTTTCCAGTACTCTTGCTTTACAGCTAAAGACAGCTTTTTTATCCACTACTGTAGCTGTCATTAACTCAGGATTAGTTGAAGGTCAGGTTTGTCTGGTTTTTTTTCATTTCATTGGAGCAAAATCCTGTAAGAGTTGGCTAATTATGTGACCCTTGCCTTCAGTATACAAGCTTTAACCAGAAGACGAGACATGTAAAGCAGTGAAAGGAACAATTGGAATAACAATCTGTGCCTCTCAAGCATGTGGTCCAAATATCTCTCTTCTTCTACCAGGGCAAACTGTTCTTTCCATCTGGGAAGCAGCAGCCTTGTGGATTTCTGTGTGAGGGTTTCTCCATTTATTCTTCCTTGGTGTGTCTGAAAGAAGCTTATGTGGTAATATCCTGATAGAAGATGGCTTTTAAGCTCTGGTACATCACAGATCGGATGAGCATCTCTGCACTGCCTGCCTGCCTGCCTCTGTGATTTGGCTTTGCACTTGGTGATGTTTCCTGTGTATTTTTAGAGGGGTGAATTTGGGTGGGGTAGGGATTCATTCTGTTTGTTTCATGCAAGCAACGATGGCAGTGACATGTTGAGTTGCTTTTTGGTGACAACGTGAAAAGGAGAATCTTGCATTATCTTCTGACTAACAAAATTGATCTGCTTCCAGAAAGAAGTGGTATTAAAGAGAGAACTTTTCTCATCAGTCTCCTATTTGGTACTGAATTAGAAAAAGGAGGGGTAAAGAAATACTTACCTTTGCTATCAGGGCATGCTGTGAATGGAGAGTGGAATACAGTTTTGTCTACACTCAGCCTTTACTGATCTTGAAGCTTCATAGTCATGATACCCAGCAAGATATTAGTCTACCACAACCCCACTGGGGGCACTCAGACTGAGACTTACAGAACAACCAGGCGGCGTAAAAAGTCTCTAGGAGAACTGTTCCAAAATGGATACCGGGTAAAAGCTGGGCATAGTGTCCCTGAAAAGGAGGAACAACACACTTTTCGACACTCCTTGGTGTCTTGTTATAGGGTCGGCTCCTACTGGGGTAAGGTCCAGCTCTAACCTTAAACTTTCTGCTTGAAAACTCTAGTTTGGATGATTTTTCTGTGATCCTGCTCATGGTGCTAATATAACCCTTCCCTAAGGAGAAGCTCTTTATAGTAAATTTTTCAACTTCAAGTAGTGCATTTGCAAGGCTACAGATTTTAGTTAGCTTCTAGCAGAAATACCCTTCTTAAAGGCCCATTATGCAATATGCATTTCCGCATGAGATGTAAAATGCTGCCTGTAAAGGGGTTAAGTGTTCATCTGAAAATGACTTTTAATGCACTCCAAAACTGTTTAGAGACAGGATATAATATTCTACAATAAGGGAGTTATTTGGCAATTGTTCTGGTTATTATTAAAATTGTCCTTATTGTTTTAATGGGTGCATGTGGGGAAAGAAGACTTCAGATGTGTGCCGCAGAGAGCTTTAGTAAAGAAAAATGTTGTCGCACCACTTGAAAAACACTGATGTCCAAACTTTGCAGATTTAGAACTATCTAATGCCCTTGATCCAATTTTTCCATGCTCTGTAAAGCTCTGGACTGTTATACAACACTGCCAAGCAGAGAAGTATAAGCAAAATATTCTGGGTCTATCTTCTTATTGCTTTTGTTGTTGTTAGTTCTATCTTTGCTCCCATGCAAGAGCAGACCGTGGGCATACATACCCCTACTTTATTGCGTCTTTCTCTCCATATCACAGTTCTCTATTCTCTTTTTGACCTGGATCCTCCAAGGAGGATCCTATATGATTCTACAGAGCAAGGTGGGAGATTCAGGATTTGGGGAACCAATCTAGAGGCTTTGCATCCTGGAAAAGCTCATTACCCAGAGGGAGGCCAGTATCTGAGGTTCATGGTCATTGTGTTATATAATTATCAGAGCAGATCATATCTGGTTTCCCAGAAAGGACAGAATTAGTCATTTGTTAATATATTTTATGATTAATTAATTTAACTGAAGATATTATTCGGCTTATTCTAGAGCTGGTCAAATATTGGAAAAAATATGTAATTCTTTTGATGAATAAGAGCATAATTGGATTTTTAGTATTGACCAGTGTCAGAAATAAAATGGCAAACCTTGTGAGAACACTAATAACCATATAGTTAAAAAATCACAAACACAAAAACTTCTGGAGGAATCTTAGATTATACTGAAGGAACAACTCAGTTGTGAAACTCCTCGAAGTGTGGGAAGCAGGAAATTGAAGTGTTATGCCAAAGCCTTGATGCTGTGGACTGAAGTAAATAATGTGTCCCAATATATTTGGAAAAAGATAATGCAAACTACCAAAAAAAAATACATGCATGAAAAGGGGAAAATGCAGTTCCATGATGAAAAATTATTTCATGACTGAGCCTGCAATCTACATACAGACAAAATGCCACTGAAATAAATGGGTATTTTACCTGCAGAACATGGGAAAGCTAGGCACCCCACTCCCAATTGTGGCTTTTTGAAATCCCCTGACTAGTTTTTTATGCCAACGAATAGTTTATCTGTGGGGATTTCCCTGTGTCCTCCTTTGCAAATTACATTGATGCTGAAGAGGAGTTCCCTTTGTTGGGATTTGTAACCTTTGAGTAATCCTGATTGATGCTGTTTACTAATCTGCTTGAAGTCATTAATTTTGTAGAGCAGATTGCATCAGTGCTTGAATGACATGTGGAGAATGTAGTCACTGCATCTTTTAGAAATTTAATGAAGACTAAGACTTAAATTTATGCTGTTTGTTTTGCAAGTAAACTTTCTGGGGCAAATGTCTTTTTCTTTGCTAGTGAAACCACTTTGCATATCAGCCATGCGTTTTCTATTTTGATGTAACTGTCTTCCAGCTCTCGGGCATAGATGCAGAAATCAGTGGGGTGTTAAGTATTCACCTCTCACAGGAAGGGGCCTTTATGAAGTCTGATCTATCATCCACTGAAATCAATTGACAGATTCCCATTGGCTTCAGTGGACTTTGAAGCAGTCCGTTTGTGATGCAGCAATTCAGTTTCCAAGCACACTGGACATATCACTGATGAAAACTTGAGTGCCTGGGACTTCACTGAAATGAATGGGTTAGTGGGACCGGAGCTCAACCTCTAAGCAAATAAGTGAAGTGTGTATCTCCTATCAGAAAAAAAAGAGAATTCTCCCATGTCAGTTCTGGAGATTGAAAACTTTACTTATGGCCAGTTTTTTTTAAAGGCCTGTAATTTTGTGCAAACCTAAAAATTGGATGTCTGCCCTCCATCCCTTACACCTGCCACTGATGGCTTGTGTACAGTTAGAGACTGTTTCAGGTTCCCTTGGAATTTTGGCCTCCATTGTCTACTTTCTAAATGTGTATTTTAGTAATCAGTTTGAGAGATTAGTGGCCTCAATTTTGAGGTGCCTAGTGATTTTGTTGCCTCTGTTTTTGGGTTCCCAACTTCAGATAATTTGAAGGACCCTGATTTTCAGGGAAGGGGGAGGGGGAAAATCAGGCTTCTTTAAGGTGTCCTGAATTGGGCAATCAAAATCATTAGACACTTTTGAAAATGTAGGCCAGGATAGCTGCATTTCTTATTACTTAGAATATTTAATTCATAACTGGTTTTTATTCACTTCATTGTATTAAAAGCACCAGTCTAACTCCTGAACAACTTTTTTAAAAACATGTAACATGCAAATACCTAATTTTTCTAAACTAAAATATAGTCCTTCCCTCAACCCCATGAACCCACCATACATTGTGTATAAATACATACCCATCCAATAAAAATAATAGAATGTACCACTCACATAGTGCTTTATACCTTCAAAACTCTCTGCAAACAACTGGTTAATCCTCACAACCACCCAATTAGCTATGCAAGTATCACTTCAGTCTATATTAAGAAAGTATTCATGTGATATACTAGGTGCCCAAGTGAGGAATTAGGTAGAACTGAATCCAGATGTTACTGGACTTGATGCAGGAACTACTGAAAGTCTAGCTTAATTATCACAATGGTCCCTTCTTCCTTAAAAATGTATGAATCTATTAACTCTACCCTGGACATACCTCCAGCTGGGAAGAGCCTGCAAAACCCTCAATAGTCCACTTTGCAGTTGGTGACCCCTGGTAGCCTAATCCTGCAGCTATCACCTGTTTTAGAACTTTCAATGAGGTATACAGTAGCTGCAGGACTGAAAGGCTCTTGGGTAAAATCCTACCCAGGGGGTATAAATCCCTCATCCAAGAGGAGAGTTTTTATTATTGAATGTGTTTTGTGTCTTGAAGTGTGGTTCTCTTTGTAAAGTGGCAATGTGGAGTTCCATGTTTATTGCAGATCTGTGATTTCTATGCTCAGTTTACAACTCATATGATGTTTATTTCTGGCTATCAGCCCTGCACATTCATCCTGGGATCTGCAAATCAAGCTGGGTTCTTTCCATCTGCACATCATCACCGTCATTCTATTGTAAAAGTTCTGAAGGCCAAAATATGCCCCGAGTGACACATGCATAACCCCCTTTGTGGTCAATAATTTGGCGCATGTGGAATTGCTTGGAGTATAGGGCTTGTCTGTATTAGAAATTGCACGGATTGATCATTATCCATTGATCTAGTTAAACCTGTGCAAATGTAAACATACTTAAACTGGTTTAACCCTTGTTTAAATCAAGTTCTCTTGTGTCAGTAAATTATCAATTTAAACAAAGCAGTTGAAGTGAGGATTACACCAGTTTAAATGTGTCAATATTAAGAGTTTGCATAGTTTTAACTAGATGGATTTAAATTCAAAATCCTCTTAATGGTGCACAAGAAGGAATAGAATCCAGTTCATTCTCCCTTTTGTGTTGGATCTGCAGGGTTGGGAGTTGGGAAAATCATAAAGATTTAGTTTTAGTCACTAAAGGAAGCAGAGATCACTATGATTACACGTAGAGAACAGATGTGTTGAGTAAGAAAATGCCAGTTAAACAGAGTCACTTTCTGGAGTAGATCTATACTATCAGACTATAGGCTTTATGCATTTGGTCCTCTAGATAAGAGAGGCGGGGGGGGGGGGAATGTTTGTTTTTTGTTTGTTTGTTTGTTTGCTTTTAAAGGTAGGGAAGATTAATCACAAATTATATTGCAGTAGATACCCTGTGTTTCTGCTCAAGTCAGCTCACATGTAGAAGACTCCAACATAAAATTCATCACTTGAATAAAGGAGATGAATTCAAAGGAAAGCATTTGGAGTGCTCTTCTGGATGATTTGAGTCATTAATTTAACCAGGCAGGAGCAGGATCCAAATTAAATATTTGATGCACAGAATCAATCTGAAATCAGAATGGAGTTTACTGAAATAAATAGTGATTTGACCTAAACAGAATATATAGAGATTATTCATCATACAAACAAGGCAATTTAGCAGTTATTCCATATTATGAAGTAATAAGATAATGCATCACTACACAGACAGAATAATTTCCCAGATAGTTTTCACTAGGTAGAGCTACAAAAATTCCTGTTATATGCAGAGCTGATACGGCTATGGGAGAGCAAGATAGCTTCCTTTCTGTTTGTTACACCTTCAAAAGTATTGTTAACAATAAGTCCCTATTACAGAATCTTTATTACTGTTGATGTACAAGTCATAAAGAACCTGGCTTGAATTTCAGATCCCTGGTGCATTTGTAGGGCTGACAGAGAAATCATCTTTTTAACTATCAGCTGAGAGAATTTGACATGGGATCAGCAAAAGACGATACATAGGAAGCATCATATTACTAGTTTTATGCAGGTATTTTTCAGAACTGAGTGGCACTTCATGGAGTTTTTGTATGCACTTATTGCTGTGACTTAAATTAGACTTATCAGCAAATTAAACCAAATGTAAGCAGAACAGGTTTTGCTGGGCCTGGACTGATAGTAAGCTGATTTTTTTTATCAAGCCACTGAGTAATTCAGCCTATTTTGTTTCTGACAACAGTCTTGGTACTATAGCAGATTGATCGGTGTGAGTAAAAGATTACCGTGTCCTCTCTCAAAGAAGCATCTTTGATTGTGAGCATGCTTTTGGCATGTCATTAATACAGCACCAGAATGAAGTGGTCTATGGGCTCTCCCTTGAGGGCATACTCAGTCCGTTCATCATCTCCTTGCTAAGCACAAGATCATACTGACAATCATCTACTCACAGCAAACTCATTTAATGTGAGTCTGCCTCTTAAAGTTCATTTTCAGCAGCTGCTCTTTGAAGTCTATTTGAAGAAAGGATTGAAACCTCTGAATTACTTCAGTCTTTCCAAATGCATGTTATTTACTGCACAGGATAGAGCAGTTAGTGCTCAAATGCTTTACATCCCAAAACACATTTATACACATACACCCTTTTCAACAGTAGTCATTCAAGAATGGGATTTCCCCTTTTTCTTTGGTCTCAGTTTCAACTAGTTAATTCTACTATCCAGGGGTGAAATTCACTGTAATTCAGAGCAGCCAAGGATGGTTCTCCAGTCCATTTCAGCCCCATGATGAGTTATTTGCACACCCTCTGCATGTTGGCATTGGGCACTGGGATCCAGTGTAACCATCCCCACTGCAGGGAGTCGTTTTGAGTGCTGGGGTATGCAAGTCCTGTCTATGTTTGGTCCTTCTCTGAAGTAAGTCCTCTAGGTGTTTCCAGCACAAGGTCCTTCAGGCTGTAGGCCCTGGTACATCCCCATAATACTCACAGAGTCTGATGAATGACAAACAGTTGTTTCATTAAAAGCTACCAGAAATAAATGTTGCTGTTATTGTAGACTTTAAGGTACAAACATAAGATGCACCAACAGTTCCTAACTCAGCCTCTCATGGGAGCGGGCAGGTGGGGCTCCCCCAGCCTACTGCAGGATTACTGACTCCAGGCCACCCCTCTCCCAGAGGCAATCATTCATGGGCCTGCAGATGTCCCTGCCAGAGTTCAGTACTTTTGTCAATCTTGTTCAGACTGATCTGCACAGCCCCTCTTGTTTACAGGCCATTCCTGAGTACCCATCTGTTGTGACTGCTGCTTGCCCATTAACCAGCAAAAGGCTGCTTCCCAGCCCAGCTGTCAGCCCTTCAGTCCCAGCTCCCAAACTGTCCAGTCTTCTCACCATAGTCAGCTCCCAGGATGCTGCCTACAGCCTTCTGCTCCTGCTCCCTCCTGAACCAGGGCCCTCTGACTCTGGCAGTATTTCCTTTTCCTATTCTGGGGGGATTATAGAGCATTCAGCTGATTGGATGTTCACTGAAGAATTAACAAAGTGCCCAGAAGTGAGCCAGCAGGTTCATTAGAAATGATTCCATGAATCCAGCAGCCCTAATGCTCAATGCAAGTGAAGCAGATGAACACAGCAAGTGAAGCAGATTTCAGTCACCCTTCTAGCACATAGGCTATAGTTGTGACCATTGGTTTGGGGGCTGTGATGCATTTGGGGTCAAAAGCCAAAAGTCACTAATAAGAGGTTCTTTTACTCAGGTGTCTACTTTAATGTTTGGTGTAGGATGTAAGATTGGTGAATCATAAAATCCTAGAATTGGAAGGGACCTGGAGAGGTCATCTACTCCAGTCCTTTGTACTCATGGCAGGACTAAGTATTATTTAGACCATCCCTGACAGGTGTTTGTCTAACCTGCTCTTAAAAATCTCCAATGACAGAGATGCCATGACTTCCCTGAGCAATTTATTCCTGTGTTTAACCACTTTAACAGTTAAGGAGTTTTTCCTAATGTCCATCCTAAACCATGCTTGCTGCAATTTCAGCCCATTTTTCTTGTCCCATTTTCAGAGTTTAAGAGAATAATTTTTCTCCCTCCTCCTTGTAACAACCTTTTATGTACTTGAAAACTCTCACCATGTGTCCCCTCTCAATCTTCTTCAGACTAAACAAACCTAATTTTTTCAAAAAGAGTGAAGAGTACTTGTGGCACCTTAGAGACTAACAAATTTATTTGAGCATAAGCTTTCGTGAGCTAAAACCCACTTCATCAGATGCGTGGAGTGGAAAATACAGTAGGCACACACACACACACACACACACACACACACACACACACACACACACACACACACACACACACACACACACACACACACACACACACACACACACACACACACACACACACACACACACAGTACATGAAAAGATGGGAGTTGCCTTACCAAGTAGGGTGTCAGTTCTAATGAGACAATTCAATTAAAGTGGAAGTGGGCTATTATCAACAGGAGGAGAAATTACTTTTGAAATGGGCCACCCTGATTACTACTACAAAAGTTTACAAGAAGGTGTGAGTAACAATAGGGGGAAATTAGCATGGGGGAATTAGTTTTTGTAGTGACCCATCCACTCCCAGTCTTTATTCAGGCCTAATTTGTGGTGTCCAGTTTGCAAATTAATTCCAGTTCTGCAGTTTCTGAAGTTTTTTTGTTGAAGAATTGCTACTTTTAAGTCTGTTATTGAGTGACCAGGGAGATTGAAGTGTTCTCTGACTGGTTTTTGAATGTTATAATTCTTGACATGGGATTTGTTTCCGTTTTATTCTTTTGCGTAAAGACTGTCCAGTTTGGCCAATATACATGGCAGAGGGACATTGCTGGCACAAGATGGCATATATCACATTGGTAGATGTGCAGGTGAACGAGCCCCTGATGGTGTGGCTGATGTGATTAGGTCCTATGATGGTGTCCCCTGAATAGATATGTGGACAGAGTTGGCAATGGGGTTTGTTACAGGGATAGGTTCCCAAGTTACTGTTTTTGTTGTGTGGTGTGTAGTTGCTGGTGAGTATTTGCTTCCGGTTGGGGGGCTGTCTGTAAGCGAGGACTGGACTGTCTCCAAAGGTCTGTGAGAGTGAGGGATCGTCCTTCAGGATAGGTTGTAGATCCTTGATGATGTGCTGGAGAGGTTTTAGTTGGGGGCTGAAGGTGACAGCTAGTGACGTTCTGTTACTTTCTTTGTTGGGCCTGTCCTGTAGTAGGTGACTTATGTATACTCTTTTGGCTCTGTCAATCTGTTTTTTCACTTCAGGAGGTAGGTTCTGTAGTTTTAAGAACACTTGATAGAGGTCCTGTAGGTGTTTGTTTCTGTCTGAGGGATTGGAGCAAATGCAGTTGTATCTTAGAGCTTAGCTGTAGACAATGGATCGTGTGATTTGGTCTGGATAGAAGCTGGAGGCATGTAGGTAAGTATAGTGGGCAGTAGGTTTCTGGTACAGGGTGGTGTTTATGTGACCATCACTTATTTGCACTGTAGTGTCCAGGAAGTGGATCTCTTGTGTGGACTGGTCCAGGCTGAGGTTGATGGTGGGGTGGAAATTGTTGAAATCCTGGTGGAATTCCTCAAGGGCCATTTTCAATCTTCTCTTATAGGTTATGTTTTTATGTATGTAGAGACATGAAGACTTTATTTAATACTGAAATTCAAGGGCGCAAGTATAACCATAAGCAAAGAAAAATAAAGATAAGTGTAGCAAAACAATGCCCTGCATTGTGCATACTCACAACCTTATGGAGATCTGGAATGAAGATGGAAATAATAGTAACTGGAGAAGCGCTGTAAATGGGAGTGACAATAAGGTTTCCACTGTCCTGTCATCGTGATGTCCCAACTAAGGACTGGACATAGAACTCTTCTATACACCTTTCCCTTACACCCACACGTCTGGGACCATATTTGATTAAGTCTCAGTCTCCTTCCCATGGTTGGTATTCTGGGAGACCAATGTTGGGATTCCGGCTGGTATGGCCAATTTACGTCAATGCATTTAACAATGGTTTTGACATGTAAATGTGGGTTTGTTCCATGGGTATATATTCCAAAAGCCCATAAAACTCTATCATTTTAAGCTTAGTCTGTTCTGTAGCCTTTGATTAATTTAGAGTGCAAGATGTACAAGTAACTAATAACAGGTTTGTTTACTCAGGTGGCTATGTAAATGTATTATAGAAGATGAGTTTCGTGAAACACACACACAGACATGAGGACTTTATTTAATACTTAAGTACATGCAAGTAAAACAAGTGTAGGGAAACAATTACCATTTTGCATACTCACAACCTTCTGAAGACCACCCAGAAGCATGAGAGAAGGGAAAGATATCAGGAAAAGTAAGTGGGAATGATGTTCCAGGTTTCCACCATCCTGTCATCCCAATGTCCCAACCAGAGGCTGGTCTGGCTGTATTTTTGTATCCTTTTTCCTTATCTCTCCCCTGCCCCCCCGGATGGAAGGACAGACGGACGGACGGACACGCGCACACACACACACACGACCATATTTGATTTAGATCTCAGTCTTCTGCCCATGTTTTTCATTCCAGGGAACCATAATTAAAGTTCTGTTTGCTAGCATAAGGTACTTGCATCATAAATTTCCAAATATTTCCAACTCATTAATACATTTACCAAAAATTCCCCCAAAATCCATTATTTCAAGTGTAAAATGCCCTTCTGTGGTTTTCTTGTTTATCACAAAGTCTTATAACCTTAGGACAAACACTGTAGGCTAACAATTACAGTATCTAGGTCTCATACTTTTGTAAAACCTATAACCATAATTTTACATTTGTTTCCTTACTTGCATTACAGCTTTAATTAAGCATTTTAACTTTCCCTAACATTTAGATTATAGTTTGATTTTAAGCATAAACCTTCCAAGATAAGTCAGGGGTCACAGATCAACAGTTCCTTTGCTGTTTACTTGTTTATCACAAGATACGTTTTGTTAAATCTTATCATTCTAGGTCAAGCACTTATGTGAAGATTTTAGGCCTTGTGCTAACTGCTAGCCTCAAATTTATTGCAAAGTCTATTTGCACTATTTATACATTTTGTTTTTCACTTCTTGTGTTAGAGCTTTAATATTAGCATTTTTAAGCATATTAGCTTTTCCTAACATATCAATTTTAGTTTAAACATCAGCATAAACCTTCCAGTAACAGGCATCAAGGGCTAACAGGGGTGTTTCACTACAGGCCCGTGGTCTGGTTCCATTTTGGAGGATGTATTTAGCCTCCCTAAATCGTTCTGATTAAATGTGCTTCATGTAGGGGAATTTTATCCAAGGAAAATGATGATGTCCCAACTCAGTTTGAATGGTGAGTCCCAAAGTTTCACCAAATGTGCGGCGTTTCAGAGAAAGGCAGTTGTTTATATAGGTGTTTTTTCTCCTCAAATATCAGCAATTAATGTTTGTAAACATCAAGAGAAATAAACAGCATAAATTGGAAGCTCTAGTAGTAATACAGGTATAAAGTTTCGGGTTCCATTCAGAAAGGCACTGAAAAGACTGAGTTTTCCCATGCTTGTCCTTGATACGTGTACCTATTAATTCCAGAAAGCATTAGCTGGAAATGTTGTCAGAGCAGGTTGCTGTAAAATTCCCTCCATGCTTCCAGCCAGGGTAGTAAGACATGTAGGATAGTCTGCCTTTTTATTATGATGGCACTTCCTGTCCTGGCTTCCATTTGGATGTGCAGCGATGCATGAAAAATAAACGTTGGCTGAGGAAGCTAAATAGATATTTCAGAACCTTCTGAAAAGTTTGCTTTAGTGTTTTAGGTTCAGGTCCACAGATGAGGAAATATCAGATTCCATGATGACAGTGTTATTTTTACCCCATCCCTTTTTACCATCTTTGGATGTCATTCATGGCACATGCTATATAGTTTCTGGGGTTTGATGCTTCACCTTCATTTTAAAAGACTCACCATGGCAATAAACTGATAACTATGCAAGAAAGACGACCTCATGAAAAAGATGCAAGGGTTATGTCACCCTCAGCAGTGCTGTTTTTAAGTAAGCTGGCCTCTAACCTATTCACTTTCTTTTTCAAGTATTATTCCCTGAAGGAACATTTCAAAAATGATGTAGGCTATAGCAATTGTAGAACCTCACTGCTAATGATTTTCCAGCTGAAGCAAAAAAATTACTTTAACCATTTGCTCCTTGGTGTGTTATGCCTCCTTTGTCTGACAATTTAAAGTAGGTAAAAATCACTATGAGGAGTTGGAAATAGAGATTTTGGGGCTAACTGTAACCTTTCCAAGCCGTCTTAGCAGCTTTTGGTTATCTTTGTCTTGAAACAGGATGATATAGCTTAGCTTTCTTGTTACCTGTTCCTGAACTACTGACTCGATAATTGGGATCATATGGAAAATTTAGTAATATCGAACAGTTTTGTGTTGTTGTTTTTTTAATCTAGATCTCAGGTGACTAGAAATCTTGATTAATTCTCACAATACCCTTGTAAAGGACTCAATGAAGTATTATTATGCCTATTTTACACATGTGCTATGAGAGATCCTCAACCTCATTAAGACTGCTTTGCATCACTTGAAAATAATGATGACGATAAGAATAATAGTCATATGTAACTATCTCACTGGCGTATTGTAAAATTAACTCTGCAAACACTTGAGTACATGTATAATTTCACTTTTGTGAGTAGTCTTACTGGAGTCCACTGCTATAAGTCACGTTGTGCATGTGGTTAATTTTTTGTAGTATTTTATCCTTAGTTAGCACTTTGAAAATAGAAAGTGCTGTGTATGTGCTAAATGAGATTATTAGTTGTTACTAAATTAAAAATGTCAGTAAGGAGGATGCATGAGTTGACGTTGCCATAGCGGTCAAGCTACCATATTAAGCAATTTTTATATAACTCTTGGCCCTACTTTGCAGTAAAAAAATAAATCCTCAAAAGCTTTCCGTTTAACTTTATAAGCTGTATATATAAAATACACAATGTACCTTTACTCATATGCCAAAGATCTGCAGCAAAATTGTTTAGTACCAGCATGAGTCTCTGAGCAATTTAAGCCCTTAATCTTTTATGGTATTTTCTCTTGCTCTATCACTCTCTCTCTCTCTGTCTGGCCGTGCAGCTGTCTGAGAATTGCTATCCAAGCAACTTGATTTCAACAACTCAGTGCTTTCTCTTTATAAATATTGTTATTTTTCTAAGAACCAAAGTTCAGTCATTTACTGTAATTGTAACCTGCGTGAAGGCAAATGCAGTAGTTTTACCTTTTTTTTAAGCCACAGTGCGTGGTAACTACATATCCCTGTCTGAAGTTTTAGAGTTTGGGGTGGGGATATGGAGCATTATAACCTAATAAAAGATTTTATGTCATTAAGAATTACCAATTTAATCAGGCCTATCCACTGTCTAGGTTTTTTTATGTTTGTTTGTTTTTTCAAAAATCAGGTTATCAGATCTCTTGCCCATAATCTCTTAGTTTTTGCTAAGCACTGTGGGAGTCATGAGCTTTCAGGAGTTTTATATCTATATTTACAATATTAAGCCATTCTAGAAGAGAGGAATATGGGCACTAAGACTACAAACTGAGGCTAGGTAAAGTTTTTTCTTCTTAGCTCTGTGGTAAATTTCCCACACCATAACTTAATACTTGAAGTATGCATTTCTGGTAGGGTATAGAAACAGATCTAAATTAAACTGAAAAAAGCTAGTCAAGATCTTGGGACTATTAAATATGGAAGAACACTTCAAAGGTATTTGACTTTCTGTATGCTACATACCATTGATTTCATTGATTGTTACCATTGTAAGTTGGATGTTATGACAGTATGGCTCACTATGCACTGGAGTTATGTCTGATTCTCTTTTTATGCAGGTTTAAGATTTTTAAGAGCCCTTAGACTGATACAGTTTTCAGAAATTTTGCAGTTTCTGAATATCCTAAAAACAAGGTAAGACTTTAATGCATACTTAATCTGTCTGTAGTCTACCTTCTCCAGTTTATAGTTATAGTCAGAGGTAATTTCTCCTTTCATAATGCCATTAGAATGAATGGAAGTTACGGTTTGAATAGCACACACCGAAACTCAATTTTTATATATAATATATGTATGTATGTGTGTGTACACACACAAAATACCCATGTGACTTTTTCCCCTGATGTAATTTTCATTAAAGACACTAGACTCTAAGGCACATTCATGAGTCAAGTCATGTTTGAGCCTCATCCATGCAGCTATTCCATCTTTTAGTAATTGTAATTATTAGTTTAATTGGTGACTAGTTTCACTGGTGAACCTGCTGCATTGGTGAGCTAAGTGCCTCCTAATATATGGTATTTTATTTCTCATACGAATATATAGTCATCTCTTGTTTTCTAAATTCCCATTCCATCCTGTATTTCTGGTGAATGGTTTATCAATTTAAATGTCTCTTTGATATCATCTGTTGATATTTCACTTGATACATTTTTATACCTGTAATATTCAAGGGACTGAGTGATTATAAATGCAAAGGCAGAGTGATAGAGCTACACATTGATTAAATAATCCATCCTTCCTCATTCTGAATCCCTACTTTATTGCCTCATTAAATTAGAAATAACTTGCCCAACAAAACACCCAACAGGGAGATGGCAGTTTAGAGATAATCATTATGATTCTTCATCATTATGAAAATCTTAGATTTCAAAAATGTTTTTTACATTGATTTTCCACTCTGGATATCTCATTCCATTCATTGTCATAAGCATTATTTCTTTAGAAGGATGTTTAACATACTTCAGTTAACAACTGTGGTGTTCTTATTTTAACTGCTTTTGTGTGGCAACATACTTGGTATGGGAAGCAGAATGCACATTAGCTACTATTATGCCCATTAGTTAATCATCTTGAAGCACCAAAGGGATGTTGGTGCCATGTTTCACAGCAGCAAAGGGATTAACTTTTTAACATGCATTAAAATACACCAGCTAAAGTATTGAACTACTGTTCTAGTAATTATTTTTAAATACTAGACGTTCAGTTCCACTTTAAAATCCCCCTTCTCTTTCCCTATTCATTCATTCATCCCATATTTGAGGGTGTGTAACTCAGGTGAGTTTATTACCCTTAATGAGCAATGAACCCATGTAAATCACTCTACTGTTCCTGAGTAAATAGGCTCTTCAGATGTGCACAGGTTCATGACAACCAGCAGGCTCTGCAACCCTTTAAACCTTAAAACTGTTCTCATTAGTCAACCTTTCATATTGAAAGAAATCCTAAATGACTCTGGAACTGGCTTAAGATCTGCCTGGAACTGTGTGAGCATGTAGCAAATGTAAAATAATGAAACTAGTTTAATAAACACACAGAGAAACTGCAGTCCTGTAGCCTTAAAATTCCACTGGTCCTGCAGAGAGAAAATGTAATTGTTACAGAAACTCAGTGTTTTAAAATCTCCTTGCAGAACACAAAGGATATTATCCAAAGCCCACTGAAGTCAGTAGAAAGACTCACACTGACTTCAGTAGGCTTTGGATAAAGGTTCAGATCCCCTTCAGGAGGGGTGGAATTTTAAGGCTTCAGAACAGTAACTGAAGGGGAGATGCATTAATTAAATGTGTTCCATTTAAAGCTAGCTTAGGACTTGACCCCTTTGTTCATAATAACATTTGTCTGGTGCCAAACTTTACTCCCAAATTAGATGCTCATCATCTTTGTAATTATTTACATGAATATGCAGGCATCTGTAAATCTCCTGTTCTGATTACTATAAAGCCCTTCAAATCCAGCTTACTTATGTGGCTTCCTTTCAGTTTTACTCAGTTGATTAACCCAAACTGGTTTATCACTAAACAATTCATTTAATTTAAAAATCATCAAAGGCCTCAAAATAAATTGTTTTATGTGTCCCACCCTGTTCTTGAGCATGCAGTAATCAGACATATCTGATATCCCATGTCTCATTTAATAAACCTAAAGACAATTTATAAAATACTACTGGTGTCCAAAAAGTATCATTTTATAAAATTTGTGGGCCAAACTGGAATGAATGAGTATTATGTTATTGACTTCAATGGAGTAGCCTTCAGTTATACTAAACCTGAAATTAGACCTGGAAGCTTTATTGTTGGTAGTGGTGTTTTTAAATGGAATCAATGTGCAAAATTAACCCCATAACCTAAAAACAGAAAAAGAAAGAGGGAGGAAAATGTATCTGATAAGCATTAAGAATAAATAATAATGGATCAAAGTGTACTAACCATGCACATAAGTATAACTTGTAACCAGACACATCTAGCATAAAAGCCCATTGTGATAGCTGCTTTTACAGATCTAGACTAATACGGTTACCCCTCTGATACATTGTGATAGGCCATTCATCTGTTATCATAATAGCAGAACAAAAATTGTATGGAATTCTAGCCAGCACTAACAAACACAATTTCCATCAGTGATGCTCATAGGTACTATATATTAAAATTATTCTGTAAATAAAATCAAATGTGGAAAAAGAGAGTTTTTCATGATGTTTTTGTATTATAATCTTTCAGATGAGATGTAAAACCAAGGTGCTGACAACTTGTGGTTACTAATAATCTTTTAGCACTTTTGCAAGAGTTAGAACAGTTAACTCAGTGAACTCACTAAATTCCTGTTTTGTTTAAATACATTCTGCCTACATAAATTCTAACAGAAGTTTGTTATATACAGAGGTGTTGCTCACTTTCTGTCCTAAACTGTGATTTAGAACTGTATGCTGTAAAACAGCTGCTGCATTCTGTCATGCAGATGACTTCACTTCAGTCACAGGTGAAGTGTTTCCTGGATAGAGAGAGCTGTAAAACATGCTAGGATCCTGTATTATGCTTCTGTAGGCATTTTAAAATATTGTTGTTCATATCTGAATATGAAGGCCAAATACTGTTGAAGCCAATGGGAAATGCATGCACATGTAGCAGCTGATTTGCAAGGGAAGCCAAATACCAGAAGGCTCAAGATAGAGCCTGAAATGTTCAGCTGCAATAATAAATACAATTTATCATTATCAACACTGAAATAATTATATTTTAAACATTAACTCTTTGGATTATTTAAACAATTCTGAATGTATTATTTCATATTCCTCTCTTAAAAGTGATCATGCTTGTGTGAAGAATGCTCGAAACAAATAATATAAGACACCATTTTAGTATGTTGTGTGTTCAGCAGCAACATCTATTGACAAGCATGGTGTAATACTGATGGATTATGCAGCACATCCCGTCTTCTCTATCTTATGTGCGAAGACAGTGCATGTAATATTTGGTCTTGCTGGGAAGGAAAAGAATTCCCCTCCATTGGAAAATATGATTGACTTTAACCTCTAAATTAAAATTACTGCCTGCAAGGTTTTATTTTATATAATACGAAGTCAAAGAGAGACGCTGAGTGAATGTAGCAATTGAAGGACTAGGATTAAAGGAACAAATCTCATTCATACCATCAGCAGAAGGGCCATTCATAATACTGTGATCCACAGGAAGCAGCTAGAACACTTTACAAATGGAAAGGAATATATTAAACAGGTAGTTGTTGGGTGTTGTGTAATTATCAGAACATATAAAAAATTCCTAACTGTTCTTTAGCAGATCCTCTGTGGATGCAGAAAGAGTTTACAGCCTACTTGTGTAAACTGAACCTCTAGGAGGCTAACCATGTCCCTTACTAATTTAAAGTTTATGTACTTACCTATGAAATGTAATATATCTTTTTCAGAATTGTTAGTTTTTTTCTCCCATGTTTTAGAAGATTGAATATAGTTAGTTTTTTCCCCTCACCATTTTATACAAGATTTCAATAGAACTACAGGGCTTTAGGTAAGCCTCACAATAAGGGATTTTGCACAGATGTTAGAAAGAGCTTAAAGAGCAGGAAAATGTTTGTGATTAATCTTTCATCTATATTTAGTCTCTGGCAGAAAGACAAGGGTATTTCGTAAAGGACAGACAAGGTACAATTATGAATAAACACACAAAAAATAAAATAGACCTAAAGAAGAATCAAAGTAGTGCTTCAATATCATTTATTTATTTTTATATATCGATATATAAAAATAAAGATAGGACCTGGAGGCCGATTGACATATTATTGCATTACTGAGAAGCTTTTTCCCCCTGAAATTCATGGATGAGCAATATTCAGACTTTGATAATGAAGCACAGCATCCTATGAATGATGCCTTTTGGTCTAATTTAAGAACCACAGAGGTTTGAATCCTATGTTATGATCAAATGTAGCCACTAATATAATATATAATATAATATAATATAATATATAACCATTTACCTACTCCGGTGGGACAACTGGCATACTTAAAATTATCCGCATGCTGGATTGGGGTGTCAGTCTATTTCAGAGTCTGTATTGCTCAAAGACGTTCAGACAGCTGAGTATGAATGTACTTAGCAAACTGAATGACAAACGTTTGATCAATTAGAAAATCACATTTTTTAATCCATTATCTTCTACCAGTGTGAAGGTTACTCTTAAAATAAAAAACACTAACAGTACTTTCACCATCTTTTCTTTACGAAGAGCCTTTTAAATTTAATTATAAAACAAAAAAACAGATAAAATATATTTATAAGTGTAAAAATCAAATCTTACCTCAGAGGTTCTCAACCTATTTACCATTGTGGGCTGCATATGCAGCTCTCTGTGTATTATGCAGGCCACATCCACAGAATATATATACTACCTGTAGGGCCCTGAGGGTCACATGGACCAAAGCTGAATTCTGGTTTGAACTAAAGAATATCTTTTAGAAAAAAACATTCAATCTTGATGGGGCAAAGTAACTTGACTCCAGTAGGGCTGCAGAGGCTCATCTCGTCATTTGCAAAATGGGGCCTTATGTATGAACTGTAAATGTAAACATTATTTAATTTGGAAGCCTAATCTTTACCACTATCATTAGTGCATTGCCACATCCACAACTCCTTCCCCCCCTAACGAAGCTGTGCCTTCAATAGCTACAATTTAGCCCCAAATTATATATGATTGGACAGTTAAAAAACACCATGTTATCCTGCTTGTCTACCTTCTATCCCTCAGGACCCAGTATAGCTACAGATCTGGGTTCTGATCACATAAACATTCAAAGACATGCAAATACACATCCAGAGGGGACTGAAGGGTCAGGATCATGATGTATCAGTCTGTAAAAGCTTTAGGAAAAAATAGTTCCTACACATGAACATCTTCCAACCTAGATTATTGCAGACACTAATAAAGTTTTCCAAAATACTCCAAGAGTATTTAAAGTTAAAACATTAAAATTATGCTTGCTTATTAGCTGGGGGATTGTTATTAGCTGAAAATGAGATTGAATTACAGCACCATGAACTCCTAAATCTCTAGCTAATCTATGTATTTGTAACATTTTTGTGTGTTTTATAAAAAGGAAAAGTATCTTATCTGATACTTATGTACAGTTTTAGCTTGATAGCTGAACTACTAATATCAAAAGTAGAGGTGGTCAAATCATTTATAATATAATAAATAATATTCATTTCTATTTAACCCTTTTTCCTATTTGCATATTGTTCTCTAACTGATTTTGATGTCTGTTCATGTATTTGATACTTGCAAACATTAGTCAATTAATATTAAGAAAGTTTATGCTATGCATTCACATCAACTAGTCCTTATTCAGAATGTGCAATCCATCACCTGAGTCACGTGGTATTGTTTCTGCTCTTTGGCTGGATGATTGAAACTTTTTAAACAGGAAAATAATTAATAATGCATTTTCTGGTACAAATTTTGGGATAAACCATGCACCAAAATAGGTGGAATTTTCAAGATTAAAAAGATTGGTCCTGCTTTGAGCAGCGAGTTGGACTAGATGACCTCCTGAGGTCCCTTCCAACCCTGATATTCTATGAAATATGTTCATGCATACCTACTGACCATCTGGATGCTCAAGAATAATGAATAAAATAATCTCACAGAAGATAGCAAATTGACCTTCTTGCTTTTATTCCTTTATACAAGAAAGTGTTTTCACCAGCAATGTGTTGCAAAATCATAGATAATATGGGGGAAACCCATAGAAGCACCAGTACACTGCAAGTTTCATCATCCTCTTGCAGAAAGGAAATGCCTCCCCTCCTCCCACAAAGGGGGCAGGACATTCACATGGAGACCTAACACCCTTACCTTATCCTAATTCGCATGACAGAATAGCTCCAAATTTACCAATCAGAATATAGCGTCTACAGATTACCTGCAATAATCTGTTCATTGATTATTTTCCATATGTGCAGGATAAAATCTCAATCCCGCAATGATTTGCACAGGTGTTTAACTTTATACGTGATGAGCTATTCCACTGAATTCAGTAAATGCATTTTTCACAAATGGGGCTGCTCACGGTATATAAGGTCTCTGCAGAAATGAGGCTAAAAGCAAAAAGCATACTGAAGAAACACACCAAGCAGAAAAAATGAAACAGATTGGAAAAAAAGAAGAGATGTACAAATACATGTTATAAGTATAAAAGGTCTGTTTCCAAGATGATATAAATTGATGTTGCTCCCGTGAATTCTTTGGATCTACACCAGCTGAGAATCCGGCCCAAAGTATTTATGCTGAACTAATTGCTATTCAGAATCCAAGCAGAAATAAGTAGAGGGAAAAAGAGAGAGAGAGAGAGGAATAAAGAAAGGAAATGGTAATGTGACAATAGAGAAAGAATGGATGTTTTAGGCCTGTGGTATCTCCTATTTGATCATGATCAAATCTCCTAGAACTTTTCTAAAATATCATTCACTCAATTTAATAGCTTCACAAAAGCTGCATATAAAACCATTTAAATCTGTGAAAGCAGACATTACAAGCTGTGTAATAATGTTTTTTGCATATTTTTTTCAGTATTTTTTAAATTCCCAGACAGCGCCTGTTCCTGTTCTCACAAAAATCTATATGAAGAACTTCAGGCCTAAAGTATATACACAGTAAACTCTCTTCCTGTGTACATATACTCATTAAAAAGTGTGTTTATCTAATTTGTGTTCCTGTTAAAACTTACCTGTAAAAGCAGCAGAGAGTCCTGTGGCACCTTATAGACTAACAGACATTTTGGAGCATGAGCTTTTGTGAGTGAACATAAGGTGCCACAGGACCCTCTGCTGCTTTTACAGATCCAGACTAACACGGCTACCCCTCTGACAACTTACCTGTAGAATATAATATATATTTGTTCGTTTGTGCAGTAATTCCATCAAGCTGGTGAATCTGTGCTCTATATTTATCAGCACATGGCTGACAGCAGCTGGGTTCATACATTTGGTAAGTATACTTGAAAATTTGGTAAGTATACCTGAAAATACTTCATCGGGTTTTTTTCATGGATCAGCTCCTCTGACCTGCTTTATTACCTGAAATTACCTTGCTTAGGATAATCGCTTGACACTGTTGCAAAGTACAACAAAGAAAGGCATCAAAGCTTCCTGACTTTCCAGCCTTGTACCCAAAACTATTTCTGAACAGTAAGTGATATTCACTTCATTAACCTCTGTGTTTAGTTCAGAAACAGTTACATAAGTCTGGGACTTGGATTTTAATAGAACTCTTTTCACATCGTACCACTAGGTGGCAATATTTCCTTAATAATTACCAAGTGTACATGTCAAAAAAGTCTGGTACAGCATAAATGATAATGACACCCAGTCTCTAAGAATGGCCATCCTGAGAAACACATGGCTTCGCCAAAAAAGCAGTTCTGTATTTTCAGAAGAATTAATCTGATTTACTAACATTTTAGAGTAGTTTCTTAGAGATTAGTTCTCTGCTTTATTCAGTTTTAAAAAAAAAAAAATCGTATCACTTTCACCCCGACAAAAATATTATTTATGTTTGATGGTTTAAGCTCTTATTCAGTATTGATTAGCTGTATATTTTAACTTCTATAACTAAAAAGATCTCAGTTGTAAAGTAATGGCATTAATCTGCATTTTAAAAGTTAAAAAAGCAATAGAAGTTTTGAAATGAATAGTTTACTGTCAATTGTATTTTGTAAATACAATTTAATATGACTTTAGACGTACATTACGTAGCAGATAATTTTGCCTAACTCAAGGTCAGTAAGACATCAGGTTGTTAGTAGTATCAATCTATGCAGCAACGGATTTTGGGCCAGATTCTATTTTCAGTTACATCAGTGTAAGTCTGGAGTAACTTCATTGATGTCAATTGAATTATTCTGAATTTACATTAGTGTACATGTGGTTAAAATTAAACCCTTGATCCTTTAATTATGGAAGGTAGTCATTTGTCCAAATGTCTGTTTTCCACTCTAAGAAAATATTCATATCATACATACCATTTCAAAATTGGAATGTCCTATAATGTCCTTATTTCTGTTGATGACTACATTTCTAACACCTATACCACACAGGAAAATGATAAAAGACAAAAACATCCTAGCACTTGTGAGTGAACACTTGAAAAAGCCATCTCTCTGTATATGACCTATCCTCAAAGGAAATCTGCACAATACTTTCAAAATATGCTTGTCTCTTTTTCACCATAGGCATTGACTCCATGGGTGCTCTCGGGCTGGAACATCCATTAAAAAAAAGTTGTGGGTGCTCAGAACCCACCAGCTACAACTGTTTGGCAGTGTCCTTGATCAGCTAATCTGGGGTGCGGCTGATCAGCAGCACTGCCAAACAGCTGACTGGCAGCTCAGGGAGAGGCTTGGGTTAGAATGGAGATTAAGGAGCAGTGGGAGGGTGGGGACCTCGAGGAAGGGGCAGAACAGGGGAAGAGGCCGAGCGAGGGCTTGGACTCGGGGTAGTGAGTGGAGCTAGTGTGGGAAGAGATGAAGGGAGGGTGGGGCCTTATAGGAAGGGGCAAAGTGGGGTTGGGGCCTTAGGGTAGAGTGGAGGTAGGGCACCCCTGGGGAAAAATAAAAGTCAGCACCTATGTCTCTCCCCAACAGCATTGGGTCCAATGAAATATATTATCTCACCCACCTTGTCTCTCTCATTTCACAAATACTCCTCTGTGACTTTTGTGATACAAGCATCATCATAGACTTTATTTAGTGCTTCCAAAGACCGAGACTCAGGGTATGGTAGGTCTACACTACCGATTAAGTCAATCTAACTTATGTTGCTCCGGGGTGTGAAAAAAACACCCCCTAAAGGATGCAAGTTACAGCGATCTCAGCGCTGTCCACACCGGCGCTATGCCGGCAGGAGATGTTATGTTGGCCAGAGATGGCCAAAACATGTTATAATTGTGCCATGCATTGCTGTAAATTATTTATTAGTAGTTTAGGTATTATTTTTCTATATTTGAGAAGCAGGTTTTTAAAAGTTTAATAATGGTTGATTTTCTGTTTCAGTGTTTTTCACACTTTCTTTGCATACTTCTCTGTGCAGGTGCTCCAATTCTACTGCAGGGGTTTCTCAAATTTATAATTTTATAATGTGGACCGCATCTTATGGAAAGATTATCATATGGATATTTTCCTTCCCATTCATAATCACATATCATCCCTGTGATAACTGCAATAGCTGGCTACATGGGAAAATAACATTTGGAAATTACTTACTGTTTTTTAGCTGCTTTTTATGAAATTTATGAGCTGGAAAATAAAGGGGGGGAGTCAGACCCATGAAACCAACCAGTTCTCCTAGGAACCAGCAAGTGATCCATAGATCACAGTTTCGGACCCTCTGCTCTATAGTAATTTTAAACACAGATCTCTGTATGGAATTTGAAAGCATTTTATTTACCATTAGGAAACAAGATAAAGTCACTCTGCTTTCTTCCCATTCTTGTAGCCTGAAGTGCTCAGGAAGCTTGGGAGGAATGGTTAAAAATGGCAAGCTTATTTTTTTAATTGCTTTGTTTATTTCCATATTCAGAAGTTTAAGAGAGAACTGTTCAGTTAGGTGCCTTTTAGATTGTGCCCAAATATTTTCAAGTGCTTCTATTTGTCTGCATGTACTTCTGCAAGAATTGAATAAAAGAGACTATCACTTGAGCATGCACAGAATTCTCCCAGAGTTTTGATTGCATAGATTAATGTACTTACTAGCGTTGCAGGTTCACTTCAGGGATCCTTTTGAAAATTTGCTCCTTGGTGAATTTCAGACTGGAACCAGTCTTATAGTCAATCTAAGTTGTTACTGGTCACTGTCAGAGAAAGGATGCTGGACTAGATGGACCTCGTGTCTGATCTAGCTTGGCAATTCCAGTCTTATAGTTTCATGAAAATAGGTGGTTATAAAAGAACTGTAGCTTACAAAATCTCAACCAATTCATTGGTCAGGCCATAATGAACTCTTGATATTTGTAGCAGTTCTGTCTGCTGGGTATAGTGAGATCTGCTCAACTGTTTAGTCATCTATAATTATCTTTCCCTCTGATGTTTGAGCATAAATCATGTTCTGCTGATAGTAAAGAAAAGAATTGAGTTTTGATTGTAGAAGCTTGTGCTTATGGAACAAAAAGTTATGAGTTTTTGGAGCTAGAGATCTGTTTCTTTTAACATATACATGTGGTTAACTAACGACCATTACTATGCACAAGACATCATTGGCATTATTTTAGAAGGAAAAGGAAAGTGAGACCATCTGGATTCCAATATGAACTAAATACTCTAGTAATGATTGGTGATAGTGTTTTCCACAAGTAACGTAAGCAAGAGGACCCTGTATGGTAGCAGTGGAATTGTACAACTCTAATTAAGGCAGAATTTGGTCCTTTATTGGTAAAATGTTTCCAGCAGATTATGTATGCCAATTAGAGAAAAGTAAGTAATTACAACTAGTATTAACCTATTACTGCCCTATTAAATTATTGTATTTGTCCTTTTATGTTGTAGGTGGAGAACTCAGGGGATCCATGGGAAAATTTCCAAAATAACCAACCACTTACATATTGGGAATGTGTCTATTTACTAATGGTTACAATGTCCACTGTTGGCTATGGAGATGTTTATGCAAAAACAACCCTTGGTCGCCTTTTCATGGTCTTCTTCATCCTCGGGGGATTGGTAAAATCTTTTTATTGCTACTACTACTTTAATACCAGCTCTTTTATATCTCCTAAAGTTTATTAAGCAGCAACCTGAACTATAGCATCTGGTTTAGTAAGTTAAAAACATAAGAATTTTAAACAATTCTTTTTCTTTTTATAAGACAAGTATTTTGTTAAGCCAGATCTTGTCACGCTTTTGGAGAGATTGTCATTAATCTACAGTAAGAATAACTCCAATATATTTAAGAAAGTAATGCATGTAAATACATGAAGTGCCTTAGCAATTCTATTTACAGTATTATTTACAGTCCATTACTTTTCAGTGACACTATTGTGCATTGTTTGATGATGGTCATTGATATTTTGAAGGAAGTTTGCGGTTTCAAGAGCCCTCCCTCACCCTCTGTGTTCCTTCCCAGAATTCCAACAAACACTGTGGCTTAGTACTGCCTTAAAGAGCAGCATGCCTGATCCAGACATTAGCAAACCATGCTCTCTTTAATTTCAAACATGCAACCATGTCACAGTAGACTAGGTTTAGTATAAACACAACAAATTTCCTTTTAACTCAGCAAATTGTATCACTCCTTTTCCTGTTCAAATAAGTATGTACACAGCACTAAAATTGCTAATTGTTCTATGTCAAATTACCTTTTTTTTTATCATTACTAGTACCACTACAGCAACTGCTGCATTTTGTCTCTTAAAAGAGCAGTTTATGTTAAGATTTATACTCTGTAAGGTAAGTGTGAGTTAAAATTCATTCACAATATATGCATTGTACATTTACATGCATATATGTATTGTTATACACATATTTATTGTACATATGCATATGTCTCTCTGTAGCAGGTATATGTATAAGAGATACATTATCAATGCAATATGTATAATATATATGCACTTACATACAAAAGACACACATATTTGCATATGGATAAAGAGACCAAGTTGACTGGGCAGCAGCTCTTAGAAGTATCCAGGCACAAGCAAGATGTTTGTTGGACAAAACATGGCAGATCATTTTTTTCCCTCCTTACTACCTTTTTCTGTCACGTGTTCTTACAAATCTTTGAAAAACAAAACTTTTGAAAAAGATTGTTTTTGTTTTGGGTTTTTTGGGGGAATTGACATCATTTTGATTCTTGAGAGCGGTCAAACGCTTGGCACCATATAGTTTTTATCTTCTTTTGAATTTTCATTAAGGGGAAAAAAGTCCATCTATCTCCACCCCCCCCCAAAAAGGAACAATAGTAATATTCACTTTTTTTTTTTTTTTTGCAGCATGTAATCTTTGAATAGCTTTTTCCCCTCCTCTTCAGGAAGAATTAGACAAAGCCAATATTTTATAATTAGATGCCAATTTGACTTTATTTTGTTCTTTTTGTTTTGTGTGCTTTTTCCCTCTTTTGACCATTACTTTAGTTTACCAAGTGTACATCTTCTTCAAGACCAACTTTTACATTGAACCCTCTTATTTTGTTTTATAATTTGCTTTTTTATTTTTTTTTAAATTTAAAAAAAACTTTTAAAGTTCTAATTCTTTTGCATTTTCAGATCTTAAAAGATATATATCTTCTGAAAATATTCATCATTCCCCTTTCTTTGGCCTCTCTTTTTAGTCTTTTCTTCTGTCTCCTATCTTCTTCTTAGGCCATGTTTGCCAGCTACGTCCCTGAAATCATAGAGTTAATAGGAAACCGCAAGAAATATGGTGGTTCCTATAGTGCGGTTAGTGGAAGAAAGTAAGTATTCCAAGAGGCTCTGCTGCCTCTGCTGCAGTAGAACACTCTCTGCATGCCATTTTCTTTTTTTGTTTTTTTGTTTCATGCATGTAGGCAATGTTTGCTCGCTACGTGCCAGAAATTGCTGCTCTCATCCTTAATCGGAAGAAATACGGCGGGACTTTTAACTCAACCCGAGGCAGAAAGTAAGTCAAAAAAGACCAGGTGTGGTTGTGACACACTAAAGAACCCCTGAAAGTGGTGACATCTGACTCATGGACACTTCTTAATATGCTTGTGCTCTGTGACATCAAAAGTCACCACCAGAGAGTTGTCACACTATGTTATTAGAGACCTGGGCCATGCTAAGGTACAAGTCACAATATTTTGCCCCTTTTTCTAGAGAATCTCTGGATACCACTAGAACTAAATTGATATATTAGGAAGGAAGGAACCCTGCTATTGCATCTGCAGTTAGCTTGTGGAACAAGGTCATACCTCACTTTTCTAAGCATCAACCAGTTAGACATCACTTGATTATCTCTTGAGCAAGTAATTATACTGGTCATCATTTTGAAATTACTCAGTCCATGAGAAAATTGGGTATGGCAGAACACAACATGGGCACTTTATGTTGTCCAGGTTATTTCATTATGATGGCCACACTGGAAGATGATATTGCTACTTTTCATTGATCAAATCCTAAGAGATGCTAACTACATGCAGCTCCAATTGACTTAATTTGGTATTTGCAGGTGCTCGGCACTTCTCAGGATTTAGAACAGTCTTTTAAAAACCATTACATACCCTACCCTGAAAAAAGATATGCTAATCCTAAAAAAAAAAAAGAAAAAGAAAAAGAAAAGATGAATCCATTGTCAGAGTAGTGCTATACCCACATAAGAATAATTCTTTTTGGCTGGTAACAACACTTATGCTTAAACAGGCCACATAAACGTTCAAAAATTAACTGCTTTACATTTCCATCGAATGCCTTTTTTTTCCATCTTGATCATGTTACAACCAAGTCTATCTGAAAGCCATGTTAGATCTGTTGGGAAATAGCCTCAAATAAGGTCTATGTATTGAGAGAATAATTTTCTCTTTTCTACCCCACTCTACTAGTTTTCCCATCTTCCCTTGAGTTCAGCTCATCCTTCTGCCATTCCAGTGCAGAGACGGAGAAAACTGGCCTGTTGTCCTCAAGACTTTTCACATACACTTTCCCACAGAACATAATAGAGGATACTCTGAATAATCCTTTCTAGTTGAATCTAATTGTTTGTCCCTCCCCACATCTTTGAGAATTAAGTATTTCAGTTTAGTCCCTTTGAAAACATAACTTTACATATGATGTTCATGTGACATGAATATGGTAATATCAAGTTATTTCTCTTCCTTGCTGAGTTGAGAGTCTCTAAAGATGTGTAACCATTTACCAGCTAATTCCTGAGCACAGATTTGCATCATGTGATCCACAAGTAAAAGCTTTTCCTTCACTGATTTCTTATACCACTGAGCATTACAATATGTCCCAGTGAAGCAGAGGACTCCTTAATCACTCTTTTCCTCCTCCACACCCCCTGCTTTTTTTAAATACTCTCAAATGCCTAAAATACGCAACTACAACCAGTACCAGAATCTGCAAGCACAGTTCACTCAAACCAGTTGGGTCTATAATCCTCAAGATTAACAAAAGCGTTTTCATTGTCATTTGCCTTCTCTGACCATGAGAAAGAGGCATCACTAGTTTCTCCAAAATGTTTATTCTTAATAACTGTCTATTCAGTTTCCTATATGCAGTCCCAGATTTCTTAAGTCTAGAAGCTTTTCAAACATAAAACTGCAGCATTTGCTGGTGTAACTCTTATTGGAGTTTCATCAGCAGAGAATATGACCTAATAAATACAGTTATAAAAATACAGTTTCAATCCCCCTAGTCTAGTGTTTTTTGTCACTGGTACCCAGCATTGCTCTGTTGTCTCTAAACTTGGATCTGATCTTCAGTCAAACTCCAAAACCCTGAAGGCCTCAACTCCCAGATCACAGGCTTCCCGCTAGCTTTGGGGCTTGCTTCATCTTATTTTTTCACAGCTTTTTCTTTTTGCTTTATTTATATGTGCTCTATTTGTTTTTAGCTCTTTCTCTGTTGGTCTCTGCTGTCCATATTGCTTGTCAATTATACTCACTCTGTCATTGGCACACAGACTGTTCAATTTACTTTACGCATTGTTTCCTGGTTCAAAAGCTAATTACTAAGTACTTTAAAGAAGTCCTTTGCTCACGTGGATCTATCATCAGAGAGTATAAGCTTGGGAACTGCTCAGTAAAAAGCCATTAGCACCCCTTGTTTGATGTTGCTTTTGCAGTCAGTAGAACAAGAATGATGAAATGTTATGTTTGGCCAAAATTTGAGTTTTCATTTGGAATTCAGTGTTGAGAGAATGGGCTGTCAGAACCAATAAGTTTTCCTTCACTTGGGATATGGGCATGTGGAAGTAATTAGCAATGTAAGGTCTTTAGTTGAGCAACCAAGCATAGATTCTGGCAGCAAACATAATGAGAAACTACAGTTGTTCTATTTCTAATGTCAAAAAATTTCCAGATAAAATTAAAAGTGTCTACAAAATGAAAGCAGCTAAACTTTGTTGAAAGATGTTGTTCAGACTCTTAAAATAGCATGTGTGTTTGATTTTTCTCTCTGAGAAATAAAATATGTGTAGGGTGTGTGTGCACACATACACGCACAAATCACAAATATTGTATATATAAAATAAGGTGTCTATCCAAATTACAGTATTACATATAGTAGGAAGTTAAAAAAATGATTTACCAGTTCTGTGTCAAAAATAATAGAAAATTGCATTATCCAGTTTCAAGACCAAGGATATATTTTGGGAGAGTTTGCTGTAAAGTTATACCTATTGAAGTAGCTGGAACCTAGGCATATAAAGAATTCCCAGTACCTTCAGTCATTCAAGAAAAAATATTAATTTTGACCTTGTTTGCACAGTAACTTTCAACCAAAAAGATCCCAAAATGTTTTACAAACTATGACTCATTTTGCTTGTTACAGAAACACGTTCACCCTTGGGGTGAGGTGCACAGATAGCTTGGGAATAGAAAGAGCTTTATGTTGCAAAATGTCCTGTGTTTTTTTTAGTTACATCAAATGTGTAGGACCTCAGCTTTGCAACCTGTTCCAATAATGAGACCTCTAAGAGTACAGTCAATAGAATGCCATGCAAGAGAATTTGTTCAATACTGACTTTGAGCAAAGTGTCATTTACTGATTACCAACGTTATTTATTTAGTATTTCATATGTCACAAAAAAGCACACTGAGGTTTCCCATATAAATACTGACCTTGTTCAAATCTTGCTTACCTCATGATATTTGATACAGTTACAACCCACTGTACTATGACTGCAGCAGACAAATGATTAAAAAAATTCCTCAATCCATAATTATCTTTGAGTTTACAATTCTTCTCTATGGAGAATGAGAGCCATGTTTAATAACTGGAATGAAATGACCACACATCATTTAAGGAGAATGTTGTAACCTGCATATTGTAAGAAAGGGACAATTTAAGTTGAAAATAAAAATATAAAGTTAATTCAGTGGGACAGTCATAAAGGAAAACAATTCTACTTTTCTAATGTTACTAATGGGAGTAATGGTAAATATATTATTATTCAGTATACTTTCTACTTTCAATGTGAGTATATAAGGAACCTGTTTGTTCTGTCCCATAAGATAAAGCAACCACCTATCCTCCCTCCTTTCCATTAATTTCTAGTGATCAGATTTTGTATGCTAAACTATTCTGCCCTTTTTTGCAAATATTTTTTAAAAGACCATTTAAGGTGGATAGATGCAAAGTACTATATATGACATTGCCTGTGATTTGTGGCATTCCCATTGATGTGTGTGGGAGTTTGGTCCTCATATTGAGAACTTTGGTTCTAATTTCTGTATTGCACCATCAGTCTGTAAAGTAAAGAATGGTCTAGTGGTTAGCAATCTGAATGCCCTGGTCCTGTTTTTGGTTCTGCCACAGATTCCTTATTTGACTTTGGGTAATAACGTAATTTTTCTGTGACGCAGCTGACCTATTATTATAATTAATAGGCTAATACCTACCCCAGAGGGATGTTGTGAGGATTAATTGATTCATGTTTATGCTTTCTGCAGATGAAGGGTGCTATCTAAGTGTGAAGCAGAGAGAAGTTTAAAGTCAGAGTTAAATATTATAGTCTGCTATGTGCAGTATTATATATGGTTTATTTCACTATAGACAAAACAAGTACTGTACAAGAGCTGTGTTTTATGTATTCAAGCAATTTCATAGGTGGATTTCTAAATATAAAGTATATTTAGCAGACAATGTGGTATTGTACTGCTGAATAATATATTATGTTACAAATGGCAATGGTAACATATGATCCATTATAATATCTGGACATCAGGAACCTAGTGATATATTGCATGCTACAAAGGATGAGGGTGTGGAAGTAATTGTTAACTAAATTAGTAGCATGCTAGGATCATGAAGAACAGGCATAGTAGTTTGCTGTGATTAATACTGGACAAAAACAGATGGAGGGGGAAAAGTTAGATATAACATGATGTGAGAAGGGAGAAAAGGCTGTGTGATCTGGGAAGTGCAATATAATAGAGGACCTGTAGATCAGGGAACAAAACAAGAAAGATTATAAACTCAAGAAAGCAGGCAGTCATTTTTTACTATGGGTATCAACAGTTACCAGACGATAATCTATATCTTGAATATTGTGATGTCATTATTTCCCCTTGGTGATTGCATTCTTCTGAGGAGTTCTGAGATTACCAACCAGTCCCTATAGCCTATGTATAGTCCTTCTCATTTTAAAACTTTCAGCTCAACAGAAACTATAAGGGGCTTCTTTTGGAGCCTGTCAGCAAGCACTCCTGGATTAGCCTGCAGGGGATATTTTAGAGCACGGCACAGCTGACCATATATGGATGAACAGGACACCACCAAGTCCAGTGTCTGCTGGCTGATAGGGAAACAGACCAGGGACTCTAGATCAGTGGCTCTTAACTTTTCCAGATTACTGTATCCCTTTCAGGAGTCCGATTTGTCTTGCGTACCCCAGGTTTCACCTCACTTAAAAACTATTTGCTTACAAAATCAGACATAAAAATACAAAAGGGTCACAGCACACTATTACTGAAAAATTGCTTACTTTCACATTTTTACCATATAATTATAAAATCAATTGGACTATAAATATTGTACATACATTTCAGTGTATAGTATATAGAGCAGTATAAACAAGTCATTGTATGAAATTTTAGTTTGTACTGACGTCACTAATGGTTTTTATGTAGCCTGTTGTAAAACGAAGCAAATATGTAGATGAGTTGATGTAACCTCTATATACTCCCAGGAGTATGCATCCCCTTGGTTAAGAACCACTGCTCTAGAGTGCAGCCACTAGACTTCAAAGCCAGTCAATTTGCGCCAACCTCTGAAAGGTTGGGAGAATCTCTTTAACAACTTAGTGTTTGGATGCTCTTCTGAACTTTTCCAACCAACTTTTTTACTATGAAATTCAGGCTGGTGTTCTCATGAGATCAGTTTTTCTCATTAGATTTTCAGAGATTCTTGGTTTTGTCTACAAAAAATTCTGCAAATGTATTCTTCCTTGTGGTATTTTGGAACTTAAATTTCTAGTCCTAGCCAAAGTACAAATTATAGAGATATTTGAAACTTTAAAAAAAAAAAAAGCCCAAAAGCCAAATTAATGTTTCTGAAATTGTTAGTGCCAAGTTCTGTTCTTAATTGATCTGAACTGATTTGCTCCTTCCTAAATTAACATGTTATTTTACAGTTATGATGTCCTCATTAATCTTGGAATCAGAATGGCCCTTGCTTAATTGTTTTCTGTATGTATGCACGTGCTTTGTAGCTCACGTGATCAGAATTGATTCAAACACTGAAGAATAGTATCCCAAAAGAAATTAGTGGGCCATTTAAAATGGGACTGGACAAAATACTAGAAAAAAATACTGTAAGGAATAAACCTGTAGTGGAGAGAGAGAGATTTTTTTTTCATCTTTGATTTCTATTTTATTATTAGTCTATAGTTCTTAGGTCCAAATCCTGCTTGCCTTACTCATACTAACTGCTATGGTTGTTTATGAAAAAAGTGAGCTAAATGTGACTCTGTATAAATACATATTATACATAAATCTATTGATAGTAAAGATTAATGCAAGTTACTATTTTAAATTTTCAAATCAGAAACATTTTAATCATCCTGAGATATTGTTCTAGTTAAGACATGTGCTTAAGACTTTTATTTTAATCAAAGCGCAGTGCTGTGTAAGCTATTAAAATCTCTTGTTTCTCCTCTCTCATGATCTGCTCTGCTTCTCAGAGATTTCTTCAGATTTCGTACATTTATAAGCTATATATTAGCAAATCATCAACATATCATCAGGAAGGATCATCTGTTAGAGATTCCTTCCAGAAGGAAATGTGGGACTCAATAACTGAACTTCACAGAGATAAAAAAAGAACTGTGGACAGACAGATACAGTAAACAGACAGACAAACAGATAATTTAAGTTGACAGGCCATCTTGAACTCATTAGACATACTGGTTTGATTAGGAATTAGAATGACTTATTTTTTTTAACTTAGCTGAATACCTTGGCAAACAGACCCTTGATTTTTTTTTTTTAGCTTCAATAATAAATGGCATAGCTCCATATAAAGTGACATTAGATTATTATATTAAATAATTTGTTACAACGTGCACGATTATTTTCCACTGGGATTTACATGGTAATAAGAGAATGTGCCATGGGTTGTTCTATGGACTTAGGGATGTGTATCATTTTCTGCTAAGCATTCTTTTAAAGCCCCCAGTTTCAACTGAAGACCCACTTAGAATTAGAGAAAATGTGATGAGTGTGAAATAGTTCTTGTTGTGTCCTCATACTGCTTCCTGCCATATCCATTCACATGTGATTGCCCAATCGTACTCTGCCAGGCCACTGGAAGAGCATTCCCATTCAGGCAGCTGGTATGGGAAGAGATGTTTCGTATTTTGAGGCTCTCTGCTGAGTCTCAGATATTGGGGCCAGTGATGTAACCCCACTTGTTAAATAGATTAACAGATAGAACAAATAGGACAGAGTCTTTCTTCAAGTTTTCTTCTGTCTCCATTTTTTTTCTGCATGCTTATTTAAAATCTATTTGTTGTTACAAAATTAAAAATGGAAATGTAGGCAGAGATATGTAACAATGTTTACGAGCCTCCCTAAAATCTTGTAGTCTGGGTCTCATAACTCATGCCCACTTCTTAGCACAGTAAATTTACATTTCTAGGTACAAATTTAAAAACACCATCTTTTCCCATACCATCCCTATTTTTTGAAAAAGGTCTTTAATGTTTTGTTTTAGCACAAAAGTGGCAGCTGTTACTGTCCAAATTCTTGCCTAAGAAAATGAGTCTGGTCAGTAAGGTATTCAAATTGCAGTGATTTCCCATGTTCCACAGAATATACAGGCTGTGATTTACTAAGCAAACACTCCACATGGAGCAACATGAGATGGCAGAAGTGCTGAAAAAAATCAGTGAGCTTTGGTAAATTATGACCTTTTATTTCCACACAAGCTCTATTGTGGAAAATTAGTCATGAAATTTTGGGGGTGTTTTCACTTGTGAGAAATGCGTTGTTTTCAATCATACATAAAATGCTTGAAGTCTCAAAGCTTTTGATAACTTAATGCCATGCAAACGGCACAAAAGTTGTCTTTTGAGAGATGGGGCATTTTAAAAAAAGTTTAAAACAATTATGTGACAGAGCACCTTCAATGGTGGAAGTGAGGTGGGAGCTTTTTATCTTCCATACTGAACAGTATACATATTGAATATACAAGAGCAAATAATTTCAGTTGATTGCAAAAGTAATAGTAGGGTATCTTCTGCACAGTAGCTCAAAAAATATTGAGATTTGGAAAGATTAGAGCAGTAGACGGAAGTCTGGTTGATTCTGAAGTGCTGATGCTAGAGTTGTGGTTTACTCATTTGTTGTCCTGTAAACCTTATAGCATGCTCTCCTTTTGCATGTCACAGCACTCAGCAGTTTTTACTAGTTTTGCTAAGCCTTGAATTTCTTTGTTATTATTATGCACGTGTGTTGTGTGTTTCAGTATATGACTTGAAAGCAAGAATATTCTAGTTGTAGACCATATTAGTGTGGTATCTAAGTAAGAAAGCCAATATTCATCCCCTGCTTTGAATTAAGGTAGAATCTGCTTAACTAACTCAGACCCTGGTGGAAACAGAAGCATGTCAATTATACACATTTTTCATTATCTGAGTTTCAGAGGTATACATCATGCTGGGGGATATTAATTTATGCTTCATGACTTGTTTTAAATATAAGCCTTGTACAAATCCTCAAGTCATTTAAAAAAAGATAAAATTAACTCATGGGAGCCAAAATTGAACAAGGAAGCTGTCTGAAGTGAATAAGAGGACTCACAGTGGATCATTCATGCTAGCAAACTGTTGTGAGTAAGCTTGCAAGCAGCATCAGATATGTTGTTTAAACAAGCTAAGTGTGCCATTTATCCAAGTTTAAAGTCACTGAAATGTAGTCCTCTGCATCTGTTCCCTGGTAGTAATCCCAGTTAGGTGGGCATAATAACAGCGATTTCTCCTGTATTATAGAAATGTTCCAGGTGATTCTAGAGTGCACTGTCACATTTATAGAAAGTTCTCTGAGGGGGAAAAGAACATGTCCCACTTCTGCCAATCTTTATTCAAAGTACTCTGGGGAAGAAAGAGGATTTCCTGTTTACACATAGGACATGTTTGATGTACTCCAGTAAAATCCCTCAGTCAGCCCACTGTACTTCTGGTAGGTTACAGCTGATCCAGTGTACATGGACTCTCACAACTAGAAATTAAGCCTAAGTAAACCCCTATACTGATTATTCACCATATACTATCTAGTAAACCAAATTTCAGATACCTTTTAAAAGAGCTAGAAGCAGCTGGCTAGAAGTCAGGAGATCTAGGTTCTATTCCCAGCTGTGCTGCTGACTCTGTCAGGCCTGGTCTACACTTAAAAATGAGATTTGACCTAACGAATCATCCAGGGTTGTAAAAAAATCTTGCATCCTGAGTACCAAAGGTAGGTTGACCTAACTCCCAGTATAGATTCTTCCACTTATCTACCTACTGCCTCTTGGAGATGTGGATTAACTACATTGAAAGAACAACCTTTACTGTTCATGTGGAAAGCGTCTGTGCTCTGGTGCGGTAACAGAACAGCTGCGACGGCTATAGTGTAAACATACCCACAGTGTAACTGGAGGCTGGTGAAGCCTCTCTGTACCTGTTTAAAATGGGGAAAATATTTAGTTACTTTTGTAAAGCATTTTGAGATCTAGAGATGAAAAGGGCAATATGTAATACCATGTCTACACTTGGAGTATACCGTGTCATACTACCTCTAGTATGAACGCAGTTATAGCAACATAAAAGTGCTTATATTAGTGAGGACTCACTTATACTATATTTTTACTAGCACAGTTATGTGCCAGGGCTGGGTTGTGGGCAGTCCGTGGGCATAAAGTGAGCTGCTCAGTGCGGGCCAAAGGTCAGAGATCAGTCCAGTGCCAGGCCAGGTCAAAACTACGAAGTCAAAGTCCACTACCAGATAGAGATCATGAGGCAAGACTCAGGGTTGGTCTAGGCCAGGGTCTTTCATTGGGGTCAGCAGTGGTCTTAAGCCAATGACAGTAAACCAAGATCAGGGCTGGGGTCCAAGCCTAGATTGAGAGCCAGAACTGTAGAATCAAGTCAAGTTTCAGCGAGAGTGGTGAGAGCAGGTCTAAGGCAGAAGCACACTGGAGGACTGTATTGCTCAGACAACACCCAGAAATGGCTTTCTGGTTTATCTAGTGTGTGCCAGACAATCAGGAAACCTCAAAGAGCTTTTGCAAGGCAGGACTTCCTGCAGGGCTTAGCTTCTCAGTACCTAATGGTGACAGCTTTGCGGGCCCCTGGTGGCAACAAAGAAGCAGCACCTGCCTCGAACCCTACAGACCCCACTGCTAGGCCTGTAGTTCTTACACTAGGTCAGTAAAAAAACAATCATATCACTAACCAATATTATTATTAAACAACCATGTCTAATAGGCTGGTTGGACCTTAAAATGACAGTGATGAACAATTAGGGCCAGCACATTTCAACAAGTCTTTTAAGCATATTTATAAGAAATAAGTACATAAAATTAATCACTGATGAATGTCAATATTTCTATCTGAGATGTGTGATATGATGTAGCTGAACATACTCCTGGTAAGGTCAACAGGAGATGAAATAATCAGTAGTGTCCAGGAGGTGCTGAGCTCCTAGAAAGATTGGTCCCTTGCAGCCTGATCCTGCTGTCACTAAAATCAGTGACAAAACATGCTGACTTCAAAGTGAGCAGGATTGAGGCCTTGATAGGTACATTAATATGCTATAATAGTCTAGCTCAGGAGATATTCACAACTCTCAAGTATCATATATATGATCATATATTTATCTTATGCATCAGAATTTTGCAGTTCACTTTTCAAATATATTTTTTTGCCAGAAGAATAAAGGAATGTCTAGCATATTGGCGGAATAAATATCAGTGGAAGTTCCCAGTTTCTAAATGTATTCAGGAGTGGAAAATGGCAAATGCACAGAAATAACACATACAATAATGCTAATCACAGTCTAAAAAGAATGGAAGTCCTCCGTTTCTGCATAGATAGTATAGCAATATGGACTAAGAAAACCCACTTGTTTATTCAAGTCCTGCTTTTATAATGGAGAAAAGGAAAAGTTTGAGATTGTTCTTTATTGGTTCTTAATTCTGCATTGATTTATTAATCACAAAAATAAGTAAAATTCTGAATCAGAGGTAATATTTAATGTTGGTACCTGATATTTAAGATCTTGCTTTTTATTTTATTTTAATCCAGCGCATGAGCCGTTGCTCAGTAATAATACACGCAATGTCTTACAGCACTTTTCACTTTGAGTGCTTCACAAATATTAATTAATTCCTAAATCACCCCAGTTGCTTTGGTAAGAACAAGAGAGGATCTTAAAAATCTGTATCAGTTTGAAAGATTATACAGTTTTAGTAGAATTCATGATTGCAGAGACAGAAAACAGCACTGGAAACAGGAAAAACTTACAAGATGTTAAAAGTTTGCCCACCCGTAATTAGTATATATGTATGACTGACGGAAGAACTCTGACACCAAAAGTTAAGATCAACATTTCCAAAACTAGACTCGTCATTTAGGCACCTAAGTAAAAGTGGGCAGATGTTCAAAGATGCTGCTCACTTGCCCCTCCCAGTGATTTCAGTGGAGTCTAAAGATGCTTAGCACCTCTGAAAATCAGGTCACTTATATTTAAGTGCCTAAATATGAATTTAGAACCTGAACTTTAAGTACCAGAGTTCAATTTTTTTTGCCCAAGTAACTAGTCCAGGCGAAATGGTGAGTTATTGAAAATCCCACTAGATACCTTTCAGCATCTTTAGCTGCCTAAATACCTTTAAAAATGTAACTGTGAGTCACTTTTGAAAATGGGCTCCTAAGAAACTTAGCTTTTGAAAATTTTACTCTTTATTCATTAGAGCATGATGTCTTTCTATGCACAGTGTTAGTGAAAATGTTAGAGGGACTCCGACGATGTTTACAAGTGTGTGAATCACTTAGTGTAAATTCATGTTTTGAATTGAAGCATTATATATAGTACAACTTTCCTAGAGTTAGTAGTTTCAGAAACACTGAATTTCCTCAATTTTCTCCCCAATTAATTAGGGCCTTTAAAAAAAATTGGTTTTACTGGAAAAATGTCAATAGCTCAGTTCCTAAATACTCCATAGATACACTGCACACATGCCTTCCTTCCTCCCCCGTTACCTCAATGAGAAAAGAAGGAAGGAAATCTGTAGCCTCACATCCATGTTGAACAGACAAAGTGGCAGAATATCACACTGTCAAAACTCACTTGAAAGCCTTTGTGGCACATGAACAATTGCCCAATAGTACAATCTGGAATATCTGTGACAAAATGATCCACTCAAACACAGTTCCACATATCCCTTCCAGTTTCTTGTGAAGATATCAACTTGTGCACAGGAACATCAACACCATCTCATTGCCAATGGTATTAAATACTGTTGACTGACATAAAAGAATCAACATGAACACCTGCCCTTTGTGAAACCACAGATGGAAATTAATGACTGACTTATTCTCCAAGCCATAACCAGATTTGAAACAAGACCAAACAACATAAGTGTGCCTCCGATGGGGTTCCGCAGGGATCAGTTCTTGGCCTCAGAGTATTTAACACTTTTTTTAAATGACCTGGAATAAAATATAAAATCATCACTGATACAGTTTACAGATAACAGAAATTCAGGGAGGGCTAACTAATGAAGATGACAGGTCAATGATAAAGAGCTATCTCGGTTGCTTGGTAAACTGGGAGTAAGCAAACTATATGTGTTGCTATATGGCTAACTGTATACATCCAGTAACAAAGAATACAGGCCACAATAGGAAACTCTGTCCTGGAAAGCAGTGACTCTGAAAAAGTCGTGGTGGAGAATCAGCTGAACATGATCTCCCAGTGCAATGCTGTGGCCAATTGGTCTAATGCAATTCTAGCATGATGGGCTTCAATCTATTTAGTTTAACAAAGAGAATGTGAAGAGGTGACTTGATGACAATCTATAATTAGCTCTGTGGGGAACAAGTATTTAATAATGGGCTCTTCAGTCTAGCGGAGAAAGGTATAACACAATCCAATGGCTGGAAATTGAAGCTAGACAAATTTTTAACAAGTGAGAGTAATTAATCATTGGAAATACTTAGCAAGCGTCATGGTAGATTCACTGTCACTGACTATTTGAAATCAAGATTGGATGTTTTTCTAAAAGATCTGCTCTAGGAATTATTTTGGGGAAGTCCTGTGGCCTGTGTTGTACAGGAGGTCAGACTACATGATCATAATGGCCCCTTCCGACCTTGGAATCTGTGAATCATGAAAGGGTTCAGAAAAATCTAAGAACCCCAGACAGTGCCACAGCAGCCCCAATACAACCTTCTCAACAGCTGTTCCTAAATGGAAGATTAGCGGGTGACGAGACTGTTAGTGCCATTTGACTGTTAACTGGGCACAGGCCTATAAATTACTCATTTAAGGAAAGCTGATGTATTGCCTTCCTGAAAGGAAACATTGGACAGTCTCTCCAATAAGGGACCCAATATCTCTTTGTTACAATGACTGTTGTTGTAAGTCATAATCTGAAGCTTACCCAGTCTAGAACCACAGAGAACAGATGATGTTACCTTAGTACCTCCCCCACCAAATAAATATCTGCTGACAAGGATATAGCCAATCCAGTCAGCATCCAATCAATTTTGTGTACTAAGTAAACTGAAGACGACTCATAGTGGGAAAGACCACTCACCTCTGCTTCCAAGTAAAGACAGCCCAAGTTCACCAAACTCTCTACCATTTGAAAAAAAAAAAGTCAGGGTGTCTAGATTTTATTATGATACACTATTTACTATTACATAAGATTTTATGACTGATCTGGCATTAAATGCTTTGGATTCTGTCAGTGATCAAGCATAGGGGGGATGTGATGCTAGAACTTCAGTGCTTGTACTGGGAACATTCCTGCTGAAGGAATGAAACTTGAAGAGTTCTTCAGGTTAACCATGTATAGCCTACTATTATGTGGTAGGCTGAAGGCCATTTTAACAAATGGGCATGAGTGTAGGCATCCAAGTGACTGTATCTGAAGCTTAGGTGATAAAAGCTAAGCACACATGAAAAGGCTGTCTCCCTTGATTCTCTGTACATTTATAGTAAAACTTTAGATTTAGGCAGATATACGTAGTGGCATACTTCAGTCTCGAGACATATACATCATTACTAAAGACCATCTGAACAGGATTAATTTTAAAATGAGGTGCACTTTTCATAACCACATGAATAGAGATATTTCAACCTGCCTAATAAGAGTATACTTACAGGTCAGGAGACTGGGCAGTGCTATAGAAAGGTTTTATAATGAAAATCTATTTCATAACAAATAGCTGAAGGAGAACAGAGACAGGTAAAAATAGTGGCTGTAATTCCACATGCTTGCAAAAAAAATCAGTTAAGCAGGAACATAAAAGCATCAGTGCATAATATTTTTAAGGAATACTACTCAAGCTTTGACTGTCACAAGATATGGTACGGTATACCAGCAGCATCTCTGCCAAAAATGAATTAGTGAGTGGTTCAGCAATAGCTAAGTTGTTTATAATGTCTGATAAAGGTGTATTTCCTGGTTAGCTCTGATTGCTTTGCCATGAAATGTATAACCCTGATCTGAAAGTCCTGATGCAGACAAAAATAGGGGTTTTTGCCTGTGTCAGGACTTTAGTTTTAGGTTCAAAGTAGTGTCACATGAACTAAATTTTGTGGTATATTCTTGTGCTTTTCCATTATCTCTTTCTGCTAGAGGAGATCTTGGGCCTGATCTCAGCATCAGACCTTTAGCAGCATATTACATGTTACAAAGATTTAGGAAATGCAAGTAATTTATGAAATTAAAATGCCGTGTTCTGATTTGGTAACGTTTTACATCCTCATTCCTCATTTCACAGGGTTAATGGCTACATTAGATGAAAGACAGTGGAGAGTCAGGTCATTTGTTTCTTGTATCCTCTGCAGTATTAAAAATAAATAAAAGGCCAAACTCTGCTCTCTTAATTATGTAAGTGGGTCTCCTTTGTTCAATAATAATCGAAATTATCAGGTTCAGCTGAGTTCTGCTTGGTTCAGGAGCCCAAGAAAAAGAATGCAAAGGTGGCTTTTCACAACCTATTGCCCTTCTCTCCAACCTCAGAGAGGGGAGTATAATAAAATTAAGGACATGCTTAAGTGAATAGGGATGGACTTAAAGTACATGCATAAAGGCTTTGCTGAATCAGAATCTGGTTGAGTGAAGTCTTGAATGATATTACGGAAGTCATAAAAAGTGAAAGCATCACAATGTAATTTAATCTAGTTTATTTAGGGAGCATGTTCAGCTAACCTAGTGTATATTAAAAAAAAGAGTAGTATACCCAGTCTCTGATGAGAATCATATATAGTTTTTACTGGAACAGAGTGATGCTGATATGTTTGAATAGGGAAAGTATAAGCATTTGGTACTACCAAACTCCCCTCACCTTACAAAGATAGAATGCAGGTAGGCTCTTCAAGCACCCCACTGTGTTTCATTTCCAACTATATCATCCTGCTACTATTGTGCAGAGAGAGGATGGTCAGTAGACAAAGGCATGACTAAAAGACTAAGCAGGAAGTTAGAAAAGAGATTAAAGCAGATGCATTTGATATAAATATTATGGTTTTAAAGAGACGTCTAGATCAATATCTGCCATATTTCATTAACTTACTTGACAAAATGAACACAATATATTCAGAGAATGCTGAATGAAATTTTCAGTTCATTCTCTCTGATTTATTATGACAGAATAGATAGGGTGATTCTCCCCCCACACAAGTTCTTTATATTTCTTCCAATAAAAATTGATATAACTTCTCCAAAAATAAACAGCCAAGACATTTGCATTTCATATTGGCTTCTCTGGAGGAGACACAAGTAAAGAGAAAAGAGATCTGTTTTGCAGAATCTTGTTTGGGATGGAGCTGTTTTCATTTACAGTGCAGTTTACATGGATTAACTGTGTGTTCTTAATTATGTCACTTCAGGAATCTGGATGTTTTAGTTATCCTTTTTCTTTGCCTTAACCCACTGTACATTTGGTGCTCATGGTATTGGTTTAATGACCTTTTATCAGAATTTTAACTTATTTTGTAAGGAATCAGTGCCTCTCTAAAAGATAATATAATCAACTGAACAAATATACACAAGTGAACAAATTCCATCCCTGATCATGCAAAGGGATTCACCCATGCAGAGCCCTGTCGTTCTGTAATGTATACTATTTTTATAATGCTAATAATAATTTTGAGATTGGACATTCTGAGGAAATGAGAGGTGGTGAATTAGGCTATGTCCTTGTGAAAACAATGGACTCCCAAAGGCATAGAGAATCTGTGTAAAGCTCTAGCTGCTTGGCTCCTTCAGCCTCCAAGTACGCCTTTGCTCTTTCCGCTGCTTCCGTCCCCAGAAGACTGCCAAAACTACTTCATCCAAGTTTGAACTCCCACAGGCAGAACCTGCAAGAACTGCTCTAAAATAATTAGGTCCATGGCTTTCCCCAGAGAGTTTGTCTTCAGGGTCAGCCACCAATCAGCCAGGTCCTGCAACCTCTGGGCTACCACACAGAGTCATGCTCCCCATGGAAATGGGTCATTGTGGAACTTATGCCAGTATGCTTCTGGTGTCAATCCTAATCGATCTAACATGGCTGCTTTCAATTCGGGGTACAAATTTGACTGTGGGCTACTCAGAGCAGTATAACCAGCTTGAGCCTCCCCAATGAGAAATGGTGTTATGCTGGCTGTGTAAGTGGAATCTTCCATGCCTTCCACACAGGCGGCCCACTCAGAGAAAGGCCTCAGCATTGTTCTCAGGCCCAACTTTCCCAACACCAGGACAGGCTTGCCCTGTCCTAGTATTGGAAATATCTCTAGTTGCTGTAAAAACTGTTCCAGTTGTTGATGTTGAGACTCCTGATACTGCTACTGGGTGGAAAAGTACCTCAGCCTGCTTTTGTTGACTTTTCAAAAGTCACAGGAGCAGCGTCTGAGTCTTGCTGCCTTCTGCATTGACTGTTACTCTTTCAGTTTCCATTTCCCTTCTGGGTGGGCAGAGGTCACAAATCCTGCCAAGTACACCAATTGCAGAGGAGCTGCCTCCTGCTGAATGCCCCTTTGTGGCAAGGGGTCAGTTTGCAGGCACCCTTCCCCAGTTATCCCCCTCTTGCAGGGCCTGTAAGAACTCCTTGCAGTCTCTCTTGTGGCTAACAGTGCCTCCACCTGGGGCTGGTTTAATAACAGGAATGGTTCAAACAATCCTCAGAGTCCCAAAATAAAGCCCATGACGATAGCACAAATGCTCAAACTTAGCCCTGGTTCTTCTGTCACACACAGACTTCTTCGGTCCCAGTCTGCTCCATCCAAAGCCCACCAGTCCCAGCCCTCTGACCCTGACTTCCTTCTCCTGTCAGCTCCACCTTGCAGCTTCCTGCTGCTCTGTATAAGGAAGCCCCTCATGCAACCCAGGGTTGGCTAGCCTAAGCCCTTATGGGGTGAGCCACCTTGTTTACAGATCCTTTTGCAGGACAAGGACCTCACATGCTATGAAATTACATTGATTTATTACAGCTGTTTCATCATTGGTGTAATTCCGCTGAAGACACTGATATTACAGAAATAGCATGAATTTAATCTCCATGAACACTTAACAATAACACAAATATCTGAAATATTCAACCCACCCTTGTTTCTTTTCAAAAATGTAAAGAATCAAAATAATTCATTTAAATTAATATTATGAGAAATGATATCAAAGCTTTAATTCAACCTTTAATTCAGGTTAAAATTTATGGCCCAAATTCTGGGTGCGTCTGAGTTATCACGAGGAAAGTTGAAATCTGACTGTTACTTATAAAATAATTATTTACTTGTGTTACTAATTGTTGAAAGGAAAATAGAAAATAGTATTTAAAATCCAATTTACTTTTGACCCATTTATGGTGGTGTTTTACATTTCTGTGTTACTCAAAGAAATTTTATCACTCCATTTATATAGCCAGGTTTAGTGTCTTGTTCTAATGCACTAGCCACTGATCCCCTTTTATAATCTGATTCACTCAGTCCCACATGATATCCCTTTGAAGATGCTGCATGAGTGCTAGTATCAACCGGTGTAGATGAAATTGCAGGATCAGGACCTATAACATAGTGCTATAGTGCTTGAGTTTTCAGCACTGCAAGGTGAATTTTTAAATTGGGAAATTTTTAAAGTGGAAAACTTTTCCACTGAAACTTGAAAGTATAATACAACAAAGTAATTTTGATTACTACTGTGTTAGATTTTATCACTCTTTTTTAAACCAAAGCCTATATTTCAGACTAAATTTCTTGGTAATGCCTCTTAAAGCATACTCCCATCAAAGCAAGTCTGTTAGCCCAGATTCTGAATTACTACAGCGTTATTTTACTATCAATCAATTCTAACTCAATTCAAAACACTTTCAATATGTTGGCTTTTAAAAAAAATTTACTGTATGGAAAAAAATGGGTGGTTTAGGGAAAGGAAATGATTATAGGCACAGAAAGGGGAAGCTGTAAATCTTCAAATCAGATACAGGACAGATTGGAACAATATGGGTTTTTCCAATGTTTCTAAGATAATGTACCTAATAACTCTCCTTGGGCAAAAAGGCAATCTGTTTTCAATCAATCTCTCTCCTAAGCAAAAATATCACTTATGTTAAAGGGAGATTTTTAGTTATTTATTTATTCTGAAACCAGAAGATTCCCTATCCCAATTGCTCTGAATTGTATCTGACAACTAGTACAATATAAGAAAAACCAGAGATGCAGGGGACAGATAATGAACTTGTGTGTGTAAGGAATACATAGTTCCGATGCATTCTGCCACCTTTGCATGATCCCTGTCCTTGTGCTATTGTACAAGAAATCTATGTTCCTGTTTTTCCACTACCTTGAGCCTTTTGTAGTACTATACACCAGGTAAAGTGCTACTGAATCAGAATTATGACACTTTATGCATGGCTAAATGACTGTCAGAGCTGCGAAGCAATTGAGAATCTAACCTTATTCCTGAGTTTCTGCTGTAGTAGTCCACCTCCATATTGCAACCAAGTTGTCTGATAGCTTTACAGCCAGTATCTGGTCTTCAGTTTGCTCTTATAAAATGTGGAAGCTAATTAAAAACATAAAAAGTTACTGTTCTATGAGTTAAAGTATGTCGTCAGTCCCACCTTTCATCCAGGAAGGATATATCTTTTTTTGTGCAAGAACTCAATATTATTCTATGGAATTGCCCCTGGAAGTCCTTGCAGAGCAAGTGGAATCTGAAGTGTTAAGGACTGTAAAGAGCAATAATAAAATGCAGTTACTTAAACAAAGAAATTTTCCTGTTACCATAAATATTATACCAATTAAACAAGACAAAAAATGCAACTCCTAAATAGGTATGGGCAAATAAGTTCCACTTACTGTGACTTGGGATCAAAATTACGTATTTTTTGCTATTATTTTTCATTTTCTTGTGCCTTTGCAATTCCGGGTGCTTCTGGGGAATAGATGCAGGAAAAGTGCCTGAATACCACAAGAAAAATACTTCTTCCAAAGCTGTTACTTCAATTTGGCAGACTCAGGATGTTCAGAATTTACATATAATGTTCTCTTAAGCATCAAGAATGAGTGTATCCAAACACAATCTCTGAAACTTGTGAGGTTTGCTCATCACTAATTTGTAAGTTTTTGACTTATGAACTAGGTTCATCCAGATATGATGTAGTGGAAAGTCAGACTTGAGGTGATTTGCGAGGCGTAATTCATCTGTGACTCTTGCAAAGCTAACCTATGCAACCTCAAAAGTGGCTAGGAAAGGGGCCTGGCCCCAGCACCCCAGGCCCCAACCTTCACCCTGAACTACTACTCTGCCAGTACACAGCCCCTAACTACCCTGTCCCTGCACCCTGAGCAATTTTCAAACTTTTTTAACTGTGTCCCCCCTTTGAGTTATATTTTTGGTTGTATTCCCCCACAGGCTAGTCAGGCTGGGTGGCCTCCTAAGTGAATCAGGGGGTGGAGGTGGTGCTCTCTCCGGGGACCCCACTGTGCAGAGCTGGCTCAAGCCCCACCAGCCCTTGTCTTCCCAAAATAGAAGTAAAACCATGTCTATGCCTAAGGGTTCCCCCCTCCCCAGCCCGGAGCCCTGAGTTTCATAGACTCATAGACTCTAGGACTGGAAGGGACCTCGAGAGGTCATCGAGTCCAGTCCCCTGCCCGCATGGCAGGACAAAATACTGTCTAGACCATCCCTAATAGACATTTATCTAACCTACTCTTAAATATCTCCAGAGATGGAGATTCCACAACTTCCCTAGGAAATCTATTCCAGTGTTTAACTACCCTGACAGTTAGGAACTTTTTCCTAATGTCCAACCTAAATCTCCCTTGCTGCAGTTTAAGCCCATTGCTTCTTGTTCTATCATTGGAGGCTAAGGTGAACAAGTTTTCTCCCTCCTCCTGATGACACCCTTTTAGATACCTGAAAACTGCTATCATGTCCCCTCTCAGTCTTCTCTTTTCCAAACTAAACAAACCCAATTCCTTCAGCCTTCCTTCATAGGTCATGTTCTCAAGACCTTTAATCATTCTTGTTGCTCTTCTCTGGACCCTCTCCAATTTCTCCACATCTTTCTTGAAATGCGGTGCCCAGAACTGGACACAATACTCCAGTTGAGACCTAACCAGCACAGAGTAAAGCGGAAGAATGACTTCTCGTGTCTTGTTTACAACACACCTGTTAATGCATCCCAGAATCATGTTTGCTTTTTTTGCAACAGTATCACACTGTTGACTCATATTAAGCTTGTGGTCTACTATGACCCCTAGATCTCTTTCTGCCATACTCCTTCCTATGGAGTCTCTTCCCATTCTGTACGTGTGAAACTGATTGTTCCTTCCTATGTGGAGCACTTTGCATTTATCTTTATTGAACTTCATCCTGTTTACCTCAGACCATTTCTCCAATTTGTCCAGATCATTTTGAATTTTGACCCTGTCCTCCAAAGCAGTTGCAATCCCTCCCAGTTTGGTATCGTCCGCAAACTTAATAAGCGTACTTTCTATGCCAACATCTAAATCGTTGATGAAGATATTGAACAGAACCGGTCCCAGAACAGACCCCTGCGGAACCCCACTTGTTATACCTTTCCAGCAGGATTGGGAGCCATTAACAACTACTCTCTGAGTACGGTTATCCAGCCAGTTATGCACCCACCTTATAGTAGCCCCATCGAAATTGTACTTTCCTAGTTTATTTATAAGAATATCATGCGAGACTGTATCAAATGCTTTACTAAAGTCTAGGTATATCACATCCACCGCTTCTCCCTTATCCACAAGGCTCGTTATCCTATCAAAGAACGCTATCAGATTAGTTTGACACGATTTGTTCTTTACAAATCCATGCTGGCTATCCCCTATCACCTTACCAGCTTCCAAGTGTTTGCAGATGATTTCTTTGATTACCTGCTCCATTATCTTCCCTGGCACAGAAGTTAAACTAACTGGTCTGTAGTTTCCTGGGTTGTTTTTATTTCCCTTTTTATAGATGGGCACTATATTTGCCCCCTTCCAGTCTTCTGGAATCTCCCCCGTCTCCCATGATTTCCCAAAGATAATAGCTAGAGGCTCAGATACCTCCCCCCACCCCAGCTGGGCCCTGGCATTTTTATAGCATGTTGAGGGGGGCCTCAGCAAGAAAAAGGTTGAGAGCTCCTGCATTAGTGGGATAAATAGAGGGAGGGGGAGGAGTTATTTAAGTGGTCATGTGGACACAAGAACAAGTGGATATAAACTAGACATCAACAAGTTTAGGCATGAAATTAGACAAGGGTGTCTAACCATCAGAGGAGTGAAGTTCTGGAACAGCCTCCAGAGAGGAAAAGTGGGGGCAAAAAAATCCAACTGGCTTTAAGACTGAGCTTGATAAGTTTGTATGATGTAGCTGCCTACAATGGCATGGAGCCAGTCTGCAACTGCTAGCAGAAAATATCTCCAAAAGTTGGTGAGGGATACTAGATGGGGAGATGATTTGAGGACTTCAGTTACTCAGTTAGAGGTTACAGGTCTATTACAGGAGTAGATGGGTGAGATTCTGTGGCCTGTGACGTTCAGGAGATCAGTCTAGGTGATCATGATGGTCCCTTCTGGCCTTAAAGTCTATGACTGGCCCAAAAGCAATAGACAACATGGTACCAGAAGTGGACTAGAGTTTAACTGTCCCTGTAAAAAAGGGAAGCCCTCCCCCCAACAAACTACAAATTTTTTGTTTTTGCTGATATATATGTAAGAGAATTATGGAGGTGAATCAGCTTCTACAATGACTGGTTGATTCAGAAGCACAGCAACAACATAGGTAGCAACAACTGTTTGAGCAGATGGCATTTCACCAACAACAGTTACAGCAAATGGTGTACCTGGTGCTGGCTACTACTCCAGATGGTGTTGCTACTATAGGGAATGCATGTCCTGTACTTCAGGGTATTGTGACATTTCCCCAGATGATGACCTGGAATCATTCTTGGTAATTTTCACAGTCTCTAATGGCCCTCAGCCCAGTGGGCAATCTGGCTTGCTCCACTCCTCATTGGGGAAGCCCAGGCAACATACTGGGGACTTGACACAGCAGCCTAGGACAATGGACAGGTGAAGGCTGCCATATTGAACTGTGAAGATATATACCATCAGCAGTTCCATCATGAGCAGTATCACGCTCCACCTCCTGAAAAATATGGCCACGGATGATCACCCAAAGGCTAAAGGACTTTTGCTGGTGTTCGTTAAAGCCAGAGTCTCATATGGAACCATAGGTAGCAGAACTCATAGTTATGGAGCAGTTTGTACAGATTCCTCCACTGGCGGAGGAAGATTGGGTTTGCAGTCAGTGACCAGTAATCTTAGCAGATGCCACCCATAGGCTCTCTTGTGGAGGACTACATGGCTGCTCACACCATCCACTGGCCCTCTGCTGCAGAAGTACCCAAACCCTGCACGCTGAAGAAAGAAACCTGAGTAACCATAGGTGGAGGTGACCCATATTGGGTAAACCCAAGAAAATCCAAATGACTGGCTGATTGTCAGGCAGCATAGGTAATAGCACTCCTCTCAGGGTTCATGGGTAAGTTTCCCCTGAGACAACAGGGTCTGTGACTTTAAATGCCCTGCCCAGCTCCCTCCCCCACACCAACACAGGAACAAGTGCCCAGAGAAGTTCAGAAAGAGGACAAAGTCACTAGAAAGACAAGGGATGGATTTGATAGTTTGTTACTCCTATGGAGAACAGGCACATAGGTTTTGTGACTGCCTTTAGATGAAGTGTAATTTTGGGCAAGTCTGGACAGGAGAGAATAGAGCCCAGAAAAAAGCCCCATGGAAACTCACGATATCAGAGGTGAATGGCCAAGAAACACTGGCCCTTGTAGACTTGGCGTGTGACCATACATTTGTATGGGAGTGGAAACTGGAACAGTAGGGAAGCTGGTAAAGTGGGAAAGCCCCATTAACTGCACACATGGAGATATCCTTGGGTATCCCAATATGACAGTAAAATTGACTGTTGATGAGAACAAAGGCAAAATGAAGGTATATGTGTCTCTGGATTTGCTACCCAGTGATATTAGGCCAAGACTGGACATATTTCCTTGAACTATTACAGAAGCTTCCCTTAGCACAGGAGCCTGAGGATGACATTCCAAAAGAAATGTTAGGGGTCCTGTTCCATTTTAAGGACTCTGACCTACTTCTCTCCCAGCCTAGAAGGAAAATGTTCTGGATTGAAAGGAAAGAGCAGAGAGAGGTGGCCCCCCTCCATAGACATAATGGAGACCACAGACTCTATAGTTGATCCAGGCACTGCAGAAGATTCCAAAGAAGGGCCTTCCATGGCCCTAAATGAGACACCCCATCAGCAACTGGACTCAGGGAAGCTAACAGACTTCTCAGATTTCCATGTGGAGTAAAAAAACAAGAAGACTTTGAGATGGGACTTCAAACAAGTGGCAGTGATAGATGATGAGGACGTGGACCCCCACACACCCCTCTGAAGGCTGAATAGTACCCTTATTTTGCCATTAAGACAGACTTGTTCTGTTGCATAGACCAGGACAGGCAGACGCAAGAGATACAGATGCAGTTACTAGTGCCCCAGTATATTGTTGCAAGATCCTGCATTTTACACACCCGTGCTCGGGTGTCCCTAAACCTCTGACTGCCAGAAGTTAGAGCTGGACGAGATGGGGTGGATAACTCAATAATTTCCCCCTTCTGTTCATTCCCTCTGAAGCATTAGGCACCAGCCATGGTCAGAAGACAGGATACTGGGCTAGATGGACCATTGATCTGACCCAATATGGCCATTCTTATTTTCTTAAGAAGCTCACAGAGAGACAAAGGAAGAGTGCAAGCCTTGGAATTTAAGGGCAGGTTGACGCATTTTAGGTTAAGTTTTAGGTGGACTGGGCTAATTTGAGATGAATAGAAGGGGACCAGTTAGGAGAAAGCTAGGGTCTCTAGAGCGAACTGCTCCAAGAGCAGTTGACACAAGCCTTGTTGCTGTCAGAGCAGCCTTTTGTTGAGACCCTTCTTTGCTGCTCTTTCTGAAACCCAGAGATGGTCAGAAGAGTTAGCAGAAAGTCTGTGAAAATCTCTAAAAGTTTTGCTTGCAACTAACTTATTGACTTCATGCTACTGTGACCATGATTTGTCTCTCTCAAAGGAAATATTGACCACTGTGATTGCTAACACTTACCTCTGTGTTCAGTCATTCTTGTTTACCTCAACCAGGAGCATTGTCTGCCTAAGTCTGACTACTTCCCCAAAAATAACATGGAGATATCTGTTCTGCTATGCTTATGTTCACAAAGAGAGAGCCTGGGCTTAATGGATGAATCAGCCATGGGGACCTACCCCTTAAAATCATATTTGTACTCTCCATTCATTTACGTTGAGTAATGAGTTTGCTACACTTTCTGATCTGATGCAATATCTGATTTTAGTGTGCTGTTGTGTGCATATGAGAGAGACAGAGAGACTACTCTGCACTGATTAGGCCTCCACTGGAGTATTGTGTACAGTTCTGGGCACCACATTTCAGGAAAGATGTGGAGATATTGGACAAAGTCCAGAGAAGAGCAACAAAAATGATTAAAGGTCTAGAAAACATGACCTATGAGGGAAGATGGAAAAAAATGAGTTTGTTTAGTCTGGAAAAGAGAAGACTGAGAGGGGACATTTCAAGTACATAAAAGGTTGTTACAAGGAGGAGGGAGAAAAATTATTGTTCTTAATTGCTGAGGATAGGACAAGAAGCAATGGGCTTAAATTGCAGCAAGGGAGGTTTAGGTGGGACATTTTGGAAAAATTTCCTAATTGTCAGAGTGGTTAAGCACTGGAATAAATTGCCTAGGGAGGTTGTGTAATCTCCACCATTGGAGAGTTTTTAAGAGCAGGTTAGACTAACACCTGTCAGGGATGGTCTAGATTATACTTAGTCCTGCCATGAGTGCAGGGGACTGGACTAGATGACCTCTCGAGGTCCCTTCCTCAGCTGAACTCTCATCTGCACCTGGCAAACATGGGGGAAAGCTGAAGGATACTGCAGCCAAGAAATAGTTTGCAGCTCCCCAACCAGTGACAATTTCTACACCAGCCCTGGCTCCAGCACAGAGGCTGCTATAACTGCCAGGTTGTGAAGGCTCCACAGGGCAGCTCTCAATTCTCTTTTTGCACCAAAAATGGGTCAAATATTTGGTTTATTGTATTTGTTACATATTGCATGCTGATACAGTACTTGGTACCTTATGGAACAGTGACAAAGTTTTTGTTTCCTGCTTTGAGAAATTCACCATCTGAGAGTCCAGTGCTTCATCCATTTTTACCAAACATATAGCTTATGATGTGATGAAATCCTGTTGAAGCTAGGGCAGTCACTCATGGTAGCAAGCACTGCACCTGAAAAATAAGTATTTGTAGTACCAGGTCCTAATTAGACATAGTACAGCCTAAATATAATTGTATATAAACCATTGCAAATTGAAGAAAAAAACATTCTGTGATTTTTGTTGTTTATTTTCTAATACTCTATGCGCTCATGACTTGGTGGGTTGTCATTGAAAGGCCAGATAAGAAGTGTTTGAGATAATTGTCTTCCTAAATTCAGATCTAAAGCCTTGTGCTAATGTATTTGTAAAAACAAAGTGGTAATAGTAAAGCAGTCCCCTAAGGTGTGCTGGATTAGTATAATACTTCATTGTGCTTTGCTTTCCTAGTCACTACCTGCACCACTGCAAAAGTAGTAGTACATGATGGTGATATTATTAACTGCATCATGCATATTATTGATTTATTTTTTGTTCTGCATCATTATCCTTTCACCAATGAGTTCATTGCATAATTTTCATATACTTAGTCAAGCACCAAATTATGAAGCAAGGACAGGCTCCCATAATAGTCCCTTATGGTACATTACATAAGCGATTATTGCTGTTACCTATTATTTGTTGCTTCCAGCCAATGAGATTTCTGCATTAATAGAATGCGCACAGAACAATTATGAAATAGGTAAGACTTGGGCAGTTTAAATTTTGCCCTTGAAATTACTTTGCTTCATTTTGGCCACCTGCTGGCAGCTTAGATGCAAGCCAACAAATAAATTGTGCCTTTGTTGCAATCAGCATATAGACTCAATCAGCTGTAATGAGGTCAGATTACTGAATGACTCTCTGCTACCTTAATAATTAAATTGAATCCACACTTCTACTGCCCTCTTTCCCTGACAGCTGCAAGAAATGTGGCAAGCAACAGCAGTATCCAGGAGCGGCTCTAGGTATTTTCCCGCCCCAAGCACGGCAGGCACGGCTAAGGGAAGTCCCCGGTCCTGCGAATTCAGCAGTGTGCCTAAGGGAGGTCCGCCAAAGCTGCGGGACCAGCGGACCCTCGGCAGGCATGCTGCCGAAGGCAACCTGCCTGCCGCCCTTGCTTCACCAGGCACACGCTTGGCGTGCTGGTGCCTGGAGCCACCCCTGGTAGTAGCAATGGAAGTACCCTAAACACCAGCACCTCCCATGTACTCATCTGACTAATGAAAGTCATGCTTTTGTCTGTGTTGTGGTAGAAACACTGAGCCACTGTGGAGCATGCTAACACAAGTACTTGGACAATACTTTACAATAAGTGGCTTAACTATCCATTAAGCAAGGGAGCAAAGAAAGGACACAACTTTAAGCATTTCACTCGGCATGTAAGAAATCAATATATAGAAGTGGACACTGTTTCTGTGTTGCACATTTGGATTATTCCCTTTGACATTTCTGGAAATTGCATGGAGCATAAGTGTGATAGCACTCTCTGTACGGATTCTGGTTCTGTGGGGGCGTTCCATTGCATTGCAGGATTAAAAAATGTCCACTTATTGTAAAAGGCTCCCACTGTAGGACTTATGGTAGAAAATGCAAGATTTCTCTTTTTATTGCTTATGGCCAATAACATGTCAAGCTTCTCACTGGCTTCACTGATATAACCGGGGAAATAAGCAGAATCATTTCAGGGAGATTTGTTGTCTCATTACATGATAAGCTCTATGTCATAAACAAAAAATTAAATAGTAAATCTTAGGAGAGGAGGTGGAAGGAGAAATATGACTCTGAAAGGGACTGGATAATACAGCATATAAGTGTATACATAAATAATATTTATTGTTAAATGCTTAAAAACACTTGGCCAAATGGTTTTGCTTTTAATAGTCTTTTACAGCATCAGGTGAGAGCCCATATGTATTTTCAATGTCAAAGCACCTTCTAGTATTGATGGTTTCCTTTGATGACTTCAGGGAATAGGTGTTGGAGAAGCATCAGGAAGAATGCTTCCCTTTTCGGCCAACAGCTCATTTTATCCTTTTTGTTTGCGTGCTTGTTTGTTAGTTTTCCCTGCAAAAGTAACTGTAAGTTTTCTGTCACAGGCACATAGTTGTCTGTGGTCACATAACACTTGAAAGTGTGTCCAACTTCCTGAAGGACTTCCTGCACAAGGACAGGGATGATGTGAACGTGGAAATCGTCTTTCTGCATAAGTGAGTAATCTTTCCAACCAAAACCTTTCTTGCTAATCAAACAGGTCTGAATGTGTCCTAAAGACTCCTTGGAGTCAGTGTTGGTTTGAGGGTAGAGCAGGGGATGATGAGACTGTTAAAGGGTCAAATTATTTGGTGAAGTTAGACTAGAGATATATTTGACCTGTGGGGTGAAATCCTGACCCCTTTGAAATTAATGGCCAAATTCCTGTTGACTTTAATAGGACCAGGACTTCACCCTGGGTGTCACTTTGTGATGCTTCCACTAATTTTTTATAAGTCTAAGATTGGGATTTAAGGAGTTTTACTCCTATTGAATTTCAGTGGGATTTAGGTGCTTGACTCTCATAAACTCTTTTTGACATTACCAGCCAAAATCTCTTGGAACCTTGCTTTTCCGCTGTGTGAAATGTTAAAATACTTACCTAACATACAGCACAAACCAAACATGTATATAGGTGTGAACTACTATCTCTCCAGTTTATCATGACGACACAAAGACCAAGATTACATTATGAAGTCTCATATTGCTGTTACAGTTTTAAAAGCCTTATTTCATCTCCCAGTGAAGCTTCTTTAAGTGTGTAGTATCAATCCATGAATACTTCCCAGTCTTGCTGTCCGTTGCTATTCTTCATTGATTGCACTTTATCTGGTAGTTCATTGCAATATATTTTGTTAGATTACTGAGGCCTAAAAATCAGTTTCTAAATATTTGTATCCATTATTAATCAAAATCAGTGGCTTTCCTAGGGCAGGCTCAATATCTTTCTGTAAGAACGTCTCAAGACTCTCCAGGCAGTTGCACAGAATTTTTTCATTTTTTTTCTGCTCAGTGGGCCCAGATTCTGCCATCAGATGCACAAAAGATCTCACATTGACTTCATTTGGAATCATATGCATCAGAGGGTGATATTTGACCCTAACTAATTTTAGTTAAGCCTCAGCAAAGACTGCATTGGTCTGGTATACAATTGCTAGATTGTTCAATAGGTGTTTGTGTTGTGCTGCATCCTACTGCAAGTGGAAACAAGTCAGCACGGAAGAAAAAAGGAACAGATTGGCCCTGCCTTGTTAGTTAAAACTTCACACTTAAAAGTAAACAAACAAAAAACTTGCTACCATTCTCAAAATAATGCTTCTGCAGAAGAGGAGGCCTGACCAAGTATATTTTATACATGCAGTTAATAAATTAAGGAAGCAAATTCTGTACAAAGAATGAGAAGCCTTGATCTAATAGGAGGTACAAGAGAAATAGTTTAAATAAATTTCAAATTAATTAAATAATTAGTGAATAATAATTAATGAAGGATAATGAATTAAATACATATATCTGAATTTTTGAAGAAATAAATGCCATGACAGATCAGATCATCCCTGGTTATCCTGATTTGAACAGCATATTTGCCAACATTGAAAAACTAATGGAATGTTGAGAAATAAATCTTGTTTTCCTATTGGTTACCACAATTGTTCCCACCTATAGGGTGTCTCCAGGCTCCAGCACACCAAACATGTGCTTGGGGTGGCATGCCACTGAGGGCGTTCTGCTGGTTGCAGCGGGGGCGGCAGGCAGGCTGCCTTCGGTGGCTTGCCTGCGGGAGGTCCGCTGGTCCTGCAGCTTCTGGACCTCCCACAGGCACGGCTGCTGGAGGTCCGCCGAAGCAGCGGGACCAGGGGACCCTCCGCAGGCAAACCACTGAAGGCAGCCTGCCTGCTGTGCTTGGGGTGGCAAAATGCCTAGAGCCGCCCCTGCCCACCTACTAGCATACTTAATAGTACTTGAAGCCACTGGACTTCAGACTCGTGCTCCTTATATTAAAGAAAAACTCAATAGTTTGTCACTAGATTTACAGATAAGTATATTTTAAAGAGTGCATGACACTCAGAAATAAGAAATAATATTCCAACACATTTTAATAAATACTGCAGAAGTTTTCTTTGGCTCTGGATAGTAGTTCTAAGTTTAGTTTATGGAGATTAATTTCTCTCATGCAATCTATGGGGAAAAACATGTTAGGAATGCCCATTTATAGGTATGTATATTGTTTATCTTCATCTCCAACTTTTATCCCTCATCTGTCTAACAGTTGCAAGCTAAATTGCAGCAAAGCTGTGTTTTCTGATTCTAATGACATATTTCAAATATATGCTGAAACTTACCTAAAGAGGTGCATAACTGGCTGCTTTTCCAAACAAACATCATGCAAGAGATTCTGCTCCATTTAATCTTCTCTTCAGGAGATTACAACCCTGCAGAAGATGAATAAATTTTACCAGTTTTATGTAAATTAACAGAAATAGCCCATTCCAATGACTTTGTTAAAAGATGGTTGGATTCTAAAATTTTGAAAAATGACTGGCATTATCCTGTAACAAGAAGTGCTCCATGGTACGCTGCTGCTTTCCACCTCCCTTTTAGCTGCTCATAGAGCTTGAACAGTTTGGAGAAGTCCAAGATGCACTCTGAATTGTAAAAATGAATGAGATGATGAGCACGGAATGATACAATCCATGTAGATCTATGAAAATGATGCAGTCACCCCCAGGTATTGGAGCTCTTAGATTTTATTGTATTAGACTATGACTGCTAGCAAAACAGCAGTACTACAAAAACAAAATGCTGTCGCACAGACATAGTGATGCTGCAAGCAGATAGAAATAGCAATTGCTTTACATTATTTAAAAATATATGTTATCTGGTAACATTAGTGATTGTGTTTAAGTCATGTATTTCCTGTCAGTTAACAACTGACTGGGCCACAACTTCTCCAGCCAGTCATTAGTTGCCTGGGAATGCCCTTCCCGTCAGCAATTTTGCTTAAAAGTAGTTGTTGTTTGTCACTAGCATCGCATTACACATAATTCAACATCAAATTGGCATATCTTAGGGAAAGGCTATTAGAAATAGCTATTTGCTTGAGAGAAATATGGTGTTAACTATCTTTTCCTATCAGGAGCAGCATGCATTTCTAAGTGCCATGAGCTGTTTTTAAATAAGTGCTTGCTGCTAAGTGCATTAATATCAATGCACTTTCCTTCCTGTCAAACAAAATGATTAAAAGGTTAAGAATCATTTGTGATGATTGGATAAAGGAAGTTGAAAATGCATAGAGTTGCTATATGGCTGATTTTATAATATTGCCATTCAATTGGAGTAATGGATACAGTTGATATCCCTGGTAACTGCTCATGTTTTATTAGTGTAGTAAGTAACCATGTGGAACTTAATTTCCAAAGGGAATCTGCAGGTTCCGGCACCAAAAAAGGTGTGACAAACTTGCACCCACAATCGCATATGCACTTTCAAGGATAGTTTATAGAACTCTGGTAACTGCCCCTGCAGAGGGTGGGTGGCTAAGCTGTTACTACTCATTTGAGCATGCATTTGCAGTAAAGGCACACACAACTGCAAGTAAACATTTTATTTTATTTTATTTTATTTTATTGACGCTGTTTACCTGGCAAGTAAATGCTTGCTTTGTTACTAAGAGAGCTAGGTAGGTGTGGGCCACATTTTTATAATGGATTACTTTTCATTTGACTACCTGCTTATGTGAAAATGACCACTGGTCAAAAATGACATGACAAAATTATAATGAATGCACTTAGTAACAGTTACTACAATCTAGAGGTATTATCAGGTCCTCTTGGTGGCTGTTTACCTACTGTATGAATTATACAGTCTGACTATATGACTGAAATTACATTGAAGTGCAGGTAGATAACTGTGTGGTCTGGTCTGAGTGAGCAGCCCATACACTAGACGGATTTTCTTTTCACTCAAATAATAAGCTGCTGCTTTTGCATCCTTTGGTCTTCAATTCACATGCCAACAGGGATAGATTCCTAACGAAGCCAAGGAGTTTTTAGGGCTCAATATTGCTCTTGTATATATGAATTGATGTTGCTAAGAGCACATCTTTGATGGATAATTTTGGTCCTATTTTCTAGGTTTGTTTGTGTTTCTTAATTAACCCGGGAGCAGTAGAGTTAATAAATAATGCTAGCTGCCAATATGGACCTTTTCTGTGCTGTTCTATATGATTCCTAGATCAAGGCTGTGCCAAGCAGTATGGATACTGAATCTATGTCAATGAGACAGAATAGTTACACATCAAAGAGTGTAAAGCACCTCACTGTGTTTGAATTGATGGGAGCTACTGTCATGGTTCCATGACTAGCTGTACCTCTGTCCCCTTTTCTGGTCTCTCTCGGTGCACTCCCTTCAGATGTTAGGCCTCATGCCTTTGTCTGTCCTTGGTGGAGTTCTCCAATTCTTCCTCTCTTAGACGGTCCTTGATCTACATTACCCTACATGCCAACTGTAATTACTCAGCAGGCTTGATCAGGTTAGGCATGTGTGAGTCTTGCTTCTGACCAGTGGTTAATACAGGCCACTGGACAGCTTTCTCAAACCAAAGTATTATTTACTCTTAAAAGCAGGAGCAAAGCACAAGATAAGAGAAAACAGCTAACCCTGTAACCCTGACAGCTACTACATTCAGGGAAGCTGATCTTACCTCGTTTTGGTAGGCCACATTCTCATGTAAGTGGGGACATATGTAGTGAAAGGAATGGAGCTTTGCTAACAGTAGGTGAGGCCCACTGTTTTCACCCCACAAGAAAAGTATCAATGGAATTTCAAACAGTTTAAAAATGAATACTAGAGTGGGACAGAAACATTGTGCAAACTGACTTCTTGTTTGTTTTTCCCCCCAATGCAGTATCTCCCCTAACCTTGAGCTGGAAGCTCTTTTTAAACGACACTTCACTCAGGTGGAATTTTATCAGGGTTCAGTTCTCAATCCGCATGACCTGGCAAGAGTAAAGGTAATGATTCTGTTGATTCTCTATTTCTACTAGCTGTCTTCTCTTAAATAAGCAGTTTCTACCTCCGATGCAATGTCCACTGAAGTTAATGGGAATCTTTTAGTTGACTTTAATAGGAGAGGTCCTATGGTTGTTAATATTAATGTTTAACATTTTAGAACTTGATGTTATAAACATCATTGGCACGCTTGCATAGGAACAATCAGAAAACAGTTTTTCATCATTTTTCTATTGTCAGGTGTCCTGAAAAAATAAATACAATTAGAGATATTTGCTAACTATAATAAGATGGCTGTATTGGTTATAGTACTGTACTCTATGCTAAATAATTCTATCCTCTTAAAGCAAACCCTGAAGCTCAGAAAAGTAAAAGATACCAAACTTATATGCAGCATTACCCCATTTCATGTCTTTCTAATGGGACGTGAACAAGTTTCTTAAATCATAAAGATCTTTGCCTAATGTTAAGCTGTTCTAGTGAGCAGAAATTAGGATTTTTGCCTGTTCTGGCTACAAAAGCTGTTCAGTCCATTTTTACACAACATACACTGAGTTGAGCTCCAATCAGCAGCATAAAATGATGTCCTTGTAATGGCTATAAAATTCAGTCTTGTTATCTTCTCTCTTCCATCCCCTGCTTTACTGTGTGGGATTGCCCATATGTACTGAAAAAAAGTCATTTTGTTATATTTTAGATCTGCAACTTTATGCTAACTAGACTAAGATTGATGATTGTAAGTTTTGCAAGTAGATTTACTTTGCCCCTAACATCAGTTATCTATTATTTTTATTATGTTATTGCCCAAGGACCCAAACAGCAGCTCTGACTCCGTTGTAATAGTCACTGTACAAACAACAGAAAGACAGTCCCTGTCCCTATGGGTTTAGGAGTCTGACTTGCAACATAGAGTTTTAAAACTTTGGCATTTAACCTCTTGGTGCTTCATTTTCGGTATCTCTGATATAACATTAGTAATCAGTGGTAGTAGTGATAACTAAAGTATTTACCTACAATGAGCACTGTAATATTTAATGTCTGGAAAGTGTTTTGAGAAGTTAAAGTGATCAGCTTCATGTAAGTATTGGCGCTGATATCATAAAGAGTCAGAATCTACATTTATACACAGCAAAAGCTATAAGCTGTTGTTCTTGGTCCTGGAGGAAGAAGCTGATTTCTTAGAAGCCGGTGGCTGTGAGAAGTTGGAAACAAAGATTTCTATTTATGTTTGCTTTATTTTTTCGGTGTCTCAGATAGAGTCAGCAGATGCATGCCTAATCCTTGCCAATAAATACTGCGCTGACCCAGATGCTGAAGATGCCTCCAATATTATGAGGTAACCTGAAGAGTTTTTGAATATGGATGTCATTCTCATTTCTGACTAGCAAATTGTGGTGTCTAGGCAGATCATACCCACATCTGTTACAGTTGAAAACTTCTCACAGAATTGCTTCCAGAGACAGGAAGTTAAACTGGGGGAGTGCACAGAATTGGCTCAATAGTGTGGAGATGGAAGAAGTATAAGGTGGAATGACTGGCTTGGGTATAGTGTGTCCATGAGGGTGAAATGATGGAAGGAGGAAGTGCTAGCCCAGGTAACCAGCATAGGTCAGCTACAGATCTTTTTGCAGCCAGTACAACAAATTTTAATTTGGAGAATGAGGATAAAACGGATGCCCACTGTGGCAAAGTACCTGTTTCTCCTCTGCTGGCTCAGTCCCCTTTTTCCGTGGAGACACAGGCTTGGGCAAAGTAAAGTCCTTCCCGGTCACGCAGGGTCTGGCTGATCCTTTTCTAAGGCAGTCCCTTGCTCTGTTTTTCTCCCCTTCTGGGAAGAGTGCAAGTCTTCCTGGCTGGAAGAGTTCAGAGTCTTGCTGCACCTACTCACTGGCTGCTTCTCTCACACCCCCCTCCCCCCCGCTCCTCTGCCAGGGAGGGTTTAAAAAGGTCTCCAGCAATTTGGGCCAGCGGAACCTAATTAGTTCCCTGGCAACCCCTGTTCCAGCTGAACGTTATTTCTCCATGGAGGGGGAAAGGGGGAAGGAGCCGCCTTCAGGATTCCAGTTTTATGGAGCAGGTAGTTGTGTTTGTTGCTGTATTCTAAAAAGAAACCCTATATTCAGTGGGGGTCTGAAGTTGCCCTTTTTTTTTTCTTTGTTTGTCCCATCTTTTAGAAGAATGGAGCTGAAAGACCATATTAATGGTGTTGGCTCTCCCAGGCAGCAGAGGTAGAATGTCCTGCACCTCTATGCCATGGGGGCGGGGAGGGATAGCTCCGTGGTTTGAGCATTGGCTTGCTAAACCCAGGGTTATGAGTTTAATTCTTGAGGAGGCCATTTAGGGATCTGGGGCAAAAATCTGTCTGGGGATTGGCACTGCTTTGAGCAGTGGGTTGGACTAGATGACCTCCTGAGGTCCCTTCCAACCCTGATATTCTATGATTCTATGTATATTAACAGTATTTACATAGCAGGGTCAATGGTTACTGTTCTCCAACCCCATTAACAAATATCACCTGCTCTTCTAAAACCTAAAGAGAAAAGATGCCATTGTTAGTCTCACATAGTGGGGGAGAAGTAAGGAAATGGCAAAAGTAAGTTAAAATAAGGTTGAGTCCTCCATTATTTGTATTTCGCTCATACAGCCCTTAGTTTTCAGGAGACCAGTCAGCCCTTTTTAAAATTAAAATGTAAAAGATCCATTAAAAATTAGCTAATACAATGAATCGGCCAGTATTATAAACCACTTTTTTGGCTTGTCAGATGCTTGAATTCTATGAGTTGAAGGTAAATACAGGAATAAAATTTAAATAAATAAATAAATACTTCACCGCAAAAAGCCCAGTATTCCTAGAGTGTGGGATGCCTGTGGAAGGAGCAGGGTTTGAGTATGCTCATTTCATTTTCCAAAACGATATTGGGGATGTGATGGGAAAAACCCTAGTTTGATTTTAATTGCAATACATAGAATAAAGAATATTCCAGATGCAGATTAACGTGTTCTTAAATGGATTCAATATGTTTTAATGTAATAAAACGTAAAAGTGTTATCGGGAATAGAATTATCTTGTGTGATCTCACAATAAATTAAGTTGATTTGGTAAAACTGAATTAATTAAAGACTTCAGTGGGAAATGGGACATTAATAGGAGGAGGAGAGCATCACACTCTTCTCTTTGCTCTTCAATTCTCCTCCCTACAAAAAGAGATTCAACAACTTTATTGGACAACTTTATTCTCTAATCTTGTGAATAAGTCAGCAGTGCAAGTTTTCCCCATCTGCCTGCAATGCACTTCTGGCAGCAGATGTAATAAACAGTTGTAATAAATTGTTGCTCTCAGAAGGTATGTGTACTCTGCACACTAAACATGGGCTCTGACTCAGGTTGGAGCCCAAGTCCCCCTTTCATCCACACACAGATCAGTCTGACTTGAGTCCACAAACATTGTGGACCCAGGTTCTTAGAACCCTGATGGAGGGGTAGATCAGAGCCCAAGTCCAGCTGTGGAATAGGTCCAAGCCCTGTCATTTTGCAGCGTGGATGCTGGTAAAGCCGCAGGTCTGAGTCAGAAGGTTTATGTAGTGCTGTGTGTAGTGCAGTGTTAGCATAGCTGTGAGACCCAGGTCCAGAAATTGTAAACCCAGGTTTACAGTGCAGTGTGGATGCTCAAACACAGACTCGGAAGCACTGGGTCCACAAGACTGGGTCTATAGGAAAAATGGCAGAATGTCCAAGATGTCCATCAGCTAAAATGTTAATTTTGTCTTTCTTCTTTTTTTAAGAGTAATTTCCATAAAGAATTACCATCCGAAGATAAGAATTATCACTCAGATGCTGCAGTATCATAACAAGGTAATGAGAAGACCAAGGGGTCTCGCTTTTCAGAGATACTGCAGTCTCCCACATCTACTTATTTTAGCTGCCTAAATGGAAAGCATTTTTCTTTCTCAGTGGGAACATGTAAATACAAGTTGTCATGGAATCCACTAAAGAGTTAATTCTGTTGTGTTTAGATATGCCAGGGACCTTATCAGAACCCTAGGATATTTGTTACCCTGGGGTGCTGAGTTTCCACAGCTCCTATTGATTTCAGCTGGGCTTGTAAGTACACACCTCCTGTGAAATAAGGCCCAACTTGATTCACTAAACCATGTGTGATGCTCGTATTACCAATACAGATAGGAGAGTATATGGGTTTACTGTAGAACGGTGGTTTTCAACCTGCAGTCTGTGGAACCCTGGGGTCTGCAGACTACGCCTAAGATTTCCAGAGGGGTCCACACCTTCATTTCACCTTGAATGGTCTCGTGAAATATATATTAACTTCTATGCTAAACAATCTGTTCTATGTTGTACTTATTTATGACACTCTGATTAAGTTTCCCAGACCTGAAGAAGAGCCCTGTGTGCCTCAAAAGCTTGTCTCTCACACCAGCAGAAGCTAGTACAGTAAAAGATATTACATCACTCACCTTGTCTCTTTATAACTATAGCTAAAGAAGTTTAGGTCTGCTCAGGATCCACCTGGTTTTACACAGCATGATTTTTGCTGCCTGGGTTGTCCCCTGCACATACATGAGTGGAGGACAGCTAACATATAGAATTTGGTCCACCTTCTTTTGTGGAACAGAATCATGCTATTTCTGTATTTTAAACGCCCTCAATGGGAAGCATGTTGTATTAAAAACACATTTTCTCTTTATATTTCTAATGAAAATTAATGAGGAAATAAAGAAAAAATGATGAATGGTGATAATCAGATTATCAGGAGGAGGAAAGCATGAAGGACTCTATGTTTGTGTTCATGTGCATGCATATGTGTGTGTGATAGAAGGATGAAAGTAGCCACTAGAGTTTTGCATTTCACAAAATCCTCTAGAATGTTCTGTAAAATTTTGAGTTTCTTTAAATTATTTTGAGTTTGGCAAAACATGTTTTTCTCAGTTATTTCCCAGGAAAATTTGATATGAAATCAATTATATATGGAAGTACCCATATAGGTCCCTGGCTGATTGTTTTTGTCCATTATTTCACTGTGCACTGGTCCCATAATCAAAAGCCTGAGAGAAGACACTCCTTACACCAGGCTCTCTGCTTATTTGATTCTGGGAGTGGGAGAAACCAGAAAAGTACAGGTTATACCATACTGTTCAAGGGCTGGGCTAGATTGAAAACCTGTGGTTGATTTCTGGGGTTTATGTGTGTTTTTTATTTGTCAGGGAGTAGCTGAGATTGCTGAAAGAGGGTGTATACACAGACGTGGGTGCAATGAAAACTTTATAGCACTATGTAACAACTTCAGTTTTGTTGATAGGCCTTACAAAACCTCCCATCCAGTTGACAGCAGGTCACCATAATATGAGATCTTGAGGGATGCTGGGAGGTTTTAAACTGAAAGGTGTGAAAGTGGAGAAGTTCCTGATACAAAAACTCTATTGGAAATATTTTGGTTTAGAGGAATATTGATTTAAACCCTCTACTCCAGTGATGCTCAGACTGAGGCTTGGAAGCTGCAAGTGGCTCTAATGTGTCTCCTGTGGCTTTTTGCAGCACATGATATTAAAACAGTATGTGATTTTACTATGTTATCAACCAATTGTAAAATACTTGGTCAGTCATTTTCCTGTGAGAATAATTTATGAAACAATTAATTCACACTACTGTAACTCTTTTGAGTAATATTGGTCACCGAGGTCTGAGTATCACTACCCTAATTGTATTTTTACCTTCTATAGGAAAAGGAAGTCCAGCACTAAAGGAAAAGATTAGCTGTCACTTGGTTGACTATTTTCTATGTTAGCAGAATGCACGGAAAGTATTTGGAGTCCTTTACCTGTGTTTCTTCCTTCAGGCCCATCTGCTAAATATCCCAAGCTGGAATTGGAAAGAAGGGGATGACGCAATCTGTCTTGCTGAGCTCAAGCTGGGTTTCATAGCCCAGAGCTGCCTGGCACCGGGCCTCTCGACAATGCTAGCCAATCTCTTCTCTATGAGGTCATTCATAAAGGTAACGTCTTGTCTCATTAGAGTGTTTTAGCTTGGGATTCAATTTGGCACAGGGTTGAGTAGAGAGCACAGCTTAAACTCAAAACAGATAGGGACACGTTAGCCAGTTTGGTGAAACACACACATACATACACACACAAATTCTGTTATAAATTGGGCAGTGGGCCAGGTTCTTAAAAAATTATGTTTTTATTTTTATTTGGCACATCTATGGCCATTAAATGATTGTTCAAAGCACAATTCATTTCAATTCTTTTTTTAAATAAACCACATGTTTATCTATCAGGAAAGCCTCTGCTGTTAAAACAAAAATATGATTTATATGCATCCCATATGGCACCAAAGCGCCTAGAGAAAAAGAATGATCATTTTGCTCTTTTACATCAAGTGGCTAGTGGACCTCTCACTGTGAGAATAAATATGGACCATGTGTTTGTACTTAAGCCCAAACCTCCTACAACATAATTCCTTTATTTATTTCTCCTCAGTCAAAGAGCCCCTTAGGGCTTTATTTGCAAAAACTTGTAGTGCTGTTGTTCCCACCCTTTTGGGGCAACAGTACCATCTCACTAGACTAAGATCTCACCTGAGTTAGGCCATGTCTACACTAGCACTTTTGTTGATAAAACTTTTGTCGGTCAGGGTGTGAAAAAACACACTCTTCCATGACATAAGTTTCACTGACAAAAGCTCCAGTGTGGACAGCACTATGTTGGTGGGAGACATTCTCCTGCTGACATAGCTACTGCTGCTCATTGGGGTAGTTTAATTATGCCGGTGGGAGAGCTCTTTCCCATCGGCATAGAGCGGCTACACAGGAGACCTTATAGTGGCACAGCTGCAGTGGTACAGCTGGGCCACTGTAAGGTGTGTAACGTAGACATAGCCTTAGTCAGTGTTCCTTTCCTCTTATTCTGTTTTCAGGCATTCTTGCTAGACATAGAGGTTGGCCAGTTTCCAATTCTGTATTTGTGATCAGGGGCCAGGACACGATGGAATGTGAGGTGGGCCATGGCTCCTGAAGTCCATCATGAAAGTGGGCAGGGGTTTCCTAGAATACCATGTGGGAAAGCCAGGAGGACTGTGGCCAGTTTGGGGGCGCGTTCCAGTGACTGAGAGCCTTCGGTGCAGTGCTGTCTGATATTTATTCTCTTTGCATGAGATAGAAGCTGGGGTTTCTGAGGCTGCTGTGAGAAACTTTTTTTTTTGAAGTTCCCAGAAAGTCATCATAGATCCTCAGGGGCTGCAGACTCTAGTGCGAGAAGCCATCTTAGGTAAGTATATGTGGTCAGAAGAATTCAGCTTCTCAATATGGAAGCCAAATTATATGAAAGCAAACTTGGCCTCCTCACTTTAACACGTGCAGTTAGACCCTTTGCTTCTTTTATCAAACCATGAACTTTAACTCCTTTGTCTTCACAAGCTCAGCTTTGCTGAACTCTCTCTAGTTCATTGGCATGCTGCAGCTCTGAAGTTAACTACCTCCCTTCTTTTATCCCCAAAAGAAAGTTTAGCAAACGCGAAGCAGGTGGTTGTCTCTTCCTTTAATTATATTCTTTAGGACTGCTGTTCACTTGAGGGTCACTGTCTCATCCCTTGCTCTGCTACTAATAATTGTAACCAGAATCTGGGACACTCAAAGGTGTTGAGCTTTATCTGCATTCACACTGGCATATACCAGCTTCCTTTTGGCACCTTTCTAGGGACGGGCCCTTCTCTTCCCTTGCTTTTAACCCTTCATGTAGGCAAGCTCCACTGTTCAGTTTCTGCATTCCTTAGGGTCGGAGGCGAGTCAGCCTCTCTCAGGAAGGGCATGTGTGTATCCTCAGTAACCACTGCCCAAATGCAGGTTACTTTAAATTTAAACAGATTTCACTGAGAAAATTGGGGACAGCATCAACAAGAAAAAATCGTGAGTTGGGAGGAAATTGTACCACTTAGATCTTGTAGTTACAATCTGTCTATTAAGCAGGATTAAAAATTGTGCATCTTGACATTAAGTTGTCCCTCTTGCCATCAGCATATGTCTCTTTCAAGGCTCAGTGGGACACCAGCAACCTGTTCTGCTGGTCTCTTGTCCCTCTTCAAGCCACCCATTCTGTATTTCCTTCATTTCTTAATGTATTTCCTCCCTTTGTACACTCCTTTTCAGCAGTGTGATGAGATGGGACTGACTGATGAGCACTGGGTTACCCTTTATGATTTCTACTACAACCTACAGGCCCAATTATGCAAGGCTCTGAGGACTTTCACTGAGGGTTTACAGCATTCTGAACTTCCACTGGAGTCAGATGGAGTCTTGCTGATTCTGACCAGGTGTTTCTAGTTGTATAGTATAATCATGAGAAGATTGGTTTATACTGAGGCAGCAATGTTGCTGATTCTTATTGTGCCTGGCACTTAGATACTATTGTGCTGTGCAGAGTACAATGAGCGGATAGATCATAATTTCTGTTATTCAGTTTCTGGGAGGCCAACAGGCAAAGAGAACATTTCTGTGCTCCTAACAGCAGGCTATTCAGATTCTGTATCAGCAGTGTTTTAGGATTAAAACAAAAATATATAGTTTTATCAACGTTTTGAGAGAAAACAGTTAATATTGGTTAACATCAATTTCTGCCTTCATGACTCAAAAACAATGGATTATTCATGTGGGTAACTGGGTGTAGATATTATCAGGGAGTTCAGGTTTCTGAGTTTGTTAATGTCTGGGGCAAAACAAACACACGAGAATTGATGCATATTAACTAAAATCAAAATCTCCACTCTGTCATTGCGAAGATGTTGACTGTTTTTAGTTGAAATAACATTCTCCCCCAACATACACAAATTTGTTTGATCTCAGTAACCATTAATTGATAGAAAATTTGAACCAATACAACACTCAGAGCCTTTGCAACTGCAAGTGGACTTGTGATGATATGGATTGTCAGGAAGGGCTGTATAGGAAAGGGAGAAATACATTCATAAGCTGCTAACTGGGAGTCCCTTTCCTTCCATTGCAAAGCAGCTCTCTTTCTAGAACATTTAATTTAAGAACTGTCAGACCTTTACAAATTCTTTAGGCAAATAATATTAGTGGAGTTTTATACGTATGTTAGAACATTGCCAAAAAATCTTACTGAAACTTCTGTATTAAAAAAAAAAAGTTTGAGGTGTGTTCCCCATTCTTTCTAACATGATCCGAAAGTTATTTAATATGTTGTAAATGTTTGGTAAGTCAAAGACAAATGAACTTCATTGGTGGTAATCTTACACACATTTAACTTGTTATACCTTAGTCTGCAGCAAAATGATTTGTGTAAACTGTCTGCCCAGCATTAAAGATAAAACAAATTTATAAACCTCAAAATGTTATATTTAAATCTAATATTTTCCTTTTGGTTTGATAACTGTAATCTCATATGGAATATTTTAGTTTGCTCTTGGCACTAAATTGAACCAAGGGAAAATTAGTTCAAAAATGTTGCATAGCATTCAGTTGTAACAGAAATAGTTCTGTAAATAATTAAAAAGAAGAAGGAAAAAATGCACAATAAAAGGATTTAAGAGAAAACAAATCAAAACCATACAGTAAGGTATATTTTAATAGGCCCATTCTTTTTATTATGTTGAATATTCTCCGGCTTATATAAAAAAAATGAAATGATATGCCTGTTCATTGTATACATGATCTCAGCACTAGATTGAAATATTGCTCTATAGAGCAATTAGAGCAATTACTGTTTATGGTTTGGATTAACAAACATTTGTTTACCATTGTAAAAATATTTTTAAAAGTAAGTAAATAAAGCATGGTATTACTAAGGGCCAAATTTTGCTCTTGGATACAAGCATGCAATCTCATTGAAGTCACTGTGCTACATGATTTATTTGTTTTACAGAGTAGAATTTAGCTGCTGATTTCAATAGGAGTCTGTAAATTATGAACCATCTTTGTACCTGCCTGATGCTTGAGTCACTGGGCATCATTTTGGTCATGAGGAACAATGTAGTGCAGCCCCATGGCTCTACCATGTTACATTGGCAGCAAGAGCTTCCTAGAGGCTCTTTTGATAGCTAGCATTGGTGATGTCCAGCCATGCCTCCCAGCCTAGTCAGGACTGAGCTGGGTGTGCTAGAGGCGGCATAACCAACTCTATGCCACCCAGGTACTTACCTGCTCCATAGGAAACTCCAAGCTGGCTTTCAGGTTACTGTTTGCCCCCAGAGCAGCACAAAGCAGTCTTGGAGTGGGGTTGAGGATCTGGCCCTAAAACTTCATTCATGACCAGGAGATCATCAATCAACACCACCAGTACAGTCTCAATTACTATACTCAGGCATAAACCCAAGCAGAGTGGGGCTGAGGAGATGATGCTGGAGTAATTTCATCAGAAATTTCATGGCAAAATTTGAGACAGGTCGACAGGCGCTTGTCATCTTTGGGGTGTGATGCAAGATTCCTTTGTTTTGGAGAGTCTTCAGTTGAGTTGAGGAATGTCACAGGCCATGTACTGTGGGAAATAAACCATTTAAATCTGATTCAGCTAAAGGATGTGGCTTCAGTTTGTGTGCATGGGGACATCTGTTCGTCTTTCTTGTACTGAAATACATCAAAATATATATAATGTATCCAGATACTGTAGGGAGGGGACCTTAGAAATATATATAAAATTTTAGCAAAAGCCAGCTTGAGTTGCAACATTTTATTTGCTGTGAGACCCTCAGGATGAGGGAATGATGAACAAAACGCATGGTAGTTAACTTTTGTATGCTATGCCTAATGTGTCCAGTACAGTACTTGGGGAAAAATAACCTAAGGTATTTCCCTAAGTGCCATATATGTGTTTTCTGACATGCCTAAATCCGTTCAGGATCTATTCATTGCCTTTGAAAATTGGTGTGAGCGTCAACTATGAATATAGTACATTGAAACTGCCCTCGGATGGGAATAAGAGCCGCACATGCTCTTTGGTCATATTGTCCTTTCCTAAAGTATATAGTGTCCCTGCCTGCAGGTATATGGGATCTTGGGGAGCAATTACCACACAGGTGGGGTGCAAAATAAACTTTATTAAGAAAATGCAAAAACAGGGAAAATTTAATAGTGAGGGGTATGGGGTTTGTTAAGGTAGGCAATTGGGGAGGGAGTTCTTTTAGTATAGTATAGGGGGTTTCAATAGTGGGGTACAATACAGTGGGGTACAATACAGTTGGTAACCAACTAACACTGAAGTATAAATGTAACAGGTAGCTAACAATTTCTAGGTAAAGGGTGTGTCACAGCAGCATATAACCAACTAACAGTTATGGGTAAAATGTGTTAAACAACCAACAACTCTAGGTAAAAATGTGTCACAGTGGTGTAAATATAAAATGTGAGGTGTGTGAGAGAGAAAAAGGGTAACCAATGGGGTTTTATGCTAGACTTCAGTAATACAATTGAGGTTTGGCAGCAGTAGGAGCGGGGTGAACACGTGGGGGAAGGGATTAAAAGAGAGAGAGAGAGAGAGAAAGGCAGTGGTAGAGGAATGAGGTTAGGGGATGGGGGAAGAGGAGCACGTGGTGGAGCAGAAACCAAAGATAGAGGCGCTACAGAGGGAGATTTAAACTCAGGGAGACACAGAGAGCAGACAGACTGCAAGTTTAAACAGCAGAGAGACTGCAATGAGTGACTGGGGAGCTCGGGGGGGGGGGGATTGGGGCAGTAGGAAGACAAATTCAAATAGTAAAAACCTTATCTATCCCCTAACTTAATCAAACTTATATAAAATGACAAGCAGCTACAGAATACAACCAGGCAATGATTTTCTAAACTTATCTTAACCAACAATTAGGCAACACAACAAATATCACAGAAACTTACAAGCTCTACAATCTTAACAAACTATGACTTATTAAATTAAAAAAAAACAAGACCTATGGTGCACCTTATGCTATGGGGAGGTTACAGAGGGCAGAGAGGTATGTATCCAGGACCCAGCTCCCAAGGAAGCCAAGGGATGGTGGCTACAGCAGTGGATACAGCTGAAAGCAGAGAGCCCCAAGGCAAAGCCCACAGGAGCAGAGCTTAGCAGTGGCAAAGAGCCCTGTAGTTTAAGAGAGGTTTTAAGACACAGACCAAGGTTTAGCTTGAGTCTGTGTGCTGGGGAAACAGAGCCAGCAGCTAAAATAATAAAATAAAAGTATAGAAAGTTTTACAGAGGGATTCTTACCAGTCCCCAAGGCAGCAGCAAAGGCAGAAGCAGCAGCAACATCAGAAGAGGCAAGGAGGGTTCGGTACAGTCTCAATAATCAGGAGATCTCTCAGGTAGCAATTCGTTCTTCGTGGGGGGGGTTTTCAAAAACGGGGGTACGCTCAAAAATAAAACGAGAGCGGAGAAAGGGCCCCCCAGAACCCCTGGCTGATCAGACCAGGCAGCAATGCAGGAACCTTTCTGAGGTGTGTTTCAAAAATGTCTGGTTTTAAAGGCAAACTTGGGCAGTTTCCCACCAGTAATCCTGATAGGCTCCCTCTGTCACAGGGGAGGGGACACAGGGGAAAAACTGAAGGTAAGCCCAGAGATATGCCTGGACATAGTCCTGTGCAATAGGTGACTCAAGAGCACATGAGACTATGACTCATGCCCAGGATCTTAAAACCACAATAGGCCTTGCAGCTCTGGACATTGCCTACCCTACACCAAGCCCAGGTTCAACGAGGTGATAACAGGACTAACCCTTTGAAAAGGGCAGTGGTCCCACTTAGCATGCAGCACAAGTGGCCATCCCTTTGAGAAGGGCAATGGCTCTTGTTAAACAACTTAAGGGGCCCTCCCTTTGAGAAGGGCAGTGGCCCTGGTAAACAACTTAACAGCCAGGGAAGGGCGGCCACAGGAGAACAGAAAACAAAATGGAGTCTGGGGAAACAAAATGGAATAGGGGAATAGCTGTAACGGACATATAGTTACTAAGCTAGTTAATCATTTGAATACATTACCACCAATTTGCATTAACAAGTGTATTTTTGTTCGATGTGTTACCTCCTCTCCTCCCCACCCCCCAGCCTGGCTAATGCCCTCCCTGCATTGTAAATTTTGTGGTTAAAGACTAAAATAAATTCTATGGGCCTATTCTCCTCTTAGTTGCATGGGGGCAAGTCTCACCACTGCCAGTAACTGAGGGGAGATCCGGTTGTCATAGTATTTCAGTAGTTGTTTGGTGTAGTATAAGACTCCACATAAGCACGTACAGATCATTTGCATATACCATGAAAAATGCACAAACATCTAATCCTGTCCGATGTTTGAGCTAACCTTGATTTACACATCTGATGTTAGATACAACACACCCAGGTTTCATTTTTACATCTGGTTCTGTGAATAAAAATCCAGCATTTACATCTGATTCTGGAAAAAATATCCTGTTAGTAGAGTATTTGTCTCTCACTATGGAATTTATATTGCTATTGTTGTTTGTTAGCTCTGATTACACAGACATGCAATTGAGTAAGAGGGTAATGGTTATTGTATAAGACTTAGTACTAGGCAGTTTACTTCCAGGATTCTAAATATACTGAGTTTCAGTCTCAGCTACAAATGTGTGAACTATTTTTGCCAAACAACTTATTAGTCAGTTTTTGCCCTTTTTCCTGATGATGAACAAACAGCATTATATCCATGCTTAATATATAATAAATCTATAATCACACAGCCAGCTCTGTTAGATTGAAGGAAATTTTGTGGGGTGGTCAAACGTGTTGCCCTGCCTTTTTAGTACTTACTAATATGGGGTAAAAATAGAGGAGAATTGATTAACTGGTGCTCTTGAGGAGGAAAGTGACTTACGGTAGAGAACAAATTGAATGGAGCTTGAGAATCTTGACTGGAGTTTCCAGGCAGTTCTAGAACATAATCTCACTAGGAGGTAAAGGCCTAATTCTGAGAGACATTGGGCACCTCTTAGACCCAGGCCATGCATTTATTTTAGAAAAAATTGCACATAGTAAAAACATTCCCTGTTGTTTTTTCTAGACATCTTGTTTGTAAACACAGGTTCCATCTTTTGGGTACCTACTTGGATCATAGGAGGTTCATGCACCTCAGCAGAATCCCACACATTTGGTCATTTATATTGAACAAATACATTAGGCCAAAGGGACCAAACTTGCTAATTCTAATAGCACAAAAATGTAAATATTTAAAAGTTATTTTGAAGCTACAATAATCTGAATCAATCATATTTATTTTCCATGTTTAATATAGTTAAAATGTTTAGCAACTTGGTATATCATTTTTTCCCCTTGTGAAGTAGGGTTGACTGTCAATATGTGTTCAGAGCAAATGTATGGCAAAGGATGAGAGACAATTTTTCCTCTTCAGAATGGTTGAACTGATTCTCAGCAGTGTTAATGAGGTGTGTTCTTTTCTGCATCATGGTGGACTGAACTGACATTACAGCTGGCCCTGTAGCTATAAAAGAATTTCAGATTGGTGCTTCCTTAATCTTTATGAGAGGCTTATTTTTTGATTAAATGCAAAATACAACACAATATCCCAAATCAAACCAACTCCATCCTCAGTCTCTTTCCTGCTGTTGGTTCCTATTCCTTGACAGCCCTGAAGATATTAGATAGGGTCATTAAGTTCAGGTATACTTGATCTCTTTGATGTAACTATTTATTTCATTACATTGAGAAGTGCTATGAACAACATAGATCAGTTGAAACTGCAGAGCTGCTGATAATTACACTCCACAATGTGGGTCTGGGTGGCTTTTTTAATAATATTAATGGTCATACTTGTGATACTGGCATCATTTTTTCATCCCACTGTCACTATTTATCACTGGTAAGTGACAGCACTATGTAAATATGTTTGATGATATCAAGATTGTATCTATATATGGATAGAGAAGAAGGTAGCAACATTGCCATTTATTTTAAAAAATGATTCAGAGGAAAATTAAATTTCTTCTCTTGGGGCATACTATGTCACTTTCCTGCTATTCTTCACATGGGCTATTGAATCGATGGATAAGGTATATTACTATTATCCAGGAAACCACAGTGGTAATGTAATAGAGGAGCGGAAAGATGGGCTTGTAGTTAAGGTACTTAATTAGAACTCAGGAGATTTGGGTTCATATCTCGGTTATGCAATAGTCTTCCTCTGTGACTGTAGGAAAGTCACATAGTCTCTTCTCTTCTCAGTTCCCCATCTGTAAAATGATGGTATTTCCTTTTTATCACCTTTTACTTATTTTTTTCTATTTAGATTGTAATCTGTTTGGGGCAGAGACTGCTTCTTACTGTATGTACATAAAAGCACAGCACAGTGGGGCACCAATCTCAGTTGGGGCATGTAGGCACTATCATAATGCAAATAATAATCTGCAGTTAGGACACTATTTGGGGGAAGTTATAAAAGATTCCTTGTTGGTTCAAATTAATTAATGACTGTTTTATCAGAAACAGTTAATTGTGTGCACCCTCTTGGTGTCTCTAAGATCTTATATTTCATACATCTTTGTAGTAACTGTCTAAAGTGTGTTATATTTGCTTAGCTGCAATGATAAAAATGACAGGATGACCTCTGAATGCTTTTCTTGAGCTCATTTGGGGCAGGCTCTTTCAAGCCGTGATACTCCAATTCTCCATAGGAACAGGGCAATGCAATGCATTCTATCATCATCCCTAGATATGACAGTGTACAGATGAGTGAAGGAGGAAGTACACAGTCAAAAAGGGAAAAGGTATGATGAAACCCCTCCTTGACCCTCTTAAGTAACTATTAATGTTGCTTTTAATACCATCGTTAGCCCTGATTAGAAATGGAAAGATTGAGCATTTGTAGCTTCAGCGCAACAAAAACACAACTTTCCCAACTGATACTTTTTCTTTTGGGTGTAACTTATTCTTTTACATAAATTGCATTGTCACAAGTGCCAGTAGACTATCTTTAAAAGGTAATAAGCCAGACTTCTCCTAATTTATCCATCTCATGAGGTCTCCTTCAGGTTGCAACAGTAGTTAATGTTAATGAGCCATCTTTTTTGGTTGCACCATGTTAGCCTTACTTACATGACTAGGTGCCCAGTAAACACTGGACATGCTATGGAAGAGAATACTATGTCATCAATATGAGGTAAAAGTGATTCTCTGCTGCTAAACATTTTGGAAGTGTACAACTCCCATTGACTTCCAGGGAGCATTTGCACCCACAGATCTGTGAAGTTGGGCCTTTAACTGTGCCTAGAAGACTCAGGTCAGGATAGCTTTTAGCATGTGACTAGCCAAATCAATCTGAAACATTCAAGGGGTTAAACAGTTGTGTTTGTGTGTGACTGGAAAAGAAGAAATTAGACTATTCAAGCTTTTGTCCATTGAATGTGCCAAGTTTTTTCTCATTTTGTATCTCAGAACAGCTAGCAACTTATTGGGGGGAAAGGTTCTGTTTAATTCTTAGGCTATCAGATTCTTGAGTAATGAGTAAATATGCTGGTGTGGTCTCTCGAGTCTCTCCAACAAAAAAGTAAAACATATAAAATTAAAAGACAGGTTGATTTCCAGTGCAGATCCCCCCCCCCACTCCCAACTTCCTAACTAATCTTTCTTCTGAACACTTAAGAAAGGCCACTTTGGCTGATCTGAAAATGCATGCAAGAACAACCTACATCTGTTTGGCTCAATCTAAAACCAGGCAGTTAATGACAATAACAACTAATTCCATCAATTAGCAAATGTCCCCTAAATCAAATACCCGCTTTTTTTCCCCTAGGGCAACACACTTAAGAGGAGTGACATAAATGGGGGTCTAGTTAGAAATGACTCTAAAAATACATAGAGCTAGATTACAAAATCAGCATAAAGCTCTTGTTATGAAAGAGTGGGAAGCTATCTCCCTCCTGGAGAAGCAGCAGGATAGATTTTGCCTTAGGATACCATCTTTTCTGAGCCTGGTCGGTGTGCACTGGGGATGTACATTCAACGCTGGCAGTGAAAATAACTAGTCTTACCTGAGGACTGGTCAAAGAGGGGATTGGGGCCATAATACGTACTCCCTTCCTTTCTTTCCTAGCTTAATGTTGGGTCATTTGTCCTGAAGGTGGCAAAAGCAAACAGGTCCTACCCATAAGGACCTCTACTGTGATCAGCCCTTGAATGAGCCATGCAAGGGAGAAGAAGCTTCTTATATCTCTCTCAGGTGTCAATCCCAGTCTGGCCCAGAGAACTGAATAGAAAATGCTGTCCCTGCTGTAAAATTCTAGAGTGTGATTTTAAAATGCCAACAAAAGATTGTCATTCCTAATCCAATCTATATATTGAATCCTCTTTCTGAAAGGAGGCAGGAAGGCTAGATAGGATGCACTAAGCTGGTTTTACAGAACTCAAGAGTCTCTGGAGACACAAAAGCCCACAATATATGTACAAGAGGTGACTTTAAGAAAATAATGACTTTTTATGCAAAGTAACTGTATTAGTTGAAAACAGTGAGGAGTCTGGTGGCATCTTAAAGACTAACAGATTTATTTGCGCATAAGCTTTTGTGGGTAAAAAAGCCCACTTCATTAGATGCATCTGAATCTCACATGGTGACCCGATCAGGAATGTAGGATACACAAGAATTATAAGTAAATATTCCATTGCAGGATTTCTAACTAACAGTAAGTGTAGTCTGTATCCACAAAAACAACAAGGAGTCCAGTGGCACCTTAACGACTAACAGATTTATTTGAGCATAAGCTTTCATGGGTAAAAAAACCCCAAAAGTTGACTCAAAGGAAAGTTTAGAGCCTGTAAAACACACCTACTTTTGCTGTCCTAAATTCCAAACTTCTCAAACTGGCAACACTCCACACAGATAACTATAAACAGGAGATAAAACCTGGGACTCAGTCTTTGATATGAGAATAAAGTATCAATTTGGCTTTTTGGACTCCCATATACTTAATAGAGAGAGATTTGTGCCTTCTGCTGGAATGCATTTGTTTGGCAAACAATCAGAGGTTTATTGCTGAAACCATTTGCTCTGAAATGAAATATTTGCCCATTGGCTCATCTTCAGTAGTCCACATAGTGTAGAGATAGAAGATGTAAGTATCCAAAATCTGCCGTCAGGTTATTGTTTTCAATAACAAGATGCTATCTTTATAACAAGAAGGCTACACCTGAAAGATTTTAATTTATCTGTTTTAAAATTTTAAAATCAAAGCTCTTTCCATCACTGGGAATGCACTGGTATTAATAGTTAAGCAAAATTCAGTGTATTTATTTGATTACAGAAGTAATTACTATAGCCTGGTTTCAGAGTGAGATGTTGATTGACTACAGGATATGGGGAAATCACTGTGGTTGGTACATTAGTAGTTATACACACTTGATTCACTCTCATCACCTAGTGAGTGTATATTTCACACTAACCATTGTTCAAGACCCAACTTTGTCAAAACTTCTGAGTCAACAATATTACATTCTGAGTCCTATAACTCAGTACCCCTGTCTGTCAATGCAAAACTCCTGCTCCGGTCCCTTGGGGAGGGAAGGGTACGTGGCTATTCTTTCCTTCAGCTCAAAATGGTCACCAGAACCATAAAGAGGAGGAAGCAATGAATAGAGGGACACAGATAGAAAAGGCAGAATGCAATGTTCCTTTGACTTTCTCCAGGCTGAGCAGATCAAGGAAAAGAGCTAGACTGAGGAGCATTTTTATAGTTTGAAAACCTAAAAAATGTTGCCATAAAAAAGGCCCTGTTTTGATTTTGAAGACATGGTCACCTTACTTCTATAATACATCACTGCTGGGGCATATTGGCATGATGCTTTGGGGAAACCAGACAATAATGCTTATTACCCCACCAGGGATGTATTTGTTTTGTGCATAGACAGAACACTTCTAGTTTCCAGAGCTGCTAGTCCAGCATCATTCACCAACCTTAAATAAAGAGAAAGGATTAGAAAAAATGTAAGATGACTTCTCTGTGTGTGACGGGATGTCATACAATGGAAATCCCCTTTTAGAGTCTCACATGGCTCTGGAATGGCAAAACAATCTTTGTGGAAGAAATTTTATTTGATTGTTTACAGCCTACTTCTCAGGGAGCATGAGATTTGGACCATATCCACCATGCAAATTAATTTTTTGCAATTGTTTGTTTGCATCTCCAGAAGTAAAGTCACTGGTTACTTGGCAGCCCACCAAGAGAACAATGATGTGTTTTAACTGATATCTCAGTGGAGAGTTCTTAGAAAGTCTGTAATCCTTCTGTTCCATTAGTGCTTTTTGAAGGATTCAATACAAGAACAAGATTGCTGAATCGTGAGTTAGTATTAAGCCAAGGATAAAAATTATGCACACACAAAGTACAGTGTAGGTCTTGTTCAAAAGGCTGTACAAAGTAGAGCACATTTTAAAATCTAGGAAAGCTTGGCATATATCCATAGGTTTTAATTCATTCTTAATATCACCAGCATCCAATGAAAAATAAAGTTAATTTCATTCTCCTAATTTGAACTATTATGACTGAGTATGTACCACTTAGGTTCTCATCCAAAGCCTGTCAAAAGCAATGGAAATATTTCCATTGACATCGGTGAGCTCTGGATCAGGGCCATATAGGCAGGAGACCCTTGCATGTAGTGAAGCAGTTTACAAAACTGGGCATTATTTTTAAATCTCCTTTCAATAACGGCCATGTGCCGGACCTGGTATGAATATGTTTAAGATGTGTAATTAGCACTTACTCAGCTCTTACTTAACCTGTAAAGACCTTGCAACAGCAGCATTTGCCTCTGCAACCACAAAGCTCTAGTATAATTCCCTATCCAAAAGGCTTTCATCAGGACCTCCTGCTCCACTTGCTGCTAGTGAATAATGCAGCAATGGCCCTGCTGACTGTACTAAGCAGCTGTGATAATAATAGGGCGGCTTTTGGTTCTTTATACCGTCTAGGTGTAAAGAGCAAGTTTGATATTAAACTGACCTTTGGGGATTCTAACGTCTTTAATGGGAAAGCTATATTCATGGCTTCTTCCCAAAGCTTTGTACTGTATTGTTCAAGCCATGTACGTATACCTCTTTCAGAGATTCCACTGTCATGCCTCAGGGCAGCAGGTGAACAAAGCGAAAAACATAAGAGTCACCTAGTCATCCTCTTTCTCTCCAGCCTTCCTCACTTCTTAAAAACATCTGCTATATTTTCAGAGTTGTCTTCAGTTTCAGTAAATGGTGGGCTCATGATAGGACCTTTCTCGTACTGTCCATCCACCCTTCCTTGCTTAATTTTTAACAAGGCCATACCTCATCCTTCTAGATATTTTAGCTCATTTTTTGCTGCTTTTCAATCTGATTGTATTTATTATTTTATTTTATTACCTTAGTGTCTATGAGTTCATCAATGACCAGGACCTGATTGTGCAAGATGCTGTAAAAACACAGAACAGAAAGCCAGTCACTGCCCCAAAGAGCTTGCAATCTAAGAATAAAACAATGCACAGCACATAGAGACAGATGGGAGAATACATGGAAACCTTGGGATACTGTTGGTCCGTGCGGTGGGCAGTGGTACCAGTGACCTAACCATTGTAAAGATTTTTATAAGCATCATGACAAAGGAGAAATGTAAGGAGTTTTTGCAGCATCTTGACTGACTTTATTGGGGTGGATATTCTTTTGTCATCATTCATATGAATTAGTGGATGTATAAAATTATTAATATATCAACATACAGACTCACAATTCTGAAATGACACATACCCAATCTTGGAGAGTGTTCAGAATCAAAACCCAGATCTAGAATTTGCAAATGATCCCTGTATTCATAACAGGCCAAAACTAAAACCCTGAATTGAAATACTCCTACACTTTGGATTATTTGAAATCCTGTTCTAAATTCTGGATAGTTAAAAATTCATTTCTGAATTTTTTTCTCTATAGCCTGTCTCTAACTATATATTTTCTTCCCTTTCTCTTGGTACAGAATGGGTCAGATCTTCAACTGGGCAAATGTGCACAGCTCCACTAAAGTCAATGGTGCTATACCAGTTTAAACCAATTCAGGATCTGGCACAATATATTGCTCTGATTTCAGAACTTCTTTCATATTTATATGCCGACGGATTAAAAACAAAGAGTCAGCAGTGTTCATTCTGTAACAAGAAAAGTCCAGGTTGGGGGGGCGGTATTATTAAATTATTAAATAGGCAAGATAAAAACAACTGGATATTAAAATAGGGAAAATAAATAAGAATCAATCAGAGATAAAGTGTGCCCAGTATCCATCTTGGGTTTATAAACATGCCCATGGGATCTCTATGTAAAGACTGTCATTTGTATTTGAGTATGACTATGACTGTAAATCAGTTTCTACATGTAGGGTTCAGGAAACGTGCTGAGGCAAGTTGGTGTCTACGTTCCTTCCTACTGTTGGTCAAACTAGGACAATGATATTCTGTTGCACATTCTGCTCCCTTTGTAGCAGAATGCCAAGCTCACCTGTCATTTGCTATATTCTCCCAGGTCATTAAGTCCATCCCAAAAGACTGTATGTGCCGCTTGATGCAATCCTTGTAGTGGAGTTTGGGATGGCCAACCTTCCTTTTGCCTTTTTCAAAGAACTCTCTTAGGCAGTCTACTGTTATCCATACGTATGACATGGCCGACCCAAGTCATTTGCCTCCACGCTTAGATTAGCTTAGTATGGCTGCCAGCCGTAGTACCTCACAATGAAGTACTACGGATGTGATCTCTATTTGTAACATATAAGCTCTAATTGCCTTATTTGGCCACTGAACTATCTAGCCTTTCCTGAATTGGTTTTTAATGTATCTACCACCCTTTTGTATGGATGAAAGGTTATTTTTATGTATTTCAGTGTTTGGCTTTGCAATAAGACTAAGGACCACAGGGCTATAACTTAATATCTTTGGATAATAGGTATTTTCTAAATATTTTGGCCACTGAAAGAGAAATTTGAATGTTCTGAAGCTTTACACATTCATTTGGGTCAATTCACCAATGTGTCAATGGACAGTATTTTAACTTTTTTTGTGTAAATGTAATACATTTTAAAACTTCTGTTAAATTCATTTCAGTTCTTAACAAATTTGGACTTTTGAAAATCAGGCCACTTTTATGTAATCTAAATATAGGTGTACCTAAAGCCATTAGCTAGCTAGGTTTGAAAATTTTGATCAATAATTAGCAGACACTTTATTGATTATACTTTTGTTCTAGAAGCAGTGTTTGGCTTAGAATAATATGGCATATAGTTAATGTAAGATCAATATAATGATATTCATGAAAGTAACATTTAGGATTAATATCTAGGAAAAATCCTGAATTGTAAGTATTAAACTGAGAAAAGTTATGGAAAGCCCATTTCTTGGAACATTACAAACTTGACTGGAAAAAAAATGTTTGCAAAGTATGGTAGATAGCAATCCTGAATTGGCTAGGGGATGAACTCAATGACCTTATAAGTCTTTTCTACCTCCAACTTGTTTGACTTTTTGACTTTACAGTAAGAGACTTCATTAAACCCCTGCATTTTGTTCAAGAAGCTCTTGCTCTAATGCTCTTCCAAAACAGTGGTAGTTTGACATGACAGGCAGAGATATATTGTTGCCTCGGGATGCTTTTCTTCTTTTGATTGATTGCTGAATGGCTGAAAAATTAATTTTGGCATCTTTCCCTGAATCACTTGATGTGCATTAATTTCATTGCTTGAATTCATATTATGATAAGGAATATATATTCAAGACAGAAATGTATGCCACAGCTTAAAAAAACCCAAACTCTTAAATATACTGTAGTGCTTTTTACATTAAAATATACAATACTCTACCACCTTCAGGGTGTAAAGGTCTCAGAACAGTTGGCTGGATTCTAGTCAAGCCATTTAATATGTTGGGCCAGTACTTCAATCACATATTTTACAGCAGTGATAAGTTGTTTACCTTGTTGGGTATCTTATTGAATCTGGCTCACATATAGCTGGTGGAAGTGGTGTAAATGCCTTTTATGTCCCCCAGCCATCCCACCTCCAGCAGAAAGGGGAGAAAGGAGAAGGCATGGCAGAGCCAAGTTCCACAAACCCAAATCCTTTGTTGGCTAAGAGAGCAGCAAAGAATCCTGTGGCACCTTATAGACTAACAGACGTTTTGGAGCATGAGCTTTCGTGGGTGAATACCCACTTCCTCAGATGCATGTAGTGGAAATATCCAGGGGCAGGTATATATATGCAAGCAAGCTAGAGATAACGAGGTCAGTTCAATCAGGGAGGATGAGGCCCTGTTCTAGCAGTTGAGGTGTGAAAACCAAGAGGGGAGAAACTGGTTCATCTGAGGACATGCATCTGAGGAAGTGGGTATTCACCCACGAAAGCTCATGCTCCAAAACGTCTGTTAGTCTATAAGGTGCCACAGGATTCTTTGCTGCTTTTACAGATCCAGACTAACACGGCTACCCCTCTGATACTTGACGCCATGCAAGGCACTGCATTTAGCCGTATGGAGTGGAAATCCATCAACCTCATGAAGAAACTTGCACAAATACAGACAGATATCATCTTCCTTTCCAAATGCAAACGGATGGACATCATACCAAATGGACTAAAGGTAAAAAATCCACTGCTATCTACATACTACACAGACCACAGTGAGAGATTATGCCGCACTCTATCAAAAAAACTGAGGAACCACCTGATCAGCATCCTATACAGCAAACAGGAAAACATCAAAAAAGAGCTCTCCAACCTGGAGACTCTTATTAATAACCAAACTTCTACACAAATGGACTTCACTAGAATAAGACAGGAGATCTACATTACTCACTTCACCTCTCTACAAAGGAAAAAGAACTGTAAGCTGTCTAAACTCCTACCTGCCACATGGGGCCACAATCGTGGTACCCCTAACCCACCCAGCAATATTGTCAATCTATCCAACTACACACTCAGCCCAGAAGAAAAGTCTGTCCTATCTCGGGGACTCTCTTTCTGCCCTGCCACCCCCACCAACATGATACAGTTCTGTGGCGATCTGGAAGCCTACTTTCGCAGTCTCCGACTCAAAGAATACTTCCAGGACAACACCGAACAGTGCACTGATACACAGGTGCCCTCCCACCAACAGCACAAGAAGAAGAACTCCACATGGACTCCTCCTGAGGGTCGAAATGACAGTCTGGACCTATACATTGAATGCTTCCGCCGGCGTGCACAGGCAGAAATCGTGGAACAACAACATCGCTTGCCTCACAACCTAAGTCGTGCAGAACGCAATGCCATCCACAGCCTCAGAAACCACCCTGACATTATCATCAAAGAGGCTGATACAGGAGATGCCATTGTCATCATGAACAGGTCTGACTACCAAAAGGAGGCTGCCAGACAACTCTCCAATACCAAATTCTACAGGCCACTTCCCTCAGATCCCACTGAGGAATACACTAAGAAACTACAGCATCTACTCAGGACACTCCCTACACGAACACCAGAAGAAATCAGCATACCCCTAGAGCCCCGACCAGGGTTATTCTATCTACTACCCAAGATCCACAAACCCGGAAATCCTGGATGCCCCATCATCTCGGGCATTGGCACTCTCACTGAAGGACTGTCTGGATATATGGACTCTCTACTCAGACCCTATGCCACCAGCACTCCCAGCTAACTCCGTGACACCACTGATTTCCTGAGGAAACTACAATGCATTGGTCACCTCCCAGAAAACACCATCCTAGCCACCATGGATGTAGAGGCTCTCTACACAAACATCCCACACACAGATGGAATACAAGCTGTCAGGAACACTATCCCTGATGATGCCACAGCACAACTGGCTGCTGAGCTCTGTGCCTTTATACTCACACACAACTATTTCAAATTTGATAACAATATATATCTCCAGATCAGTGGCACTGCTATGGGCACCCGCATGGCCCCACAATATGCCAATATCTTTATGGCCGACCTGGAACAACGCTTCCTCAGCTCTCATCCACTCACGCCCCTTCTCTACCTACGCTACATTGATGACATCTTCATCATCTGGACCCATGGGAAGGAGACTCTGGAAAAATTCCACCACGATTTCAATAGCTTCCACCCCACCATCAACCTCAGCCTGGACCAATCTACACAGGAGATCCACTTTCTTGACACCACGGTGCAAATAAGTGATGGTCACATTAACACCACCCTATATCGAAAACCTACCGACCGCTATGCCTACCTTCATGCCTCCAGCTTCCATCCCGGACACATCACATGATCCATTGTCTACAGCCAAGCACTGAGGTACAACCGCATCTGTTCTAACCCCTCAGACAGAGACCAACACCTACAAAATCTCCACCAAGCATTCTCAAAACTACAATACCCGCATGAGGAAATAAGGAAACAGATCAACAGAGCCAGATGTGTACCCAGAAGCCTCCTACTGCAAGACAAACCCAAGAAAGAAACCAACAGGACTCCACTGGCCATCACATACAGCCCCCAGCTAAAACCCCTCCAACGCATCATCAAGGATCTACAACCCATCCTGGACAATGATCCCACACTTTCACAGGCCTTGGATGGCAGGCCAGTCCTTGCCCACAGACAACCTGCCAACCTGAAACATATTCTCACCAGTAACTGCACACCGCACCATAATAACTCTAGCTCAGAAACCAATCCATGCAACAAACCTGGATGCCAACTCTGCCCACATATCTACACCAGCGACACCATCACAGGACCTAACCAGATCAGCCACACCATCACTGGTTCATTAACCTGCACATCCACCAATGTAATATACGCCATCATATGCCAGCAATGCCCCTCTGCTATGCACATCGGCCAAACTGGACAGTCTCTACGGAAAAGGATAAATGGACACAAATCAGACATTAGGAATGGCAATATACAAAAACCTGTAGGAGAGCACTTCAACCTCCCTGGCCACACTATAGCAGACCTTAAGGTGGCCATCCTGCAGCAAAAAAACTTCAGGACCAGACTTCAAAGAGAAACTGCTGAGCTTCAGTTCATCTGCAAATTTGACACCATCAGCTCAGGATTGAACAAAGACTGTGAATGGCTTGCCAACTACAGAACCAGTTTCTCCTCTCTTGGTTTTCACACCTCAACTGCTAGAACAGGGCCTCATCCTCCCTGATTGAACTGACCTCGTTATCTCTAGCTTGCTTGCTAGCATATATATACCTGCCCCTGGATATTTCCACTACATGCATCTGAGGAAGTGGGTATTCACCCACGAAAGCTCATGCTCCAAAACGTCTGCTAGTCTATAAGGTGCCACAGGATTCTTTGCTACTTTTACAGATCCAGACTAACACGGCTACCCCTCTGATACTTGGCTAAGAGAGTTTATTCTTGTAGTGCCAGTAATGTAGATTAGAGCAGAACTCCTCCTATTGTAATTTACACTGGGGCTGGGCATCCCTGAATCAGGAAGTCACAAACAGCTCTCTGCAACTGCCTTCTCAGTTGTGCATGAGCAGCTCAGTGTAGCAAAGAATCAGAGTTATTGTTCTTTGCAGCATGTGTGTAACGTTCCCCAGAAAATATAACATTTTATGAACCAATACTGAGATTTTGAAAGCTGTCTAAGGGAATTAGATGTCCCAGTCCTAATAAAATCAATCAGAACTCGCCACCCTAATTCCCTAGGTGGCTTTGAAAATCTCAGCCAAAGAGCGTCACAAAAATGCCTTCTACTTCATCTCCTATCAAAGCCTTTATGTACCCATTGGCCATTACATCTGAAAATCTCTCTGTACTCATAGTCTCTGCTGTGTGATGCATATTGTAATAGGGATGCCAGTAAGAATGGAGTTAGGTGTTCATATTTGCTTATTAATGTTTCATTGTAACATGACCAGAATTTTCTTGCAGCACAGGCTCAGTTTAAAATAAATGTTTCCATGATCTGTAAAAATGCATGTTGGATCAGCTGTTTTAAATCCACCCTTTCTCAAAAGGCATGAAATTCCTTGTGTGTTGTGCAATTGCATATCCTCCGGTTAGTGACAGTATCTTGCTGCGATGTCAAAAAAAATGTTTCATATATCATTTCCCCTACTCTGGTGTAGCTGGCAAGTTATTTTGGTTACTCTTGTGTCACAGTTTATTAATCTCACCCCCAAGGAGCATATGTTCTCACTGTTCATTATTACTGTGTTGATGACATGTCATATGTATAATTCTTGCAGTCATGAAAGGCTGTTTTTGATAACACAATTCGCTAATAGTCAAAGGACTAATTATATGAAGGGATGTCCTATTGTAACTGAAACTTTTAATATTTTAATGGAAAGTGATAAACTATTCAAATAGACATTTTGGTAGTGGTGCCTATGATTTACATACACAGGTATGAGGAGGTGGCGCACCAGGTGCAAAAAAAAGACCCAAGTTATCTGATTCACCTCTCTGGTCCATATGGACCTGAATTTTAGAGGCACTGAGTCCCTGCAATTTCCACTGAAGACATGCAATTTTGGCCAAAGGCTGCAGGACCATCTTTGGGGAACCATGTCTGTAGTCCCCATTCTCAGTTTCTGTGGGCAAACCTCAGTTTGAATGGCAGGCCATTTCTAACAAATGTTATATGTGGGGTCAGACTGTGGGTTCTGCTACTGAGATTTCAGAAGGGACAGAGAGTTTGAAGGGATGCTCCACCACCACCAGAGAGTAACTTTGTATTTGGGCCCCAAAATTCTAAAAATATTCCTGAAGGCATACCTTCCTAAGAGCTCCTTAGGAGAATCTACTGTTGAACACAGGCCATAGCACCTCTGCCTATCTTTATTATTTTACTGTCCAAGTGTAAAAATGTTGTTTGCAATGTTGTTGTAGCCGTGTTGATCCCAGAATAATAGAGCGCCAAGGAGAGTGAGGTAATATCTTTTATTGGAACAACTTTTGTTGGTGAAAGAGACAAGTTTTCAAGCTACACAGAGTTCTTCTTCCGGTCTGGGACAGGGAACCACAATGTCACAGCTAAATACAAGGTGGAATAGATTGTTTATGCTAAATCTGTTCCATCTAGTATTTAGCTGAGACACAGAGTACTTTTCCCATACCTAAAGAAGAGCTCTCTGTAGCTCAAAAGCTTGTCTCTCTCACCAACAGAAGTTGGTCCAATAAAAGACATTACTTCACCCACCTTGTCTCTAAAGAGTAAAAGGTCTCTTGTGCAGTATCAAAGTTTCTTTCACACTGCAGTACCAAAACAATGGACACACTTTTAAAAAAAAATTATTGATCTAGTTGCTCAGACAGTTCGTGATGCAGCAGCGAGATGGGGGTTAGGGAAAGAAAAGCATCAGAAATTATGATGATGATTGATAAATGCTGGCCAAGTACTAAAATGTTCTGAAAACAAGTGAAACTTTACACAAACATGGTCAAATGATAAAATATTTCCACATATTCGCAGAATTTTCACAAAACAAAATCAGAAACTTTTTTGGCTAGCTCTTTCCCCAACTTTAATTCACCCACTGTTGTAATATACCTGCACAAAATCCCCCCAAAAATTCAAGTAGACCAGTACTTAATTTTTACTTTGCATTGTTTATTGGTGTTCAGTGGAACCCTGCTAACCAAGTATTATTAATTGTCAAAAAAACAAACTGGGCTACCAAATTCAACTAACTAAAAATTGATTCATGTTAAATCCACTGGTTATATTTTTCCAGAAAGCATTTTTTATTCACGATGCTTCATCTGTGTTTCTTTTTCTTAGATTGAGGAGGATACGTGGCAGAAATACTATCTAGAAGGAGTCTCAAATGAAATGTATACAGAATATCTATCTAGTGCCTTTGTGGGTCTGTCTTTCCCTGCAGTTTGTGAGTAAGTAGATATATATTAATTGTCATAAATTCCTTGCCTGCTCTCAAGTGAAATCAAAGGTTTTCATAGGAGGCATTTCCACTCTGTTACAATCCCAATATCATTGCCTCATCAGATGGGATCCAGTAAAATAAACATTAAAGCAATCACTGTATGGAATTACTCCAAACATTTTAATGTCTGTTTCCAGAAGAGACTTAGAACTAAGTGAATATAAACGAAAGACTAAATGCCAAGTGTGTTTGAAAAAAATGAATCAGCAATCTGTTTAAAGGGAATTATTTATTCATAACTGGTGTCCGATTGTTTCTTCTAACAGTTCCCATTCTTTGGATAGGTGTCAGCGTCACCTTCTTGATTCTTGCCCAATCTCAAGAAAATTATTCATTAATGTGAACAGCTGTAAAGGAGTTGTATATACTATAGGAAGAGAGTCATTTAACACATCACAGAACTGCCTGAAAAACGCTTTGAACAAACATAACTTCTGCCAACAAAAAGAGATCTATCTGACAATGAAAGGGGAACATGTGGGACATGGACTGAATAGCCATGCATAGTCCGTAGAACAGTCTTATGCCTTACTCCTATTGAGGACTGAGTAACCTTTTATCTATCCAGGAAGTGCTCTGTCAGAAAGAAGTGAAAGTGCACAAGGCCACAATGATAGATATAGCCACTCCAAACACTTCCTGAATAATTTAGGCCTATTAGATTTCTATTAATGATGATGATTATATTTTCTATTCGAGTCACATCAAGAGGTCCCACTGTGTTAGGCACTGTACAAACACACAGTCTTTGCCCTGAAGAATTTACAGTCTAACTAGACAAGACAGACAGGGTGGGAGGGGAGATAGTCACAGAGAGGTGAAGTGACTTGGCCCAAGTTTATATAAGAGATCAATATCAACAGATCCTCAGGGTATCTGAGTCCCGGTCTAGTCTGGCCTTATCCAGTAGACTATGATGACTCTCAGACCTAAATCTCATGACAACTCCATTCTTGCAGTTGAGACCAGGAAAGAGTGGGAGGGGCTAGGTTTTCAGGGAATCACTTGCCTTTTTCCTCTGTAAGGTAGAGTGACATTCTTTTTACATCATTGCTTCTTTTCATGTGGAGTAATATCACCATAGTTTACAACATAACCTGTGAGTGAGAGAAGCAGCATGATAAACAAGTGATGGAGCTTTGGTCATAAATAATTTCTGAGCGTATGTAGATTTAAACTAATCCAGGCCACAAGTCAATGGGGATTTGTGTGAGGAAGGGGTTCATAGTCCAGCCCTTAGCTTCCAGGGCATGTGACTGGCTTATTAATAGCTAGCGTTTGTTTACTCTGAAAATTGTATCAGAAAATGTCTTCCCCTATGTCAAATACACTAAACAGAAAATCACAAAAGATACCATTCTACATGGTATTGAACGAAGCCTAATGTGCACTGTCCACATGAACCAAGTTACAGGAACAAAATCTCCAAGCAAAATTCTTTGTCAAACCCAGTCAAGTTTCCATATGGTTCCTAGAAAAAGGTAACAAAGAACATATTCAGCATAGAGCTATCATTCATTCAACACACCGATACAACCGAGGTACAATAATCAATAAAGACAGGCTATTTAATGAGATTTAGGAACATCCCAAAACATTTGAGCTCTCCTCAGGCGTTTGATTATCTAGAGGCTTAATTATCTGTGTTTTCTAGTTTAAATTAAAGAAAAAGATATAACTCAAATATACCAGCAGTATAATGATAACACTATTCAATTCAGGTTAATTAAAGCATAGCGGTAATTAGAGTGTAGTGTTGTATATCACTGCACTTGGCACATAAGTATTTTCATTACAGTAAAAAGTGTCTATTCAATTTCAGATGATGCATAGGACACCAAAATGTGCTTAATACTGGTTTGTGAAAAGGAAAAAGAATTGGTGGACACTCTGAATACAATCAACTATCTGCAAAATATAGAGACATTTAGAACATTTTTTTCTCATCATGCAGGGATCTTAAACAGCATGCAGCCAATGACATTTTAAAACACGGAAACTGGATGCAATGTGCTGTCCTTGTGGGCTCTTAGTATTCATTACTAGCCTGGTAGATTTTCAGCAAACCAGAAACATGAATGCTTGGTGATGGTGTGACAGGGTGCTATTAGCAGCACCCTGATCACTGACATTGCTACAGCCTAGAGAAGGCTGCAGGCTCAGCTGAGGACAATTCCACACTTTCTGGTGGGGATTGTGAGCACCCGGGTAACAATCACAGGATTAACAAGGTAATGGGGGAGACTATAAGGAGAGGAAACAGGAAGCAAGGGGCAGCTCCAGAGGAGCTCAAAGAGTGAGCCTGGGCTGGAGAGTGAGGGCTGTAGGGAAGCCTGGCTTTGCTCTAAGCCTGTTGCATGGTATTGTTATGTCAGAGAGAAATAAATGCACACCCCGGTGAAAGACAAGCAGCTGAGTGTGCATTTGTGACTGCAAAACCATCCAACCTGTCTTGGAAGCGAGGTACACCAGGTAGCAACAGAGGTGCCCTGTGACAAATGGCTGCCACTGAGTTCAGAGAACCGGATGCAGAAGGGTGACAAATTAGTAGTAGTTTCTATGGAGATAGGACATTAAATATTTTAGAAGCGTCACCAGCTTTTTCCACTACTGTAAATGGACCCTCCAAGTCAGAAGGGGAGGGTATTCATAACTCACTGTAGATGCTTTACTTGCTAAAAGATGGTGGCCAGATGCTACTACGTAAGTTTTATTCAGTCTAGGGAAAACCCAAGACTTAAACAAACAGAGATTCATAACTGTAGGATTCTCCAACATTTTGCTCTTCAGTAGATTTCTTAACACATCTTTTCTTGTTTGCCATGAAGGTCCTGTGAGTTCTCAGTTCTCTCACAAGATTGGAGCCTACACACAGAAATTGCCATTAAAAAGTCAGCATTTTCCAGTTCTTTCTGCATCAGGGTATCAGACATATGGTGGTATGTCTCTATATTTAGGGTCTTAATTATCTTACCCCACAGTATCTGAGATACTGCAGTTAAGAAACACTGACCAAATGCTGTGCTGTTAATGGCAGCTCCTGTACATACCATACAAACAGCTCCCATGTCCCTGACCTGTTGCTTATTCAACCTCAGTTGGAAAGTGCCTGTTCCTGTATCACCAGCACAGTCACTATGGGTGTGTCTTCACTGAAGCTGGAAGTGTGCCTCCCATCTGGAATAGACAGACTCTTGCTAGCTCAGTTCAAGCTCTAGGGTGACCAGATGTCCTGATTTTATAAGGACAGTCCTGATTTTGGGGTCTTTTTCTTATATAGGGTCCTATTATCCCCCACCCTCTGTCCCGATTTTTCACATTTGCTGTCTGGTCAGCCTATCAAGCTCAGACCCACCCAAATCCTTTGATCTGAGCTTGGAGGACTATCCTGAGCCCCCTTCAGTGCCACAACATCCACACAGCTATTTTTAATGTGCTGGCTCAAGCCAAGGTAGCATGAGTCTGTCTACCCGGGCTGAGAGGCATGCTCTCATCTTGCAGTGTAGACATACCCTAAGTGCCTAACTCTTCCCAATAGGTGGAGTCATGGAGCTATGCCTTCTCCCAGCAGCTGTGCCCTGAGTCAATATACCTACTCCACTCCTACTTGCTTTAATTGGAGGTAGGAAGAGTTGTGCAACAACAGCCCCATAAATCAATTTGAGAATATGAGAGGTCTTGGAAGACAGATATTCAATATATGGAACTCCCTCTTTTTGAATATATTACATCTGTTTGTGAAACCTATTACTTTACCTAAATATGAATGAGAGGGGGAGGGATAGCTCAGTGGTTTGCGAGTTCAATCTTGGAGGGGGGCCATTTGGGGATTTAGTTGGGATTTGTTCCTGGTTTGAGCAGGGGGTTAGACTAGATGACCTCCTGAGGTCCCTTCCAACCCTAATAATCTATGATTCTAGGTTCCCCCACGTTTCCCTTCATTTTTAGCCCCAAACTTACCAACCACATTTGCAGGGAAATGGTTAACTAAGATGTAAATTCTTTGGGACAGGGACTGTCATTTATTATTTGTTACTCCTTTTTAACCACAGTGCCTAGTCAAAATTTTGGTTCCCAGGGGTGTTCCAGTAGGAAGTAGAAATTGGTGATGGCCAAGTATTTTTTTATATGATTTTGTTTATTTACAAGGAATCTACGAAGTCCCGTGTCTTTGAACACAGAATGAATCAAAAAGCCGGAAACTGCTTTTGCTTACAGCACCGAGAGAACCAAGGGAACAGTTTTCAGCTTGTAGGCTGTGACAGGGTGCGACTCACTACTGCGATGCCCTCTGCTGGATGTCTCAGGCATCAGCTCTGCTAGCTGTTGCACCCTCTTCTGGTGGTGTCTTGACGCAGTCATTTATGCTCCAGGGACCCATGTCACTCCCAGGACTACAGCATTCTTTTCATGACACAGCCTTCTGGCTGTGCTGCACTCTGTGCTCCCCCTTTCTGGGGGACAGTATCACAGTCCCTTAGTCCAGCCACTTCCTCAGTGGCGAGTGAAGCCAGGGGCGGGGTGGGAATCCAGGTCTGCCCACTACACTGGGTCCTGGCCCAGATCTCTTCCTGCAGCACTGATCTGTCCAGGGTGCTTGCTGTCTTCAGCCTGCAAGGCAACCAGTCAACTCCCTCCTCAAGGTGCAGGGAGTGACTGAAGCTGCTCTGCTCTGCAGCCCTTCTTATATGGGCCAGCCCATCCCTGATTTGCTGCTTCTCCCAGCCTCCCAAGAGCTCTCTTAACTCCTTAGAGCTCAGGGTGGGGAAGGTGCCCCAACACCCCCCCACATCCCAAAACCTTTCTCCAGGGTCAACCACTGTGCTTTCAGTTACTACTTAAGGCTGTCTCTCTCCCTCAGTCTGTTTGTGTCCAGCCTCAGGCCAGTTCTACACTACACACTTACTTCGGTATTACTGCATTGCTCAGTGATGTGAAATATCCACACCCTTAAGTGATGTAGTTATACCAATCTTAATCTCCCCCAGGATAGACAGCGCTATGTCGGTGAGACAGCTTCTCCTGCCAACATAACTACCGCCTCTGGCAGAGGTAGAGTTATTAAGCTGGCAGCAGAGTTCTCTCCTGTCGGCTACAGGCATCTTCACCAGAAACATTTCAGTGGCTCAGCTGCATCAGCATAGCCAATGCAAGTTTGTAGTGTAGACCTCTCTTCAGTTTCTGCGTGATCTTCTTCTCCCTGCCCATCCATACCAACTCAAAACAATACATAGCAAAAGCTCCTGGGTGGGTTCACGCACACCTTTTGTTTTAAGTGTGGGTGTATGTTTACAGTCATGTTAATTGAAGGGTGAGTTCACACCTACCAATCTTAATGGGGTTTTAACTCAACTCATAACAAGGTTTCACCCAGTCATAACAATATGTTTGTATAATGCCTAGCACAATAGAGCTCAGCCTGGTCGTGGCCTACAGGCATTATTGCAATATATAAACATTATTAATAAAAATGAATAATAACTTTTATAGATAATAATATACTACACTGTCATTGCCTGCCCATGGTTAAAGCTGTGTGAAACTCAGTGATTTCACATCACAAAGGTGCATGCAAATATTCTTCTGCAATTTCAATTTTCCTGGATTTGCACCCTGCCTCCCCTCATTCAAAGCTACCAAATTTTAACTTATTTTTGTGGGTGTGAAACCACACAAAATTACACAAGTAGCTGGAAGGGTGTGTTGGGTTTTTTTCTGTCTCATGCACCAGCAAATCTGTCAGCTAAATTTGGACTGCAGAACCATCACAGTTGCTGATGGTACAAAAAGGTCAAATGAACACAGTTTGATTTTCATTGCAGAGCTGGTGGATACAAAAAAATAATCTTTTGACTTGCAGACTGAGATAATATTTGATCTGGAAATTATTGAGATAAAATGAATATGAAACCCTACAATGTCATTTTTTTTAAATGCCATTTTCTGACTAATAGCACTGACAGATTAGACACCAGGTATGCTTACTGTTCAGGCATCATTCTTACCACCCACCAAATGACAGCCTTTTCTCAGAGTCATGACTGCTGGCAGCAAATGCCTCTACTCACCTACTCATGCCCTTGCCAACCACCACTGATTTAATTGAAACTGTTAAAATATATATTTACAATGACTTGTGGAACCCCTTGAATATGGCCACAGCTTTGAGTTGTCTTGAAAATGTGATTCTCCACACTTATTTGTGTAGCATTCATGAAAATGAACTCAAATTTACATCTGGGTGTGCAAGGTACCTTCCAAGGCTACTCACTTTTCTCGTCACCATGGCTCAGTCCCCCATTTATCTTTAATATCTTTAAATAGCGACCCTTTCTGGCCATAAACCCTTTCCACTCTCTATGATTTAAACAGGCTAGTTCTTTGGCAACTTGGGGCCACATTCTGTGGATCGCTTACCACCACTATCATAAAATGGTTTTATATGGGGATGGAGTATGATCCAAATCTCCCTGAAGCCAACAAAAACACTTCCATTGATTTTATTGGGTTCTGGATCAGGCCCACAGAATGTGGGTCCCCTGCTCCTATCATTGAAACTAACAGGAAAATGACTGTTTCCCCTGCCAGATGCTAGTTATGTGAAGAACAGGACCTGATAGGTGCTTTGTGATCCTCAGAGTGCAAACTGATCCCTGGTTGCAAATCAGTCCCTCAGGAACCCATCAGTGCTTCCTTTGTAAACATGCTGTCTCAATCACTGCACACCTTCGTGCTGATATCTGTTTTCTGCTCCCATTGCATGATTATAGCTGGGTTATGTTGTATATGTCCCTGAGCCAGAAGACCTTTTTAAGAGTGAGGGACAGTGGCCTCTACTAGGTGGTCCCTACAGTGAGCCTGCAGGGATGAAGCTACTTGGCATTATCGTGAGTTTTAGCAATAATACCATGAAAGGAATGAGAATGTGCATATTATCTCCCAAGACATCAGGGAAAGTATTAACTGAAGTGCTGAATTACATTAAAAATGTTGCTGTGTGAAGCCATTCAACTTTGTTTGTAGAACAATATTGACCAATTTCAAATAATTTATCTCCAAATCATCTATTGGATTCAGACTGTGGAAATGAAATGTTGCATACTTCCATTTTTTGGCTGTGAACATGAACATTTTCCATGCACTGACTCTGTCAATGGGTATTTTTTTTTCAGTCAGCCATTCATCACTTGCAAAATATAAAAGCTGATTGATTGTGTTTATTTTATTGGTCAGAAGGGATTAGGACAGAAGATGTGCCTTGAAAATATGGCATCTCTGTGTCTCTCACAGCTGAGACAGTAGTTAAAATTCTAATTTGACATGGAACTGCTAATGCCTCATTAACTAAGGTCTGTATAATAGATTATATTGAACTTCCCAGTAGACTGATTCACCTCTCATTTACCTTATTGTACCTTCAGTGGCACTGCTACCGATTTACACCCGTGTAAAGTGCATGGGAATCAGGTCTTAGGACTTTTGTATCAGGGACGCCCAGAGGATTCAGGGGGCCAGGGTCTTCGGCGGCAGGGAGCCCCTGCTTCGGCGGTAATTCGGTGGCGGGGAGTCCTTCTGCTCAGGGACCCGCCCCCAAATTGCCGCTGAAGACCCAGAGCGGAAGAAGCTCCAAGGGCCCTGAGTTTTCCAGGGCCCCCGGAGTGAGTGAAGGACCCTGCTCCAGGGGCCCTGAAAAACTCTCGTGGGGGGCCCTGCGGGGCCTGGGGCAAATTGCCCCACTTTTCCCCCGCCCCCGGGCAGCCCTTTTTTGTATGACTACAGGTCAATACAGATAGGCTTACATATTTCGTAATCCATCTCATGGTATGTTCCTTGTTTGGGGGTTTTTGTTTCCCCCTCATCTCTTGTCAGGATACATGGAAATTTCTGTTTTGCCTCTTATAATTCTCAGTTTAACCACTTTTCCTATTTACACTTCAGTAATGTATGTTTTGAACAAATTTGTGATAATGTGATGAACAATGTTGTATAATTATGAAGTATTATTGATGATTCAAAATTATTGAGTTAATGGAATAACCCTTTTCTCCCCCTTGCACCCCCCGCCCTCCCCCCCGCAAAAATAATTATGCTTCAAAACAACAGTGGAGCTGCTCCATGGCCATTACTCTAACCTCAATGATGCAGTAGCCCTTGTGTCTCCTGTACTGTCCTTGTATTGTGGATTTTGACAAGTGGCTCCAGATAGTCATTCATTGGCCATGCCCCTGCCTCACTCCACCTGCAAAATTTGCCATAGATGAGAAACTGAGTGCCCCTGTCCCAGGGCCTTTTCATTTCCTGTTCTCTTTCAGCAGAATTTAGGGAGGTTCTGCTCTTTATGACCCTTCCCACTCACAAGTGGAAGGGAGGGCATATAATTTGGCTTGATATTAATAAAAATGATATAGTTAATGACATTCTGCAGTCTCTCTCACATACTGAAGTATAAACATCTAGAAATCCACCACCCTCTGCATTTACTGGAAATATATGGGACGTGCTCACATAGAGCTGTCTTTAAGCTACTGAGAACTGTGGTATGATCCAATGAATCACCTAAGCAGGTGCTTACCTTTAGGCATGTGATTAGTTCCATGAAGTTAGTGGATCTGCTTACATGTCTGAAGTACCTGCTTAAGTGCTTTGCTAGATCTAGCTAGAATGTGCTTCAGCGTACAGGTTTGAGCCCCTAATCAGAATGTCAGATCTCAGTTCATTGATTCAGAGGACAGCAGAAAACTCCCATACTCCCTGTCAGTATAAAGTAGCGGGTTGCTGACCCTGCATTTAATAAGCTGTCCATAATATTTTTTCATGGATTGTATGCAGTGTGGTAATTTCCACTCCACTATACAAGACTTGCTGAACTCACAATATTTTCAGACGATGTCTTTATCCAGCAGGAAAGAAGCATTTGAAATTTCTGTTTATCAGACTCTTAAAGGACACAAAGTACTTGGAAATGCCTGTGTTAAGTGATAAAAGGGAAAACAGCAGTCACTAGACCTACTTTAACATCCAGAATTATCCACACAGAGTACAATCAATTTCAAATAACAAAAAATAATATATATACAAAATAATTCCAGCATTTCTAAATACTTTATTTAATTTAAGAGACTATTGTAAATCTATTTATCAATTGGAAATTTATTCACATGTTATTAATATTAGACAAGAAAATAAAATCTCAATGCACATACTTTTGATAACTGTGACAGGATTTCTGGATACAAGTAAATGGGAGATGCTCTTATTTTTTCTGAGGGTAGGATCTGGTTCTTAGTCAAAAGTAGCTTGAAGAAAATTTAAATGGCCAGAGCTGGCTTTGAGAAAAAACCCTTTTCCATCCAATAGCTTGTTATATAAAATACCTTTTGTGTATGTGTTAATGCTCTGTGTATATTAATAGCTCGCAAAGATTACATCTTTGTATTCCACTGCTCAGATACTAGTAGTAGGTGCCTTAGAAATAGGAGATATTTATACATATACACATACCCATACATATCCCAATACTTTAATGTACAAAGAGTGCAGCAGTTTTACATGTCTAATTTATGCCAATTACTAGCCTTACCAGTCAAGAGGGCTGATTTAATGGCAAGAACAATTTATTTCCCTCTGGGTAGGTAGAAAGAGTTAGACTCAGCTTCTTAAGAGCCTTTGTTCATGAACATCTGTGTTCAAACTCCTGTAGTTAACAGATGACGCTTGCAGTTAAAAAAAAAAAAAAAAAAAAAAAAAGATTAAGGCTTCCTGTAAATGTCATTGTCAAATTTTGTGGACCTCTACATAATCGTTATTGGGAGGGAAAGTGATCTAACTTCTTGCTATAGCACTTTTATTGAGGTGATTGCTAGTATAAGACCTTTGTGTGACAAATGGCATTTTTCTGTTTCTGACATTATTTTGCAGCCAGAAACATACATTATGTTAGTCTTATCAGGCTAAGTTTCCAGAAGTGGTCAGACAATAAGATTTGCCTGGGCAGTTGTTGAATTGCACAAGCAAGTACATGTAACAAAATATTTTCACAGCTTAAAAACACTTTCAGCCAGGCAAGTTGATTTGAATATTAAGTACTGTAAATGTGAATTGTATACTGATTCATAGACTCTAGGACTGGAAGGGACCTTGAGAGGTCATCGAGTCCAGTCCCCTGCCCTCATGGCAGGACCAAATACTGTCTAGACCATCCCTGATAGACATTTATCTAACCTACTCTTAAATATCTCCAGAGATGGAGATTCCACAACCTCCCTAGGCAGTTTATTCCAGTGTTTAACCACCCTGACAGTTAGGAACTTATTCCTAATGTCCAACCTTAACCTCCCTTGCTGCAGTTTAAGCCCATTGCTTCTTGTTCTATCCTTAGAGGCTAAGGTGAACAAGTTTTCTCCCTCCTCCTTATGACACCCTTTTAGATACCTAAAAACTGCTATCATGTCCCCTCTCAGTCTTCTCTGTTCTGTATTCTATGCCATTTTCCAGCTGACAGGGAGCTAATGGTAGCTCTCTGAGTCTCAGCCACCTAGCCCCTGCATAAGTTAAAGCTCATGGGCTGGGGTGGGATCCAATCAGAGTTTTAATTTACATCAGTGGAGAATTGGGCACAGCTTTGCTCTTGAATGGCTTCTCCAGCATCCTCTCCAACCTCAACACACACATTTCCTTCACTTTCAATGGGAGAAGTGGGATATTCCAGCATAGGAAGCTGCACAGCCACCTCTTCCAGCTTTGTGCTGGTCAGAAATTCTCCCTATATAAGGGGAATTCTCTACTGCAATTTTCTCTCTGCTTGTGGTTCACTTTATGCAGCTTAAGCAGTATGGACAGGAAAATCTGGCTCTGTAATGTAGTGTCTAGTAGCCTCCCCTCATGTTGCATCTTTCTGTTTGCAGGTTTGATTTGTGGAAGTCTAAAGAACTCCATTGTTTTACAATTATTTACTTAGTGCCTTGTCCACTTAGTTTATTTAGTATGCTGCCCATGTTTTCCACATTTACTGTACAAGAATAGTGTACTAAATACGTTCATTTTACACTGTCCTAAGTACATAATTGTAAAAGGGTGAAGTTCTCTAAACTGTATAAACCCATAAAAGAAATACTCCAAGAAAAATATGTGAATCACATTTCACAAGTTAATAGCATATGGAGGCATGTAACATAGTATTCACTTAAATTTGAGAGATGAAAACGGAATGCAAATACTTTCTAGCTAAGAATTTTAGTTGGTTTTCCGTATGTTTTACTTTATAATTCTGGTATTGTCTGCATTTAGGAAGATAGTTGATTGGGTGTTGGACTCAGTGGGGACACACTGGTGTAAAGCTGGTGCTTCCTGGAATGTATTGGTAAATAATGGCTTTCACAGATTTTCACAATTATAGTGGCATTCGTTAAAAAGTCAGTATTTGCCTTTCCACACGTTTCCCCCTACATTTAGAGCAGGAGATAATTTTGCTAACTGAGGTAGTAATTGGCAAATATTGACTTTTTAATATATCCTTCTCTGTTTAGGGTTTTAATACTGGAAAGTACTTTGTTTAATGAATGTGAAATACTGGCAACAGGAGTCCTATAGCTAAATTCCAACACAGATTTGAAAATGTGGCCCCCAATATCCGCAATACCAAACGTGCACATGTTTGGTTTTGAGTATTGTGCCCTTTACTAGTTAATAAAAGTGATGCTGATGCTGTCAACTTGCTAGAGTGATGTATGAATGAGGGTGACTGTTGTTAACCTTCACAATGGAAAGGCCTTGATAAGTGCTATATCTACAGCCAGTTGACAAATTTTTTAGGTTTTTAGCAAAAAAATCTCATGAAAAATATGTCAGTTTTTCATCACAAAATGTGGAATTTTGAAATGTTTTGACCAATACTAGATATATGATAACAATCATGAAAAAGCACCGAATCTTGACTTCTTTTCTTCCTGCAGACTGGTGTTTGCGAAGCTAAAGCTCTTAATGATAGCCATAGAATACAAGTCAGAAAAACGGGAAAGCAGGTATGTTAATGACTACAAAATTTGACAGCTTTTCAGTATGCCCCATGGACAGTTTGATCTTCTCATTTTTTTTCTGAATGAACATAGTCTTTTTATGCACGTGAAAGCATTTCAAAGCATAATTAATGTGGCATCACTTTACACCAGTTCACATAATACTGGGAGGCTCTGCCTCTCACCCCCTCTGCACCTGAATTAACATTATGTCACATACTTTGCTGGAAGAAAGGCTGGTAATTTTATGTACAACTTACTTCAGTAAGTGTCACTTAGTATCAGTGAAACAAATGGCTTCCACCTTTTTTTTGCCCTGACTGACCTCACGAAGGAGCCAGTCTGCTCTAATCAGAAAAGTAGCGTATTTTACTGGACTGTCAGGAATGAAAGATAGCAACAATCTCATGATAATATGTGCTGTATAATGTACTACATGCATTTCTCTGCATCACAGTTTTAAATGAATGAGATGAGAAAGCTATTTTTAGAATAAACATGGAAGGTTTGGACAGTATAGATACAATAGATAGATATAGATAGATATCGTATGTGTGTGTGAGAGCATGTAAATAATATAATTGAGCTGGGAAGGACTTCTTTTAGTTAGAAAATATGAATATGCCAATTTCACTCTCCATCCAAAAATTGAAGGAAAAAATCTTTATAGCTAATAACAAAAATTTACAGACAGAAAAAGAATTGTTTTGTATATAAGAGCTAAAAAGAGTCTCAGCTTAATGTGCACTGGTGTCAGAAATCTAATTTATCAATACCTCCATCTGTGCATTCACACCACATTCATTGTTAGCTGAGATGGTAACAAAACCTCCTGGTCTGTTGCCAGTGTGCTCTAAAAGGGCATGATGCAAAGTAATTGTCAACTTAAAAACTATATTAAATATTTCTGAAATATCTTACCAACATACTGTAGACAAATCCAGTGCAAGTTTCTGTAGTAAATCTGTTAACATACGTAGAAGTCTGTCATCTTATCTTTTTGGTAACTGGTCACCTAAACCTAAGATGGAGGTGATACTGAGTTTATACAGCATTAGACCATGTCTACACTACCACTTCTGTCGGCAAAGTGTATGTCGTGCAAGGGTCTGAAAAAACACACCCTTGTGTGACATAAGTTTCACCAGCATAAGTGGTAGTGTGCACAGCATTATGACAGCAGGAGAGCTTCTTCCACCAACATAGTTACCACCGATTGTTGGACGCGGTTTAATTATGTCAGCGGGCAAGCTCTCTCCTGTTGGCATAGAGCGACTACACAAAAGATCTTACAGTGGCGCAGCTGCATTCATACAACTGTGCCACTGTAAGGTCTTTAGTGTAGATATAGCCTTAACCTTCACTTGAACAACCAGTTCACTTCTTAAACGAAGTATCACAACTTTGGACATGTTTTTATATTTTTAAATTATTTGTTTAAAGAATGTTTAATCATTCCAAAGTATCCATTTTTCTGCTTAAAAATAATCTATTAAAAAAGTCATGGGGTATCCAAGACAGTCTGAATGTTTCCACTTGTTAAGTAGATAGTTGAAATATAGCTCCCGTTTAATGTTTGATTTTACATCCCTCTTTTTTTTCACAGTCCCCTGACAAGTGATATGTGAAATGGTGTATGTGACGCTGGATTTTCTTTTTGTCCAAATACCACTGCAGATTAAGGGGACCCTTCTTTTCAGTCAGAATTTTGAAATGTTTTCAACTCCCATGGGCTTATCTTAAAATAGATACCTTCCAATGAATAGCCTCATTCTGCATTAGCAGGTGTAAAGGGAGCAATTTATTGTTGTTATGTTTGATCAGTTTCATCCATTACTAGAAAGGACAATATAATAGAAACATTATTGGTAACTATTTACATGAAGTTCTTGGTTTATACTGCTCCTCAATAAGAATTCATACTCAACTCTTTGCTGTCATTGCTTCCATTGTCATCCTGTGACATAAGTGTTTGATATCATAGCTTTTCTTCAATAATTTAGGAGAGGATCCATCTCCTATGTAGGTCAACTGGAGCCCTTCCACCAACTTCAATGGGAGTTGGATTGGTCCTTATTCACAAGGTGGTACAGAAAAGTCAAATAAAGTAACACAGCATGATAGAGCATCCACGTATATATATATATTCATTACTTAATGTCAAAAGTTAAAAGTTCATAGTAAAGAAATATGGTAGAAAGTGAGGACAACGGAATTTCTAGGAAAAAATAAAATACTAATGAAGATGAGTTAACAGTTTTGAGACTATGAGAGCACAGTATTTGTTATACAACAGTAGAGAAATCCACTAGTTGGAGGTCCAGTTTTTGCTCTGTTAAACTAGTGCCAAAATAGTACTGTTGTCTGATGAACCAGGGACTGTTTTCAGGTTAATTATCTTGTGAACTACCATAGCTAGAATATTTACATTTCATTAGAAAGCTTGGAATAATCACTTTCCAGTGACATGTAACGTTAATTTATAGTTCTGCTTGTCCATGTGATACTGGACCTCAGTATCACATACTTCTGATACCATCCTGCATTTCTACCATATGCTTTGGCCCCAGTTAACCAGAGCACTTAATCATGTGCTTAAAAATACCAGTAAATAATTAATGTAATAAATTAAATGAAACCCATGCTTTAAAACCAGGTAAAGTCCCATTGAGTTTAATGGGACCTCAAAGTTAAGCACAGGCTTAAGTGTATTGCTGAATTGGAACATGTTAATCTAACCAGAAATGTAATGGTAGAAACCATTCATTTCTCACTTTTTAGGGTTTCTTGAGAATATTGGCTCCTAGAGTTATGCCTGATTTGAAGCAGAGAAATGAGAAAGCAAGACAGTGATCAGAATAACCTGATTTTAAGCATGGGGAGTCAGTTTACTGCATTCATTATTCACCAGTATTTTTTGTTGCTGTTGATTGTGGTGAAAATATCAGACCTTTTTTCCTCCAATTCTAATGTCTTCAGCATTTAACTGGGCCTTAATTGGTAGTTCCTCTTCAATGTGAATAGGGAAGCTGCTTATACCATGGGATTGAACCCAGCTTCTCACACTTCTTGGGTGAGGGCTCCACAGTGAAGGTGTACAAATTAACTTGCCTCCTTGTTTTTTGAAACTTTAGAGAAGTTCTCCACAGTTTACATTTGATGGCAACAAAATTGTTCAGAGGAAAAAATATTTAATTAGATGCCCTTGCTTTGAGGACCAGTATAGCATGATGTTCCTGAGTTCAGAAACATTTTGAAGCTCCGGTACCAATTATTTTAGGGCCAGTGAAAGATTACTTATTTGAGTAGTGTCCCTGTGAGTGCTCCATTTCAGATGTGCGTGTACCCCTGAGATTTGATCAGAAACTTTCGGAAGCAGTGCTCGTTCAGCTGACGCATACACCCTACACACCCTTGTGCCCCATACTGAGGCTATATAGGGCTTCGCGGGCAAACCGCACTCAGTTTCTTTTCAACCTCCTTCAGCCAGAGACAGAATTTAGTGTGCACCTGTTTCCTCTTTTATTAGTATTCTTAGTATTAATAGTTCTTAGTAGTAGTAGATTTAGTGTCTTATAGATGTTGGAACATTTGTTCCCATTTGTTTTTCTCTTTTCTTTCAAAAAATGTATATATACATATTTTTGTTTTTTTGTTTTTTCCCCCTATTGAGGGGCCCTAACAAATCTTCTTCTGTCTGGGGTGCTGGGCTCCCTGGAGTTCAAAAAATGCCTCTCTTGTCAAGAAGTAACCCCCATGAGTGACAGGTACTCCCAGTGCATTTGTTGTTCGAGACACTCATATTCCCAGCAAGCACAAGATCTACACTTCTTTTAAGGGAAGTTTCCCATAAAAACAGGGAAATAAAGTATAGGCTCTTAGTAATGGAGCTAACCTTAAGACTGGCTTCTGACCAGATGGAGAAAACCCACCTGTACAAACTGTTAGTGCCCTGTCAACGTTGAGATTACAGTCACTGAGAGCTTCCAAGGTGAAGATGGCATCAAAACCCTGGTCTCTGACAATCTCTATGAGTGAGGTGCCAACAACTGTGCTGGCGGTACCAAAAGCTTCCCATTCTAACATAAAGGAGGGGATAAGAGGACAAGAACAGCAAGTTCCTTCTTGAAGAAGATTCAGTCACTGGAGGCCCTGAGATGGCTGCTTGTGAGGCTCTGAGCACTTCAGATACTATGAAGAACTTCAACTAAGTCCTATACTACAGCAGTAAAGGCCTCAGCACCAAAGACTACTATTACCAAGAAATAGTGGAATCCACTATCGCCTTGGTACTCACATCAGTACCTTGGACAATGGCATCTGGAATGTCATCAGTGCCTGCATCAAGTTCTTTTGTGTTCCTGGTATCACAGACGTTCTGGTACCTGAAAGACCTCACGGTATCGAATGAGCCTGAGTCTCCACTCCTTGTGACTTCTGGACACCTCTCAGTACTGAGGTCTGCTGAGTCACTGACTGCTCATGTTTCTGTGAAACCTACATCTTCCCTAACTTCTACTATTCATGAAGCAGGGTTGCCACCTCTCATACAATATGTGGAGGAGCATTCTGACTCAGACTCTGAACTTCCAGTTCAAGGCTCTCCGCTTTATTCCAGAAGACATTATTCCCTGATGCAGATGCAACAAAGCAGGATATCAGACCCCTGCCTACAAATATTTGGGATGACCAGTGTTGGATATCTCCCCCCACCATGCCTTTTGGTTCCCCTCACTGGCCATACTGAGTGGCACACTGTCTGAAGTGGTTCACGACGATGAGTGCCAACGCATGGGGAAACTGCCAAAAAACAGGGCAGATACCCCAAACTGTCCATATGTTCTATCATTAGATTTCCCCGGACCAGTAACAAATGAGAATGGAAGCGCTATAATTGTCCTACCATGGAATCACAAACAGACCGAAATGCCCAGGAGGATTATCTTGCAACTGAGGCAAGCTTGATTTTGTGATAGCGGGTTGCTATATACCAAAGATCACTAAAGATTCAGGTGGCTGCCACTCCCAAGAGACCAGTCACTTATCTCAAGTCAATTTGTACCTCAGATCTACATCAGAAACAATGCTTGTAGTCAATCCTATAGTAAACTAACTAACGATTTATTAATTAGGAAAAAGAAATACAGGTTAAAGCAGATAAACATATATACACAAACGAGTTACAGTCTGTGGTTCGAAAAGGTAACAGAATTGTAGCAATCTGTCAGCACTGAATGTCTTTTAGGGCTAACCCAGGTTCAGTCTGGGCGTCTCTGCTTCTGTTTCATAGTTCCAACCCTGTCAACGTCCAAAAAGCAAAAGAGATGAAAAATTTTCTTGTTCACCATCTTTATGTCCTCCTTCCAGAATCCAAGCTGATGGGATGAGCCGTTTTTTCATTTGGATAGCTGCATGGGTGTGAAGGGGCAATTAACAAAATCTTTGTATTGTGATATCCCACAATGGCCCATTTAGTTTTGATGGCCTTCTTAATCAGCAGGAGACAATCTCATCTGACTGATGGTTTCAGGGCAGCCATTTTTTACAATTATAAAGCATGTGATAAAGATATTATTAATAAGATTAATGCATGCAGCAATTTACAAGCGTTTCATAAAATCTAAATGCTAAACATATTGTTACAAATTCAATAGCTATACTGACACACTGGCAAAAAGAATGGTTCACAGCAATGAATTTCAGTCCTTGGCTGGGGCTAAAGCCTCGACAAGAGCTTGCACTTGGTTTGCCAGCATCACTCTTGGATCCTTTCTCAATGTACCACTAGCAATTTCAAGGGACCATGATTCCCAGGAACACAGAATCCCTTGTTCCTGGATACTACCCATCCGTCCTCCCCATTCTGAGCCAAAGGAGACCTTGAAGGAGCAAGAGGCAAGGGCAGAGAAGGAGTTCTTCTCCCCCCCCCCCCCGCACAAATATTTCTTGTCATCACCTGACGAGGCAGTAATGTCACAACTGTCTTCATTAGCCAAAAGACTTTAGGCAATTCTGGGACCTGATAAAACAGGTTGTTGACACCCTGCAAATTCCCCTGGAGGAAGTCCAGGGTTCCCAACACAGACTTCTGGACATATAGCACAGGTCTACCACAGCATGGGCATCACTGCCAATTAATGAAGCCCTTTCTGAGCCAGCCAGGACCATCTGGCAAACTCCGGCAATGCTCCCAACCCCTGCAATTCTGCTGATTAAAAAAAAAAACCAACTACATTCCGACCAGGGATTCTGAGTTTTTATTTTCTTGCCCAGTACCAGATTCTCTGGTAGTGGACAGTCAATGAAAGGAGCAGGCAACATACCTCAAAAGCCACCTCTTATAATAAGGGCCAGAAATGTCTGGATCTTTTTGGTTGTAAAAGCTACTTATCAGTAACCTCATAGTTCACGATAGCTAACCACCAGGTGCTGAAGTCAAAACATGACTATCTGAACTACCTGACCATTTGCCACAGGAGCACTGAGAACAGTTTGAGCAGCACAATAATGGAGTGTCAGCTCTTTGCAAAAATATCACTGCAGGCTTCACTCGATACAGTGGACCCTACAGCTGGAGCTATTTCCGCAGCAGTGGTGATGAGACAAGTTTTCTGGCTTCAGTTGTCTAGATTCCTGTGAGAAGTACAATCTATAGTGGAAGGTTTACCTTTCAATGGCCACAAGCTCTTTGCAGACTCCATAGATGACTCGCTTCATACCTAAAGGACCTTAGGGCAACACTTTAGGTCTTTGGGGATATACACACCTGCAAATAAGAGAAAATTTAGCAGATCTCAGTCAGCACAAAGATCTCACCCTGTTCGATTTTCCATCTTCCATAGGCCACCATAACCACTAGCAAAGAGATTGATATTTTCAAAGAAGACGCCTACAACCACATTGACTGTTTCATCCCAACCATCAACATCATCCATATGCCAATATTGATGGTTTGGTCAAGAGTCTAAACCACCAAGTGACCAGAATTTCTCAGGTGCATTACACAACCCCTCTACTCAATTTGGGGTACCGCCTCTCTCTGTTCTTTGAGTATGGGAGGCTATAACATTGGACAAATGGATATTGGAGGCCATTACATTGGGTTATACTATCCAATTTACCTTAATCTTGCCTCCCACCCCCCTTTCCTGTCCCTCTTCATGGACCCCCTTACGATCAATTACTGACACAGGAGATCTCATTGCTCCTAAGTCTAGGAGATATAGTACCAGTTCCACTTCAACACAGGAGAAAAAGGTTTATTCAAAATATTTTCTGATAGTAAGAAAAACAGGGATTAGAGACTGATACTAGATCTCAGACAATTAAACAAGCATGTCAGACATCTGAAATTCAGGATGGTGTCCCTAGGAGCTATAATTCCCTCCCTGGAATTAGGGGACTGGTTTTTGACCTTTGACTTCAAAGATGCCTGTTTCCACATAGCAATTCATCCCTCTCGAAAAAGATTTCTTCATTTCACAGTCACAATTATTACCAGATCTGGCCCTACCCTTTGGCCTGTCATCCACCCCATTGGTGTTCTCAAAGATCACAGTGGTCGTAGCAGTCTACCTCAGTCATCTAGGAATAAGCCTTTCCCTACCCCGACAACTGGCTCCTCAAGGGACAATGATATCAGGAGGCATGGTTGGCAATTCAAACAACAACTTTACTATTCCAAAGTTTAGGCCGGCAGATAAATCTTGAGAAATCGATTTCGACCTTACACAGCAAATTCTCTTTATAGGAGAATTTTTAGATTTGATAATGAGCAGAATTATCTCCCTCTTGACAGGTTCCTTGCTCCTTATCTAAAGATTGCAGCTGAACTCTCAAGTTCCAGCAAGGACATATCTGCAACTGCTGGGACACATTGCAGCCTGCATTTCTGTGACACAGGTTGCATCCTTGATGTCTCCAGGGGAGGCATAGAACAGTTTATGTACCCAAAAACACAGTCTGAACAAACAAGTATCTGTACCCAACTGGCTTCTTCAGTCACGCACCTAGTGGCAGAATCCTTCCAAGATTTGTGCAGGAATCCTGTTCACCCAGAATCTCCCTATTATTATGTTAACATCAGATGCTTCCCTCTTGGGATGGGGAGCACATTTAGGTCCTCACATGGACCAATGCAAATGGTCATGACAGTGACACATCAATATGTTGGAGTTAGAGCGGTTAGAACTGCTTGCCTTCACTTTCGTCCCCTGCCAAAAACAAGTCCATGAAGATCATGACAGACAACATAGCTTGCATGTATTATATCAATCATCAGCGCGGTGTGCACTCCCCCCACACTGAACTGAAGCAATAAAGCTGGAATTGGTGCTGCTGCTTCGAGTGCTTGCTCATATCCATTCCAGTTAGGTGTGCGCGCGCCGCGTGCACGTTCGTCGGAGACTTTTTACCCTAGCAAGACTCGGTGGGTTGGCAGGTCGCCCCCTGGAATGGCGCCGCTATGGCGCCTGATATATACCCCTGCCAGCCCATCCGCACCTCAGTTCCTTCTTACCGCCCGTGTTGGTCGTTGGAACAGTGGAGCACGGCTTAGCTGATCTCCACCTCCCTAGCGATTCACTCGTTTGTATAGTGTCATGTATATAGTTCTTTTCTGCAGTTCTAGTTAGTATTAAGTTAATAGTTCTTATAGTTGTGTATATAGTTAAAGAGGATCAGGGGCTCGCCCCTTCTCCTCCCCCAGTATCAGGGCCCATGCCTGGTTCACTGGGCTTCAAGCCTTGCGCGGCCTGTCATCGGCCGATGCCCACAGGAGACCCGCACGACTCCTGTTTAAAGTGCCTAGGCGAATCCCACCTTGCGGACAAGTGCCGAATCTGCAAGGCGTTCAAGCCCCAGACAAAGAAAGAGCGGGATATTCGCCTGAAACAACTTTTGATGGAGGCAGCTTTAACTCCTCCATCCTCGGCACCGACTCCAGCACCGGGAACAAATACCTCGGCACCGATAAAGGCTCCTCGTCACCACCCTTCACCGGCCCAACCCTCCGGCCGGCACCACTCCCTCTCCCCAAGGAGCAAGAAGCACAAGCCTCCTGTGGCACCTACAGCTACACCGCAGTCAGAGCGTATCTCCAAGACGGACCACCCGGCACCGTCAACTGCCGTGGCACTGCTTGTCTCTGCACCGTTGATTCCGGTTTCACAGGAGCCGTTGAGTCCGGTGCCTACCAGCTCCCCAGCGCGCGCTGTGGTTGAGCTTGTAGTGCCCTCCACGCCGAAGACCTTCTCTGCGGCACGGGACCTAATCGCGCTAACAGAACCCGAACCCACCGGTGCGGGTTATTCAGTCGATGGGCAAGCCCACCATGGTGCGACCACCTTCACCGGGCACCACTGAACACCGTCGGTCTCGATCTAGATCCCGCGATCACTCTCAGCCTCGACATCATTCCCGATCCCTGCACCGCTCGCAGTCCTGGTACCGTTCTCCACAGTACCGGTTGTACTCGCGGCACCGTTCGAGATCCCAGTCGCCGTCGTGGTACTCTTGGCACCAATCCAGATCCTAGCACCGACGTACGTCTCGCAGCCGATCCCGGCACGATGATATAAGGCACCAGTCGACCTCTCGGCACCGTGCTGGTAGCAGGTCCCGGTCCCGCTCCTGATACTGTCACAATTCCCGGTACCGTTCGCCGGTACCGCACAGAGACGAGCTCTATGGGCGCAGAGACCTGGCCCAATCAACCTCAGCTCCTCCGTGGCCGTCGCATCACCCATCCGCCTCCTCTCACACGGACAGCGCCTCCTACGGGGGTTCAGATGTGCAGGCCCACCTGGACCATGGACCACCTCAATAGTCTTTTTGGACACCTTGGGCCTATCATCAAGCCCAAGGCAAACCAATGTGCCCAGCACGCTCCGGCCACTTGGAGCATCGTGCACCAGAGGCCACAGTCAGCAGGCCTCCCCCAGCTGGTATGGAGGAAGACCCTACACATGCACCTGAGCAGCATGATGTTCCGGAGACGGAGGTTCACCAGGATGAGGCGTCAGTCCAGGACCCACTCATCCCAGGGTTGTCATCCTCCTCTTCCCTGGATGAGACGGTAGCGGGCACATCATCATCGGGGCCCCCACCAATTGATCTCCGAGCACACCAGGATCTTCTGCGGCATGTTGCCCAGAATATCAGTCTTCCCGTAGAGGAAGTTCCTGAGGTGGAGGAGCCGGTGGTTAGTATATTATCGGCGGAAGCACCAACCAGGGTGGCCCTCCCCATCATCAGATCGATCCAAGCCAGAGTGGACACCATCTGGCAGTCCCCGGCTTCCATCCCACCCACAGCCAGGGGAGTAGAACGAAAATACATGGTGCCTTCTAAAGGGTATGATTACCTCTACGTGCATCCCGCACCCTGCTCGTTAGTGGTACAATCAGTCAACGAACGGGAGCGCCACGGCCAACAAGCCCCCGTGCCAAAATCTAGGAAGGCAGGCGCATGGATTTGTTGGGCCGGAAAATATACTCTGCTGGAGGCCTTCAGCTCCGTGTGGCGAACCAACAGGCCCTCTTAAGCCGCTACAGCTACAACACCTGGGAGGCTGTCGGCAAGTTTACCGAGTTGGTTCCCCAGGACTCCCCCAGGACTCCCCCAGGACTCCCGTCAGGAGTTTACAGCTCTCCTAGAGGAAGGAAAGAGGGTCGCGAGAACATCACTACAAGCCTCGTTAGATGCCGCCGACTCTGCAGCCAGAATGGTCGCCTCTGGCATAGCTATGCGCTGCATATCTTGGTTGCAAGTGCCGCCTGAACTACAGTATACCATACAAGACTTGCCATTTGATGGACAAGGTTTATTCTTGCAAAAGACAGACCCCAGACTACAGAGTCTGAAGGACAACCGGGTTATTATGCGTTCTCTGGGAATGCATACACCCGAGACGCAGAGACGGTCCTTCCGCTCCCAACCTCAGCTCCCTTACCCCCCACCTCGGCCAAGACAGGATCTTGCCCGAAGACTAGGTTGTAATACCCGCAGACATCAGTCTGGACCTCAAGGGGGCAACAATTCTGATCCCGCGAAACCACCACCGGGCCCCAAAGCAAACTTTTGAGGGTGCGCCCGAGAGCAGTGTACCAATTCCCTCCCTGGATCCTCTTCACTTTTACAACTGCCTTTCCCCGTTCCTTCCGGCGTGGTCCCAGTTGACCTCAGATCATTGGGTCCTACATACGGTGGAGCTTGGATACCGTCTTCAGTTTATTTCTCCTCGTCCCTCTTCAGGGACCCCTCTCATGAGCAACTCCTCATTCAGGAGGTTCGCAAGCTCCTCTCAATCGGAGCTACAGAGGAGGTACCGAAGGAGTTAAGGGGCAAGGGGTTTTATTCCCGATATTTTTTAATCCTCAAGACAAAAGGGGGCCTCCGGCTCATCCTGGACCTGCGAGGACTGAACAAATTCATCAAAAAGTTCAAGTTCCACATGGTATCCCTAGGAACCATCATTCCTTCCCTGGATCCGGAGATTGGTACGCCGCTCTCGACATGAAGGACGCATATTTCCGCATTGCAATTTATCCCCCGTACAGGAGGTATCTGCGCTTTGTGGTAAATCAGGGTCGCTACCAGTTTACTGTCCTCCCCTTTGGTCTTTCCTCGGCCTCTCGGGTCTTCACGAAGTGTATGGCGGTCGTCGCTGCTTCCCTGCGCCGTTGTCAAATACACGTCTTCCCTTACCTCAATGACTGGCTTATCCGAGGGGCTTCAGAGGCACAAGCCGTCAGCCATGTCACCATCATCAGGGAGCTGTTTATGCGTTGAGGCTTGATCATCAATTTGGACAAGTCCACCCTGGTGCCTACGCAGAGGATAGAATTTATCAGGGCGATGCTGGACTCCAACCTTGCAACAGCCAGTTTGCCCCTACACCGGTTTCAGGCCATAGTCTCCCTTATCGAAAGTCTTCAGAGCTTTCCAACCACCTCTGCTCGTACTTGCCTTGCTCTCCTGGGGCACATGGCTGCATGCACTTTCGTCACAAGGCATGCCAGGCTGCGAATGTGCCCTCTGCAAACCTGGCTCGCTTCGGTCTATCGGCTGGGCAGGAACGCCATAGACAGTATTCTGACAGTTCCGCTGGATGCTTTAGGCTCCCTCGACTGGTGGAAGACATCGTCCCGAGTGTGTGCGGGCCTGCCGTTTCATCCTCCCCAGCCCTCTGTGTCCCTAACAACGGACGCGTCCTCCCTGGGCTGGGGCGCCCACCTAGGGCTCCTGCGCACCCAAGGCCTTTGGTCACCCCGGGAGCTGACGCTCCACATCAATGTACGAGAGCTGAGAGCGGTCCGGTTGGCATGCCAAGCGTTTCAGCACCATCTACACGGCCGTTGTGTTGCAGTGTTCACGGACAACACAATGGCCATGTATTACATCAACAAGCGGGGTGGGACACAGTCCTCCCCGTTGTGTCAGGAAGCGATACGGCTGTGGGACTTCTGCATAGCCCACTCCATACATCTAGTGGCCTCCTTTCTCCAGGGGGGTATGGAACACTCTCACAGTTCACCTGAGCAGATCCTTCCTATCACACGAATGGTCTATCCGTCCGGACGTTCTCCATTCGATTTTCCGGAGGTGAGGCTTTCCCCACATAGACCTGTTTGCATCCAGAATGAACAGGAAATGCCAGGTGTTCTGCTCCCTACAGGGTCGCTCCCCGGGCTCCCTGTCGGACGCATTCCTGATTCCGTGGACGGGCCACCTCTGTTACGCCTTCCCACCATTCCCTCTCGTCCACCGAGTCCTACTCAAGCTCCGCAGGGACAGAGCCCGCCTTATCCTGATCGCTCCGGCTTGGCTGAGGCAGCACTGGTACACCATGCTGCTCGAACTGTCCCTGGCAGACCCAATTCCCCTGCCGCTCTGGCCGGACCTGATCACACAAGACTTCAGCAGGATGCACCATCCGGACCTGCAGTCCCTTCATCTGACTGCATGGCTCCTGTCTGGTTAAACCAATTGGAGTTGCACTGTTCCGCTGCAGTACAGCAGGTGTTGCTGGGAAGCAGGAAGCCCTACACGCGCTCGACATACCTCGCAAAATGGAAGCGCTTCTGCCACTGGTGTGGCCAGTACGGCCATTCTCTGCATTCTGTATTAGTCCCCACTATCCTGGACTACGTGTGGTCGCTCAAAGAGCAGGGGTTGGCGATCTCCTCTCTGCAAGTACATCTTGCTGCTATATCCACCTTCCATCCGGGGGAAGCTGGTAGTTCCATTTTTTCCCACCCTATAGTTTCCAGATTCCTCAAAGGATTGGAACGGCTATACCCACAGGTCAAACGCCCTACCCCCACCTGGGACCTGAACCTCATTTTAACCAGGCTCATGGGGCCCCCTTTTGAGCCTTTGGCCACATGCTCGCTGCTGTACCTGTCCTGGAAAACAGCTTTCCTAGTCGCTGTCACCTCGGCTAGACGAGTCTCAGAGCTTCGTGCATTGACTGTGGATCCTCCATATACTGTGTTCCATAAGGACAACGTACAGCTGCGACCGCACCCGGCATTCCTCCCTAAGGTCGTCTCCGCCTTTCACGTTAACCAGGACATCTTTCTGCCAGTCTTTTGTCCAAAGCTGCATTCATCGCGACGAGAGCAACAGCTCCATACTTTGGATGTCCAGAGGGCTCTCGCCTTTTACATCGAGAGGACCAAGCCCTTCTGGCACTCTCCTCAGCTATTTGTGGCGGAACGTATGAAGGGCATGGCAATCTCCTCCCAGCGTATTGCATCTTGGGTTACATCGTGTATTTGGGCTTGCTATGACTTGGCTCGTGCTCAAGCAGGCCATCTCACTGCCCACTCTACTCGGGCTCAGGCTTCATCTGCCGCGTTCTTGGCCCATGTTCCCATACAGGACATCTGCCGCGCGGCCACCTGGTCTTCCATCCATACCTTTGTATCGCACTACGCATTGGTCCAACAGTCTAGAGATGATGCCGCCTTCAGCTCAGCGGTCTTACATTCCGCAACGTCTCGCTCCGACCCCACTGCCTAGGTAAGGCTTGGGAATCACCTAACTGGAATGGATATGAGCAAGCACTCGAAGAAGAAAAGACGGTTACTCACCTTTGTAACTGTTGTTCTTCGAGATGTGTTGCTCATATCCATTCCACACCCGCCCTTCTTCCCTACTGTCGGAGTAGCTGGCAAGAAGGAACTGAGGTGCGGATGGGCCGGCAGGGGTATATATCAGGCGCCATAGCGGCGCCACTCCAGGGGGCGACCTGCCGACCCACCGAGTGTTGCTAGGATAAAAAGTCTCAGACGAACGTGCACGCGGCGCATGCACACCTAACTGGAATGGATATGAGCAACACATCTCGAAGAACAACAGTTACAAAGGTGAGTAACCGTCTTTTCGCCAATCAGATAATTATCTCGGCTTCTTATCTCCCGGGTACACAAAACAACATGGCAGAGAACCTCAGCAGACATTTCTCCCTAAATTACAAATAGGAGTTGGATTCTTGAGTCTTCAAAAAAATTCCTAGTTTGAGAATGTCCATAGGTTGACCTTTTAGCCATGGCAGCCAACACGCAGTACAGGAAATTCTGTTGCAGAGGGGAACTTGATCCTCAATCTCTAGGAGAGGTTCTCTTCATTACATGGATGTTTTCTTTATGCATATCCTCCAACTCCATTGCCTCTAAAAGTCCTCATCAAGATCAAGCAAGACCAAGCCAAGATCATTTTGATTGCACCAACTTGGCCAAGACAAGTTTGGTTTCTTACGTCATTAAATTCACCTCTTGCCCTGCATGGCAGCTACCAATCAAACCTCTACTATTGTCTCAGGATGCAGGTCAGGCGCTTCATCCCAATCTGAACATTCTGCAGCTACAAACATAGTTCCTCAGTGGTTCTCCAGACCAGAAGCTACCTGTTCATCAGAAGTACAAAATGTACTTTTAAATAGTAGAAAGAGATTTACCAGACACACTTGCCTTCAGAAATGGAGAAGATATAATCTTTGATGCATCTGGTGCCATCTTTCTCCTATCTAGTCATCTTGTTCCACAATCTTGAATTACCTGTTGGAATTGAAAGCTTCAGGTCTTTCTATGGGTTCCATCCAAGTTCATTTAGCGGCAATAACAGCTTTCCATGTGCTAGTAGTAAGTTTTTAATATTCGCTCAGCCAAACAGAGCAAGATTTCTGTAAGGCTTTATGAGATTTTTTTCCTCAGTTTAGAGCCCTGACACTGCTTTGGGATCTCAACCTGGTTCTTAACTGTCTCATGAAACAGCCCTTTGAGCCACTGGCTATGTGCTCACTGTTACATCTGTCTATGAAGATGGTCTTTTTGGTGGCCATTACTTCTGCTCAAAGGTTTGCAGAGATGGGGGCTTTAATTGCAGGCCCTCCGTTTACTGTGTTCTCCAAGGGGAAGGTATCATTATGACCCCATACAAAGTTTTACCTAAGGTTTCTGCTGAGTTTCACGTTAACCAAACTAGTCACCTTTTGTTTTGTCTTTTCCTTAAGCCTCATTGGCCTGCCCAGGAGTCTGTCTTCTGTACATTAGATGTTAAGAGGGCATTAGGCCTTTTACTTTGACAGAACCAGGCCATTCAAGAAGACCCATAGACTCTTTGTTTCTATTCCAGATAGGTCAAGGGGGAGCCTCTGTTTCCACTCATTAACTTTCTATATGGATTTCTGGATGCATTATTGCCTGTTATTGTTTTGCTGAGGTTCCGCCTCCACTACAAGTGGCTGTGCACTCTACTAGATCATGGTCTATGTTGGTAGCCCACTCAAAAACTTTCCAGTTGCTGAAATTTGCAAGGCTGCAACATCGTCATTGGTGCATATGTTTTCTACCCACTATGTCTTAGTTCACGTTGCAAGATCAGATGCTGCAGTAGGTCACGCAATTCCTTCGTCATCGATGGACTCTGTTCCAAAACTCCCACCTCCTTGAGGGATTAATGCTAGGGAGTCACCTGAAGTGAAGCACTCACAGGCATGCTACTTGAAGGAGAAGAAGAATTTACACAGCTTGTGTAGTAAAATGAGTTCTTTGAGATTTGTGTCCCTGCGGGTGCTCCACTATCCACCCTCCTTACCCTCTGCTTCGAAGTTACCTCTGCGGGACTTTGTGGTAGAGAAGGAAATGAAGGCAGTTCACGCATGCAGCCTTATATAGCCTCGTTACAAGGTACAAGGATGTTCAGGGCTCATATGCAGGCCAAAGAGGCACTGCTACCAAAAATCTCTGCTTAAAGGCACAGGGGCGCATGCACATCTGAATTGGAGCATCCACAGGGACACATATCTCAAAGAACTCCAGTCACTACACAAAGTGAGTAAGCTCTCTTTGTGTACTAGGCCTGCACAACAAACCAGATGATAACATTTTTTGTCCTTGATTTCCATTATTATCTTTAATGATACTTGCTATTTATCTGTTTTTATAAGTAAATGATATACGTGTCCCCTCTAAAGTCAGTGACAGTTTTCCTGTGCAAGAACCATAGGATGAGACATACTAGTGTATGCATTTTTACAGAAATACATAGTGAAATCCTGGCCCCACTGTAATCAGAAGCAAAGCTGCCATTGACTTCAGTAGAACCACAATTTCAACCATAGTATAAACATCCATTTCCCTAAGCAATCATTTGCTGTGTACATATTTCATGATCCTTTTTTTACCTTTGTTTCTTATTTTTCACACTGAAATTTAAAGATCTATTTTATTTTGTGAAGAATATGATTAAATCCTCTTTTTAAATGTAGATCTTTTCAAAAGCTTTTCATTAAAAAAAAGAAAAAAGCCCCAATAGTTTATGCACATCCAACTATAAACAATACAGCCATATACGCAGAGAATGTAAAATTATAATTTATGAGCAGAAATTATGAAGCTACATAGACCATATTTTATGCTGATTACAAATTCTTCATATTAGATCTACTGCATAATTATATTTTACTTTATAGCATTTTAAAAGTCACATAATATATTACAGTTAGATTCAGTTTTTAAGAGAGAACTCAATTTAAAATTTTGAGCCTGATTTGGAATCCACTAACATAGATCCCTGCACCTGTGCAGAATCTCACTTAAGTAAATGGAATTCTCTAAAGGTGCACTCTAGCTGATTCCAGTGTCAGATCAGAATCTGAGTTAGTTGCTAGTGTATTTGAAATAACGTATTCTACTCTTGGGCTAAAAATCCTGGATATGATTGGTTGGTGTTAACATGCTTGAGAAACACTTCTTTAGATTTACTGTTGTTTCTATGATGCAGCCCCAAAGTTTATTTCTGAAATACTATTTCTTAAACCAGTTGCAGAAATGCATAATCTCCTGTGTTTAAAAAAAAGTAGTCCAAAGGGGCATGTAGAGAATCTGTCTGAGATCATGACAGAAAAATGTTATTGAATATACAGAAACCACATCAATGCAAATTGCAAAGACACACACAAAATCCCCATCCTAATCCCTCAATGCCGTTTGGAGTTTTCCATTCCCTCCCCTTTCTTTTTTTTCTTTCTACAAGGGTAAGCAAGAATGAAGGCCTAACCAACATTCTTCCCTCACGCACCCTGTGTTTTACTCCTCTGTTAAATATTCTCATTGTCTCTCCATTTATTTGTCCTCATTCTCAGCAGAAAAACCTTTTTTTAATGTTATGGTCATTGAACAATTTTAAATAAAGGGTTTTTTTTGCTTTTGGTTTGGTGTCAGTTGATTTCTTATCAAAGTGTTTGATTTGCAATTTTTTTCTTGTCGTTTGCAGAAGCCGAAAGCGGTATGCCCTCTTCGTTACCTTTCCTTCCAACCTCAACCCTACCTTCACTCCTTCTAACTTCAGGACTAATTCCTTGCCAAGAACTCAGGAAGATAACACCTTTGTCTATCTTTCTCTCTCTATATGTGTATATATATATATATATATATATATATATATATATATATATATATATTCATGTGTCTGTGTGTGTGTGTGTATATATATATATATATATATATATATATATATATATATGCATATTTATATATGAGCCCCCAATTTCAAAGAGGAGAGAAAATAGAATCATTTTGTTTCTTTATTGGTTCTTGTGATTCATGCACTAACTTCTTTGCAGGAATTATAAAATTAAATATAAGCATCAGACTTTTAATTCGTCTTGGAACCATTGATGTATCCAATTATTACATTTGGAAATCAAACTTGGTCTGCTGTTCGCCATCCTTTTTTCTCTTTTTGTTAATTTGTTTTGTATTGTGACATGTCCTCTGTGTCTACTGGTCTTTGTGCTGCCATTTTATCTCCATATTCACAACCTTATTGATAGCATCTCTTCCCACAGAGTCTTTCTCTAAAATACATGTTTCACAATACAATACTTTGTGCTCTTGTAGTTTCGCCTCTCATTAACAATGACCAAATGCCTGAATAGTTTTCCATTGCTGATCCAGATTAATTATGATACAGTACTCATTAAAGCTACCATACTGTTCCAGTGAAGTACCTGTAGGTAGTTTATGCTGTATGTTCATATTCATTTTATTACATGAGCTCATTTATTGAAACAACTCAAATGAAAGAGTTTGCTTCGTTTGTTTTTTCTTTGTGTTGGCATGTTTTGGAGATTCTTCTAATAACCACATTACAGGCCTCATCTCTAGCCTACATTCCATTTTGTGGTTTTTGGTTTGAATGAAATAAACAAGGCGGGACCTACTGTGTCCCTATTTTTTAACAATTTATCACAGTCTGACTCTTTGTGGTGTCCTTTGGAGACTCCTCATTGTTAAGACGTATTTCAGTTTCCTTCTTAATCACATACTCCAACCTTAATTTCCACATTTGTTCTGTTGTGTGTGCTCTGTGTGTTGTGTTTATTTTCTTTATAGTCTTACTCTACTGTGTTTTTTGAGTCGATGTGTGAAAATAGAGGTGGCTTCCTGTCAGTTTGGCATTGTTGATATGATCCAACTGCAGAGAAGTTACTGCAACACAGCATCTTCAAGGGTCTGCAGTTGTTGCACCTCTACTTGGCTTCTTGCTTTTGAGTATATTTACCTTGTGGTGAAAGCATGCTGATTCTGGCATGTTGAGCAGTTTGAAAAGGTGTGGTACAAATTGCAGTTGCTTGCTCCCAGAATAAAATATATTATGCTGCTGAGTTCATTTATTTCCATTGTATTCCTAGTCGATTCACATCTTAAACCAAAAACAGTAATTGAACTATTTTACAGTGTATTAATTTCAGTGCAGTTATTGAACTAGTGCTAGCATATCCCTGGTAAAGTACCTTATGCATGCATGGCACTCGTAGTAGTCATCCTTATTAAGAACTTAATTCCTGGGAGCAACATTTTGTGATTCTGTTTGCTTGTTAGTAACTAAGCTTTCATATACTGTAGCATGTAATGTTGCAATGTGTCTTTTGCCTTGTATCCTTTTTAGTGTCATAATAGAATTTTCTATGTATAGCTATATGGAATTTGTACTCATGTCAGTCATAGAGCCCAGAAGAAAGAAGCAATGCCTATGAATTACAAGCGGTGTGCAGCTGGTATTCACACAGATCCCACACGCTGGTTTGTGCACCTACCCTCACACGTGCTTTCAAAATATATTCTGAAAAGCCATAATGGTTCAAATTAAATCTATAATTTATAGTTATTTTCATGACATGGCACAATTAAAGAGGCCATTGCACTAATATTGTGCATTTCATCTGGGCACAGCATGAACCAGACTAAAATGGTAGCTGTGTTTATATGTGTGATATCTATAGTCAATAACATCCCATTATCTCGTTTCAGTTAATATAAATATTATAATATGACTATTATAATATGTGACTGATGAATATATTAGATTTACTATTTTAGTTGCATGGGGAATGGTACAGTACATCTACCACAAGGTTTAAACCAGAGTCGTCATGGCCTTTTGTCATTGATTTAGTTCAAAGTTTTCCAGTTTTGCTTCATTGAGTTAAAAAATGGACCCATATTTTTAGACCAGGCTCAATGGCAGTTAGGAGCATATCTGAAAAATATGAAGAGGAATACCGCTGGGTCAGAACGGGTCTATTAGCATGGATCTCCACCAGTGTTGTGTTATTTATGTATGTGTACATAATATTACATGTTACACAGTGAGGTTAGATATTAGCAATTAGGGATTAAATTTTCAGACGTTCATAAGTCACTTGGAAGAACAAATCCTGTGTTCCAAAGCTTCTAAGTCACTTAGTGCTTTTGCAAATTTATCGTAATGAAAGTAAAACATATAGTGCTAATAACACTGTAGAATGAGACATAGTTTGGCTCATGCTGTGGGAATTTCCCAACAAAGCTCTATCAATGCACCTCCATTCTGACCTACATCGTCCCTTTGTCTTCTAGTCTTGGGGCTCCACACAAGGTTCCTGTTAAGGTGCCTTGCCTTGATATGCTGTCTTCTCTGGTATTTCCATCCTGCTTTCCATCTGCCAGTGCATCGTAAACTAATTCCTGTCCTGTGTCATCCCTGGTAATTGAGTTTGAGGTCTTTCCTGAACAAATTTGACAGTCACACCAGACTTTGAAGTAGCTTTGTGATATGGAACCATTGCCCAGTCTAGGGATCCAAACTTGTGTTCATTTGTGATCTGATCAGAGGTTGCACTTGGGGAAAAGGCCAACAGATTAATGCACTGTGACACATTCTTTTTCATAAATTCATTTTCAGTAACTATATGCAAACTAATATATAGAACTCAGTAGGAATGCAGACAACAAATCTTATGGTTCACTTTTTCTATGAGTGAGACTGAAGGTAGCTGGACAGTATGAGAAGATGGAAAAAGTTTTCTCCTCCTTCTCTTCTCAAATGTATGAACGACGTTTTTTGAATATATTCTAATAGCATAACAAAAAATTATCTCATAGTAAGCTTTTACCAAGTCAAGTAATTGAAAGAAACTACGCTCACCAAAAAGTGGCTGGTCACTTTTTCACAATGATAATTTGTAAACTGAAATTCAGGCCATCCCAAATGCGGCGTAGACATCAGACGATGCAACAGTAGTAAAGATGAGCACCCCAAGAAAGTCTCACAGATAGTTATAAAAGCAGTACTAGATTTTGATGCCTATAGAGAAGGTATTTATACAGGTAACAATAACATCATGCAAACATACCGTATTTAATATTTTATGCAAATCACTGTATTGATACACTGTGTAACCAGTCCTATCCACGTAAAATGAGGGTAATATATGCATGGCTCATGGTCTATTACTGTGACTCTGAGCTATTAGGATATTTTCTGGTGACCGCTGCTTAGATACTGGCAGTGGATGGTTTGTACATTTAAAACACCTGAACAGAAACAATGTGGTTCTCAATACCTTGGGAGTTCAATTAACATCCCAGAAGCTACTGCTGAATATCTCTTTCTCATGTAGGCTCTTGTAGACCACAACCAAGTCATGTCTTAACCTTCTCTTGGAAAAACTAAGTAGACTGAACTGTACACAGTATTCCAGTAATATTCTCACTACCCTATCCATCTCCCTCCTTGGTACTCTCCTGCTTGTATATCCCAGAATTGTTCTAGCCCTCTTAACTACTGATCACACTGGCAACTCATACCCGCTTGTTACCTGCCATGACTCTAAATCCTTTAGAGAGTCACTGCATTCGAGGATATGCTTCCTCATCTTGTAAATGTGACCTACATTCTCTGTTGCTAGATGTTTGACCTTGCATTCGGCTATATTAAAATGCAGGTTATTCAAATGAACCCACTTTACCAAGTGACCCAGGTTATACTAGAGCAAAAGTTTTCAAACTTTGGTCTGTGGGCCACAGAGAAATTGCTTGTGGTCCATGGAGAATTGACTGGTCACATGGTACTGCCTCCTTCTCCCTATTTTCAACTGCTAATTGCATTAAACTGCAGCTAAAAATATATTAAATACTTTTCTAATATTTGTTTTCTGTGTAAAGATCCAACAACAGCTGCCACTTGACCCACACATTTATGAATGGTAGGGCAGGTTGCCAATGAGAGAATCTTTGTATTGAGAAAATGTCCATGCTGTGAAAAAAATTGAGATCCCCTATGCCAGAGGAATATACTCCTGAAAGTGAGGACTGCCAAAGGAGCTACGTATCAAAAGTGTTCTAGCTAGCTACTTCTTCATTAGCACTGAAGCTAATCTAAAATGGAAATATAATAAAAGAAGGAAATTCGATTCTCTCTTTAAAAGTTCAAAATTATATCACGTTCCTTGTCTGATTTCATAGGTTGGTATTAGATTTTAAAAAATGATCAAATGACTTTGTGATATCAGTGTATATTTGGAAAAATCAGGAAATGTTCATTTTTCATAGCATTGTTCCAGTGCATGGCATACAATGCATTTCATAGTTTGTTCCATTCACTGCTATTCACTGTGTATAAAAAGCCTAGGGATACATAAAGGAGATGTTGAGACTAGATGAAATTCTGGTAGAAGTCTTCTTCTAGAGACCCAAGTTTATTATACCACACCCTCTTCTCCTCTGATGAGAAACAAAGTAATTCAAAAAGTTGGTATTATCGTTGGCTTGTTATTCAGATACGTCACTGTGATGGTAATTAAGTTATTGTGACGTTCACAGGTTCTTTTTTCCAAGTCACTCAAAAATCTTTTACCCCTATACCTGCATGAATCAATACTTAGCATCACTAGCCTGAGCTATGTTTTGATAGCTTTTTGTAAGACAGCTGTCCCATCAGAAGTATCTTCTTTTAGTTGCTTTTATAAGCCATGCAAACTGGGTGGAATTTGCTTGTGAGTAGCTGATGCTTGTATTGCCTGTACATCAGAGTGTGAGAATAAAATCAAACCTGTGTGAGCTTCTGCTTTTATTTATTGTTAATAACACTGATAAGATAAATTTCTTTTTATTCCCATCACATACACAGTCACAAATCCTTATTTTGTGGTTAAGTACAAGATCTTCTGACAGATATGAAATCAATTCACGTGAGTTAGTATTACGCATATATATATTAAAGGTGAAACTGGAAATGCCACCTGAAGTTAAGTTTGCCTGGCACTTTCCATTATAAGACCCTGTTTTCAGGTGCTTGTCACCTTGTTAAATTTTTACTGTTTAGGAGAAAATTTTCCATAGTGGGTGTCTGCCTCAGGCTGATCAATTTCCAAGAATGAGATTAAGGAAAAATATGTTCTTTTGCTCATTTAAAAACATTTTTAAAGCCATTTCATCTAGCATCTCCATGCTTTGGAACAAGGGCTTGACATTTGTCGTAGGGATTACTAATGTGTCAGAGATATACCTTTTGCTCTTTCTTTGAAAAAACACACAGATTTATTAACATTTGAAAAATCTATTTGGATATGGTCAGTAGAGATTTGTTACCATTTGGCAGCTGAATTCTCAGATTATTTCATCTGCACTGAGCATGCTCCATCCCAGGACTGTCAGGGCTATCTAGGACTTTCCCTGAATTGCTTCTTTTGGCTTCTGTGGCTGCTTTGGCACTGGCAGAATGTCACTCTTGTGTTCTTATTGTCCCCCCTTCCCCACTGCTGGCATCCTGGCAGTTTGGAGGAGTAAGCAACCTGACTCAAATGCAGAGGGGCCAAGAATCTGATGTCGCAGGGAGGAGAGTCGCTTAGGACAAGGAACCTTGGGTGGGAAGGCTGGGACTGGAAATTAGGGAGGAGGGGAAGAATGAGTGGGACTGGGTGGGCAAGGAGACTGTGACTGAGATGAAGAGTGTGGGACTTAGAGACTGGGACCAGCTAGGTGAGGAGACTGGATCTAGGATGAGGAGTTAAGGGCAAAACTAAGACAAGGAGCTGTGAGGAATGGGAAAAGATAGGACAGGGACAGGCTTGAGAGGGTGGGCAGAATGGGTCAGGTTTGGGTGGGACAGGAGCAGCAAAGTCTGTGACCACAAGGGAACACTCCCCTCCAGAATCTGGAATGGAACCCATGATTCCTGAGTCTCAACATTTTTTCTGTTAGCAAATATCTGTGAAACCCAACCACTGGCAAAGTATGTGTCTCAACCACCTCTAGTGGATGACAACTTACTGTTGCTATCAGTTTTTCTGTTAGCTTGAGTAGCAGAGGTCTGTGCGATAGTTCTAAAGATTCCAGCCATGCAGGTGTCAATGTGATTCCATGTAATGGAATTTCTGATTTTTTCAGTTTGCTTTTTTAAAACCTAGAAAATTGTATTAACCTCTCGGACCTCCCAAGTTAAAAAAAAAAAAAATTGAAGTTGCCAAATAAAGCCCTCAAAAGTTAGAAAATGTCAGATTTAAGGTTGCTTGTGTATCTTTAATTGAGTCCCCTTGTGCACATGTATTATGATATGGTAATTACACACTATTTTCAGAACCTCTTGCCTCTTTCATTGCACAGGATGGACTGTATTTTAGGAACAAATTCGGGTTTTGCAGCAATGAAGGATCTGTAGGATCCAAGCCTTGTTTGTTGCCGAAGTAGGAGTTGTGTCATGAATGAGGCAAGGGAGACTTTGTACATACAAAGTGCTATAAAATGCTAAGTACTCTGAAAAATCAGGCTGTTTAGGAAGTACTCAGGTACTATAGTGCTGAAAAATCCATGATCCAATGAAAAACTCTGTATATAGAGCAGGGTTTCCTGCACAGGGCCACAGGTCAAGCAATAAAGATGAAAGAAACTATTGAATAGCTTTTTGTTCACTGAGCATCATCCATCCTATGCAGCAAATGAGGGAGGAGTCCTGAGGTACAAATAATATATGATCATGACAATGAGGACTGTATCATAAAACATAAGCACGAGGGCTGAATTAAGGTTGCACAGGCAGCCTTAAATCTGACATTACCTGACTTCTAAATGCCGATTTTGCAAGTTTAATATTCTTGTCACATAGGACTTTTAATGTGCGCGCGCGCGCGCGTGTGTGTGTGTATAGGTGCATATGTGCAGATGCACACGCACAAGTACATACACATTCAGTATATAAAGTACAGCATATGAAAATGTTCCGTATTTAATGAAAACATTCTATACTTACCAGCGTTATCCAACTCAACAATTTATCAATAACAAAGACTATCTAAACATTTGATCCTGTATTTTTCCCCAAATAATAAACCTACAAATCTTTTGCATTGCATGCACTTGCAATGTTAGCACCTTATGTCCATTCATATCTACATCTTATCTATTGCTATATTGGCATCTTTCCTAAAAGTCAGTGTCTGATAAGCCTGCAAGCATCATAGTTTCTTTTAGTCGTTGTGTACTGTAAGCCTTGCATGTGTACTCATATTACTCTTTATCTTACAAAGATTAAACTTGACCAAAACAAAAAAAAAGTGAAACATTTGACAAGCTTTATTAAGTGTTTTGTCAAGTTAAGAGCTTAGTTATATTACACTTCAAAGTAAAACAAGATGAAAAATAAATATGCCTACCTGATACCTTATAATATTGCCTGAACCAAAAATACTCTGGTGCTAAACCTTTATGACAATACAGCAGATATTTTACACATAAGCAGAAGATCAACACACACCATGTTAACTTACAATTTCCTCCATCAAACTGAGTTGCAGTCCCTCTGTTAGGGTGTTTGGATTATTTTGTTTTCTTCCAGGTGCTGCATTGCAATGTTTTTATTTAAATGTTATATTCATTTTATGTTTTCCTCAGCAATAGCGACTGGTTGTCTTGTACCATTCCCCTTGAGTGTATGTGTGTATTTATTATATTATGTACAATAATATAATATATACAGATAGGGGTCCCATTATTTCTCATTTCAAAAGAAATTGGCACAAGGATGTTTAAAATGGTTTCATTTGACAAATGACTCTTTGTACTGGTATCAAGTGGTGGTTTCCTTGGGGGATCTCTTCCCTTTTCATCATATCATGAACTTTTTCAGTAGCCTGAATAATAGCGCAAGAAAGCTAAACTGCTCCGCTTCATACATGGTTTTTCTGAGATACTTTTTTTGCTTTGTTTTGGTAAAAATTGCTAATTATTTGATGGCTAGAACATAAGAAACTAGTGACTTAAGAACTGAAATGGTGATATGATTTTAAGGGAAGATACGTGGTTGTTGCAAATTTAAGTTCAGTAATGATACCCACTGTTGATGTTTAAGCGGTGATCCGATTGGAAATGTGAAAGAAGAAAATGGCTTCAAATTTCCTTATAGCCTTTCCTGACTAGTGGGTCCCCTAGAATAAAGCAAAAATAGAGCATTTTGGAGCACTCAACTAAAAGTGATATAAACTCATAGCTTTGTCTGTTTGTTTGTTTGTGTTTCATTGAACAGTATATTAATCAATCCTGGAAACCACGTCAAGATTCAAGAAGGTACTTTAGGATTCTTCATTGCAAGTGATGCCAAAGAAGTGAAAAGGTAATTTGTTTATTGCATCTTTTTTAATTAAAAAAATGCAGCCTCTCCCTTGTTTTATTCTTTACATTTAGAGCTTCTCCCCCAACTCCCATAGAAGTCAGCAGAAGGATTTGTATTTTTTCAGTAGGAGTTGAATTGGACCAAATGTACATGCCTCTCATTTTGGACTCTTTCCCATGGCGAAAAAACTTTACCTGAAATAAAATGAAATAATAATTTTGCAGCACCTATGAAAAAGAACCAAAGAGAGAAATGTTAAGTTGGCCGGGGGTGGGGGTTTAACCTCAAAAAATCCACTTTGAATATGGGCCAGATTATCTACTGTTGTAACGTAATTGACCCTAGCGGAGTTATTTGAGCAGAGAATGGAGTCCCTAGTTTTGGCCTAAGGTTTCGGTGTTTAGAGAAATTATTTTATATAGGGACAGTTTCAGCAACCTCAGCAAATAATTGTTGTGGGCAAACTGAGCAATATTCATTCAGCATTACATTGGCAGTATGACATCCTCTTGTTACTATTCTTTATCAGAACTATATATTGTGTAGGCACATAATTAATCAAACTAAAACAGAGCAGTACTTCCCATCCAATGCGGACTACTTTATCTGTTTGGCAGACTAAGAACTTGGCTGTATCAGTGAGATTAGAGTTTAGAGTAATTCAAGCTACAGTTATACAAGAAAACTTTGGTCTCATGCCTAGCAGCCACCAAGGTGTGTCATTATTAGACCCCAGTGCACACCCAGTGTCTCGTGATTATGAAGTCTTTAGAAAGATAAAGCGATATCAGAAAATAATGTCTAAGATAAAGAAATACGTTTTTAAAACATTTTGAAGATAAATAGATTTTTATAAAGCTAAAAAAGTAATTTGTTGCCTGGTCATCCCTCTCAAATGTGTGTTACTCCAAAATGAATAAAAAAGACACTCTAATATGCAAGAAACAGAGTTGGCTGCAATTTTTATTTTTTAAATCATGCTGAGCTTGAGATCAAGAATCAAATTGTTATCTCAGAACTGGCCACCTTCTCCCTCCATAACCATTCCATCTTATAGGCATGAAGACTTTCTTCCAAGGTGCAGCTGTGCCAATCCGACTAGTGGGAAGCTGTCTCCCAGAACCATCATCCCCTCTTCAGCCATATAGTGTTAGTCAATCCACAAGGGCAGGTCCCATATCTGTATACAGTACAGAGGTCTAACCACCTCTTCCTCCTCCTGCTCTTACCATAGATTCCTAGGTTCTTGCAGATACACCTGCTCTGATTCTGGCTAATAGATATCAGGCCAGCTTAGCTCCTGCTCCAGTACAGGGCCCCTTCCAGCCAGCTGCAACATGTCAGAATTATTATAAACATTCCAACCTCCAGCTGCCTGCAAACAAAAACCCAATTCTGCCAAATGATACCTGTGGGTTCCATCAATGTCAAATGGCACAGAAGTGATGCACTGAGAGAGGTGAAAATCAGCCCTTAACTAAGCCTACTCTGCCAAAGAAGGAACATTCCTTTCCAACTCCAAAGCTAGCAGTCTCTGCAAGCCAGGGAATACTACCTACCCCCAGCAAAGTGACCCTACTTGCTCCTTCCCAAATAAACATTCCATAACAGCCAAGCCAGCCACAGAGGGAGAAGGGGCTCCTCTTCTGGTCTCCCTCCCCTTGTAGCTGGCCTCTAATGGAATGTCTCCTAATTTGCACAGATGCCAGTGAGAGTAGAATTAGGCCCTTTGAGTCTTCTTCCCTATCTTTCAAAATGAACAGAATAATACTGAGGTATCTCAAAGGGATGACATGTAGATTGCTTAATATTTGTTCAGTACTATACTAGCGCTGCATATCCCAAGAGCTAAACTGTTGATTTAAGCCCCAGCCCGGCAAGAGGCACATGACTCCAACAGGTGTTCACAGTTTCCTCATCTCCCTTACACTAATTTTAGACTGAGATAAGCGTGTTGACATCGGTCTTGTTATCCCTCAAAAGGGCACTGCATGCATTCTCTCTGGTGTAACGTGGTGGCCTGCCCTTGGGTTGGAGAGACTGGGGCTAAGCCAAGCCTGATTACACCTGAGGGGAATCAAGCAATCCCAGGCTAAAAGACAGCAGGAAGCTTCAGTAGGAGGGGGCTGAGAGAATAACTGTGCCTGACATTAAGAGGAAGAAAGCTGTCTAGACAGGGTCCTGGGAGACACCATGCCCAAGAAGCAGGGCAGAGTCTGACAGACAGACCCTTTGGGAGCAAGGGGCTGTGCCAAGCTGACATTGGGATAAAGACAAGTATGAGTTGTTCTATTTTTAAAAGACTTAGTGTTATTTTGGCCTGCTGGGTGAGTGATGGACTGGGGCTGCAGCCTGTGTGTAGCTAGAAGTCTAAATAAGTAAGACTCCTTTTGGGGATTGTTTTAACTTTTTGAACTGGAGTTCTTAAAGGGTCATGAAGAGGTGGAAACACAGGCAGGGTGCTGACGAGCAATTTCTGGCAAGAAGGGAGACACAGGAGGCAGCTGCCCCTGCTACAGCTCGCCCCTGCCCTTTCCCACCTCCAGCACTGCCTTTGTGAAAGCTATTACAGTGGGCACTAGCCTCAAGCAGCCTGTGAGCCCAGCAGGCAGTTCTTGTTCTTTCTCTTGCCTCTTTCCTTTTCCATGTGCACAAGAGTATTCACACAGTAGCACCAAGTCACTAATCTGTGTATTTACGAAGTGTTTTAGCCATCCAGTTCCATGAAGTTAATGGAGACCGCACAAGGAGAAACCTGGCATGGCCTTTTTGAAATAACAAAGTTGAATAGTGAAGATATATTTAGAGTAAATTTACTCAGCACTTGTATATCAATTTCCATCCATGACAACAGAAAGTCGAAGCAGAAGCTCTGACTTGCCTTTTCCAGAAGCCTTTGGCCAGAAGTATGCAAGGTTGCTGCCTCTTTTCCCATATTCCCTAGCCATTCAGTACAAAGCAGATTTTTATCAGATGTGCTTCAGCTAACATAGCCATTTATGAAAATTGCCAATTCTACCTTTGTAACTTGATGAATCAGAGTCAGAAAAAATGTTCCGAAATTGAGAGAAACTGAATCCCCCTCCGTGAATTCTCTGCCTTTGTTTTCAAACAAGTGATGGATGCTTTCATGCGATCTGAATGGCAATAAAAAAGATTCTAGGAAAGTAAAACACAGGATTTTTACCTAAGTACAATAAAATAAAAGTAAACATATGTTATATACTTGTAGCTCAAATTAAATGTTTTTGTTTATGTGTTATATGCTTTAAGAGATGCTGGCAAATCTTTTAGGTTAGAACTATACCATATTGCAATGCATATTTAACACTGTTTATGCACCATAATTTGTAGTAGAGTAATTTTGTATATTGCTAAAACTATTATTTTTTAATGTTTTTTTAAATAATAGGTACATATTACACACCTTTATGTTAAGGATTTATTGAAGAGAATAGCTGTATATAAAAGGTTGAGTGCTAATAATGTGTCATAGATACAGTATGAGTGGTGTCTTTATCATTCTTTATCCACTTATGCATTATGGAAATCCATTTGTTTTAATTCTTTTATCAATATGGTAATTTCTTTTTTAAAAGCATCTGAATCACTTGTGCTTCATCTTGCACCTAGGGTATGCCTGCACTGCAATCTGCAGTGTGATTGGAGCATGGGTAGACATACCTAAGATAGCTTTCCTCATGCTAGCACATAGGTGCGGTGGGCTTCTGTGCAGTCTAGCAACATGGGTCCTTGGCATGATTATACAGCCCCTGCTGAAGCTCATGCCTCTGTATCTGTGTTGCTGTTTTTAGCCATCTAGTGCGGATATGTCTATCCAAACATCAATCACACCTCAGATTGAAGTGCAGACATGCCCAGAGAGTATCATGCGTAGTATATTAGGGCCCTAGTTCTGCATTGGGATCTGGCAGAGTGGACCCCACAGCTGTGCAAGTGTTGGTCTAAACTTGTACGGATTTGGGGAAGGGTCTGTGCTAAAGGATCTTGCTTCAGAAGTGGGATCTAGAACTGGATTAAATGTCTAAAGGGGGAACTGCATAAACTAGAGAGGAAATTTTGGCCAACAGAAGTAGTAGGAAAATCCCACAGTCAGGAGAGAGGTGCCTCCCTGGAGTCCACATGGTCCATAGAAGGGTATGTCCACTACCCGCCGAATCAGATGGTAGTGATCAATCTATCAGGGATCGATGTATCGCGTCTCGTCTAGACGCAATATGTTGATCCCTGAACGCGCTCCCTGTTGATTCCGGAACTCCACCAGACAAGAGGCGGAAGTGGAGTCACCGGGGCAGCGGCGGCCTTCGATCCTGCGCTGAGAGGATGCGAAGTAAGTCAATCTAAGTCGATCTAAGATACGTCAACTTCAGCTATGCTATTCTCGCTGTTATCTTAGATCGACCCCCACCCCAGTGTAGACCAGGCCGAAGAGTAGAGACTGCCACTCCTGAGTCCCAATCCTATCTCTGACAGTGATTGGCGTGAATATATTATTTAACTAATCCCAATAGCAGGTTTAGAACTCAAGTCTCCTGATGGCTAGTGCCATGCTGACTCCACGAAACCCTGCTGCCTTCCTGGCAGGTCACTTAAACTCCCTGGACCAAATTCAGACATTTGAACTAAATTAGTTTCAATTGTTTTGTGTAGATTAAATTCACAATTGTTTGAATTAGACCCTCTTATACTACCTTGAATCCATGTACCTTCCCATTAAACTAATTACACCAGCTGTACAGATAGGTAAAGGAGTCTACATACATGTCTACACTACAAATTAAGTGGGGAGCTGGGAGCCCAGATGGCAGCCTGGCTCAGAGCAGGGAGCCAGGAGCACAGGCAGCAGCCCAGCTCAGAGCTGGGAGCCCATCTCAGAGCCAGAAGTGGGAACACTGACTCTGCAGTGTAGACCAGGCCTACATGGATATCAAACAGTAAGAAGAATGTATAAGTTTAAGTAGAGAGAGGACTACTTGTAGCTCTGATATAACTGCAAAATATTTTTGTGATTTAAAATTTAAAAGCCCACTGACCATACTCAAAATGAAAAAAAAAGTTTAATTTCTTTCATTGTATTTTTACCCCAGCTTTGTCTAAAGTATTTAAATATTCTCAATAGACTTCTAGCCAGGCTATTAGCAGGAAGTAGTAGATGTGGCTCTCTGGCAAGGCTTCCAGCCCAGTTTTTTAGACACAAGAGGTTTGGATGGTCTACAGAGAAGTAACCAAATATTGAGGCTGATATCTGAACCATATCTTTAGATATTGTCAGGTTCTCCATTCCTAATTAAAAACACCAGCCATAGGTCAAACCTGGAAAATATCTATTAACTCCACGTAGCCTGGCAGTTAAATCACAAGCCTGAGAGCTTGGACATATGTGACAGACTGGTTCTTTGACCTTGGACAAGTCCCTTGATTTCTCTAGGCTTCAGTTCCTCATTTTGTACAGAGAGGATCATAACACCCTCCTTTAGGTAATGCCCTGCAATGGAGCACAGAAAAACACCCAGAAATAACTCTGCAGGCCTTGCCACTGCTGCACATAGTGCTAGTCACTCCCTCTTTCCTTGTGCTTCTGGGATCTGGAAGATGGATCATGTTTTTCCTTACATCAGGAAAGTACCATGCTCCCTGTGCCCTCACCCTTTCTATAACATCCCTGCACAATGTGAAACATTCATAAACCCTTGATATTTTTGTCTAAATGAATTAATAGCCCTTTCATTTACACTGGAACCAAGACTATATTCATCCATGTACCTGTATATTTTTGTTGCTTATTTTTCTTTCCAGTTCCTAAAGACTGTAGGTTCTTCTGTTCCCATGGCCTCTCTTATTTCTGGAACCTTCAGGCTACCTCAAGTGCACGAGCAGTATTACCTGCAAGACCTGTGGTGTGACCTCAAGTCATCCCTCATTTCCATCTGCCTGAAGGAGAGGAGTCTGGGTCAGAGGAGACAGGCAATGGGGGAAATTTGGCAGATGCTGAAGTGTGGTATGGCCCAGTTGTCATGCCAGCAAAAATATGTGTATATTATAGCAGCCCAGATTGGCTCAGTTAGAGGCTAGCTATGTGATCTTCATGAAATATACATGTGTCACAGCACTAGTGTGTGACATACTGATTTGACGGGCTTGTGAAATCTCCTGTGTGCAGTTTGATGTATGTTTGTTTGTTAAAACATAATTTTTTTTTAATGATATGTAAAGTGTTATTGCACACTTATCCGTCCTCACTTACCCTACATTCTGCATACTTCACCTAGCAATCTGTTCTTTGATACACAGTAACAGGCAATGTGTAAAAGCCTAAATAGACAGAGAGTTAGGTTGGTCATCTTGTGAATTACATAGTTTTGCTTGCTTAGGGATTTTTGCTGAGGGTTTATAATGCAGTCAACACTAGTATCATTCTTCTCTAATTGAACCCTGATGGCAAACAAAAAGAAGTCTGAACCAAGAGGACAGTAGTCCCCATTTTTGTTCACTGCTTTTTAAGAACCTGGTTTTCAGACACTGGCTTCCATTTTTACAGGTGCAAATAATAGCATGCATGATATTATTGACCACAATTTAGGTCACAGTGACATTGAAATCACCAGTATGGAGGTCCAGTGGAGGTTAGACTGCAAACTTGGCCTTAAAACCTTAGCTGTCCTCAGAATTCACATGGCTCTGAATTCGTGACTTTCAGGTTAAGAACAATGAACTTATTTCATATGTGCCTTGACGATGAGCCTCATTGGATGCTGCTTTCAAAGATGAAAGGCAAATGATCTGATCCACTATGTCATATTTATCAGCCCTTCTCCTAATTATTTTTCAAATGAAAGTTTATTAAAAGAAGCACTAACTTGAATCATAGTCTTGTGTTTGAAATTAATGGTCTTGCAGCAAACATTTCCTCCTTTAAATGTCTAAACCTTTCCAAAGATTAAAGGAAATTAGTGCTGGCATGTTTCATTAATTTGGCAATGTAGCAGGAGGAAATGTGGGACTAATTTCATTTGTGTGGATTAAGAAATGTGTCAGTTTTTCCGTTCTGTCTCTGCAGGGCGTATTTTTACTGCAAGGCCTGTCATGATGACATCACAGATCCCAAAAGGATAAAAAAATGTGGCTGCAAACGGCGTAAGTAATATTTCTTCTCCCTCCCTTTTCCTCCCCCCACCCCCTTCAGGAACTGCTCAGCCTTAAGGAATCTCTTTAAATGCATTTATGTGTTTTACACAGTGGTGCAGAAAAGGTAGGAAATAAATACATGGCAATGCAGTTAAATGTTATTTGTAATTCTGATGTGAATATTTTTAAAATTAAATTTTACACCATTCACTCACACCTGCAGCTTCATTAAAATGCCTGTTTGTGTCCAAAGTTAACAAAGTTCAGATAATTAAATCAAGATGAATCTGTGCCCATGGCATTTATGTGGGACATTTTGAGTCTGAGTAGATGAACAAACGTATCCACATGGGGCCAAATTCTGCCCTGACTTGCACCCTGTAAAAACCCATTACTTGCAATGGGCTTCCGTGAGGCTTAAGGGTAGAGTTTGGGCCTTGTATAATATGATGTAACATGTAAAGTAAGCTAAGAAACAACACTGATCTATGTAACAATGCTGTAATAAAATATTATGATGAGTCCCATAGGCTCCATCCTGCTGTCATTCTGCAGAGGAAGTCCAAAAGTCGATGGGAGTTCTGTGCGCAGAAGAAATGCTGGACTAGTCCCTTTAAATAGGACACAATTCTGCTTTCAGAGGTGTTCAGGAGACTTCAGTGTTTATCACCTGCTTTACCCAGGTTAATAGAACTGTGGTTGAGGTCAGCAGGAGACTTGTGAGTGCAGGGAGAGCAGAACGTTGGAGTGGAGACATGGTTTTGTTTTTTCTTTATATTTATGCAAGAATATATCTGGCTCTTTAGTTTTGGTGGACTTTCTGCAATCAAGTTACTCAAACCAAATGCCCACACAGTAGATTTGACCAATGAAATACTTGCTGTATAGATTTCAGATGTAGGCATGGGGATTCCTTCTCTTAATGGATATTTGAATATCTTGTGTACACGTTACATGGTTTAGATGATATTGTGCCATTAAAAAGCACATGACCCTGTTTAGAGTCACAAGAAAGGTGGGTAGGACTGTCTCAGCAGAGTCTGCCCATGCTTCTGCTCCTGCTACTTTTATGATTCCCAAAACACTGTGGCCTACTGATTGCTGTTGTCTCACTACAGTCTTGGCATTTGGAAGAAAGGGCAAGACTTGCACCTTCACACACACCAGGAAAAGGGTACTTCTACTCAAACCATACCAGAAAATGAAATTCTTTGGAGAGAAAAACAATACTACTAGAGTCCTTAAGGACAGCCTTCCTCTTCTCTCCCAAAAAAAGACATGATCAAGGAGAACAAGGTTTCTACATTGTTTCCTTAAGGTAGCATAATAGAGGCAGAGGAGCTGAGACTTTAATGGAGAATGGTAGCCACAATAGTCACAGTGAATGCAAAGTTCATGGAAATCAAAGATATGCATGCCTGATGTGGAAGGAATTCATGCATTTGCCTGACATATTGAAAAAAAATGTTTTAAGAACAGCTTCTCTGTGTGAGAATGTGACTCTGGAACTGCTGCCAAGGTCAGTAAGACTGCTGAGTACGTTCTGGTCAGGCAAGTGAAAACTACCTGTGGGTTCCTGCAACTCACAAAGCTAATTTTTCCCCAAGATTTCCCAAAACACTAGGGAACTAACCAACACAGGGGAGCTGTTGTTGTCTCCCTGCCCTTTATGTATTTTTATTTCCCCCCATCCCACCTTTCATACCTGTAATACTATGCTGTGCTCATGTGTGCAGGCTTCTATCAAATTCTCTAAGAGACTTGGTATCGTTTGGATTCAAGACCTACATAGATGGGCCACATTTAACTCAAATATATTGCACCATATGAACAAGCAACTACAATATAAAGGGCAGAAGCATGAAACAGAATAAAATGTTCAATTTTGGGAAGCCAGGGAGAAGAAAACTCCTTGGAAATAGACCAACCAACACAGTATAAAACAGCAGTAGGGCCATGTCAGGGCTAGAATGACAGCCTCTGCATGTAGCACTAGGAAATGCTCCAAACGACATAGTCACACACATCAGTCTAATGCATTAAAGGGTGTTGGACAGATGTGGAATGAAATGATGGAGTTAGTGAGGCTGAAGAAGGAGCCTGTCAGAGCCACCACACTGAGCACTGAACACCAAGGGGGTAATCTTCCGAGTCAGGTGAAGGGAAAAAAGGCAATGATGGCAAAGCCTAATATGTACTCAGAATATTTTCTTGTTTTGGTTTCTCTCTCTTTCTCTCTCTCACACACACACACTTTTCAGAACAGATGATAACAGCTTAAACAGCTGCATGTTCATAACTATTAACAATAATTCAGTAGCTTTGTTTTTAAAGTCCTGTCAATCAGTGAATGATATAAACCAAGATTTTCAAAGGTAACGGGTGATTTGTGGTCAATCGATTTTTGGATGCCCAACTTTGAGACACCTTAAAAAGGTCTGATTTTTAGAGGCAGATGCTCAGTAGTGTCTGCAAATCAAGTCCCTCGAAGGTGTCATAACTTTGGCCCTCAAAATCACTAGTCACTTTCAAATATCTTAGCCATCATCTCCACATATATAGAGCTCAAATTGTTTGTCTTAAAAACACAATCTAGCTAAAACAAAGCAGAAATTACAACAAAATATTTCCATCTAAATTGTGGGGCTTGACCATCAACTTAATTTACAATGAGATTGTGAACAGGTCAGATGTATTTTTTTTTTAATTAATGAGCAACATAATCAAAATTAGAGACAGTGGATTGCAGATGACATACAAAATGAAATGAAGGGATGAAGATAAAACTATCAGCGTGTACAGGTGAATGAAATGTGAAAGAATGTCTTCTTTACATGGAAATCGTAATTATTATGGCATTAATTACATGCAGCTTCCTGGGACAGTTGAAAGCCATGTTCTTTAATAATGCATCTGAGGTTTCATGTCCCTTTAGATATTGTCTGAATATTAACTGTGGTATTGTCAGGGTCTATAAGTGAGCCTGACCTACATAGCCATTTGTCCAAACCTGTTAGGCCTAGTATTAATAATTCAAGTAAGAACTATGCATCTCCAAGAGGCTGGGGATAATTAAAGTAACTATGCCTTCCTTTCACAGTTTTCAGCCATCCATCCTTCTCCCTCCTCTCCTTACTGCCTGAATAATCTGTAAATGTTCACATACATTGTCCAGAGAGAAATATAGAAATTCTGTTCACAAACCATTGATACTTTTGTGGTATATTTAGCTTATGTTTTCAGTTTCTTTCTTATTTAATTTCATTGTGTTTTTTCAGCAAAGGGCCAAATGTATATACGTATATATTAAATGCAGCCACGCTGGGATGAAATCTCTAACCTGGATGATTCACACTTTGTTTCTTTCATTCTGTATTACAACTCTTGTCTAATTCTCTATACATTTTTTCCAGCCACTTCTTTGCTGCAAAGGGTGGGGGTTGAACCCCGGAAGGACAGATCGTGTGTACTTTGATGTTTTTAAAGGAATGTGTTGTAACCTGTGAAAATTGACAAATTTTTGATTTATTTTTCCTCTTGCTGCCTTGGAACTCGATCCCTACTATATTTTAACTGCACACTGATAGTGATCTATTGTGAGTAAAAACGGGTTCCCTGTAGCCCAGAGTGCGGTCCAACCTGTCTTTCTCTAGCAGAGAGTTTTTTTTGTTGTTTTGTTTAGTAGTTTGGTTCTTTTCTTTAATATTTATGTTGCATGTAGCAGTGACGTCATACCCCCACCTTTCTCATCCTTTTCACTCACACGGATCAGGGCGACGTTGAAGAAAATACAGCAGTTTCCTCCACCTCCCTCTTTCCTCCTCATTTTCTTCCCAGTCTTATTTTTGAAGCCTTGACAATGGCATTTCCTTTAAATGACTTTGGACTTCTCATTACTTTTTAGCGATGCCAGTTAGGCTGGAGTAATTACCACTATAGCACTGTTTGCCTGGTTAAGTGGAATTCATCGTTGAGCTTGTATTCAAGGTTTTGGGCTTGTATCCTCTGCTGCTCAGCTTCATTTCATGACAGAAAGGGCATACAGCAATTCCCCAGTGTCCCTTCCCTCCACCCGAGCACAAAAAAAAAAGAAAAAAAAGCCAGGCAATGAATTAATTGTGTGATCAACTTCTGATGCATAAACCTAAACCTATCCTTAACTGGAGACAAGTGACTCTACAGTGGTAATTATTTTCCCCCAGTCTATGAAATTTCCATTGCTATAAAATTAATGATACATGTGTATGGCCCAATTATGCTTTCAGTAGCATAACTTTGAAACTTATTACAGACCCAATATGAACTTTATAGACCACTCCGTCTGAATCTGAGCCACAGCATTGTTAATTCTACAGTATCTATGGAGACCCTCAGTCATCGACCATTTCTTAGTGCACACATGGTCCTGGTAGTTAAAATAAATACAGCATTTGGGAGGTGGAGAACAGTTTACATTTGCACTGATTCGATGTACAGGCACTCCAAAGAAAATACATTGGGGAGGGGTGGGGTATTGCTACCATACTTACAGGATTATTCAGAGCTTCTCAGTATGACTAAACTGTTCCCCAGCAGTTTCAGGGACCAGGATCAGATAGCTCAAGGGTATAATGTGCCACAGAGGTACCACGGGGAGTCCACTAACCACTCATTTTAACTGTGGCTACTCCATTCCTTTTTTTTTTGTTACCATTCCCCCAAATGTTACTCTTGTTAATTTGTTTTAAGCTTCTGGCCTTCTTGTGCTAGGTGCTACACAGTCACATAGGAACACAAGGACCTAAAGAATCCAGGAAAGGCAGTACTTGTGGGAATAATATCACAGTGTTAGGCAATCAGCATATCCAAATGCTGCAATGCCATTTATTGTTGGGAGGTACATTGAGGGAATGGGAATGTACCACTCCACGTAAGGTGCTGAACAACACAGTTGAAAGCACTAACTAGCTCAGGAGCCAAGTTCGCCAACCTGTCTATTTGAGACCATTAGTGATGGCAGAATTGACCATTTACATATTAACTATTTACAGTTTAGACAGATAAAACCTTCCACCTTGTTCTTGAACATAGATTTATAAGTGATTTTTACATGCATACTGCTTCAAAGATTAAGACCCAGAAATTTAGTACTCTGCATGAGGATTTTATTGCTGATATTAGTAACTCTGGGACCTAACCCAGCATCCTCAGAGTCTTGCCCTGATGTCAGCTAAAGGCAGTGATCTGATAGGCCTGCCTAGTTCCCCAGTGTCTGTTTTGTTTTTAATTTCAGTTCCTGTCCTCAGTAAATCAGGATTTGAAAGCAAATATACAGTTCCTACTATAAAAATCTTTGGTCCAGTAGAGATCAATTAGCAGTATCAGGACTATTAAGACAAAAATAAGTAGATTTAAAAGTGAGATTATAATCAGAAGAGTGAGACTGTAAAAATGACAAAATGGGGGATTTGTTTATTATTTCTTAGTTATTTCCGTATCAAATTTGTCCTTATTTTACAAGATAAGACTATTTTTCTTTCTTTGCACTCTGCACGAGCCATATAGGATCTAGGATTCAATCTGTGTTCTTTCTGTAGTGTACATCATCACCACTAATAAAGATTCTGCAGTCAGAACTTAGATGACTATATAGATAATGATGCAAAAGGTACAATATGATCCTTCATTTTTGCAATTGCAAATTAGTTTGATTGCCATCTAACTACTAATATTACTGCCCACAATTCATACAGGGCATAATTATTCACAGACACAAAATTGTTCCAAGAAAAAGAGGGCTAGGCTGAGTCCGGCTTGGAAGACCAAAGCCACAGAGATATTGAAGAATCCATTTTTACATAGCCACTTTTCTGAGTATAATTCACCTCAAGCTGAAAGAGAAGATTCAAACAAGATTATTTTTTTAAATAAATACGCAACTTTGCCTTAGTTGTTCTAGTAGTTTCAGCCCCCTTAGAAATGAATGGAGGAAGTATTAAGAACACATTTGGCTGAGTGTCCCCTGAAATATAATGAAGGAAGGGTCATGAAGATGTCTGAAAATAAAAATGAATTGGTCTATAAAAACATCATTAATTCAAAACATGCAAGTCTTTTCTAAAGTTACTGAAATACAGTAGAATGTGCAGATTGTCCACTCACTTCACCTGCTGCTCCTGCGGTTTTGGCTGAAGAACAAGAACACCCTGTGATTTTCAGGAAACAGCTAACAAATTGCCTATGACTGACATCACTTAAAGTCAGAAATTTGCAAAACTTGCAAAATAGCTTGCAGGCTGCATTTGGTGGTCTTGAAATTGCCCTGGAACACAGTGAAACAACAGAGAGCTAGCTTTGCCTGTTGTGTAAAGAGAAAATCAATTGTCACCAGTTTGACATGCTGCTGTATTTTTAAGAAAACTGAAATTGTGCTGTGGGAACCCCTTTCAATTTTTTAGACTGATGAGGTTAACCAATGTCGCCAAAAGGTAATCAAATAAATATGGTCTTCCTTTAATGCTGCTAGTTGCTTTATACCATAATTTATTTGTAAACTTCCCCTTTGTTGTCATTTTACTTGCTGTGGATCATGAGAACTTGATGAATTGAAATGACATCATATCCATTTCAATTCTTAATGGTAGTTGGGTGCTTTTTTACTCACTGCCAATCAAGTGACTTCCAGTCCACATTCTACTTAACCAGCTGCTGTTTGATAGAGATCCACTAGATGTCCTCATAGATCTACTTTTTGTTACCATTGAGGTCCATGAGTAAAGCTACTGTTAGTGATGGGTGGAGCAATGAGATCAGGAAGACTATATGGTAACATAAAACATACAAACAAAAAAAAGCAATCAGCAGTGAAGAAGGGGTGCTTTGTCCTGCTTGCTCTAGACAAGGAACTGTTATTTGACAACTTATTTAAAGAACAATTGGCAATTTCCCTTGCTTTCTTTTGTGGCTGGAAATATTCCCCATTACTCTTTTTGAATTTTAAATGACACCTCACTCAGATAATCCTAGGTACTTTCTTCTAGACGTTTTGACAGGGCTTGGGAGACTTTGTGATCAGCAAATGAGGTGTTGCCAGAGTGCTAGACACTCAGCTTTTTCCTCTAAAGTAAAAATGAAGCATGTCGGTCTGTTTTAATAACTGCAACAAAAACGTTTGTGCCAATTTTAAAATTATAAAATAAATGAAACCTGAGATTTGAAGTCTAAAATGTTGATAGTTTTGGAAACGTTTTTTCCAAATAGCTTAAAAATCTTGCCTTAGTTTCCTGCTCTTATCAAATAGTTTGTGTCAGTGGAATAGCTACATTTTGATTAATTAGAAGAAACCGAATTTCACTGGCTTGAATTCAGATACATAGGAACACCCTCTGGGTTTGGTTTGGTTTTGCTTTGTTTTGGGGGTGGAAGGGTATGCCAAGAAGAGGGAGCTGCCATTCCCTTCTATCCATTTGTTTTTCAAGAACCTAAAATAGGAAATTAAGTTGTTCTACGTTCTGTTTTTATTTTCACCAGAACTGCAAATAACAGTTCCATTCTGCATCCTGATCATTTCTACAAGGGTATGGTAGAGAATGATTGGATTTTTATGCAGCTGCTACAGGTATCATATGAATTTAGCATCCGTCCAAAAGGCTGTACAAAAAGAGCCCCTTATCCCCTGCTGATTACCATTTTTTATTAATATTTATGGAGGTTTAACAGGAAACAGTATGTGTGTGGCTGAACCATCTGTAATCATTTCTGTCTTGTCTTTGATCTTCTCACTAATCATCCCTACTAATATTCCATGTTATAATTTAAATTTATTTCAATATTGTATTTGGTATGAATGTAAAATGACTGTGTAACAGGAATGAAGAGTTACAGCATGTTTTCTTTACAAAATGTATTGCTTTAATATGTGATTGCTTATATACTGGTTTAAACCCTTATAGCAAGTCTTTTTTGTTACATTTATTGCCAGGTTAAAGCGTGTTTCTTGCATGTTAACAATGTGAAATATCAAAAAAATGATGCATGGTCTCCAGAACAACCAATAATAATAGTTAAAAACAGTCCCTGAAAGGTGTGGGTTTTAAGATGTACCTGACAAACTTTCCCTTATTGAATAGAAGGATTTAATTTGTCCACATCATTGGTTTAAGTTTGATTAAAATGGTTCCAAAGTTTTCCTTCCCATCCTTCCTTGCCCTTAACAATGATTTTTTTTATTTTAATAAATGTGTCATAGTTTATTATTTTCTGTTGACAAAATATGGCTATAAGTAACTGAAAACCAGGGACTGTTACTAACCAACAACATAGTACTACAGAATTTTCAGATACTGTTTCGCTACAGCATTTGATTAGAAAAAAATCCTTCAAAACAGCTGTATTTTAAACTCAAAACGAGTCTTTCTTTTTCCCTCACCTAGTATTAGTTTCTGGCAAGTACCCTTTATCTTTTCTCTGTGGAACTCCACATGTTGTTAGAGTGAAAAATAAAATAATAAAATAAAAATAAGTGTAATGGAAACATCTAATCAGTTTATGAGCAAATGTCTCACCTACTTTGTCCCCAACTTTTAGTTTTAAAAGTACATGCTGGGGAGAATTAGGAGAGGGAAACATGGATGAACCAAATGCTGTTTTGAATTTTCTGTGTTGTCTAAATTTGTATGCATCAAAAGCTACAGTGGAACCCTTTGTACTAAAAGCCAAGCTCTGAGGAATGATGTACCATGCACTGAACGGGCCTGATGCTGCATGATGACTTTCTGAACAGCTGCAAGATAACTTGACTAAGATGCTAAAAGAACATACCACTAGAAATGCAATTAACATTTTAGAGGAATGGAGTCACTGCTGAAGAGATCTCACTCATTCATCTCCCTCAATGCCTGTTTTCCACAATCATAACGTTACCCTTGCTTGACAAATGTACTGTATGGCAAGTCACAAAGGTCTTAGAACAGGACTTGACCCATTTGAGAGAGATAAATCCCTCTTTCCTGGTGACTGTAGCGTTCAAAAATGGCAAAACTGAGGGGAAATAATTTAAATAACACCACCATTGTCACATAAAAAAGACTTCCTAATGGAAGCTGCAGGCCACAGAAACTTTACCTTTTTGGCTACTTTTATATTTGAAGGTTTTGCTTTTGACTCTCAATGTTCTGTTTAAGTGGCAGTATAACTAAGCCAGTTCATGCTAAGGCATTACCAACAATGATGGTTCAGTGCAACATCTGAAACTATTTTTAAGTGGCATTTATTTTCATCTTCAGATTAAAATTGTGAATAAGATAAAATTGGGCAATGATACTTTAGAGTTATTTTTAAATTAAATATGTTACATTTATAGCAAATACACATTGAAAATAGTATCACTCTTTTGGGTTCATTGCTTAAAGGATACAAATTGATTTTGCTGATGCTAGCACATCTTTTTGAATTGGTTTCTAAGTAAGCATTTATTTATTTGCTTTCTGGATTGACATCTGAAGACAGTTGTGATGTTCAATCACAGTTCCACTTGGAGCAGAAAATATGCCGATGATTGGTTCAGCATGTTCCAATGGACCAATGTTCTGTGTGCTTTTGATGATGCCTTATTTGTGAATTGACTTCAATGTCAAGCATATTTGCCATTATTAGCTGAATCTCTCATGTGAACAAATTTTGGTATTCTGTCGAGAGTCAATTTCAGTTCCTGAAGGCATAATGTAAAGTCACTAAATCTTTCAGGAAGTTTTGTGAAGACGTCTTGTAACTCTCCAATAACATGTGATTTAATGCAATGAAGAAACTTCTCAGGCACTGTTTAATACTGAGAAATTATTAGCACTTTTGAGAGGCTCTCTGTCTGTTTTTTTAAAAATAACTTTGATGTTTGCCACAAGCAATGTAGGTCCAAATTATATGATTGATCAACATCTTTAAATTTTTCTCTCTCTTTTTGGCCCAGCAGTGTTAATTGTGCCAGGGGGAAAAAAATGTTCTTAGGATTTTCTGTTTTTACTTTTGTTCTTTTTTAATCCAAAAATCTGATTGTAATTAGCAATTCTTCCCTATGTCTGTGGTCACCCTATAAGACTTAGGGAGAATATAAAGAGTCATTTATCTTTTCCCTACTTTTGATGTGCAGCCAAACTGTTATCAATAATCACATTGCATTTTTTCCCTGGGTCAAGACTGTTAAACATAAACTAAGGCCTGTATTAAATCCCTTAAGTTACCTTCCAGCTGCCTTGTTATATATATATAACCTTGCCATTAACCTGCTGCTCTTCCTCTCCTCCCATCCAACATATGGTTATAGCCAAGATGTCCATCTACAAGAGAATGAAACTGGCATGTTGTTTTGATTGCGGACGCTCTGAGCGTGACTGCTCTTGCATGTCAGGCAGTGTACATAGTAACATGGACACCCTTGAGAGAGCCTTCCCACTTTCTTCTGTCTCTGTTAATGATTGCTCCACCAGTTTACGTGCCTGTAAGTTTTAACACCAACACATGCTGTTTCATGTCTGTGGTTTCTGTGGTATCATCCCTGTCTTGTGTCGTACATTGTAGTTCTGTGAGTTTTACTGGGCTGATGCTTTTTTTCTGAATTAGTTTTAATATAGCTCTATATTTATGTATGATGTGGTCTGGGGTTTTTTAATACCAACATTTAATTTATTCATTAATTTGCTTAATGTGCTTCTTAAATAGTGCGTCTTTGCGGCAGCATGTGGGACCTTAATAGTGCAGCTTGGTGATGTTTTTGTTTATATTTCATGCATACAGTATAAATTGTCATTAATTACACAGTAAAGTAAATGCCTTATTAATGGTTGGGGGCAGGGAGTCTGTGTCTAAATCTGTGACTACAAACTGGTTTAAAAAAAAATCTATAAATTCAGTGGGCAGTTGTGATAGCAGTGTGGTTGAATGGCATACAGTAGGCAGTGGAAGTCTCCAAAACAGAATACAATTTGTAGCTGAAGTTGGGGTGGTTTTTGTTTTTTTTTTCCCATCAGCCTTGCCTTTTATAACCCTTCCTTTGCTGTAAGGAAGGAAGTCCTCATTCAAGATGGACATCCCAGAAGGCTTAGTAGAGATGGATGTACCCAGTGTAGAGCTATTTCATCACAAGCTGCTCTTTAATGAGTCTACCCTGACACAAGCTCCTGTCATGTAGTCCATGGCAAAGTACCCCTGAATAGAGGAGGAGCATGTCAGTCTTTAAAAATGCACCTGTAGCAGGTGACAGTGATTAGCACCTATCATGAACAAACCACAAATGCTCTTCTGAAGACATAGAGCAAAGAGGGGGGAGCAATGCAAGTGATTATTAACTACATTATTGGGATCCTGAGCACACCTTTTCCTTCAGTGATTTGTCAGCAGTCGAGGAAAATTATTAATGACAATAACTGCCACCCTGTTCAAACATCCGTAACAGGCAAAACTATGTCTCAGGCAGGGATTGTTTTCTTTCTCCCTATCCAAATGGATGGGCAAAATCAGAGTGATCTGGTAGGAAAGATATAGTTTTAATCAGGAAGAGCAATCACCTGATATGTATGGCATGGCACACAGGAACTCCACCAAGTGCTGAGTACAATGGGATTAGTGGATGTTGCTTCCAGTAGCTTTTTGATACAACATAAATACAGTGTTTAGTCACACCTGCTGAATGCCTTGGCTCCAGCTATTTTGGTCTGTGATCCATTGATCCAGAAAGGCAGATTCTTGGCACATAATCATAAAAGCCTTGTCATGTGAAGTTTTATCTAGTGGGGTTTCTTGGTGATGCAAACCCTCTCTGTGTACCAGTGTGTAGGTATAAGCACTCTGAGGATACATCTATACTGCACATCACTGTCAGCCATATGTGGGCTACATGCCACAGTGAAACAGAGGCTGTGTCCACATTGCAGTGTGTAGCTACACATGTCAGTGAAAGGCCCTGGCATGGGAGATGCAGCAGAGAAAGGCTCCAGCAGCTCCCTGTGGCAGGGAAAGGCTCTGGCAGTGGGGTACCACTGGAGCCCTTGGCGGCTGTTTTCCCCCTTCCCCGTCGCCTCCCTCCTCCCTGCCGGAGCCTTTCCCCACTGCTAGAGTCTTTCCCTGCAATGGAGAAAGACTTGAGCAGTAGGGAGGCAGCAGGACACTACACTGTTCAAATAGCAGTATAGATGGGGGAGGTGCTGCTTGGGCATGTAGAGAGCTATGTAGGGTGTGTACCCTAAGGCTTTAGGCATGTCTTTACTCAACTCGCCCAAGCAGTGTCTCACCATATACACTGCTATGTATACACATACTGGGGGAATTTGACCTGTATGTACTCTACATACTGCCGTAAGGAGTATGAAGCATAGCTGTTGTGTCTTTCTTTTTCTAAGTATCAGGGTAGCTGTGTTAGTCTGTATCCACAGAAACAACAAGGAGTCCAGTGGCACCTTAAAGGCTTACAGATTTATTTGGGCATAAGCTTTCATGGGTAAAAAACTTTACTTCTTTTTCCAGTTAGTCATCTCTAATGCATCATCTTCAATGGATGACAATTTCCACTAGTAATTCCTTTGCTGTATACTAAGAGGTTGCACTCTTTACTGAGCCCTGTGTCACTACTGTGTACAGTAAAACTAACTTCCCTGTGCTTAGAACAGTGAATGAGAATCTTCCAGTACTGAGAGTTACTGCAGACGCATTTACTTACATAATCTTTTAGTCTCTGCAACACAGCACACAATATTTTTTACATTAATGCAGCCTCATGCAAAGAGATTATGTGGTTGAGTCCTGGCACTGCTGTTAACAGCAAACAGACAGCACTAAATGAATACGTCCCCTACAAATGGGTGACATTTCTACCATTAGTATCATCTGGCAAGCAAAGAGAAACCCTAATTTGAAGAGTTAGTGTAGCTTTCCAGTTCACTTAAGGCTGTAGAGGGGAAAAACCCTGGTTTTGATTTCATTGCCTATTCAACCAAAAACATCCTGTGTATGATATCATTGCCCTCAACAGCACCACTTTTGGAAACATGTTAGACCCACATTGCATTCTGAAATCTAAAGGATATTGACAGCTTTAGGGATTTTTAGAATCCTCTGTTTCATCGGTCTTTTCCCCCCGTCGTCACTCCGTCAAATCAAGAGATCTCATTCTTCCCCATGTGAGACCACTCACCTTTGACCATTAATAATAAGTAAGAAAAATCAATATCAATTCAAGCCCTTAACAAACCAGCATAGGCCTTTCTTTTGTATATATACATACACACACACAAAATTCCACTGGCAGGGCTTCAATAGAAATCACCATGTTTTCTTTGCTGTGCAGAGGGGTCAGATGATGCCCATCTTGACAGAGCTAGTTAACTCAAAGAATGGTGGTGAGAGTCAGCTTTTCATTAAATATGAGCAGATGTGAAGTTTAGAGTGTTTGACAATTAGAAATGGCAGCAGCAGGGCCCTGGAATCAAAGTGAGGTCAGATTGGTAGATCAGATTACCTCTCTTACATTCTTTAGTTGTTCAGAAAATCATTTTGAATTAGTGTCAGTGAAGCCATGATGAGTTTTGCCCTTTGTCTTTTATGCTAGAACTGTATTGTTTCCCAAGACACTCATTAAAGGTCATTATACTATTACAGGGCTTGCTTTGGTCATGGTTCCCCTGTTGAGCTGGTGTGCTTCTAAGATTGCTTAATGTGTTTTTCATTTTTATTTTATTTTATTTATATTTTATTTTTAAAAGCAGGCTTTCCATTTTCAAGATAAATAAAATCAGAGACCATTGTCTGTCATGTCTTCAAACAGTGAATAATGGTTATGAGAATTAACCAAGTTTATAGGAATCTGGTGCTAAGTAGAAGCTTATGGCTGTATCAGGTTACATATTCATTGATGTACATAGAGTTTTATGTGCTAATTGTATGCCCTTGTAGAGGAAGTGGAGTTTACAGTATATATTGCACTGTAAGTGAAAGAGATTATTTCTCTGTTTATTTACTAGACTGAATTTTACTGAACTTTCAGTTTATGAAAATCACATTTTGATTAGCTATAAATACACTAAAATCTCTTTTGGCATTGGTGGCAACCATCTAAAAGGAAAGGTTTTTTTTTTTGTAAATGTAGGGAGATATAAGGTGAGCAGCAGTTTTTTGTTTGTTTTTTGTGTTTTAGCTGCATTTTGTAGGTAGACACAATACACAGCAATTCAGTGTTGCTTCCAGATCTTGCTTTGGAGGTGCAGCAACACTGAGGTGAAGAGTGGCATGTGAAAACCTGGGCTAATTCAGAAGGAAGAAACCACTTTCTTGATGGAACAAGACCACAAGAGACCTGTGCTTAACAGACTGCACCACAGACTATTGGGTGATGTTCACGGAATTAGTTACTATGTACAAAGTCCTAAATGGAAGAGGAACAGGTTAACTTAAGGACCATTTCACTACCTCCAAATCACATTATGACTGATATTCCTCAGAAATTGATGGTCCAACAGTAAAGGTCTACTGCTTTGCGCTAATCTATGTAGGATATTTTACCATGCCCATCTCCATGGTATCTAGGCTTGCAGGTGCTCAAGGAAGGGCATTCATGGAAGTGGTTTGATACCCATGTAATTCCATTCCTCGGGAAATACACTTCAGCATGCACCTGGCTATGTTTAGAAATATTTGTGTAATCACAGCAATCTTTGGCCACCATCCTGGATTGGGGACCGACAGAGAAAAGCATGGGTCTCGGCAGCTTGAACTAAAGAGGCAGGCTCTGTAACTGGGGTTGTAACAGATTGACATCTTCTGTGGATCAGGTCTAAAGAGGAACACGTAACATGTATTGACCAGTGGGTTATAGTTAGAAGATGCACGTCTTTGCCTAGGTTTACCAAACTGATTAAACTTTGAAACCCTAGGTTCCTACCTGACTGGTTAGATTAAAAGCTCTGGGCAGTAAGAAGGAGGTGTAGTTTTTTGTTCCTCTTATTTGGAATGTTAATGATTCAGTGAGTTCTAAATGAGTACACATATCATTGCGTGGGAGCGGCTGCTGTCTGAGGTCCAGATCCTCTGCTTTCCATGTTAAAAGGCAGGACTTGATGCCTAAAATCCACAGTTCCTAATCTGATGCCATTTCGCCCATGAAACAGCCTAAGGACAGAAATACCTGCTCTTGTGGAGGGCTGGGAGCCATGCTGGCTTGTGCTTGCTGTGACATGGAGTGTGCCTCAGAAGTAGCATGGTTATTTCATTCCATAATGGCAATGGATTCCTTGCTAAACACTAATGTATACCCCCTCTGTATCATGGATAAGCTATGGTCTGAGGAGTTAGTGCTGCTCAAGGCAGCCATAACTTATGATCCAGATTTCATGTAACTTACACTGCTCTGAAGGGGAATATGCCGGATACGATGCTATTCTCCAGACTCCTTCCCCAGCTGTGTGAGCTTCACTACAGCCACAGAAGGGATAGAGGTGCATGTGCTGTTGGGGATACTAGTATTATTATTATTATTGTTACCCCCAAAGACACCTTTCCCCTCCACATGGCCAAGTGACCCTCTCTCTCCTCATGCTGTCTCCTCTCTGTATTGCACAAAAAAGCAGGTCGTATGCCATCAGTGTGTTGGGGGGGAGGGGAATGATGGGGTCTGTTGAGGGAGGAAAGATGGATTTGATTTAGATCCCCCAGGATACGCTTGTTAGGTGTTACCCATCTTATCATAATAACTTGCTTATGTTTTTCTAACTCAGTTTTATGAAATGACCCAACCTCTCTGTGTTGGAGAATGTTAGTGTTAGCCTGTTCTATCCTGACATTCCTTTAATGAGACTAATATAAAAGGACAATTAAAATGAGGGCATAGTGACACAATAAAAGCTTATTAATTCAAACCCAGAGAGAAGACAAATCATTCAGTGTTTGTCACAAATATCCAACATTTATGAAGTAACCCAGTGAACCACTGTGTGGGGAGGAAATTGACTTACATAAAGCTATTTCCAAAAAAAATTATTCCTTCCTCCAGTGGGACAAATTTTTCCTTCAGTTACTATTGAAATTGATAGTTACTCTGGATCTATTATTGTGTAACTGAGGGCCAAAATTTGTGTGATGTTTCCCCTAGATAAATCTGCAGGATTGTATTCATCTTCTTCAAAAATCCTAGAAATAATTTTAAAACATACTTATGTATGTTATAATAAGCATTCAGCTTTACCAAGGAAATAATCAATTTTAAATAACATAGTTATGGTGAAAAGTCCACCACAATAAAAATCAAGGCACCATACAGCACAGCATCTTAAATGTAATCTTTAGTGCTACTGGATAATAAACTAAACCAATTTATTTTCATTATCTCTATGCACAGACTAAGCTACTGTCAACAAAACTGATGTCACCTAAATGCCCTTTTAAGGGTATGTCTTCACTACCCGCTGTATCGGCGGGTAGCAATCGATTGCTCAGGGATCGATATATCACGTCTCATCTAGACACGATATATCGATCCCTGAACGCGCTTATATCGATTCCGTAACTCCACTAACCCGAACGGAGTTGCGGAATCGACAGGGGGAGCCGCGGACATCGATCCCGCGCCGTGAGGACGGTGAGTAATTCGATCTTAGATACTTCGACTTCAGCTACGTTATTGACGTAGCTGAAGTTGCGTATCTAAGATCAATTTTCCCCTGTAGTGTAGACCAGTCCGAAGTATGCAAAACAAGACAATGGAAAGAAATAACACAAAGGGAAAATACCTATGTTAGGTCCCAGTGCTGTTCTGTTCTACATAGGTTCTTATACTGTGCTCCTGACTGTGGCACCTGAGTTTGTAGGTGCCGGAGGCAGGGCATTCTTGATAGTAGTCCCAGGCTCCTGGAGTTCTTGCAAACCACAAAACCAGTTTCCATGAGATGTATATTTTAGACAAATAAGACTCCCATAATTACTAGTTGGTTTTATGCTTAAGGGTTTTCTTGGGGGATGGGATGATTTCCCCCCAGCTCCATTTGTATATTTTTGTAGGCTGTCATGCAGTACTGCCTGAAGCTGACCCGACTGATAGAGTTTTAACCATCATTCCAGAGCTGAATGTTGGAACAATGATTTCTTTGAACCAGTTCTCAGCCTAGTTGTCTGCACCTCTATCACATGCTAGACATCTGCACTTACTGCTTTTGAGCAGTCCTTCCACCACTGCCTCAGTATATTTCCTCCCTCACTAACTTCCTAATATAGAAAGCTAGAGGTACATGCAGACATTGAAATATTTTCTTTCTGGTCACTGATCCAGTGCTTGGAATGGTATACTGGTCCTGAAAGTGTATCTAACTCTGTGATGATAATGAGGCTTTTGACTTTAGAATCATACCAGTCAGTCTGCCATCTTCTGCCCCTCTTCATTCACAAGATTTTAGTGGCTACTGAAAATAAAAGCTGGAGCTAAAATCTTGAATCAACATAGTCTGAAATGTTGGAGATACGAGATATTCAATACAAAAGTCATACCAGAATTAAAGTAGGAAGTAAAAGCAGGATGGTGCTCAGAATGAAGTGATTGTGTAAGGCCTGCTTTCTCAAGGTTACGAATGTTTTGGCAGAGCAATGTGAATGCTTTCAGACAAAAGCAGTGGTTGTAAAGAATTATTTAGTATCAGTAAACAGAAGGGAAAATAATTCCAGCCCCGTATACTCTATATTGTGTGGATTTGTTTATAAGAGAGAGTGAATGCAAAAGGGAGAAAACACTGCTACTCTGAAGTTTTCGTCCCTCTTTTACGAGCAAATAGTTGCTGTCCATATGTGTGCATGTTTGAAAGAGGGATGTGAAAGAGTACATGTGAGCGAGTCTGTTGATGCACATGTACAAGAAGCTCGGCATTTGTGTGGCCTAGAGCATTCATTTCTAGTTCATGGGTTAGCTGACCTTAAAATTATCACTGGGCCCTCAGTCTAGCCGTCGTTTTCCATCACTGGACAAATCCTGGATACATACTGTATGAACTAAACCTTGTACCAGTGTGATCTTTGTTGCTTGCACACTATGTGCAGTGTGTGTGTCCGCGCATGCGCACACGGTGCTTATGTTCAGATAAAAAAAGAATTAGAAGTTTAAAATCATATAGTGTGCTCGCTGTCTCTAAAGTTTAGCAACATAGAGTTTGGCTCTTTCACCGCACCTTGCTCTCATCCATCTGTGCGTAAAGGATATTAACCAATAGTTTAAATATTACTTGTTATTTTAGACTAATTACAATACAAAAAAGTAAGCTGAAACCATGTTTATCAAATATCTGACTTCCAGTACACAATCAGTGTTGGAGTCTCATAAAGATGTAAAATAAATCCTTTTTATAGGCGCATATTTTAATTTAAACCTGAGCAATGCTAAATGATTTGGCTTTCCATTAATTTGAGGATAATATGAGGATATAGATTAATAGTGATTCGTAGAAATGCAGGCACAGAAAAAAACAATAACCCAGCTGTTCCTTGTCAACCAGTAGAATAGTAAAAGCAAGACAACCTGACTAGTTGTTCTACATGACCAGAATATGTGAATAATGAAACAGATGCCTTTTCAAATGAGTTTTGTGGCGCAGTGTTTACCAGTGGGCTGGTGTGAGGGTGCTCTGCCTGACTCATGATGTCTGTGCAGCAAAGAAATACATACAGTAGCTTCAACACAGGACTCAGGCACTGCTAAGTTTAGCAGCAAATCTTTTTTGAAGAGTTGAGAGCGGGGAAAAGAGACCAAGAAATCTTTTTTAATTCCTTTAGGCCTTTCCAGTGGGTAGTGTTTTTTACCAGGGTCACAGGGAAGTGACTAGTGAGGGGCTTGCCTTGATGGGGACAAGCTAGGAAAGATGCTGTCTGCATCCTGTGGAGTGAGTTTAGCAGAGGACCTTATGCAAGGTGACATGGAAATTATGTTTGCATTTTCATTTCCTGAGTGTGGCTGGTTGTCATGAAACTCACCCTGACAGTTTCTTACCACCAGGCAGCAGATTCTTCCTGTTACCTCCTTGGTGTAGGACAGATGCTAGCCAGTTAGCTCTCGTCTCTCCTGCTTCTGAGCTATCTCAAGTGACAGATGCCAGGGCCAGCTCGGTTTCCACTTGAGCATTTCTGTCATAACCCTGCCTTGAGCCCGAATTCTGACCTTTACTATATGAAATAAAGTACTTATGAACAAGCGGAGGCTTGATCCAGAGCAGGCTTAGAGCAAATGTCAAGTCAGTCTTCTGCCTCCTTGTTCCACCTGCATTAGGAACCTAGCTTAGACCCTAGACTAGAGCGTTGAATGCCTTAGGCTTTATGGGTCTAAAGAGACATAACTTATTAACAAAGAGTTATTAAATTTTTATCAGTTTTACAACACAGTGTAAATGTCTCTTATGAATCCACACTGTATTCATTATCATTTATAACGTTAATTAAGTCCAAGTTGCATTTAATTTAGTTCTAAATGTGCCTTTGGGAGGAAGCTTTTAGAAACAGCTGCAGGATTGAGAAGCACATCAATGCTGGGAAGTTCTTAGTTCCACTTTCAGGATAGGCCCCCAACTTGATTACCATTTTGTGTCTGAAACTAATTTGTTGTGATGTGATTGGGCATGGTCTTAGGTTAATATTGGACCAAAATCAGTGGAAAACTATTCCATAAAACCTTATGCTGGTCACAGAGACACTTAATAGTGAGATCTTGCCCTCCTTTCAAATTGTCTCCAAATTCAATTGAACACTTAATCTAGAGTGACTGCATTCCTAATATATTATAATACTTTTTCACATGATGCAGCTATCATTGGTTGAGTATTTTCCTACTCTTAGGAAAGATTTGAATAATTTATTTGCATAGATTCTGAATGTTTTCAATCAAATATATAGGAAAACACATCTCTTGGCCTTGAGTCTTCCAAACTTTGCTTGAAGTGCAATGTATTACGGTCAAAAATCCAGTACAGAATGCAATATGGTTCAGTATAACGAACTGTAAGGGAAGCCATCTAAATCAGAATAATAAACAAACATGCATGTATTTGCTAATGTGTTCAGTATTGATCGTGCTAAATGGCTCTTTATATTGTACTGATTGTGTCAAACACATATCACTACTGGAATTAAAAGTATAGATCTCTGAAGAAAATAGTTAAAAAATTATCTGTAGTTTTTAGTCCCTTTTTCAACTCTAATTGAAATACCGACCATCTTTCCTGTGAAAGAACTGCCACCAGAAATCTTAGAAAATTGTATAGCTTTTCTGAGCTTTGTCATGCAATTTCCTTTGTTTGTTCTTGTCCAAAAGATTTTGTTTGCATTAAATGTATTGCCATTTGCCTTGCAATGTATATAGCATTATCTTTATTCTCTAAACTCCAGTGGTGATGTTTGTTGTCTGACATAGTTGGTACACTATGGAGAGGCATTTTGCATTACAGTAGCTATGCTGCTAGAGGAAACAATGGCAACCAGAAGCGAACGTTATTTCCTGTTAATATACCATGAGATCATTGGTCTTGCACTGTTTTTAGTGAACCATTTACAGAACAGATTAGCATTTGTCATTTATTTCTGCTTTCAGTTCCTTTTATAATTAGCCTCTTCCTTGAATAGTATGTATTTGAGGAGACATCTTCCTCGAACTTTTGATGATGATTGTAGCTGTGACATGTGAATCACAACTTAGAAATCAAGTAAAATATCAGCCTAGCTGGTAAATCCTCACGGACTACTAAAACTGAGATTATTTTATCAAAGAAAAAATGCACTGCTACATTAAAAGGGATGGGTACCTCCCATCTGGGAGTAACATTCAAATTCACTCCCACAAACCTATACGTTATTGGTAAATTTATTTCTCCCCTAATTGTTTTTATTGACACTGGTATAATACCATTGGAATGATTCCTGATGTTCCCATGTGTGAGTGAGATAAAGATCAGGCTCATTTGATGTGAACTGGTGAGACTATTAATGGAAGTGGTAAAAAGTGTCAGTTGCACTCATTTGGCATACAAAGATTAAACTTACGTCCTTAGAGGGCAGAAGGGTGGGGCAAGGTGTACATCAATGCAGAGCAGGATGTATTTTGTTGGCTTCCACGTCCAGTTAGTATTTTGAAATGTGTGAAATAATTCCCAGGATTGTCAAAGGGCCTTGTAATAATTGTGGCGTTTACACAAGCTAGTGGAATTGGTGTTGTATCCATTCTATCAATTTGTCCTACTAAAAACTGTCCAAATAAAACCTCTGTACAAGCACAAAAGAAGGTATAGTCCCTGCCCTGAAAAGCTTACAATCAAGGAACTGACTATTAACAATGTTTTACAGGAATCTAAGTATTTTGTACACATTTACTTTAATATCTGCTAGCAAAAAACCAGTGATACCTTCTGTATTATAAAATCCAAAGATTGCCTCTTTGGTATCAAATGCTATCTTTGGCCCTGCACTTAATGTCTTCTCACTTTGACTGTAAAGAGAGAGCGAATCAACAAGTTTTCCACTGTTCAGAAAATAGCAGACTTGTGCTAAATCCACATTTTATTTGATTTTATGTTTTTGGGTGCAGGATGTTTTTGAGTATTTCACACAGAATTGTTCATCCTATTATGTAATTTCAAATTATTTTTTATTTAAACTGACTGGTTATTGTTGCACTGGCACATGAATTTTTGCTTGATTTTTGATGCAAAAGCCAACTCTGTGCAAATGTGAACCTATTTTTGCTTTTTAAAAGGCCTGATTTTGCTCAAAAAGTGGTCCTTGAAAATGGGCCCATTTGGCTCCAAATATTTGCATGCCAAAGAAAAAGTTTCTTTGGAAATATGTAATCTTTACATTTTAGGCATTTAATTACTAATACTTTGTACTACTCTAGTCAGTAGTACTTCTGGCTGTGGTAACAGGATGTGCCTTATTGTTTCCCTCATTCAGTTTAAGTAGTCTGTCTCTCTGGGGACAGATACAAAGTTGATAAGCACAATATAAAATTTTACATAGAATAGAATAGTCTAATCACATCCACTCTACAATACCCTTCCTGGTAATTCACCATTGCCCTGCACTTTGTGTGGCAAACCTTTTACACTGCTTTGAACTGGTGTAAATGACTACAAAAGGTGGAGGGCAAAGGTGAATCAAGCCCAAGGTCTAAAATGCATTTGCTTGGTCTTATATGATTCCATATTTCTTTACCTGCTGTCACTGTGACATTCTATATGATGAAATATTATTATTCTTATGACTAACTGGCACTGGCCCCTTCAGCATGTATTAATCAGTCCTGTGCATCCATGATTTACTGTCCCTGATCCAAAATACATCTGCAATCCTTAGCTTATTCCCTTAGCTGGGCTACACATAAATTTGCTGCTTTCCTTAAGAGGATATCACTTTAATTCTTGCATAAGATCTCTCCCCCGCCCCAATCCCCACACAGTCTTTATTACAGTATCTTCTTAAGAACATAAGAACATAACATAAGAACATAAGAACGGCCGTACCGGGTCAGACCAAAGGTCCATCTAGCCCAGTATCTGTCTACCAACAGTGGCCAATGCCAGGTGCCCCAGAGAGAGTGAAGCTAACAGGCAATGATCAAGTGATCTCTCTCCTGCCATCCATCTCCATCCTCTGATGAACAGAGGCTAGGGACACCATTTTTTACCCTTCCTGGCTAATAGCCATTTATGGACTTAGCCACCATGAATTTATCCAGTTCCCTTTTAAACATTATTATAGTCCCAGCCTTCACAACCTCCTCAGGTAAGGAGTTCCACAAGCTGACTGTGCGCTGTGTGAAGAAGAACTTCCTTTTATTTGTTTTAAACCTGCTACCTATTAATTTCATTTGGTGACCCCTAGTTCTTGTATTATGGGAATAAATAAATAACTTTTCCTTATCCACTTTCTCAACATCACTCATGATTTTATATACCTCTATCATATCCCCCCTTAGTCTCCTCTTTTCCAAGCTGAAGAGGCCTAGCCTCTTTAATCTTTCCTCATATGGGACCCTCTCCAAGCCCCTAATCATTTTAGTTGCCCTTTTCTGAACCTTTTCTAGTGCTAGAATATCTTTTATGAGGTGAGGAGACAACATCTGTACACAGTATTCGAGATGTGGGAGTACCATGGATTTATATATGGGCAATAATATATTCTCAGTCTTATTCTCTATCCCCTTTTTAATGATTCCTAACATCTTGTTTGCTTTTTTGACTGCCTCTGCACAGTGTGTGGACATCTTCAGAGAACTATCCACGATGACCGCCAAGATCTTTTTCCTGACTCATTGTAGCTAAATTAGCCCCCATCATATTGTATGTATAGTTGGGGTTATTTTTTCCCATGTGCATTACTTTACATTAAACATTAAATTACTCAACATTCAATTTCATTTGCCATTTTGTTGCCCAATCACTTAGTTTTGTGAGATCTTTTTGAAGGTCTTCATAATTTGCTTTGGTCTTAACTATCTTGAGCAGTGTAGTATCATCTGCAAACTTTGCTACCTCACTGTTTACCCCTTTCTCCAGATCATTTATGAATAAATTGAATAGGATTGGTCCTAGGACTGACCCTTGGGGAACACCACTAGTTACCCCTCTCCATTCTGAGAATTTACCATTAATTCCTACCCTTTGTTCCCTGTCTTTTAGCCAGTTCTCAGTCCATGAAAAGACCTCCCCTTTTATCCCATGACAGCTTAATTTACGTAAGAGCCTTTGGTGAGGGACCTTGTCAAAGGCTTTCTGGAAATCTAAGTACACTATGTCCACTGGATCCCCCTTGTCCGCATGTTTGCTAACCCCTTCAAAGAACTCTAATAGATTAGTAAGACATGATTTCCCTTTATAGAAACCATGTTGACTATTGCTCAATAGTTTGTTTTTCTATGTGTCTGACAATTTTATTCTTAACTATTGTTTCGACTAATTTGCCCGGTACCGATGTTAGACTTACTGGTCTGTAATTGCTGGGATCACCTCTAGAGCCCTTTTAAAATATTGGCGTTACATTAGCTAACTTCCAGTCATTGGGTACCGAAGCCTATTTAAAGGACAGGTTACAAACAGGTTCTTTGGTTCTCAATTATTTTTACTCCGTGAGTGCTTCCAGTTATCACCACCTCATACTGCCCTCTTCTTCTCCCCCTGTATTTTGGCTTTCCTGTCCTGCAGAACCATCACTGAAGAGATGAAGCATACCAATTTCTAGCCCGGATAGCATAGCAATAAATTGTCACCTTTGCTATGGTTGCGGATCCCTGCCTGTGGTGTAGATAATCAGCATATCAAGTCATTCCACTCATTATAGTGGTATATCACCTTCAGATTTGTCTTGCTAGGGTGTACTGTTATGACTTTTCCAGTTGTAATCCCAAGCACATTCTCTCCCAATGGTGTGAAGATTAAACGTTCACTCTTTGGATTCTGGATTTCTAGTGTTTCCATCTCTATGACCAGATCAAGATCCGAAGCTTATTTTGATTGATGGCTTGATTCCTTTTCATACTGCAGTTCACTCATCCACAGTTGTACCAAGCACTCTCCTCCTTCCAAAAGGTCAGCAACTGGTTTTGAGTCAATACATCTCTAGTCTTAGACATTTCTTGAGGAAATGCATAAGCAGAACCTTTAGGCTTATGCAGCCTGCTCCAAGGTCACACATATCCCTCAGAGAATATTGATATCCTTAAGGTTCTGCCCACAAGGAATTATAAAGTCTGTAAGTGTACAAAATAGTTTTTATCTGTCTTCAGCACATGATTCTTTGGTCTGACCTCTTCCACCTCCTCTAACAGGAGCAAATAAATATCATAGAGCTAGAACTCCAAGCAACTTGCTCTTGGAAGATGACTTTCTTGACAGCTGTCAGTGTCTTTCCAGAGCTGGATTTCTGGATGCTTTCAGAATCTCACTCTCAAAACATCTGCCAGCAACGCTCTAAACCTATTGGCATCCTGTGGCTTTTGCACTTGCTATAGATTACTTTTAGGGAGGAACCCTATCCACAAATCTCATTAAAGCTAGCATAGTCCCTTTCTCTGTGTTGGAAACAGCTACTGCTTTTCCCTGTTGACTCTGTTGGCCTCCTGATCCCACTGAAATAAGTAGCAAAATTCCCATTCACTTCAGTGGGAGCAAGATCAGGACCTATGTGTGGCCAAAGATCTTTTAGGGTTTTCTCATAGATTTCTGTTGTAAATATTGGTTTGGTCAGTCTTCTTTTCCTCATCTTGTGCTGCCTGCTCTGAAAATGAGCGTTTCTAATTTTGAATACTCAGATATCTAACTCTCAGTGCTTACAGACCATGTGAGCCTTTTCTAGCAGCTGTAATACTGAGAACTGAAGTGTCCTCTTAGGATTTGTCTAGACACCTTGAGCTGCTAATTCAGTTCCATGGCAATCCTGTGCCCTGCCACAATTACACACAAACACGCACCGCCCCTTTCCTCTTCCGCTCTTTCAATGCCTTGTTTTCCACTTGGCCATACTACCACCTTGTCTCATAGACTTTAAGATCAGAAGGGACCATTATGATCATGTAATCTGACCTGCACAATGCAGGCCACAGAATCTCACCCACTCACTCCTGTAACAAACCCCTAACCTATGTCTGAGCTATTGAAATCCTCAGATTGTGGTTTGAAGACCTCAAAGTGCAGAGAATCCTCCAGCAAGTGACCCATGCCCCACGCTGCAGAGGAAGGTGCAACCCCCCCAGGGCCTCTGCCAATCTGTCCTAGAGGAAAATTCCTTCCCGACCCCAAATATGGCGATCAGTTAAACCCTGAGCATGTGGGCAAGACTCACCAGCCAGCACCCAGGAAAGAATTCTCTGTAGAAACTCAGATCCTATCTAACTTCCCATCACCGACCATTGGGCATATTTACCTGTTAATAATCAAAGATGAATTCATTGCCAAAATTGGGCTACCCTATCATACCATCCCTTCCATAAACTTACCAAGTTTAGTCTTGAAGCCAGATATGTCTCCTTCAATTCCTGATGCTCTTGGCCAAACTTTCACCCCAACTTGATTAATGAAACCAAACTCTGTTCCACATAACACAGATCTTTAATGAACTTTCCTTCCTGAATCTGCTCCTTTTGAAGAGATATGACTTGGCCAGATAGTCCCACTTGTGCCCATGACCAGTCAAATAAACAGGTTTGCATTCCTTGCATAACCGCAATAACAAAAGGAAAATGATAATCCATTCTAATGGAACTGTATTTTGGCAGTGGTTTCAGTATTATATTGTTTTTTGCTGTTTGCCATATAGAGATGTAGTCTCTCTATTATAAAATTATGGTTAGCTTCCCATTAGATATACGTGAAATGACATCTATTTCCTTCATGTAACAACCCTAAGTAGTCTGGTCCTACCCTCTGTAGGTACTTGAGTGTTATCAGTGTAATATTTTTGTTAGAGATCTAATCAGTGGGAATGTATAACAGTAATTTGTTATTTCACAGAGGCATCTTGATTCTTTTTTGTTTTTGTAAGAAAAATATGATCCCTGCTACACACATCCATCCTTTAGAGTACTTTTTCTTTAGAGATCAAATCACCATTGTAAGTAACGTTGTCATAAGTTATCACCACTAGATTTCTTAGCTTACACTTTATTTTCCACTCTTAAGAAATTGTGAGCCTTTGCTCCCCCGCAACAATCAATTGTAGCCAAACTACTGTCTGCTTTGGGAGATGTTTTAGTATTAATTCTTTGTGCAGTTGCTTTTGCAGCTATAATCGGAGTTAGCTGTCACATATCCATTTCTTATTATTATTGTGTTCCTTTGCCTCCTCTCTTTTGCCATCGTTTACCTAAAAATGGCATGCAGAACTTCTCTAATACTCCATAGCAGTGAATTATGTTCCAGCTCTACTTTGTGATTGCCATTTTTTTACTATGATTTTATAGATTTAATCTTAGTTATGTGTATCTTGGATGTTCATTATATTAGTAAATTTACTAAATGACGCTTCTATTTTAAATGTGTTTGTTTAGAAGACAACATAACTTCATAATACTGAAGTCTGTAAAATATATCACTGGAATCACTAATAAAGAGAGTGCTCTTTCTTAGTGGTATATTTTACTGATTTCTTCATGGCGTGAACTGTATTTAATTTTATTTCTGTAGCGATCAAGTCAAAATATATAATAAGCTATTGATGCAACATAATCATTCCTTTTGATTTATTTGGATGTTTACTCAATGACTTATGGAGTTTTACATATTAGAATTGGTCTGTCAACAATTAACATTCACTGCTTATGAAAGTCATACTTCAGGTAATGGAGTGTTATTAAACTGCAACCAATGTGCTAGAAATCTGTCTTCTGATAATAAAATTTCTATGTATAACAGCAGCTGAGAAATACTGCTATATATTTAAGCTTAGATCCTAGGATAGCTGGGGAATAAAACCACAGAGAGGCTTGAAACTCAGTACAGCCAGCAGATGGGGCTGCTGGCTCACAAATAAAATAGCAACTGAGAAGGACCCAAGATCCTGTAAGTTTTTTTTAAAAAAATAGTTTAAGAAATACATTTTTTTTTGAAAAAAACAATTTATAATATTTCAGATGCTTCTTGGCTGTTGTATAAAAGTACTCGCAAGTTGAATATATGTTCAATATATGTATGTGCACATAAAACAACAAACCTATATGTATTATATAAATGTGTACAGAAGCTTACACTTGGCTAATATACGTTTATGAAAAACACATATTATCCACACATGATTAAGGAAAAAAGTATTAAGTCCTACATCCCAAAAGAGTGTTGCAGCTCAGCCTGAAGAGCCCTGGGGTCACTGAGTTTGAACTTGCCCTATTCCACTTAAAGGAAGTTTTTTCATTGACTTGAATGAGATCAGGATCCTAGTGAGAAAGCCAGAGTGAAGTGTCAGGAAGCTTTCCTTACCCCTTGTTGCTGATGTGAACCATAGCGAGGGAGTCTCTGTGAGATATAAACATTTATCTGCCCTTCAATATGGCAACAAGGAGCTGCAGAAGGGGAAGGAAAAACTTGGGGTGGGAAACGTGTTTAAAAAAAGGCAAAATCAGATTCTGGGGGCATTGGGAAACTTTGGGGCAAGAACTGAGGCAGAGTTCTCTAAATAGAGATGTTTGAAAACAGACTAGACAAAGCCTCGACATATAGGGAAATTTTCATAAGTGCCTAAGGGACATAGGAGCACAAACCCATAAATCTCTTACGTTCTCTTGAAACTCCACATACTGAATGATCTTGTACTGGCAAGAGGATGATAAGATGGTTTAATAGGACTTATTCATTAAATTTGTTAAAGAAAACCCCCTCAGCACAAACATGTTAAAGCGTCCTTTAAATGAGGACTGAAATAATCAGAGTAAATAAAAGGTTATTTCCTCCGTTTATAAATTCCAGAAGATATTGATTGGAATTTTACTGGAAATGTATATTTTAAAAAATAGATAAAAATTGACACTTGGCACTGGAAAACAAAGTAATGACTCTAATTAGGTTTCTCTAGGGTGAAATCTACACGTCCCATTGCTCTTAGAAAGGAAACATTTTCATCCAGCATCTAGATTAGATTTATAGGGCTCTGCTATGAAGAAGTAAGCATGTGAATATTGCAGAATCCCTTTCCTATACACTACATAACCTTCTTTCTTGTCAAATGTGCTATACACAATGAACACAAGATTTCTCAATCCAGAGGAGTAAAGCAATCACCAAGGGCCCTGTTCTCATTTTTAGTATAGTACTCGGCATACAAGTATATTATATTTTTCTCACTGAACTTTAATGCAGATGGAAGCATGCAAACAGTTAGCTACACCACAGGCATTGTTCTGGGTGTGGTTTAGGAGACTCATTTTAAATATAGGTTACTCTTTGTTTGGTTTTTGACCATATAGGAACTGCACTGGTCTTAACAGTGATTGATCACTCTGCAGTGTATTCAGCCACACAGGGGCAACCTCCATTAGTGTGTAGTTCACAAAAACAACAGGACAGATTCCTAGTACAGGTTGACAGAATGACATAATTGTAGTCTATTCTTGCTAATGCTTCTACTTCTTCCTCCATGTCCTCTGTAACTGGTGTCAAAACCCTCTCTCAGGCAGTAGGTCAAACGGTGCTATGCTTTGGCTTGCAACATATTAAGACAAGGACAATCTGTGCCAACTATGGGTGTGGAAAAGCTTAACACTGCAGATTGCCCTATGATACTACTCTTAAGAAGGGACCCAAAAAAGACATGGCTTTTGGTTTAATATGTTTCACCTTAAAGGAACTGTCGGAGGACCACTCAAAAAGGAATGGCAATACTGTGTATTTGTTTAAGAAGAAAAGCACAGAAATAAAAAAATCATATTTATATTGTTTTATATTAAGAAGAAACCTCTGTGTATCCAATACATCAAAGAAAGTAACCAATATCGACTTATCACACATTCTTTTCATGTGCATTTCATCTCAAGGTACTTCACAAAGAGGACTATTAATATGACTATCTTATATATAGGGAAATTGAGATACAGAGAAATTACTGGCCCACTTACTTCCATGGGTGATGTGAGTGCTCAGCACAACTGAAATTCAGGGCATGTGGGACCTGATCAAGTTCTCATAATAAATCAGTGGTATAGCTGCAACTAAACCCCAGATCTTTCAAATCCCGGTCACCAGCTTGTAACCATTAAACCATCAAGCATCCCTTATCAAAAGCATCCCTTACCATGATGCTGTCCATGTCAGGCTTTGAGCGATCCACTTGCAGATTTCTCTCTGTCACTTTTGCTCCTTCCTCTCATTTAAGGTACCAGAATAATATGACCCTATACAACACCAGTGTGTAAAATCTACTTGAGAGGATACTTACTCCCAATATATCTGATTGGAGAATTTGTGTTTCAGCATTATCTAGCTGCAGTGCCCTCTGTGCTTCTCTTCATTTTATTAGTCTTCTCAAAGGAGGTAGACCTGGAAAAGAATGCCTGTAGGTGTTGAGAGAGTCTGTTCTAATCCCTGGAACTTTGACCCGTGTCTAATCATTCTTCTTTCCTCATCCCTATCTTAAAAGAGTTGGAATAAAAGCTCCTTTTTCAGACCCTAGTGGTATTTCACATAGCCACATTGTGTGGAGAAATGACGTGAACTGCTAAATCGAAAGAGGAAAATAGCCTCTGGATTTTTTTAATCTGTCATTCAGCAGTTTGCCCATAACAGTTTAATGGCTTAAATAAATAGTTATAGAGTGAATAGTAAAATAAGAAGGCAATGTGGAATGGGGTATCTGAAAAACGGAACTAAATGAATGGGAGAGGACTAAAATCTGAACCAAAAATAATACATACAAGGTTCAGGAGAACCATAAATAAAGCTGACTATAAATTAAGATTTGATTATAGATTTCACAAATTAGCTCTTAGTTTTTACTGTGTGCCTGTGTCGGAGGAAAGTGAGGATGGTTACTGCATATAGCAGCGCCATGTTGTACATCACTATGTCAGAACATGCCATTTGCTGTACTAGGCCCATCAAGTTTGGCCTCCTTCCTCTGGCATTGTCCTACCTATACCCGAAGTCTATATAGGCACCCAAGCAGTTGTGCAATGCTGTGCATGTAGGTAAAGCTTTCTTCCTGTCCTGTTTCATCAGCTCGCTGCCTGAAGCATGAAATATGAACAGTTTAATGCTCCAGATCTAAAGCCTCCTAAGTTCAGTAAAAATATTTTCTGTGATTTCCATAGGCTTTAATATGAACAGCCTTAACCTAGTTCCTCACTTTGCTGACATGGTAATAGAGAGTAGGAGTGATAACAACAGGTATCTGTGGGAAAGCATTGATAACATGCTGCCCTTGGATTAAACTGGAAAAGCAAGGAAAATCAAAGCTCTACAGTTCCCTCAGAGGGTTACTGTATCCCTAAAGAAATATCTTAAAGGCTTCATGCAGTGTAAAATCTCAGACTGGCCTTTTTATCAAAAGACTAAGGTTAAACCAAGTGTCTTTACAGCATATCCTTCATTGTGCCAAACTATGTACCTGCCTTACCCTAAAAGCCCAGATATTTTAACTTTTTATCTTTGTTTAATAGAAGATCAGAGCAGCCATCTATAATACATAGCAGGATGCCACCTACCAGCATTTCACACGTTGTGTTAACTGCTTATATAGAGCATTCAAGTAAAAAAAAAAGAAAAGAAAAAAATCTAGTTCTCATATAATCACTTTTGTGCTGTGAGAATTAGAAGAGAGAAGACCACTGTAGTGTTAATACAAACTGTAAACAGCAGATGCCTGCTTTAAAAAAAAATAAATTGAAGTGATTCATTTGAAGGTCAATCAATTTTATATGCTTTTAGTCAAAAGATAAAAGCCTCAAAAAAACAAAACAAAACCCAAGTGACTGGCTCCTTGGGTCTTGTTGTTTCATAGAAAATACCTTATGCAAAGGTTTAAAGTGCATTCAGTATTTCCAGCCATTTGTAAAACATATACAACCCTTATGTGCTTGACATTTTTGGAACTTTGTTTTCTTATCCTCTTGCACGTGGCACAAACTGAAACTGATTGCCAGTGAGCCTCACCTGCTTTTATATTGGCAGCACTGTCCAATATACGTGATATCTGTTTCCTTTTACACGAACAAAAAAAAAAAATGCATCTCCATGAATTTTGAAGGCACATAGGCAACAAGACTGCAATCCTTTCCTTTCATTCAGAATTACCATTTCAGACACCAAACAAATACTACTCTACAGTTTTCTGAAATTAATATTCTTGTATCTAGTCAGGCACCATTGCCTTTTAGTCTCTAGTCAATGATTTCATTACATATGCTACTGAAAAAAATAATCAAGCCATAATTATAAATTCATAAAATAAATAATTCATTGGTATAAAATGATTTTTAAAGGGATTTAATAAGATTTATTTTCCAGACAAATAACACAAATGTTCTGATTAAACCATGTTTCCGTGTATGCTAAACTCCAACCCAAACTGATTGGGTACATTTTCTTTTTTGAAACTACCTTTGATAAGAAATACATTACAAACTCATCAGTTTAGCTTCCTGTTAACAAAGAGACAGCAGCCGTCTGGATTATTCTAGATCCGCAGTGAAACTGCCACACTATGTACGCTCAAACTAAAGCTGTGCAAGTTTGACAAGGGGCAGATGAATCCAGGAGTTATTGTGCAGGGGTTTAAGTCTATGCGGCAGCTGACGGTTGAAATAATCATCTATACATTGCTCTGAGCTAGCTGGGGAAAGGTTGAAGCTGTATATTTTCAACATATCTAGTCTAATGGTTAATCTGTTGTCTTGTACAGGGGGCGCTGGGTGGAATCACAGCAATAGCTGACAGTTTGGAGGAATTGCAGTGGGTATCTTTGGTTGCCTGATTCACAAAGTGGTAGGTAGAAAAATAAACAGGCTTGCAATTGAAAGAGGGAAGTCATGTTCACTGTCACTCAGACCAAAAGAATTTTGGTACCCAAAAGCTCAATCAACATATTGATTATTTGCATTCAGCAATAGGGAGCTCCCTGTCTCTGTATTCCAGCACCCCAGGAGTTTGAGGTACATAAAACATGCCAGATTACAGAATAACAGTGATTGCTGCGTTTGGTCATAAATGGAGAAGTTGCTTAAGAGAAAAGGAAAGTTAAAGGGGGGAAAAATCAACTAGTTATTCAAACCAGGGATTGGTAGACTGCTAAAAACTCCTTGTACTTCAAGTGCTGATGTGGTTTATCTGTATAGTGATGTAGTATCACCCTTTACAGAGATTAAGAGGATGTAGTATGGGTTAGAATGAAACAAAAAATGAGGCATCTGCAAGATATCTGATGGCTGGCTGTGAGGGAAAATGCTATGTTAGATTCTGATGAAGTGAAGGTATTGGAAGCCTAACAATTCCAATTGATCGTTTTTATTTTATTTTATTTTATTTTTGGTATTGTTTTGGTTTGTCGTCATCATCTTCTTTTAAACACATCTTTATCTCCCCTTCCAGGCAAATCACACTGAAGCCAGATCCAGCCATTTCTTTGAAAGAACTGTACTGGTAGTCTGCCTTGTTACATTTAAATTAAAGTTGAGAATAAAACAGGAAGCGCCATGGGCATGGAATTAAGCACATGGGTTGTTTTTAAAAATGTTCAGTATTTGCTGGTTATTCAGATTAATTTGATTATAACATATAGAAATAGAACAAGTAAATCTGCAGATATGATTTGATAATATAGTCTTTAGGCAAAACTTTGTATTTTCTTCCCAGGGTGCAGCTTGGCTGAGTCCTTTTGTGAGGCTGCATATTACTACCTTGAAAATTAAACCTGTGTATAAATCAGTTGATCCCTTGACATTTGATAGGCATTATTACCAGGACAAGCACCAGTGTTTTTGGCACCCTAGGTGCACGGCCATTTCACCGCCCCACGCACTGCTCCCGCGGCTCCGGTGGACCTGCCGCAGGCGTTCCTGCGGAGGGTCCGCTGGTCCCGCGGCTCTGGTGGAGCGCCGCAGCGCATACTCAATCTGTCATAGGTCATGTATGATAAGCTTTTTGGAATCAAGACAGAGTCCTTGTTTCTTGGAAACAGTTGGCAGGTATCTGAGTGCCTCATATATATCCCATTTCCAGCTGACGGTAAACCGAGCAAAGAGGTCAAAAACATGTTGACCTCTGAAACTGCCTTTGAGCTACCGCCTATTCACTTTTACTGGAGAATTTTGTAAACCAGTTGAAACAAGTGGAAATAGTGCTGCAAGATGAGCCCTTATATTCCTCCCTCCAGACCTTCTTCACCTACGACAATGTAATAATGCAACATAGACGTTTACCAGCTCAAGGGTATACTCACCTACTTTTCTATTTGTATGCAGTATTCTTGAAGTCATGTTGATCCCAAGATATTAGAGAGACAAGGTGGGTGGGCTCATGTCTTTTATTGGACCAACTTTTGTTGATGAGAGAGAGACGCTTTTGAGCTTACATGGAGCTCCAGGCACCAGCGCACCAATTGCATGCCTGAGGCGGCAAGCCATGGGGGGCACCCTGCCGGTCCCTGCGAGGGCAGCAGTCAGGCAGCCTTCAGCAGCTTGCCTGCGGGAGGTCTGCCGGTCCCACGGATTCGGCGGTGGGTACGCCGAAGCCGCGGGACCGGCAAACCTTCCACAGGCATGCCACTGAAGGCTGCCTGATTTCTGTGCTTGGGGCGGCAAAAAAACTACAGCTTCCCCTGTTCGGGAAGCTCTGTGCAAGCTTGAAAGCTTGTCTCTCTCCAACAGAAGCTGTCCAATATAAGATATTACCTCATCCCCAACTTGTCTCTCTACTTTTGTATCAGATTGAAACCAGCAATAGGAGTTCATAGCTGCGTAATTTTATTGCAAGGCTGAAGCATGCTTTACCCTGTCTTCTGCAGTAGGTTATATTCATTAAAGGTTTTATTTAATGTGTTGTTTTTATTAAGTTACCTTCTCCTCCTTAGAAAAGGAAAAATTAAGGCTGACAATTTCAAACTGAAACCACATTCAGGCACTTCAATTGGTTGGTCCTGTTTTTAGAGGTGCTGTGCATTGACCTTGGTGAAATTTGCCAGTGCTGGGCTCCTCTGAAAATCAGGCCACTTTTATTTAGGTGCCTAAATATGGATTTAAGTCCATAACTATAGGCACACAGGTTTGAAACTTTTGACCTTCCCTCTTTTCTGATTTCTTCTTTACTTTAATAGCAACAGAGTATTGTATCTTCCCTGACACTTGCAGCAGGTTCAAGGGAATAAACATCATCGACAAGCTAACAAATCTTGAGATCTTTATCAACTTTTAGGAAATAGGTTTGGCTTCAAACACACTTACTTTAGGATTATTGCTTAAAGATGATGATAATATGGAATAATCCTTTTATAAGGGTTGATTATATATATATAGAAATATATAGAGAGCCATTTTTTGAAAATGTTAATAAGGCTGCAGATATAAACCTATACTTCAGCTACGGAAACTGATAGTTTAAGCTTTAAAGCTGTAATTCCACATAATATTAAAATTGATTTATCCTGTGGTTTGAAACCCTTTTTTAATACTCAAAACATTAATTTACATTTTTTCTTATTATTTAGAAGTAAAGAATGAAGCTAGATCAAGTTATCCAAAATGTTCATTTCAGTTCAAGAATGCAACTACTAATGCACTCGTTGGTGCCAAGCACACTGAAGGAATCCTGGAACCTGTTCCACTTGTTAATAACCGTAAAGGGAGCCTCTTTCTACCCGACAATCCCTCGCTGCTGCACCTTAACTTGTTGAGTTCTGTTGAGCATGGAAAATCTACCTACTGTAGATTGCAAAGGGCACTCCATTTGCCTGTAAAATACTGCTATCACCCTCAAAATCCTGGGTTGAACCAAGATCTCCGTAGGTAGCCTCTTAGTTGGATGCATAAGGCAGTATAGATTGGTTTGTGCATGGTTTTACAGTTTGAGTGTTTTCAATGTGAAAATGGCATTACTAATGCTCTGTTAAGTGCTTACAGATGTGGGTTCCTGGAGATGTGGTGATTAATAACTTAAACAAGATAGTTAGTAACTAATGTTTCTGGTGGTTGATGTTTTATCTTTCTTATATTTTATTTGCTTTCAAACACTTACATTCTAGACAATGAGTTTACTAGGTGTTCCATTTCATGTAGTACTTGGTAGCTGAAAGGTTGTTAGATAATCCAGCTCATTTTGGGGATCCACAAAAGGGAAGCACCCGCAAACTATGTTGTTAGTGACCTTGCAGAGGCAATGAAAGAGACCGATGTATTTAAAAAATAGTAACAAAATAATAAAAGAAAAGTTATGAACTTGTCCAATGTTTCTGGAAGACATTTCCTTTATTTGGCTTAAAAACTAAATGAGGATAAAAGTCAAGTAATATGTTGTTACAGATGTTCAGCTCTGCATTAAGGCTGTTAAAATTACCAGCACATCTTAAATCAATTCATGGAACATTGTCTGGAGGTTATGTCATTGAAATAATGAATCCTTTTTACTCAAGAATAAGAAAACATGTTAAAACATCAGTGTAACTTCAAATTAAACTCCAGCATAAACCAGAGTATCTGAAGCCTCATTAGACTTGCCTGACATTTTTCTAGCACTGAGTCTTCCTGAACTGTAAAACTGTTAGATTCTGTGCCTATTAGACAAGTGAGCACTGGGCTGTTACAACAGAACATTAAGTGTTATACTTAGGGATGTGCAAAAACAAGTTTTTGAATTTTATGAGAACTCAAAGGCTGGATTGAGTTCACATTCTATAAAATTCTGTGTTGAATTCCTGAACTTGTCTGTACTTTCATGAAAGCTGGTAAAGAAGGTCTGGATAATATAGTATGGCTGTATTGTAATACAACTCCCACAGCATTAAATAAATTGAAAATATTAGAAATAGAGGCACATTCTCATTAACAGAAGCAGTAGGTCAAATGTATAACATTAGCATTCAGGTATCAGAGGTGTAGCCGTGTTAGTCTGGATCTGTAAAAGCAGCAAAGAATCCTATGGTACCTTATAGACTAACAGACGTTTTGGAGCGTGAGCTTTTGTGGGTGAATACCCACTTCGTCAGATGCATGTGGAAATTTCCAGGGGCAGGTATATATATGCAGGCAAGCTAGAGATAATGAGGTTAGTTCAATCAGGGAGGATGAGGCCCTGTTCTAGCAGTTGAGGTGTGAAAACCAAGGGAGGAGAAACTGATTTTGTAGTTGGCAAGCCATTCACAGTCTTTGTTTAATCCTGAGCTGATGGTGTCAAATTTACAGATGAACTGAAGCTCAGCAGTTTCTCTTTGAAGTCTGGTCCTGAAGTTTTTTTGCTGCAGGATGGCCACCTTAAGGTCTGCTATAGTGTGGCCAGAGAGGTTGAAGTGTTCTCCTACAGGTTTTTGTATAATGCCATTCCTAATATCTGATTTGTGTCCGTTTATCCTTTTCCGTAGCGACTGTCTAGTTTGGCCGATGTACATAGCAGAGGGGCATTGTTGGCATATATTACATTGGTGGACGTGCAGGTGAATGAACCGGTGATGGTATGGCTGATCTGGTTAGGTCCTGTGATGGTGTCACTGGTGTAGATATGTGGGCAGAATTGGCATCGACGTTCGTTGCATGGATTGGTTCCTGAGCTAGAGTTACTATGGTGCGGTGTGCAGTTACTGGTGAGAATATGTTTCAGGTTGCCAGGTTGTCTGTGGGCAAGGACTGGCCTGCCACCCAAGGCCTGTGAAAGTGTGAGATCGTTGTCCAGGATGGGTTGTAGATCCCTGATGATGCGTTGGAGGGGTTTTAGCTGGGGACTGTATGTGATGGCCAGTGGAGTCCTGTTGGTTTCTTTCTTGGGTTTGTCTTGCAGTAGGAGGCTTCTGGGTACACGTCTGGCTCTGTTGATCTGTTTCCTTATTTCCTCGTGCGGGTATTGTAGTTTTGGAATGTTTGGTGGAGATTTTGTAGGTGTTGGTCTCTGTCTGAGGGGTTAGAGCAGATGCGATTGTACCTCAGTGCTTGGCTGTAGACAATGGATCATGTGATGTGCCCGGGATGGAAGCTGGAGGCATGAAGATAGGCATAGCGGTCGGTAGGTTTTCGGTATAGGGTGGTGATAATGTGACCATCACTTATTTGCACCGTGGTATGTAGGAAGTGGACCTCCCGTGTAGATTGGTCCAGGCTGAGGTTGATGGTGGAGTGGAAGCTGTTGAAATCATGGTGCAATTTTTCCAGAGTCTCCTTCCCATGGGTCCAGATGATGAAGATGTCATCAGCGTAGCGTAGGTAGAGAAAGGGGTGTGAGTGGATGAGAGCCGAGGAAGCGTTGTTCCAGGTCGGCCATAAAAATATTGGCATATTGTGGGGCCATGCGGGTGCCCATAGCGGTGCCACTGATCTGGAGATATATATTGTCATCAAATTTGAAATAGTTGTATGTGAGGATGAAGGCACAGAGCTCAGCAGCCAGTTGTGCTGTGGCATCATCAGGGATAGTGTTCCTGACAGCTTGTATTCCATCTGTGTGTGGGATGTTCGTGTAGAGAGCCTCTGCATCCATGGTGGCTAGGATGGTGTTTTCTGGGAGGTGACCAATGCATTGTAGTTTCCTCAGGAAATCAGTGGTGTCACAGAGATAGCTGGTAGTGCTGATGGCATAGGGTCTGAGTAGAGAGTCCACATATCCAGACAGTCCTTCAGTGAGAGTGCCAATGCCCGAGATGATGGGGCGTCCAGGATTTCCAGGTTTGTGGATCTTGGGTAGTAGATAGAATAATCCTGGTCGGGGCTCTAAGGGTATGTTGATTTGTTCCGGTGTTAGTGTAGGGAGTGTCCTGAGTAGATGTTGCAGTTTCTTAGTGTATTCCTCAGTGGGATCTGAGGGAAGTGGCCTGTAGAATTTGGTGTTGGAGAGTCGTGTGGCGGCCTCCTTTTGGTAGTCAGACCTGTTCATGATGACAACAGCACCTCCTTTATCAGCCTCTTTGATGATAATGTCAGGGTGGTTTCTGAGGCTGTGGATGGCATTGCGTTCTGCACGACTTAGATTATGAGGCAAGCGATGTTGTTTTTCCACAATTTCTGCCTGTGCACGTCGGCGGAAGCATTCAATGTAGAGGTCCAGACTGTCATTTCGACCCTCAGGAGGAGTCCATGTGGAGTTCTTCTTCTTGTGCTGTTGGTGGGAGGGTACCTGTGTACCAGTGCACTGTTCAGTGTTGTCCTGAAAGTATTCTTTGAGTCGGAGACGGTGAAAGTAGGCTTCCAGGTCGCCGCAGAACTGTATCATGTTGGTGGGTGTGGCAGGGCAGAAAGAGAGTCCTCGAGATAGGACAGACTTTTCTTCTGGGCTGAGTGTGTAGTTGGATAGATTGACGATATTGCTGGGTGGGTTGGGGTTACTACGGTTGTGGCCCCATGAGGCAGGTAGGAGTTTAGACAGCTTACAGTCCTTTTTCCTTTGTAGAGAGGTGAAGTGAGTAATGTACATCTCCTGTCTTATTTTAGTGAAGTCCGTTTGTATGGAAGTTTGGTTATTAATCAGTCTCCAGGTTGGAGAGCTCTTTTCTGATGTTTTCCTGTTTGCTGTATAGGATGCTGATCAGGTGGTTCCTCAGTTTCTTTGACAGAGTATGGCATAATCTCTCACTGTGGTGTATGTAGATAGCAGTGGATTTTTTACCTTTAGTCCATTTGGTATGATGTCCATCCATTTGCATTTGGAAAGGAAGATGATATCTTGCATTTGTGCAAGTTTCTTCATGAGGTTGATGGATTTCCACTCCATACGGCTAAATGCAGTGCCAACTACAAAACCAGTTTCTTGGCTTGCCAACTACAAAACCAGTTTCTCCTCCCTTGGTTTTCACACCTCAACTGCTAGAACAGGGCCTCATCCTCCCTGATTGAACTAACCTCATTATCTCTAGCTTGCCTGCATATATATACCTGCCCCTGGAAATTTCCACTACAAGCATCTGACGAAGTGGGTATTCACCCACGAAAGCTCATGCTCCAAAACATCTGTTAGTCTATAAGGTGCCACAGGATTCTTTGCTGCATTAGCATTCAGTTGTCATATATCACAGCCAGTTACTCAAATACAGTTGCCTTTCATGAAAGCGAGTAAATTTAAGATTCCCTCTTATTTTAATTTTTATTCCTCTCATGCAGAAACAGGAACCATGAAATGAAAATGATATTTTATAGCTTAACTAAAAGTTTTGCTAGATCTACTTACTTTAAATATACAGGAAATTAATAGAATATATTAAAGCCAATAATTAAATATGGTTTATATCCTACTTGTTACTAAGAACCCATCTGTGAGTTAGCATTGCAACACTTTTGGGAACCAAGCCATAGGTAATGGTTTCCATTACACACCATTTGCATATTTCAGCTTCAGACAATTCTCCCCTCCCCTCCAGTTCCCATCCACACGTATACACGTTTAGGGAGTAAAACTGCATTTCCAAACTGCAGATACACTATAAACTCTTTGCATACAGAATTCATTTAAAAACAAAATCCTGATTCAAATGTGACATGTTTAAAATAGGTGATCTTTCATTGCCACAATGAAAATAAATGGCTCCCTTGCTTGAGCAAGACATGGCTTTAGTACAGAAATGAGGTGTCTCCAAGGGCTTTGCTAATAGGTATTAACTTGTGAGCCATGTAACCCTAGAACATTGCAGGTAAACACAAACAGTAATATGGCATAAAGATGATGGGCACTTAATGAAGAAAAGAGCTTGTTTATTGTAGGTACAACGCTAAAAGAAACTGTACACTTTGTCAGGAAATCCAGCAGTGGAGACCGTCATTCTGGAAGGCAATAATAAAGAGGCCTAGTTTTACAGTTGGCCAGTATGATAGTAACAGCTGGTAAGGTTGGAAAAAGCAAATGCTAGACCATGTAAGATGAAAGATCCTCATTGGACTTACCTTTTACATTTGAAACAGCAAGCATAACTCTTTTTAACCACCTGAAGGCTTGGAAAAATACTTTTTTTATAGCATTTTGCACTGTTAATAGAAATATTTCTGTATATAATATAATTACAGCTGGTCTATATCAAAATAAGACTTTACAAATGCTCCTACTGGGTACAGAGCTTCCTTATACTAGTGAAAAAGGTATAAAAATACACTCCACTTGTACTATGTGACTGAATTTCTTATAAACGTTTTCTAGCCCCATGGGGGCACATTAATTTAGATGAACTTTGAGCTTTTATTTACTGGCAGAGAGAAACATATTATTTGTAGGTGATTTCTGCAAGCAACATCGTGCATGGTTATTTCCTTTAATCTCTTAAGTGGTGAGTCCACATGATTTGGACTGACTGTTTATATCAAGTAAAGAACAAAGGAGTCCTGTGTATGCATTAAAAGCAAATTATTGCCTGTGTAGAATAGCATGTGAATAACTGTTTTTGACAGACAAGTTTAAAACAAGATTACACCATTTTCCAGAGAATGACTTGCCAGAGAGTGTTATGGAACGAATAAAGAACCTCGCTTTATTATAAGTAGAACTGGGCAGATACTGCTAAAAAAAATTTGGAGAGTTTACAAACAACTGAATAGTGAAGTGATTAAGTTTTATTGCAACTAACTCTCCCAGAAAGTGGGTTTTAAATGTGCACATTTGAGTATTCGTTGAGGAAATGTGTACAATCTCAGCCAATCAAAGAACAGTAATTGCACTATGTGATTTATCTAACGAATCACAAGTAGGCAGTGCAGCTAGAAATTTGAATGTCAAATATATAACAAATTTCACGATTATGCTATGGATTTTATAAAACAAAAAATGAAATAGTCAAATATTGAGGAAATTTCATATTTTTATGGATGTTCTCTAAGCAGAAAAAAAAGACTGAATTAGTCCAATAAATTATTTGTTGTAAGTTGATCATAGCTCAGTTCTAATTACAAGTCCTTTTGCATCACTCTTTGAGGCTTTTAAAAAAAAATCCAGGATTTGTTAGGCAATGCCAGGTTGTTTAAGAAGACAGCAATGTTGCCTTTCTAGTGTCCAGTCTTGTAATCTTGATGAAGGCAAAATGAAGTTCCATAACATACTCCGGAAAACAGACAGACATGACAAGCTAGAATGCGGGCTGTAAGAAAATAGTGTCAGAAGAGGATTGTAGCAGGAGGATATTGCTTAATTCATTCTCAGATAAATCTAGAGCAGGTGACATATGTCCAGGTCTGCTTTTTTCTTCCTATATAGTTCATTGCAAATAGATTTTTTTTCCAGCTGCTGCTTGTGCACTTCTAATGTGTATTAAGCTCCTTTAATGTAGCTGCTACTACTAATCTCTTTCTTTTTATCTCTAAGGTAACAGCTACTTAGGCCTCAGTTACATTGTCCTCTAGTCTGTTTTTCAATTAACTATAGGATGGAAATGAGAGTATTTTTCATTCTTGATATTACAGCATTAGTCTGAATTTGAGAAACCACCATTCACAGATGATTCCCTTTGATAGCAAACATAATACTTATGTGTGCTAATTATCAAGTACAGTAGCTGTCCTTTAAACAGTATTGATGAAGGTTAATATTAACACATAACTTATTAGAAAACTGTGCTTGTTTAAAGCGAATAGTATTATGTTATAGGTAATCCACTGATGTACACTTTATAGTAATCACAAGTAATTTTATATTTGGAAAATGATCTTCCATTTAAAATGCACTCTGTCCTCATTAAAAGATCCTTTGTTATAACACACCCTCTGTTATACAGGTACTATCCTCCACTTCCATTCAACCATACTCTGCTCATTCCTGTTATAACAGCTCCCCATTGTGAGAAAGGTGGAGTGATGAGGTCTGAGTTGTGCTGCAGATCTGTGCACAATTGCAGGCAATGTTCACAATCCTGACTAACTGAAACATTAAACATCAAGGCATTGAATATTTTACATCTCTTCATGAAGATTCTGTTGTCTGGCATATGAGACGCAAGAACCAATTTGTATCTGGGTCATTAGCAAAAGCAGGCTGGCAGCTATTATGTTGGTATTTCAAATAGTACTTTATCTTTCTGTGTATATAGCAGAGCACTAATTCTACTCTTCAGTAGCACAGATTAATTGATAATAACTCAGAGAATACATAAATGCTGTTCCCTCCCACTTTTTTTTGTTTTTAAAGTATGAAACCAATTTGAACTTCTGTGTTCAAAACCCTGGTTTTCTTCCCTTCTCCAGCTCCTCCTCCTCCAAACCAATCTCTTTGACTAACATATTTGATTTTTTTTTTTAAATGTTGGGCCTAAAAAGTTAGTAATGAAGTATCAGTGCGTGAATGGACGTTGAGTGTGTGTTCTTTGCTATGTCACTTGTATTTCGTATAGCGCTTAAAGGGGTCCTTAATCTCATGAGTTGCCTCTATTTCCAGTTGAAGATGAACATCCGTCAACACTGTCACCCAAAAAAAAGCAGCGAAATGGAGGCATGAGAAATTCACCCAACTCCTCGCCTAAACTGATGAGGTAAGACTGCAAGAAACTCATATCTTTATCTTCTTTCCTTCCTCTACACCTCTCCCTCCTCAAAAAGGGAGGGGGGAGAAAAAGATTGTTAGATGGTTTCTGAAAGGCTGAAGTATTTATTCTGTCAGCTTGTCAGCAGTTAATGATAGAGCTGAAAAAAATTCTGTCATGAAAAACAGTTTGAAAAGCTGTTTGAAAAATACATAGGCTTTAAAGTCTTAGCTGTCACCCTGTCCTGTCCATGTGTAGTTCTTAAACAGCAGTGGCACTAATGATAGCACTAACCAATCAGAGGAACTCATGTGGTTAGTTTGCCTTAGGCAATTCTCTTTTTGTTGGAATCCCTCTGAGTACTGTTTTCTGTACTTAAGGCCATATGTGAGATGTATCATCACAATCAAAAATGAACCTGAATATTACCTTCCTTTTATCCTGTCGATTGAAATCAAATTTCTGTTAATTGATTTTGACTGATTAAAAAAAGTCTAATAATCCATGTACTTGCCAAAGCAAAGTTCAAAACTAATGCAATTTTACTCAGGCTAAAAGCAATATTAATTATGAAATACAGGGATTTTTTTTAAGACTAGTACCTACTCTGAAAGTGGATGATAAAAACATCTTCTGGTTGTTAATGAAATGTCCCTGCTGTTGTTGGACATATAGTATTTTACAATAAGGGAACCCTCAGATATTTAAGTGATTTCTTTCCAATTTCCCTTTAAGCAAAGGTTCTCTGGAACTGGGATTGCAATTGGGACATTGTACTATATTAAAGCAATATAGCACTTTTATTCTACTTCTCTCTCTGCCTTACCCTTCTCCTGTTGTAGTCAATGGGTGCAGGATCAGGCATGCATCACTTAGCACCTTTCTCTGCTTACTGGAATCAGCCATGTTCCTTTAACAGCTATGGATATAGCCAGATGATTTTCCCCTCTCTACTTCAATCAGTGCAGTGGGAAGTTCCTTAGCCAATTCAATAAGCATCCTTTTTCTGTTTATCGTTCCTACAATCTAGGGCATATTCAAGGGCATAACTTCTTTAAGTCTTCATCTGTGTTTAGACTGCAGGACCAAAAGTGAGATTGATTCGCTGAAGAAAATGCACCCAGCTGTGTCTTTTTTTTTCCCCCATTGACCATCTATTTCTGTTAAATGTATCGTTAAAAGTTCTCTGCCTTCCTGGTAGCTCAGCCTTGCCTATGTGACACTGATTTACATGCTTGTTTACAGTTTCTGAGGAAGAATAAAATGAGCATACTGCCAAGCTTCTCATTTTTATGATGCCAGTTGTCATGTTAGCATCATTTTCAATTTACTCACCTTTGGGTAATCTTCTTATCTGGCACTAATAGTTTTATCTGTTTAAAGTTTGAAAAATGTGGGAGCTTCCCCCTTCAGCCCCTAAATTTGGGGAAGTAAACCTTTTTTTTTATTTTTTAAAAGAGAGCTGAAACATTTGTAGCTGAGTGCACTGTCCCTGTTTGCTATGTAAAGTATGCCTCATTTCTTTGATCTTGAGTAATAATAATTCTGGGGAGTTACACTGTTTTCATATGCTTCAAAGCTGTGTCAAAGTTTTGCTGCTTAAGGGTACTTCTTTATTCTACTGGCTCTTGGGTACTGAGATGACAGGTCCTCTGTACTAGGTGCAGGCTTTTTCAAGTCATAGCCTTCAGCAAAACATCAAATTACCAAATACAGGGTAACATACTTCTACACAAATGCCTTTCCTGTAGATATATTATACCATATATATTAAATACTTTAGTGTTACACGGTGCATTTTATGTGCAATAGAAAGTGATGGTTTGAGGTAGCCTTAGGGGTACTTTTTTTCCACAAGCAGAAAAAGCTAGTGTATACCCTATCAAGTATGGTTTTTACAGGACTTTCTGCCCGAAGGCCTTTGTAAATAAGTAATGATCAACAGATTGGCTGTGGGTTTTTGAAAAGCATGCCTGTGTCAGTTTGCATGATGGGGGGAAATTTTCAAAGTGGAGCCTGCTTTCATTGCCTGCTGAAGAGGGACTGAGGGAGAGTAGTCATCCCAAGCTCGAGCTGTCTGCTCAGTAGCACATTAGAATTGCTAAACGTGGGTCGAGCAATGAGTGGAGAACTTGCCAAGCCTCTGAATCCGGACTTTGTTTTCTTTCTCCTCTGTCTTGCTGCTGAATTGACTTACCCACTCTATGCCCCCCACCCTCACCTCTTTCCCATACCCCCTAGCCTCTCCTCCTTATATGTCAGGAACATAGTAGCAGACTGAATTGTAGCTCAGAGCTCTTAAACCCAATAAAATGGAATGAATCGGAATAAATATCTGTTTTCCTTGCAAGCTGTGTAGTCGTCAGATCCTCCTCTATGCACAGCAAGTTAGGCTCCATTGCCTATTATTTTAATACTTTCGTGATTGAAATTGAAATTTCTTGACCCCCCCCCCTACAAAGTCCTTGGCTAATATCAATTAGAAGTATACAATATTTCTTCCTAGGTGAAAGCACTGTGATGTTCAAAGCTGATACTTTTAAAATATTTTCTCCTAAGTTTTGATGAAAACTACTTTGACAGGGCAGATAGGACCCACACTGGCCACAAGGTGGTTGAAGAGAGCCTGTGGTTCCCTGCCCAGCTGAACCTGCAGACAGTGTCATACATGGAGAAGTGAATTAAAAGGAAGAGACCCAGCCCAGGATGGACCAGGAAGGACAGCAGAGTTGTGTTGCTTCCTCGGTGAGGGAATCCTGGTTCCAGCCAAGAGCTTAAGACGGCTTGCTACCTAGACGAGCCATTTTGTGAATAGGACGAGTAGGCCCAGGAAGATGGACAAGAAGGGACTAGCCACATGGAGACAACCCTGGAGCAGAAGGGCACGCTCTGACTGCCGAATCCCCAGCTGACCTAGATTTTTAATTATCTGTTTTCCTTTTTGTTTTGGACTCTTAACACCCCAGACAGTGTAGGACTCCAGTGTGCCTTAACCAGACCGTGGCTGTGGTCCTATGAGTGGTTACATCAAACTGTCAGGGCTCCCAGCAGGGAAATCATGCCTTCAAGTCCATGGAGCAAGGGTACTTGGATGAACCAGTTACATTGCATAAGCCAGCTCTTTTTCAGTTAACAGACTACTCCATAAGTCATTTCTGCTGTGCTGGGGATGAACAGCTGGAAGTATTGAGCATATGGAGTGGGAAGAGTATGCACAAAATTCCATCTGAGAACTTAATCATAGCTCTATAGAGTCATTTCCTGCTCAACATTACAGGTAACATAGGGCCCAAAGTTCTACAGCAATACTGCGTTTCTGCTGTACAGAGGGCAAACCAGTGGAAGCTCATGCAAGGAAGAGGTCACTGTGCTTCCCTGTGTGTCATGGGCAAAATACCCACGATAGCTCTTTCCACTGAAGCACAAAGGATAAGAAGGGATGTGTCGTGAGCATGGCCAGCAGGTGCATAAGCAGAGAGCTTTGGGCAGTTCAACTAATTCTTAATTTGAAGTGAACCTAAGCTCAGATGTTTTTGAGGTTCACCCGGCACTATGCAAATCCATATTACGTAATATGTTGCAGAACACAAAGACTCTAAAACTCTATTTTTACAATGCAAGAAGCAAACTAAATTACTAGCTGAAGTAAATGATTACAAAATTTGCAAATGTCTTGTGGATACTAGAAATGTTTTAGATGTATATGCTGAGATTCAGAAAAGTGAATATTATGCCAACATTATGCTAGTGCAGATCCAGTGAAAGTCAGTGGAGTCACACTGATATAAAACTGGAGGTTTGTGGTGGCAAATCAGGAACAGAATACCTATATTATAACACTGGGCATATACACTAATAGTCTGGGTAAACATTTAGACAATAAAATGAAAAACGCATATTGAGCCAGATCCTAAGCTGCTGTAAATTGGCAGTTCAAAACAAAACAAAACAAAAACACCAGAAGAACAAACTCTAAAAGGGAAGAGAAAAGGCTTCTTATAGAGACTTATCCTAGACATGGAAAGACCTCCTATGACGCCACCTCAGAAAATGAAAAGGGAGAGTGACGGGGAGGAAAAGGAAAGGAAGGAAACAATATACAGCAGAGTAACAATCACATAAGGCATATCGGGTTTTCCTTTTCATGAGACGTTTGCAGGAAGAAAATGTGGAAACATTTGGTGCCCTCAGATCATTAAGAGACATACATTCACTTGCTCATCATCTCAGGGTCTCTTTTTTTTGTTGCATGTCACTGGTGAATGACATGTTAAATGTGACCAGACTGTCTCACCCACTGTATGTGGTAACCAAGCTGGTCGAAAAGTAGCCCCCCTGGATTCAAGGGTGACCAGTCAAAATTTTGAAAAGTCCTGGACCCAAACCAGCAAGCCACTTAAACAGTTGACAGGGTCCAAGTCCTCACTTAATCATTTGATAACTGCTGCTGCATGAGTGGAATGCACTGAGTAGCAGAAAATGTCAACCCAGCTGAGTCAAGCTATCTATTAATGTAAGAACAAATGGCATGTGACAAGGCCCAAGGGGCCTGAAGAGCAAACAAATAGTTTGTCCCTGTCCACTCTGAACTGAGTGGTATTCTTGACACAGGCCTCTGGACAAGTAGCATACTCAGCAAAGGGTCATTATCATTAGTGTCCCTGATCATATAAGAATCAGAGGCATCAGGAAGCTGAGTTTTCACTTGGTTACCAAGGAGAATTTCATAAGCCTTGAGGATTTTTCTTGATCCAAGATCCAGAAAAATACCCAGCCAAACAGTAAACTTGTTCAGAGACTGTCAAGGTCCAGCAAAGTGACACGGAAAAGTCAACTTTTCTGCTGGGCTTCCAAAAACCTAGTGGGCCTGTTTATCTGATAAAAATAAATAGGAAAACATCCACAGTCTATTTTAATGATAAGACGTATGTTAATCTAGGCATAGTATGGGCAGTGGCTGTACAACATCCCCATCACCGCTTCTCAGCGTCCGTCCCCTCTGCTATGTCTACACAACAAGCTAAGGGTGTGATTCCCCTGCTTACATACACGTACCTGTGCTAGCTCTCATCGAGCTAGTGCAAGTATAAATAGCAGTGTAGCCATAGTAACATGAGTAATGGCAGCAGCAGCATGGCTTAGCCGGGCTGAATACATACCCATGGTGAGTACAGTCTCACTATGGCTAAGCTGTGCCTCTGCTGCTGCTGCTGCCAGGGCTATAGTGCTATTTATACTTGCACTCACTTGATGAGAGCTAGCATGAGTATGTATGTGTGAGCAGGGGAATTGCACCCATAGCTTGTTGTGTAGACGTAACCTCTTACACACACATTCTGTTCTACCAGTGCTATTCAGTGTTGACCTGCATTATCCCTGCCATTCCAGTTGAGATGCTTAGTTATTTGTGTCTGTACCATATAAAGCGGTAGTGGGGTTTTATGGAGACACTTGTCAATTAGGAACTAGTGAAATGAGTTTACTCATCTTTACCTTGTGACTTAAGTTAGACATGAATACCAGGTCTGCAGAGGTGAAAGCTTACTGTGTTAACCATAATAATGGCTTACATTTATATAATGCCTTTCATCTTTAAGAATCCCAAAGCACTTTATAAACTTTGCAAGTACTGTAGTGTGTGTGCAAGAATCACTTGACACTGCACTAATATGCAAGCCATCTCTAAGGTGCTACTCAGCAGTTGTTTAACAGCATAAACCAACTCCATGCAACCATTTAGGAATCCATTATATTAAAAGGTAGCAACAGTTATAGTGTAGGTTTTAGGCTGTCCAATGACATTAAAACCTCCATTTTGTCTAGACCTGCTCTTAGCAAAGTTAAATGACAGTAGTTTAAATAGTAGGTAACATTCTATTCTAGACCTCCAACTTTTGCTACAGTTGGGGAACCTGCACTAATGATGTTTACAAACTGTGCGAATAAGAAAGTGTCAGATTTTACCCAGAGTTTTGTGACATCTTGCACAAATTTATCAGAGTTTAGAGAAGGGCTTTCAGGAAGAATTAGGAGAGTCTGCCAGCAGAGAAAACAAGCAACTTCTTTTACAATGTACAGGCTAACCCTGACTACATTAAGGTCAAGGCAAAAGAATGTTGGAAGGAAAAGAGTAAATTCTTTAAACCAGGTGAACAGAAGGAAATTTTTTCTTTCACCAATGACTTGGAGAAAAAAAAGTCTCTAAAAATTGTGACTTTTACCTTGAGATGTGAAATGTATAATTCATTTAGGTGGAAAAGACTACCTCATCTTCTTAGCTGCTGGTTTATTTTTCACAGATTGCTTTTGTCAGGTATTTTCCACCATCCCCAATTCCCCCCCACCCCTAAATTCTTAAATCCTAGGTGTGCAGCTTGATAGAATCTAAATGAAAAATGCTAAAAACTAAGGACACACTTTCTGGCCCCCACACGCTCTTATTTGATTTGCTTATATGCAAGAATGAGAACAAGTGACCATTTCAGAACTTTTCTGTGTGGGAATTTGAGGAGTATACTTTGAGCAGCTCTTTACATACCCAAGGTGTTCCAATTGGAAAATACAGTTACTCAGCAGATTCCTAAAAGAAGGTACTCTGTGTTTACACCAGGTTCCTTAGTAGTCATGATAAATTAACCCTTTGGAAAGGCTTCTTAAAGTAGAATATTGCGGTATTAGGCAACAGAGATACTAGCAATATTTTAGATGGAGGTGGAGGAAATTCGTACTAGTTCTCAGAGGTAAACCTTACCTAGAACATATATTACATGATCAACTACTTGTCCAATGGTGATCACAAGACATTGGGTACCACCGGCTGTATTAGTTAAGTTCTTGCCATAGTAGTTTCAGGACGATAGTGCAAGAAGAGTGGGACTATAGACTCCATTGGCAATCATTCTGAGTATGAAAAGAAAGAGATTCATTGAAAATATTCCGGTAGGTTTTCTTTCTGTTACTGTGCCATTTTTCCCCTATAAAGCTTCTTTCAGCTGTGCACTAAATCTGTAGAAATTCCATTGCTGATTAACTTGTGAAAGTAAAGGTCAGCTAAAGAGTGTCATTAGTGTAACACACACATTGGCAACAAATTCTCATTACAACTTAATGCCATCCACACAGACGGCAGAGGGTCATAGGGAATGGCTAATGGTAGCGGACAAATGTTGGGTGTATTAGTCACAAAACATTTGCTGAATTCCACCAGAGTGGCGTGACAACCTTCACAGCTAGTCCCAGTGAGCTGCAGTAGTCAGTGGAGTTTGCCTGTGACAAGCCGTCACTCTATCTTGGTAGAGCTTTATAGCACCAGTCAAAGCAGTCAGGGAAGATTGAAGTGACAGAGGCCCACTGAGTAAATAGTGAAACATGCAGCACATCATGAAATATTCAACCCAAGTGTAAAAGCTCTAAATGCTTTTTCAATTATTAGCACCTGCACTGGCTGCATACATCTAACACTAACAGCATGTTAATTGCCACTATTTGTTAGGGTGGTTGTAAAAGACATTTGAAAGGCAAGAGACATTTTGCAGTGCATGTTTGCTTGGCATCTTATCCTTCACAAACCCTTCCCTTCCCCCTTTTAAAAAAAAAGTACATTCATGTATGAAAACTGAAAACCACTGGTAAAGGGCACAAGATGGTTTCCAAACCTTTCAGTCTCTAGGGGGGACTGTCATTCATGTCTTACCAAAATACAGGTCATCGGTTACCCAGGGAAAGATGTATTTCCAGACTTATGCATACCTAGTGAAGCTAAAAGGTCTACCGCTGTTGGGAGAGTTTTGCCATTGATTCAGTATGGGTAGGATTGTTCTTTAGATGAGACTAGAAAGGAGCTTCATCCATAGACAAAGATTTACATAGCACAGCTTCAGTCTCATCACTGAGATGGCCACCATAGGTTGTATAGTGCCCTTATTCCTTCTGCCTGGCTGCTATGGGAGATCCATCATGGATCCATGGGAGTCTATGGCCCTGATATAAAGAATCATGACAGATAGCAAGAGGTTTGACATGAAGGTGAGAAAATCCAGGGAAATACTGTTAATTAAAGAGACAGCAATTTTCACCCTTCTTTTTCTTTTTTAAAATTATTTTTATTTCATTTCCACATTTATTCCAAAGTTGAAAACACCAATTGAATATGTTTGGAGTGGTTATAAATGTCTACAACTAAAGCAGTACTCTTTAAAATATAATGCTGGCTCCCTTGCAGCAGGTTTGCTGGAAAAGGGATTTGTGGTTTTGCTTTAGGCTGTTGTCTTCAAGGCATGCTTTTTTGGTTTGTTGCTGTAGCATGGCATTTAGTGTCATTTCCAAGTTTAATTGATGATAAGTGGCATTATATGTTCCGCAAAACCTTGAAAAGATTGTGTTTATTCTTCATTTTAAGTCATGCACACATAATTTTTGCCATAAGAACTAGAGAAGCTATTTATAAACTGGAGACTATAGATGTGAGAAACTTGACTTTGTTGTTTTTCTAACATGTACTGTAGGTGCCTGTATTCTCAGTGCAGGACTGACCAAATCCCTTTGGTCATTGCTGGCATTAAAAGGCCAAATTCTTTGGACATCAAGTTTAGAGCAGACCCTTTTAAATTGATAGATGATTTCCGCCACATGTAATGGGAATTTGTTAGTGCCTTTGTAAGCTGCTGACTTCACAGACTCGAGCAGCGCAATGGCCACAGCACTAATGCAAGGTTCTCCAAACTAATCTTCTTTTGCGACTCCAAGCTTACCTTGGCGCAGTCAGGTGTAAGGGTGACAGGATGGAAGTCTCCAAGAACACTCAATGTGTGACTTAGTAGCTAAGAACAATAATTGCAATGTTTTTGTAATGTGGGTTGTAATGGGAATTGGGTATTCAAACCCCACAGGTAGCTTTGAAAATCTCAGATTGTGTGTGTCTATCTGTAAAATGCCTTAATTAATTAGTATTTGTAAAGCAGGTTGAGATCACCAGCTTAAAGGAGCTGTATACGTCCAAAGTAACAGTAGTAGTATTTAATTAATACACTATTTCATAAAGTTGTCATGGTCCAAAGAAAAATTAGTTCATACATCTAAATAGTTGGAACCCTATTCTGTACTTAAATGCATGTGCTCATGTCCAAGGGCAGAGTACGACCTGAGTTCTAAACAATTCTTGAACTACTATAGAAATCTTCAGGTAATGCTTTATTTAGGACGAAGAGACAAATTATAAGAGATGGGAAATGGAAGTACACACAATTAGATACAGATTTCCAAATAGTAGGTATATCAGAAGCCATTGTTGTTAGAGTTTACCAAGGTAACTTTTACTTTCTGCCAATTTCCGTTCTCACATGCACTTCCCATGAGAGTTGTACAATGGTATCAGCTGGCATATGTTAGCCATTTGTTAATAAATGGTAATATTAGACTTTAAGACAATTATACTCCAATTTATTATATCTGGTTTTTTTTCCTATTGGGTCGCTAATTATCACAGGTTGAAAAGATTAAATTAGAGAAACAAAGTACCTGACTGTGGTGTAAATAAGTGCATTTGTAGTTACAGAATTATACATTCCTCAAAAGCTTCATTAACACAGAGTTAAGATTGGCCAGCACTGCCTTGTACCTCCCAGAATATTGAATGTACTTATACTTAAACCTGTGAAAACCATAAAACAGGAAGTTAAGATGCACACCAGCCCACCTCACAACCTTAACTCTGCCCCCAGGAGGTGGCAAGATCTTCAGGGGATATACTGTAGGTATGTTTCAGCCAGGGCAGCCCTAAAATACAGGAGACATGAGGAATGACTAAATAAAATGAGCCATTTTATATAACAGGTTGAGGGCCACAGAATCATATTCTTTCATTTGTCTGTATGTATTCCAATTGCCTTTCACTATGTTAGGGATAGTGGCATTGACTTGGTGAAAGGATTACTTGGAGCTGATCACCACCGCTCACATGACCGTATGAGGAGAGGTGCAGGTGCACCCAGAAATCATGAACCCCTTGTGGCTGGGCTGAGTTATATGAGTTATGCACATAGACAAGCATGACGGTCTGTTCTTGACGTGAGGATTTGTAGCAATCTGGTGGCAATCATGATAGTGCACTGGAGAGCAGAGGAAGTGCAGCAGATGTTCCTGAGAGAATCCTTAGGATAAGGGCCATACAGTGGTAATATCTAGCAGCTCTGGGTTGATTTGTACATAGTAGGTGAAGTGGTTGAATACAGGCCAGGTATAGCCAAGTGAAGTATGCTCTAAATGCAATTTTTGTCATAGAACACAGTCTGACAGATTCTCCTATTGTATCCACATGCTGTGTCCCTGCACTTCCCCATATCCTGTGGAAGGATAGAATGCTACAGTGTCTGTCATGGGTGGGCTGGGGTATCATTAAAAGAGAGGAGAATTAAAGTTGTGGGATGATGCTGGTATATACTTTAACTCTATATATCCTGGTTTTAAGAGTTGCATTTGATGTTCTGGAAGCAGGAACTGGTGGTCAACCTCAGCTCTGCAGTAACCAGGGTTGCGAATTTCCCTTGTTTTTTGAGGAGGTGATTGTAGTTAAGTGGCACCGATGGAGGGGCACATGGAGGCTTCCTGGGAACACCTCACGGCTACTCAACTACTAGCTTTATCTTTCTCCTGACTCCTCCAGACCCTCAGTCTGGGAGGGAGGCTCCATACTCCATTTCAGGGGCTAGGGTAAGGGAAGGAGCTCTGCAGAATCCTCCACATCATGAGAGATTTACAAAGGAATTAAGTGGTTCATTTGTCTCCATGGGTTGTTTTCAAATGAATCGGAACATCCCATGGAGATTAATTCAACCTGACACAGTCGCTCTGCTCTGAGAGTTGTGAACTGACCCATTCATCTCAATGGGTATTCTTCCCCCTGTTGTGGATTACTGGTTTTCAAGACAATCTCGCTATGCACATGGCTTTAGAGTAATTTGAATATTAAAAGCAGCTCCTTAGTTGGGGAGAGGGCTGTATCTGATTACAAGTAAGGGGTTCTTCACCATGGCTAGGGCCCCCTAAGTGCTACAGTAATACAAACAATAAAAAATGGCATAATACCCAATCAGAGAGTGCAGCGGGATAGTCACCCGCTCCTGCCCTGAAGGGCTTAAAACAGCCCTGGGAGAGGGCTGTGGCAGGGAAAGCTAGGCCGATTGGGGAAACAGCCTCAGCTGTGGCCATGCCCCAAACAGACCTAACTGGCCCTATAAAGGCTAGGGAAACCAGCAGCAGAGGCAGTCTCTCTCTAGCTGTAGAGGGAGATGGACCTGGCTGCAGGGACCTGAGCAGAGTGCCTGAGTGGAGCAGGTCTGGGGAAAGGCAGAGGAGCTGGGGAGGCGCTAGCCTGGAAATCCCCAGACTGCAGCCTAGCAGAAGGCCAATGGGTACTGGAGGTTTCAGGGGGCAGCCCATGGGTGGGAAGAGGAAGCAGGTCCAAACCCTCCTTGCCAGTGATGAGTGGTTTATACTGCAGTCTGCCCTGGGAATGAGGGCTAGTTGGTGACTGGCAGTAGCCCATGACTGAGGCAAGGCAGGGATAGAGGGTTGGGGTTTCCCCTGGGTGGGGAGACCCTGAGACTGGGGGCGGTGTTGCCAGGGGGCAGCGCCCAAGACAAAGGGCACCAGGTCCTGGGAGGGATATAGGGGCCAAGTAGCAGCGGGACACCGGCCTGCAGAGGGCACTCCAGAGGGCTGGTGAGCTAATTCCCATGGATGACCAGCAGGAGGTGCTGCAGGGGTGAGTCCTGCACATTTACAGAGAGCAAAACCAAAACCGCAACCACATGCCTTAATTGCCCAGTTACATACCGCAAATAGCAAAAGGCCTATTCTAAGTCAACAGCCTATTGGCTGAAATATATTTACATAAGGTTTTAATCAAACAATTATCAATAACAAATAAATCCACAAAAATCCAAGACTGTTAGCAAATAATTCACAAACAGAAAAAGGGGCTACGTTCCTCAGGTAAATTGTTTACTATGAGTAATTCATTTAGCTCTAGTTGTAAGTTTCTATCATGAACTCATATGAATGCTCTTGTATGAGGCCAGGCCCTAGCTCAGCAAAGCACGTAAGTAAGCGCTGAACTGAAGGCATCTGCTTAAGTGGTTTACTGAATCAAGGCCTTCAAATTTTGAATAAAAGCTTAAGAGGGCTATGTAGCCCCAGACCTGAAAGCAGAGAAGAAAAATTATTTGGAAAATAAAATGAAGTAATTTTTAGCAACCATTTAACTTTTGTTTCTTAATGAGTATGAAGGGAAATGTATACATCACAGCCTTAATGTACCTAATTATTTGAAAGAAAGCATATTAAGTGTGGGGGAAAGATTACATTAGTGACTTCTGCTTTTATGTCAGCGATGTGCTAGGAAGGGCTCATGGGGAATCACTTGTTAAAATTCCACAATGACTGTGAAGGAAGGCTTGGGAGATTTCCTAACTGATGATAAAGCCTCTCCCACTATGGACACTGTTAAACCATCTGCAATAGAGATGACTTATCATTGGAATTCATAAAAGTACTTCTGAAGACCCAATCCTTTGCCTTTGCAAAGGATACAGTGGAACCAAATGGCAAGTATCTTTTGCCAAGCAGGGTGTTTCCTGGGCTGGTATTCACCCCACTCTACCCTCTTACCAATTACACAAGTTCTGCAGCTATTGATATATTTTGTATTTCCATCTACAAAATCTCAGGATTGTTGTGCTCCTCTTGGACAAAGTGCAGATTACAAAGCCCGTAATGAGACGCAAGATGGCTGGGGACAAAGCACCATGAATTGAGGGGATCATGCTGTGGTACAAACTTCCAGAAGAGATTAGATGAATCCACAGTCTGACCACCTTTAGGAAATTCTGCACAACATTCCTACTTGATACAGCTTTTACACCATAAGAAGAATGGCACTCACAGCATCAACCACCCCTTGCTAACCCCACATTCCTCCTCTCTCCCCTATCCCAAAAGTGAGACCCTACCCTTTCTATAACTTGAAAGGGGGCAGAGCCAGTCTCCATGAAGACCAGTAGGGACATCCCTGCTGCCAATCTGATTAATATGGAAGGCACTCCTCAGATATTATGGTGCTGAGTGACAGTACAAATCCATGCATGTGATTAATGTTTTTTCAGGTGAAGTTCACCAACTACACATGTGTTTGCCACATGGTGAACTGCTTCCCTCCTTGGGAGAGAGCATGAAAGTACTTTGTTTTAAACGGGTAACCAAATGAGTAGATTCTCCAGTCCTGCTCACTCTCTCTGTGGGTCTGTGCTTGCGAAATGAATAGGAATATTGCCATGGACTTCAGTGGGGGCACAATCAGGCGCTGTAAACATTATGTGTTATTGTCACAGAGTGTGGGGGGTCTGGCCCTGCACCCCTCTTCCTGGGACTCACAGTGACTCTCAGCCAGCCAGTAACAAAGAAGGTTTATTGGACAACAGGAATGCAGGTTACAGCAGAGCTTGTGGGCACAGCCAGGAGCCCTCAATCTGGTCCTTCTGGGGGTTCAGGAACCTTAGTCCTCAGCTAGGGATTCCCTGAATTCCAACCACCCAGTCCAAAACCAAAACTGAACTAACTCCCCTCCAGCCGGCTCCTCCCTTTTCCTTCCTTTGTCCGGCTTCCTGGGCAAAAGGTGCTGACACACCGATTGGGGTGATGGGCATGAGTGAGTGAGTGATACCTCCCCCCCACCTGTCTCAGGTTACAGGCTTAGATCCTGTCCCTCCCCTAAAGTCCTACCTGGCTCTCTCATCCCCCACACAGACAGTCCCTACTCCATCACAGTTATCCCTGTTACGTAGGACAGATCGCTGCCAAAGTGAGTAAGTTTTAAAGAAGCCACCTTCAGGCACCTATTTGTGAGCATATTTAGCACAGTATCATATTATGCTGGTTATGCAATTCAGGGAGAGTTAACTTGTGCTTATACACTGTCAGAATTTTGCCTGTATAGACTATTCTAGAGGCAGAGCCTTACTATAGTCTGTTGGTTCAAAGAAATTAAAAGCCGTGCTAAATTTTCAAATATGGTGTTCTATGTAGAAGCTGTAAAATAATAATGTGTGTGCATCCATGTCCTGCACAAAACATGCAGTCATGTGCATGGACCAATATTTCTGAGCACATTTAGCTCATTTCTTTGGCATGACAGTGCAGGCTTTTTGTGTGCAAAAAATATGCAGGCACTTTTTTTTTTCTCAAGGGCACAACTTGGACAACTGCATTTGAATATCTGGCCTTTCACATTACTAATTTCTTCCTCTGAAATGAAAACTCATTCCTGGAGCTTCGTGACAGAAAGTTCTGTGCAAAAACGTGGGGAACATGTGGGCTTTCTTAGTCAAAACTCTGTCCCCTGTTTGTTTTTATGTTCAGTTCCCCCTGTGTCTTGTAGAGGCTATACTGATTCTAATGATGCCATATGATGCTATCATGAAGACTGCTCTTATTTAGCATCTTGTAGTGTCCTTGATAGCTCACTCACCCTCTTCTCTCAATAATTTTTTCAGCAAATAAATTGTGTGTGTGTGTGTGTGTGTGTATGCAAGTGCATACACAATTATATTTGTTGGAGGGCAGTTAATTAAAATGTCTCTTATTTGTGGCTCCTTTGAGAAGCCCTGAGTTTTAAAATCCTGCTGCAGAAACACGTAGAGGGTTACCACAGATACAGTTGTCACAGAAAATGGACACTGTTGTTTAGTATTAAAAAAAATCATGTATTCCAGATGTGGGCATTTGTTAGTCAGTCTACTCTAAAATGACATACTGCTGAATCTTTAAAGGACTTCAGTTTGGGAAAGCAAAATATGATTGGGCAAATTGCTAAAATATTTAAAGTGCAGCCTGTTAAAGCTTTTACTGTGAAGAGCATCACGTCAGAAGTTGTATGTGGTAAAAGCAAGTAATTGGCTTTCCATACTTCTGCCAGTCAGTCAGCATGGAGCTCTGTTCTGATCCTTTCTACTTCATTGCAGATGCTAATAGCAACTCTTCTGATATTATTTTTTGGAGGGATTGGGATCAGGAAGAAAGAATATTTATGAACATGAATGTGACAAACCATTTTAAAATCAACTGAAAAGCTTATTGAAAATCTTCCATGCCCCAACCCAACATTTAAAAACATTTTTTCTTATTTTATTAGCTTTTTTCCCCTAAGACAGATGTGTTGAAAACATCTCTTTAAACGTAAATAAATTTCATTTTTGACTTTTATCCCTGTTTGGATATAGCTCTTAGGATATTTTCCCATCCATAATTCATAATATTTTCCACTTACATTATCTGTGACTTGTCTTTTTTTCCCTAGGCATGACCCCTTGTTAATTCCCGGCAATGAGCAGATTGACAACATGGATGCCAGTGTGAAAAAATATGACTCCACGGGGATGTTTCATTGGTGTCCAGGAAAGGACATTGAAAAGGTCATATTGGTGGGTGCCGTAAAAGAATGTCTTACAAAGTTCCATCCAAAGAGAGCCCATTTAGACAATAGGAATATGAGATGTTTAATGGGTTAAAATAGTTATCTATATCATTTAAAAACCATTGATCTGAATTCAGAAATGCAATATGGATGGATTTCGAGCCATTATTCTGGCAAACCCTGATGGGTATACTAGCCTATAACCCTACATACTTCACTGAAAATTGGCCCCAAATCCTGAGACTACATTTTCATATGGGTTAATGGGACTACTCAGAAGCTGAAAATTGTACATGTGCTTCAGATCTTTGTAGGATCAGCGCTATGGTGACCATTCACCCTGTACCATTCATCTCTTTGAAACAAGGTGCTAATGCATTATTCCTTATTAGTCAATGGGAATTTTCCCCTGTTTAAATGTATCGCTTGGCTTTCAACATGTTAAAGCACTCAAACAAGCCTGAGTAAATGGTACTGCTATTCTACCCATAGTGTACTGGGTCTAATGTGTATTCTTTTCATTTGTTAAAGTGGGAGGGCCATCAAACTGACTCAAGTAATTAAAAATAATAAGGCCTATCACAATCTGTTACATTCAGTGAAAGTTTGTGCTGTTTGTGTTCATGTACTCATACCTAAGAGTAACAAGTAATTAACTCCAGATCTCAAACACAAAACTGATGATATATGAAATGAGTTCCCTGGTGAATCTTCACTTTGTCCCAGTTTATAAAGCTTTTCTTGAGATCGCTGTCTTCGTTTTCCCTATGCTATTGCATAGTGTAACCAATAATGGTGACAGCCCTGGTTTATTCTAACGATCAGGGCATAAAAGGTTGTTTCCCGTGCTTCTCAGGGGTTGCTATAATAACCATGACATTGTTTGGAACTGCAATATTGGCATTTAAACAGTCAATAAACTAGTCAATTGCAGTGACTAAATTGTTAGCCAGAGTTTGGTCTGAACATCTTAAATTAATATTCATTCCAGGGTGTTCAGTAGGCCATGAGGGGCAACCTTACTGTCCATTACTTCATAACACAGAGGGATCACTATACATTGCATTATAACGGAAGGAGACAGAGATCAGCTGTAATATTTTAAATATTTTTAACAGATCAGTCAGGGATGACCTTAACATGTTCTTCTACTGTGAAAAGTGTTTCTATACAAATGGTATTGTGGGGTTTCCTCATTTATCATTTCTTCTTGACTCCATATCAGTTTTTCTCTGCAAGTAAATAGATGTGGGTTTTCCCCCAATAACTGTCTGCTCTGTAAACTCAACCTGAGATCTACAAATTTCGCTGAGTTCTTTCTTGTTCCATGCATCATCACCAGTGATAAAGATCCTGTGAGCAAAAGGCTGCCCTCACTTACACCTGTCCACTGTCCACAAATTATGTCTATGCGCACATCGGTGCAACCTTACTGCATAAGTGCAAGTAAGGGCATAATTTGAAGATGATGGGGTTGCACAGATTGTCCTATAATTGGAAGTTGTTTAAACAATTGTGTTGATGATGCTTGAACCAGAAAATAATTCACTTCTCTGCCCCAGAGTTGTGTTGGCTGTGCAGGGCTGACAGCAGTATAAGGCATTTGTCATTCAAGTAAGCAGACATGACTTTGAACCTGCCTAGGGATTAGGTTTGTCAAGTGGGAAAGTGCCATTTTTACATACTTATCTTTCAGTCAAGAACCATAGTTTGCATTCAGTCTTGTAAGGTCCCGATTCAGCAAAGCACTTATGCACGTGCATGGGACTACTCATGTTGCTTTAAGTTAAGTGCATGCTTAAATGTTTGCAGTATCAAAGCCAAGGTGCTCAGCATCTTGCAGGATTGAGTCCTTGAATATTTTTAATGTGAAAGCCCCATTCTGCTCTCAGTTACATGAAAATTAATGGAGTTGTAGCAGTGCAACTGAAAGCAGAATATGTTTTTTTTTTAAACTGACGAGAAACCTTTTGGCCAAAACTGCTCCATAGTGAGTACCTCTGCAACATATTCTACATTTGCATTCCATGGAGTCTGTGTAAAGAATAAGCAGCAGGGAGCCACAGCTAGTGAAAACGTTTACTCTATGGATTAACAAAAAGAAAAATTTACTGTTTGCTAGCTTCAATAAATGTGCTGCTTTGAACATAAGAATGGCCATACTGAGTCAGACTCATGGTCTGTCTAGTCCATCCTATCTTCCAAGAGTGGACAGTATCAGAGGCTTCAGAGGGAATTAACAGAACAGACTGGACAGTTTGAGTGATCCATCCATCCCCTGTCATCCAGTCCCAGCTTCTGACAGTCAGAGGTTTAGGGACCCAGGGCATGGAGTTGCATACATGACCATCTTGGCTAATAACCATTGATGGAACTATCCTCCATTAAAGGTTTTTATTCATCGATTCTTCACAGCTCATAGCTAAGTTTTGTTGAATATCCACCTCACTAGCATCATAATTTTAATGCACATAGGATGATATCCATTAGTGGAATGCAACAGCACCAAGACTGGATCCATATATGAAAGACATCATCAGCTAATAACTTTACTTAATGGTCATCTGAATATGTGAGCTGCCTTCAAGACTGACTGGGATTACAGCACAAATTTAACCTCTGTCATTGAGATAAACAGATAATTCTGAACACCATTTAGATGTGCTTCATCAGATTCTTCCTTCCGTCCCCTCAGTTGCTCTTGTCAGTGAAAAGTCACTATTAGTCAAGTTCTTGCACCATGGCTATTTCTGACTTCCAGAAGAATCCTCTGGTGTAAACTAAGCACAGAGGCTACTCCAATTTACACTAAGGATGGTGCTGTGGCAGCTTGTCCAAGGACATAGGGGAAATCTTTGAGTCCTCCCTTGAGGTGCATCAAGCACAGCTCAGTCACAGGCTCAGATCCTGGTCCATAGTCTTAAAACATTTACACACACAAAAATCTGTAAATCTACAAGAACGGCTCAAAACATTTGGGGCCTGATTCTCATTTACACTAAGGCTCCTTACGTTGCTGGGTAAAGGAATGTGCAAGAGGCTGAAAATATATATCATTAGCTCAAACCCATCAACACTGCTATGAAATGGCAGTGAGCTGGAAAAGCATTCTGGGTTTTGACATTCTCATTGTGCTACAGGAGGTTTAGAACGAGTCCTGGCAGTCCAAGAAAAACACTTTGGACCAGGGAATATTTTACTTATGCCAGCTGTAAACTTTGGAAGCAAACAGAAAACTCTGGGTGTGGACAAATAGAATCCTTTTCTATATACTTTTGTAGCCAGAGTTGTTGGAAGTGTTTCCCCACATTTAGGGGGATCTGATTCTGCTCTCACACCAGTGTCAGTCAGGAGTTAGTGGATTAAAGTCAGTGGAGTCAGAGTGATGTAAGTATAACCAATGAGAGAGGAGACTCAGGCCTTTACCCTCCAGACCTTATTGTGTTTGAGTTGTGGTTTGTTTCCCACACTCCCTCCATTTATATCCTCATTCTCCAGTTGTGGACACATTAACCTGAATATAGTCACTTTATTCTTTTTCAGGTTGACCACTGTTTGCTTCTTAACTGGTTGTATTTTACCATTCATAACTATTCTTCTTACTCCTCATACTAGAACATAAAGCTTTGCTGTGCTAGAGCAGTGCAGATTTGAATACCAAAGTTAAGCCATCGGTATCCCGAACAGGTCCCTTTGCATCAAAATGAGAGTGGCAGAAAGATACATTCTTCCATGCTTCTCATTAGGTTAGAACCTCATCCCCCCAGTCTGCCTTTTCTCTTAGTTTTTAGTCCCTAGTTCACCATACAGTATAGTGTCCTGAACTCTGAAATAAATCCACCATCAAATCACCAAATGCATGATGGGGGAAATTTAGCCCTCAGTTAAATCCAGAGTAACTCCAATCAGTAGAGTGCTACAGGTTTATACCAACATATCTGAGCCCAAAATTTGATAATATATGTTTGTATTATACTGTCTGGGCTTGTCTACCCTAAAAATGCTACAGCAGCATAGTTGTAGCACTTCAGTGTAAGCACTGTTTATGCCCACTGGAGAGGTTCTCTCATTGACGCAGGTAATTCACTTCTGTGAGCGGCAGTAGCTAGGTTGATGGAAGAATTCTTCCATTGACCCAGCACTTTTTACATGGGGACTTAGGTCAGCTTAACTATGCCGCTCAAGGGTGTGGCATAGTTTACATTGGTCACATCTTTGACTGACGTAGTTAAACCGACCTAATTTTCTGGTGTAGACCAGGCCTCTGTCTGTGAACTGCAAGCTCCTGGTGGCAAGGATCATGTTTCCCTCTGTCTATACAGCACTGACCACACTCCGTGCAAGATAAATAATAAATATAATAATGAATTACTAATGTCATCCTGCTTCACTGTGCATGAATGATATTGACAGGAAAGTACATTTTTCTTGGTTTAGAATTCAGTTTATGATTTATGCTTCTTTTTGCTTTATCTCCTCCTTCCCTTACTGTTTTTTTTCCCCCCAGACCCGGAGTGAAGCAGCGATGACAGTTTTAAGTGGTCATGTGGTCGTTTGCATATTTGGGGATGCTAAGTCTGCATTGATTGGAGTAAGAAATCTAGTGATGCCATTACGAGCCAGCAACTTTCACTACCATGAACTCAAGCACATTGTGTTTGTGGGTTCACTTGAATATCTGAAAAGGGAATGGGAGACACTACATAACTTCCCCAAGGTTTCAATCTTGCCTGTAAGTCCAAAGCCACGATATTGATACTTTTTTTTTCTTTTTTTTTTTACTTAAAGACACCAACTGGACAGATATGTATTGACTTTGATCATAGGCTTTTACTTTTGTCTGTTTATAGGCCTCAGGACTTAGCCCTTCCCCTTTACTATAGCTATGAAAACTGAGCCCTGAGAGACCTTATTAGAAGAAATTTGCAGCAGTGTTCAGTCCCTTGTCAAGGATGAATTTCAGCTGCTATCAAATGTATTAGCTGTGTTATGTATTGAACATTCACTCTAGTGCCCTGCATGTAGCCAGTTCTGATGTTGTGATTTTTCTGACAGAATGACAGTATTTACTTATGACATTATTTATGCCTGGAAAACCTTTGAAAACAATTTTTATTATTTGTCTATCTATAACTGTAAAGGCTTGATACATGCTGGCCTGCTAGTTCTCTTTTCTATAAGAGAATGATCATAGCATTTTCATTAAGAGCCCTTCCTTTTTAAAAGGGTTCACAGTTTGGTGGTAAGCATTTACTAAATACAGTGCGTGAAAACCTGCTCCCTTTAATAATAATGGTAAAACACCCATTGACTTCAGTGGGGTCAAGATTTCATCCACTGAGTCCACAATTCAAAGGGCCTGATTCTCTACTCTCTCATATCATTCACACTTGTGCGGTGAGTGCAGAATGCTACCTCCAGTGTAAGTGAATGATTAATTCCAGTTCAGTATGGTTTTACACCCACAGATGTAAATGACTTCACAAAATACAAGCAATGGAAACTCAGGCCCTTGGTCAGATAGCAGAAGTGATGCTCTGCGCTTTACAAAAGTTCAGTAAAGCAAACTTGGCTGTTCTATTGTTTCAGCTTTTGGAATTCTTTAATCCTTACCTACCAGAATAAAAAAGTAGAATAGAAGTTTACCATTTCTTAGATTTTTCTTTTGTTACTAACAAAAATGCAAAGCCCAGAAGCTCACAGAGACCAGTGATACATTTAGCCTAATGTGGGTAGGGATGACAGCATTTATTGAATGGAAAGGGAGCTTTGCCCAATATATACTGCAATTCATGGTTACTCCAAAGCTAAGATTTGTCGTTTAATCTTTGTTTCTGTTCTGCAATTGCTGTACAGTGACATGGCATAGTTCTGTATTTAGTGCCTCACAAACGGCTTCAAGATCAAATTTTTCCTGTGAAAGATTTTTTTCCCCATAACTGCCAGCCCTGCAAATTCAGCCTGACATCGGAAAGTCAAGCCTCTTACCAGTAATAAAGATTCAGCAATCAGAACTTAGATGATAATATTCTTGATGATGTGTGAGAGAGCAGAATCCAGCTGTTGCTACAGACCTGTCCAATGTGAAATGTTATTTTTGTTAACAAAATAAGGAGATATTGTAAGGTTTTGATCCTTAGATCAAAAGACTCAAATTTGGCTCCCTTGTATATATGCTTTATGATTTGGTTTTGAATTACGTGATTACACACTACTTTTTTTCTATGGGACCACTGCCTCATTTAGTATGAAGGATGGACACACATTCGGCAGAATTACCATTGCATGAAAACTTTAAATCAGGCATTTCCTAACTTTTGAGTGCCTGACTTTGCAACCTAAATAATGTTCTTCCAATGTATGTGTGGGAGGGGAGGGAAGGTATGTGGTATGAATAAAGGACTGCAGCAGTAGGCCCATGTTCGTGTGTGAAAGCTCAGATAGTCGGCCTTGTTCCTGAAACTAGTACAGACACAAACATTGAATTAGTTTTCCTTTACAAGCTTCCTGGAGTTGTGCACTGGGCTGTGACTTGGGCTCTGCAAACTAGGGCACCATGCTTTCCACCAGGCTTAAAATTCAGTCATCTTGTTTCTCCTAGGAGATGCTGTGGCTGTGATCTGCAGCAGGTTGCTGCTGATCAGCCTTGGAGAACCACCTCCCTTTGGGGGATTTTGGTGAGGGATTTGGGGGGGAGACTTTCAAGGGCACAAAAAGGAGTTGGGTGCCTAAATCCTGTTGATTTTGAATGGAGTTGGGGCTCCTAACTGTCCTTTGTGCCATTCAAAATCTTCTTCTTGAAAATGCTCCATGGAGATCAGCAGATATCATCCTTCCTGCTTGTTCTGCTTGAATGACCATGAGGTGAGGGGTTGGGGTCTTGTCACTCAGTGTTTAAGGAAGTTGGGGCTGGGCTCTTGGGACCCAGGGACACTACTCAGACAAAGGGAATGTTTAGTGCCCCCATCAGCATTAGGGTCTGTGTGTACCAATCTGTGGAAGCTAACTGAGCTGTGTCTGGCACACATAAACCCACTTTTTATTGCACAGGGCTCTGAGTACTGCCCCTAGTACCTAGACATAGTACCTTTTCCCTTAAATAGTCCGTATCCTAAGTTTCAGAGTAAGTATTGTCTTGTGTATAAAATGTAGCAGGTTAAGTGTTGTATCTTGGTTGCCTTAGTTATGAAAAAAAACCCACTAACTACCACAACATTTCATTTTAAATACTGCATTCTCTGATAGGTAATTGTAGCTCCAGAAAATATTATATGAATTGTGCACATTAACTTAACATCCTGTTTCTGTTTCAAAGGGTTTAATCACATAACTTTAAATATCCCTGTGTTTTGTTGGTAGAAGCACCAAAAACATGTGTTGGAAAGGATTAACCTTTCTTGTGTATTGCTCCAGGTAGTACACATTTTAGAAAAATAGCTTCATCTTGATTGCAGTTAGAATGTGTAGGACACACAAAGCTTTCCTGTTTAAATTGTTATTTTTTTGCCCGAGACCTGTATGACCTGGTATTAGATAAACAGACATTTAGAACACACCCCTCGTTATGTTCAGAAAGCCAAAGGTTGCCACATGATAGTGACTTAAATCAAGACAATTTCAAGTCACAGATGAGATGTAGAATGCTGGCATTATTCCTATTTCTTGTTTGTCAGTAATAGCTTGACTGGGTATTGAGACTGAACCTAAAATGCTGCCATCAGCACCAACTACCCTTTAGATTAGCACACATCTCCTATTCCCTGGCACATAGTTAGACCAGCTTAATGTCAGAGCATAAAAAAGATACTTGCTAAATAATTTCCCAAAGCTCCTTCTCAATCTTTAATTTGTTTTTCTTTTTTTCCCTCTCTCTCTCCCTCCATCCTCTTTTTTTTCACTATGCCAAAGGGTACGCCATTAAGTCGGGCTGATTTAAGGGCTGTCAACATCAACCTCTGCGACATGTGCGTTATCCTGTCAGCCAATCAGAATAATATTGATGATGCTTCGCTGCAGGACAAGGAATGCATCTTGGCGTCACTCAACATCAAATCTATGCAGTTTGATGACAGCATTGGGGTCTTGCAGGCTAATTCCCAAGGTAAGAACTGCCCTATAATACTTCTTTGCCATGCCTACAAGGGACAAGACCTGGCAGGAAGAATATCCCTCACTCAGTAATTCAAAGAACCTTACATCAGCTTGCTTGACAGTTAAACCTGCTGATTGGTATGATGGCTTTTAAAGGGACAGTTACATAGTTTCCCTGCTGTATCACAAAGGAAATCTGAAGCTGTGGGGAATGAACGAACCAAGATTTTAATTTTTTAAATGTGTTGATTTTCCTTTTTTCTTTTTTCCCTTTCATCGCTGATTGCTAAATCCACACAATTCTGTGCGTTCTAGTTCCATCAAATAAAGTTGCATTGTTATACATGACATAGCCAGAGATGGCTTATCTTCACTCTGCATGCAAAATGGTATGATGGCAAATGCTGGCCGACAGGGTTGTTTGCTGTGTACGCCAGATGGCAGCCAAAAACATAGCTAAATGCCACATGGCAAAAAAGAAAAAGAAAAGACAATTTAAACAGAGGTTTTTTTACATTTTCGGTGCTTTCTTGCTCAAAAAGCCCCCCAGAATGAACTCAAAACTGATTTTTGCCCTTGGATTGGCAAGCACAGCTCCCATAAAGGCATAGAACAAATCCTACAGTCTTCAATGAAGTCTACGGGCCTGATTCATAAGTACCCCAAGGCCATTTTACACCAACTATGCTGGTAAGCAGACCTAAGACAACCTGTTTAATACTCTCAGTGTAGATCCAGCCATCTTTTGTCCCTGCAGAAGTGCAGGCAAGAGTGGCCTCTGTTAAACCTTATTAAATGATGCAGTGAGTTACCCTGTAAGCACCAACCTTGTGCAGTACTTACCCTCGAAGTACACGAGAACTGAGATTAAGACTCGTCTGTGCATAGAGAGCATGGCTGGAAGGAAGGCCTCTTGTGACCTCTCCTTGCTGCTCTGTACAGTTTAGCACAAAATCTGTACTTAGGCTGAACTGTCACTGAAGTTAATGCACTTAAGCCTGAGCAAGAAGTGCGGGATTAGGCCCGTAGGAGTTCCCCTCAAGAGCCTAATGACAGAATGAAAACCTAAAGCACATTGGTAAATTGATAGATTTAGAACCATGTTCTCAAATGGTGGGATTGTGAATGCTGCCACAAGAATCACTTGCTCACCTCAAATGTCATCAGCAGCAGTGGAGGAAGGAATTCCGAATCAGATCCAAACCTTTGTAACTCCTTGTACATGAGCTAGCAAATATACCTTATGTGAAAAAGTAATTAAACTGTGGAACGCATTGCCACAGGATATCACAGAGGCCAAGAATTTAGCCAGATTCACAGGGATTGGATATTTATATGGGTCACAAGCGGGGAGATAAAATTTTGTGCTCCAGAGTTTAAGCCAGTCTCTAACTATTAGTCATTAGGATAAGACCTCCCTAGTTGGGCCGCCTGCTATGGGGTTTCTTACACCTTCGTCCGAAACATCTGCTGCTGGCTGGGGTATTGGACTAGCAGGACCACGGGTGTGATCTGATATGTCAGTTCCTTCCAGAAGGTGTGCAAATAGTAATGGAGGGGACCAGTGTTTGTTTTGATTTATTTGTTTGTTTTTTAATGGTCATAGAGCAGATAGTTTTCCCCCAATGACCTGGCCTACTTCCATAGGCTGGTGCAGAAGGGAATAGTTTGGTTATAACACATGGCCCTTTCCAATAATGTGCGGATCAGGAGCAAGCAGGGGAAATTTCTTCCCAGCCTTGTGCACAAGACTGGGGGTTCACAATCTGGGATTTAAAGTGTAGACTCAATGGAAGCTTATCCTAGCTCTCAGCTGGCACACACCTTTGTTTGCTGTGTGCATGAATCAGTCAGCATTCCCATAAAATGTTCCCTGGATCACATAGCTCCTGAGCGGCAACATCCAAAGGAACAGAAAGTATCTGATCAGTCTGGTGCAGTCACAGACACATAATGTCACATAACACCAAAGGATATCCAGAGGGAAGAATCTGGGCAAGAGGGGCCAGGCAAACTAGGAAGAACAATGTTCACTCGAGGCAAATCAGCTGAGGATAGCTGCAGAGGAGAAATCAAACTAACACTCAGCCATAGCTTTCTCGAATTTCCATCACTGCAAGAACAACCAACTTCCAATCAGTTACAAACATCACAGTAACTCTCTGGCCACTTACAATGCCAGCTGTCCAGAAATAACCCATGCCACCCAGTGAAAACAGTAGAAAAGTGGCACAGTGACATGGAAGAAAGGAGTATGCCCTGTCAAGAGTTCCTTCCAGGCAGTAGAAGGTCCCAGGACCCTAAAGATCACGTTAACCAGCTTTTATCATTCTACAACCCTTTAAACTTATCCATGAATCCATCATTACCAACATCTGAGCCTGATGCTGCCATGGTAGCATTAATTCTCAGCATCGGGGGCTGTCGGGGAAGGCTTGCGTTCCTATCCCACTGAATGGGTTTTTTTTTTCATTTGTGGCTCATATAGATTATTTGGTCATGTGGAAGCTCCATTTTTAAAATCAGGGCTCCTCTCTGATTGCACCCACAATGTAAATATTTGTGTTTCATGCACGTCAACTTAGCTCCATGTTGTTATGCTCATTGTGCTTATGTGTATATTATCACATAAACTAAGTAAGCTCACATCATTATCCTTCTCTAATCATGCTTGGGTTTGTTTTATTTTTATTTTAAATTCTATCCCCTCCCTGCTGTAAGAGACCCCCTCCATTCTGGCTAGTCCTATTAAGGATGGCTAAAGAGCAGAAGCCTCCCCATTGTGTCCCAGCATTGAGGTTAGCAACAATCCCAGTCCTTGTATTCTTTGCATGGAAAGACTCTGCCAGTGTAGAGAGGAATTTTCCATCCCAGCAGGGACTGCAAAAGCCCCAAATAAGGGGATACGAAGTTGGCTTTTTCAGAACAGAACTTCAGCGACAGCGCTATGACCGCAAGTCAAAAATGGTGGAGTGGAGTCATAGTCTAACCCTTCTTGGCACCATTCAGTGGAGGAGGAGTGGATTATGCTGTCTTTGATAAAAGGCTTGAGGGAGTTCCCACTGCAGCACACTCTCCGTAGTGCCCCGGACACATTCTTCAGGCAAAGATCCATGTGCATTTTAAACATATGGCAGGTTTACACAACTTTTCCATGGAAGCAGACTTTTCCATGCATGCTGACTGCAGAATTTGGCCAATGGCTTATTCCATTGGCAACATATTTTAGAAAGGGTGAGAGAGGATATTTTAAAAGCAAACTACTGGGTTGGAAAACAGTTACCGTCTCAGTGGGTTGCACCATTTACGTATCTACAACTTCTGAATTGGTTACATTGCTTTCAACACAGGAGGTTTTCTTGAAAGATCTTGAATACTATGGCTAGGTTGTCAGACACAATTAGATCAATAGGTGGCATAAACTTTGCAGGGAATTGTATCCAATGTGACATTTTGTCTATGAGATGCAGTTTTAATGTAGAGTAGGCACAACTACGGTGACAATTATATAAAGCAGGTGATCTAGCTTCTGTTGGTCAGCAAACAGCATAACAGAACCACTTTGCAGCTCCTTGTTGGCAACAAAGTGGCTTTATTTACCATGAGTTGTCACTAGTTTTTGCTTAAACATTTGTGTATTATTTAACACACACATTTATCCAGGAAAACATTTCAATTCACATCAGCCTGTACAACCCCTCACTGTTGCCAGACTGGGCTTTTCTAGTTCTGAATATATGGTGTTTGAATTCATACCCAAATAATGATTACCTTTGATACGGTATTGAGGAGGGAAGAGATAGCTGCATATGGATTAGGCGTCTCAGTTTTTGACCAGGGAATTTACTTATTAGTTTTTGCAATGCTGTTTAAATAGCATCTGGGGTGTTGCCATGTAATCAGTACAATTCTGTGGTTAATGTTAAGTGCAATCTCACATGCAAAGCTGATGTATAATTTATGCTTGTCCCATCTAAAAAGAAAACAGCATAGCAATAATTTCATTGATAGGTTTTTCTATGAGCAAGGAATGCCACCTGTTTGTTCATGTGAGGTTTTCCCACCACCTCTGACCCCTGTCTCTCCCCCTTCACACAACAACCTTTTCTTTTTAAGTTCTTGGCCTCCCAGAGATTTATTGGAGCAAATATGTTCGGTCTAGGGTGAAGGAGCTTTTGTGACCCAGAAAGAGAACTGAATGTGGTATGCATGTATCTATCATGTCTTCAGTACATTATTTAAGACATATTTGTATGCAAATACTGCTCGAGTTTAGTGTGGTGTGAATGCTGAGGTATCCACTGCCATTGCAAAAAGTCTTTTTTCTGACCGCAGTTGTCACTAGAATAAATATTCATGAGTGGACTTTTGATTTTTTTTTTTTTAATTGACAAAGCTTACAGTTAAATATTCCCAGGCTTTGAACTTAACCTGGAAGTCTTTAAACAGCGTGACTAAAAAAATCAGCTTAAAAAGGGGGCAGAGAATAATTAATAATTGTTTGTGCATATAACGTGTAAATAAATGTAAACACATACTCTATAATCTCAATATTATATATGTGATGGTCCTTGGCCCTAAAATTCAGATCTGGACTCAGGCACAAATTTCCCAAAGTTTCTGGGTATTTTGGATCCAGAGTTATATTTCAGCTTATCTTTTGTAGCACCATCGATAAGTAAGGTTGCCCAACTCTTCTTATTACAAAGACCCTGTTCTGAGCTGCTTATAACTTTGCCAAGCTTTAATCATTTGGGCAGAAATCACCTATGCCAGGTGTCTGCCTGAGGCTGAACTGCTTTGGAAAGTTTCAGCGAAAACTATTTAACTGCTTGTGAGAACAAGGTGAGGGGGAAAATATGCTGATGACATTTTCTTTGAGCTCTAGCACCTTCATGCTTTGAAGCAAGAATATAAAAATTGGTAGGGCATGGATGTGTGCGGATCTTGTGAAAATCTGCCCAAATTTGGCCAAGTTATAAGACTTTTAGAAATGTCAGTTTACACATGCTCAGTAGAGACTTCTTAGTGTTTAGCAGCTAAAATATCCAAAGATTCCATCCTCACTGAGCATGCTGCATCCCCTCCCAGTTCCTGTATGTGCTACATTCACTGAAGATTCCATCCTCACTGCACATATGCTCTCCTCACAGAGCGACTGTGCATGCTCAATTCTTCACCTCTCCTATGTGTGACAGCACTGCATATGCACCATACCCACTCATTGACTGAGCACCCTTCAACTCAGGGCTAGAGGAGCAAAGCCAGGCTTTCCCTGTAATCACTGCTTCTGGTTGCTTTGGATAGGGGGCGCTGGGAGCCTGTTTCTCCTGTGGTCTCAATTTCTGGGTGCAGCCCCACAAAGAGGCCTATGAAATGGGTGTTGCAGAGCCAGCTACGGTAGCCCTGTGCCAGTCAGGGATTCCCTCACAGTGAGACAACTCCTCAACTAGCTACCATTTAATCCAACGTTACAGTCACTCTTCAGAGCTGAGGTGCATTCAACTAAACCAAAGGCAGACCACATAAGATCTGTCTTTTTATAAATGAGGCTTCAGCTACGAAGGGATTATATGTTTAATATACATCTTATCTGAAGCCTTATGTATCCAATAAAGCTCTATGTGACCTGTTTGGTTTAGCTAAATGGTTTTCTAATGTATGCTACAGTTCAATTGCAAAGGTTCAAGTTATTCCTATAGATACTTGCACATGTATTTAGTGTCATTTTTCCATAGCAGCTTATCTTGGAGTGTGGTGGTTCTCCATCATTTAAAGTCTTCAAGCTAGATCTTTGTTTTTCGGGGAAGAAAGGGGAGTTATAAACAGATGGTTTCAGTAGAGGCCATGAAGACCTGCTCAGGTAATTGAAGATTCCATTCTTCCCTTGATCAGTGCTTAATTTGTGCCATGGCTTGCCAAACCTGAGCCCCAGCACCTCCAGGCTTGGCAGTTCATAGCCGTGGCACCTGTAGGTTTGCTGCATCAATTATGAATTTAAAAAATTTTTTGGAACCACAGCACTTAATTCTTTGAGCTCCGGCACCTCTTTCATTACAAATGAAACACTGCTCTGATTTGCCTGACTGGTCCTGGTCTGCTTCCTTAAAGAGTCTGACCACATGCCACTGGGCTTCCCCTGTGGTTTGAGATCCTAGTGTGCTTATTTCAGTGTTCTTTTGCCCAATTTTCACTGCTGTAGATGCTGGGGTACTGTGGCCCACTTGTGTATATTGGTTTTTATTACAGGACCATCCTCAAGAACCAAGGATGTTTGTGAGCTTCCTAGGACTTCCCCTTTAATAGAGGCAGACTAAAATTCATCATTTCCTTGAAGAGTTTGGTCCACCTCAGAGATGGTCTTTTGAACTCTGGGGCAGGGAAGAAGAGGGTCAGATAATGGAGGAGGTTCCTGGGGCATCATCTCCCCTAATTGCTGCTTCCTTCTCTTCTCTCTGTGTAGCAACTGTGAAAGGGCAATTGACTGCTGCTGTCTATTGGCCTATCACTTTGATATTTAGGGCTCTAGCTGATTTTCGGCTGCTGCATATTTATCCTCCTCCTTATCTTCCTGTGACATTGAGTGCTCTAAATCTGGTTTTACTAGATTGCATGCTTCTTCTGAGCAACTGAAAGATTGTCCTTTGCTTTTCCTTGTACCCAGTACAGCATTTTAAATGGCCATTTCCTCAGTGAGGAGAGTAGTGATTGCCAAACCCTGTTTGTAGATTTGTCTCCCAGGTTATTTCACAAAGCTAATATTGTGCTACACCCAGATCCTAAATCCTGAACATGCTATTGGATTTACAGCTAATCCAGTCTATATCATTGCCAGTTTTTCTCTAAGCCTCACATTATGCCAGAAGAGGCTACACTGCATGGTATGACTGTCAAAGATGCCTTCCCCTACTATTTGGATATCCTTTTAAGAAATCACCATGGCTGTTTCTGGCCCTTTAGGAAAAGCCCAAGGGAATAGTGCTGTCTGGTTATCCACATGTTAATCCAAATGGCCCAGAAATTTGCCAAATGGCCCAAAACCTATATGCAAATCTGTTATAAATGAGCCCAAATGCCAAGGCCAGGAGGGCTTAAAGTATATCCCATTAGAGAAGCAGCTGCTTCTATGGCTTCCCTTCAAAATGTCTCAGTTGCTAAAATGACTAAAGCTGTGAGTTCAGATTTAGAAAGCATTATTCTCTCAGCACACAGACTCATCCTATGCCTGATTTGGGACAGCAGTGGCCCAGCCATTATCTGACTAACTCCTCCTGTTGACTGCTTGTTAGTCTCCATAAATGGGGCTGTGCAGAGGTACTTCCATGATGGAGAAAGAAGTTCCTCAAATGTATTGCTTTCACAGATCTCTGCAGACTCTCACTCCATCCCCCTTTATTCACAGTGTCTTTATTTTATAGATAAATATTTTGTAGAAAGGGCCATGAAAAATTCGATCCATGATGAATGTGCATGCACCCCAAACAGTCATACTGCTTCCAAACCTCCAGGGTGCATGACTCTTAAAGTGTGGATCTGCACTGGCAATGTATTGCAATAACTCCAGTAACTCTTGTTTCTCCTCCCCCTGTTCCCCACTCTCCCTCCCTACCCCAGTAATATTTATCGAGTGCTCCCACACAGCATTTCACTTTCACAATATTTTCCCTTTGAAATTTCACATGGTGGGAATTTCACTTGTTGTTTTGCCCACCAGACAAACCAAGCTGAACCAGGATATTTGTCTTCAGTTGTGACTAAAACTGTTATTTGGCTTCCTTCCCAAAAACCAGGAAGACAATTATACTTAACTATTTAGAGAGTTATAAATGCTGTACTAGAGTAGCCTCTGGGTAGTAACTTTAGATACCTGGCCCAATAATTTTCTTTTATTGGTTAGTGATTTAGGTCTTATTTTGACTCCTATATAATAAGAGCAGCACATTTCATTAAAACCGCTTACTAAACAATAAAGAAAAGCCAACTTATGGCTCCAAGCAGGCCTAAAGTACTGAAAGGAAGGCTATACAATAGCATTTCTTTCATGGATATTACAAGACAGATAACTGTAGCAGTGCAGATGTGTTTCAGCATAGCAATCATTGCAGCTGTTTTCTGAATGACTTCAACTTATGAGAATTTTCCCTAGGAACAGTATTTCACCACATGAGAGATCTTTGTAAGGCCTCCATTTACAATCATGGTAATGGATCCTCAAACAAAAAAGAATCAAGGAAAAAAATAAAGTAAAGAGGAGGGAACTCCTGAGTAATATGTTTCTTATTCATCATGGAAATGATGGGGGTGAAATCATACAAAATCGAGTAAATATATTAAAAAAATGTACGCATGTTTTACAATGTAGCAGATTACACAGGTTAAAATAACTTTGAATAGGAAAAGCTTAAGGGTTTGATCTAGTTCTTTTTGAAGTTAGTGGTGTTTTCACCATCAATTTCCATGGAAGCAGGAGCAGGATCTGATTGAGAGGACAGAAATACACCTTGGAGTTGTTTGTCAGTCACTAAGTTAGATTTGTTTCACAATGACTAGATACAGTAGTTGTAAAATTACTGCCCCCTTTTGGGGCCAAATCTTGCACGCTGTATGCAGGAAAACTCCCATTAAAACTAACATCAGGTTTAAGTTATATCGCCTTGGTAATTAGTATTTTCTTTTTTCTACTACACATCGATGGTTGTTGATCTTTTTTTATCACAGAATTGTTAAATGAAAATCATCTATGGTATTACCAGTATTAGAAGTGGGAAAATGTCTTTACTTATCCCTTCAATGTTGTCTAAAAATACTTAGTCAGTAAAAATTCTCTAGCAGTTCCAAGCATTGCAATGGTGAATATGTAACACTTGCATGCAATGTTGAATTGCATTATGTTGGATATGTTTCTGAGAAGTTCAAAAAACAAATGGTTGGGAATTAATTTGTATCGTCAATATTTACAGATTTTTTTTGCTGCATGTTGAATATTGCTACTTTCTTGTGTTGTGTCTTAGTTTAATGTTGTGAAGTACAGAATAGCCAAACATATAAGACAAACACAAGCCATCCTTCGGAACCCATAACACTGATGATCAGCATATCAGGTTTGCCATGGGAACTTTGTCTATAACAACCAAATTCCATTCCCCACACATAGCAAGGGGGACCTGTGCAACTAATCGAGGAATAGAATTTCCCTCTTAACCAATAGCCAGTGTATACAGCAGCTGAATTTTATCCATAATAGAAGCTGCAGCCCTCTATGGATCTTGATTGTTCATGTATCCACCTGCCATGTTCACTCACCAGCATGCCCCAAAGACAGACATATCCACCCTATGGTGCTGTGCAGAGAACAACTACGAAGCAGAGCAAGTGCTTCAGGGCATGCAGGAATGTGGATTAACTCTAGATAGGCTCTCTGTGGTTTCCACGTACAATCAAAGGTGAAAGGTTAAAAAAAACCCTGAGAACATGACATCTGATCAGCCCTGAGAATCTATTTTTGAATACCTGGGTTTCAATGTTAATAAAGCAATTTATTACTCAATTCCAAAGATGAGAAAAAGTCACCTCTGGCCAGTTTTTTAAATAATTCTGTAGTTTTGCGAGGGATTGCTGGATGCAGCTGGTTCTTATAATGTCTGTTGAGTAGACTCTGCAGTCATAAACATCATGAAGTTAGTGTGAAAGTTCATGATATAAAAAGATCAATGATGTTTTTTGTGCGAAAGTACCGTAAACCACTGGCTACAAATCTGATCCATCCTAAACCTAGAATTGACCTTTACTTTAGGGTGAGGGAAATGGTTTCTCTTAGAAGGCTTGTGATTTCCTACTGGGCAAAGTTATTTTAATTTCCAAGAGTTTAGATATCTATCATCCTTTCCTATGTCTAATAACCATAGAAATTTGGATAAGGGGTATGTATAAATGAATGTCTCTTTTGGATGGCTCATATACTAATACATCTAAAATGTAAGAGTGGAGTATTCAGAAGGGCTCATCTGTAGCCCAGCTATGTTCCCATTCAAACCAACAGGAGGTGAACCATTGACTTCAGTGGGAGAACAGTTAGGCCAAAGCTGAATACTTCTGAATCTCACATTAAAATGTCAACTATTTATTATGTATTCAGATTTATACCACATTATAGAAAAGTGCACTTATCCCAGGTAGAGGGAATATTAAAAACGAATGAATAAAGTAACCAAACACTGAAATACTTGGGATCAATTTTCGAAAGGGCCTAACTGAGTTAGGAACCTTTGTCCCATTTTCAAAAGTGACTTAAGCACTTAAGAACTTGGTCTCATTGAAAGTCATAAGTGCTTAAGTCTCTTGAAAAATGGGAGTTAGGCTCCTTAATCACTCAGGTCATTTTTGAAAATTATATCTATAACCAAAACCAGAATGTTCCTATACCCATACCAGCAAAAATGCTAGGATCATACATGAATGATGCTAGGAGCTTTAATTCGAGGATTGTGCCTAGTTAAGAACATTCTTGCATTGCATATTTCATGGTTGATCCTGGAACTTTTGCTGCCATGGATGTATTCCCTTTTCCTTAAGGCATCCCAAAACACTCTGACAGGGATCTCCTGCTGAGTTTACTGATTAATTCCGCAATGGCCAGCTGAACTTGGGTTGAGGTTGGGCTTTTTTCAGTAGTCAATTGGCAGTTCTTTTTTTGACATAAAAGTCCTGAGCTGGGCATCCTCAATGAAATAAAATGTTAGGGGTGCTCAAAATGTCTCAGCACCTACCCCATTTCAGCACTTTGCTCACATAATACTGCTCAGGTTCCAGGGCTTCTGAATAGCAGTAAAATAACAGAGCATTAACTACCTACAAGACAAAAGTAAATATAAGCTCAGATAATTTTGGCATCATCTGTGTTCAAGATGGTGGGTTGGGTGGCTATTATTTTTTTATTTATTTAGAGTAAAGACTGCAGCTGGGATCAGGGCCCCATTGTGCTAGGCATTGAACACACACACAGTAAGAGAGAGCCTTTGCCCTGAAGCATTTACCAGTCTAAGGCCCCAGTCCTACCAAGACTTTAGTAAGGGTTTAAATTTACACACAAGTGATCCCATTGACTTCAGTGGAACTAGTTAAATGTGTGAAGTTAAACATGTGCAAATCTTTGCAAGATTTAGGGCCTAAACAGATAAGACAGATGAAGGGGTGGAAGGAGGCTATATATTCAGCCAGGCCAACTTCTTGCTTTATAGCCATTATAGCCATTTTCTTTTTTTCAGACAGGATGTCCTGGTCCTCCAGCCCTTACAAGGGAGCCCCAGGAAGGAGGGAAGTTTCCATCCAGGACCCTTATCCCTTCTTTATACTTTCCCCACAGTTTGCACTCTAGTATACGGATAGACCTTCTGGTGCCTGAACTCAGGTACCCTGAGAACTGTTTCATGCCTTCTGTAAATATTTCCTTGGAGAGAAAGGGTGGGGGGAATGTAGGTCAGGAAATTTTCGATCCTACTGGTGTGTTGGGGGAAGGAGAGAGGGATATGTTACATTGATACCCTTTCATTGCCTGTATTTGAGGGATGCAGCTAAATCCTGGCCCAAATGCCTTCTAACTTTCACAGCCACCACATCACTCCTTCTGCTAGGTCTGTAGGAAGATAAAACTGGACAAAGGAGGTAAATAATACAGTATGTGAAATGTGATTTCACACTTAAACTATAAACATGATTAATAGTCCTAGGACCATTATAAATTCACTGTGGCTCACTTACTATTATTATTTCTTGTTCAAAGTCTCCGAAGCAAGCCCCATATTATGCAGGGGTAGGTGTGTTTGCTTGCGCAGGCGCATTACTGATGCTGAGAAATAAAAAAAATGAAAATAAAAACCTCTCTTTTTATGAGCATTAATTATACACCAGGCAAGGAAGCAATTGCCTCTATGTTATGAAATATTAAATCAAAATGCTTCCTGCTCCCAGATGTCCTAGAGATAAATACAGCAGTATTTTGAAGCCCCACTTGGAGCTGTTTTGCCTGCAAATTTATAGTTTTGTGTCCATTTTCAGAAAACCCTGTTTTATGTGAAGTATAGCACTCTTGGTAGTTTTTAAGGAGCAAACTCCTCTGGAGTTGCCTATGTAGGCAACAACTCTTATGTAGATTGCACACAAGGGATCTGAAGTTGAAAGGCTCCTTTAAGATGACAAATGGGTTGAAAGTGTTATTGTCTTTGATTGCATGCTTTACATCATCTGTATGTAGGAATAAGAGGGCTATACTTTATCTTTAGCCATTTTATAAATATTTAAGTCCTTATAGTTGCCTAAAGATATTAAAGCATATTTTAGAGTAGCTAGAATATAAATATTATATATAGCACAAGATACCAAAGTAGTTTAATGAATTCATAATTTTCTGTTCACTTTTATTGGAATGTGTTTTATGTTCTAAAAGTTCCATTTAAAGAATAAGATACTATTCTGCTCCTGGACAACATGTGAACTAACAGTAAATGTCATTGGGGCTGCTTTAAATGAAGATTATGAGGCTATGAGGCTTCAATTAGCAGGAAGAAAGGGAATATTGGCATTAGGGTGTATTTGCTTTCCCATGTTTCAACAAAAAATAAATATCTTTTTTGAATAAATAATTAATTTTGTTGTTTAAATTTTAAACTGGATGTTTTGTATTAGGTAGTTTTTGTTGTTTTTTGCACTGTCCCTATATTTGTAAAAGCTGCTTATTTTCAGTGGGAGAGACCTATTTAGATCCAGTTATGTAGGAGCATTTCTGTTTAAACTGGCAATTAACTTTCCAAAATAGTTCTGTATCACCAATCTTTCTGGTCACATTAAAACCCTTTAAAGGCAGTATTGTTCAGCTCTGTAAAGACAAAGGTATGCTCTGGGCATACCTGTGAATATTTTGAATTTCCATGGAATATAAAGTGTTTCTCTTTAATATTTCACAAAGTTTCTCTAGTTCCCAGTGGGAGTCCTTGCTGGGTAATGCTTGCTAATTACCAACAACAAAACTAGACATACAAAGCTGGTAAATTACCTGACCCCTTACATTTTAATGAGACAACAAGGATTTCATGAAGTGATGTTGTTTCGGTGGTTAATGGTGTCAGCAATGTTGTAATTGTAGGTTGAGGCACATTAGCTGAACAACCACATGTAGGAAGGGTTTCTCTCGACAGGCCCTTTGGAGAATAGAACCGTATTATCATTAAGTCTATGTCATTTGCATGCTGCTAATCACTTACTTGATTATCCTGTGTATCCATTGTCTTTCTTTAATTGCTCTTTAAATTAAAATTAAAAATAGTTCCAATGCCCATGATGATAGTGATATCTTGATTATGAAGATAACTTCAAGAAAACGAAACATATAGATAATATATTACAGGATTACGAGATAGTTATGTGCAGTACCTCATGAGCCTCATAAGCATAATTTTGGTATCTTTCCTTGCTTTGGCACATATTGTTTGTTTAATAAATGTTATTTATATCCATTGGAGCAATTGTTTTAGGAAAGTACAGTGTCACTGTTATACTTGTCTTTAGTTTGGAAGGCTGAAGAGAGACTTGATTAGTGCCACATCAAGAACAGTCCATCCAATCCATTAAATATCCATAGGCAATCAAAAGACTTTAATCCAGTCATCTGTCCTTTTAATTCTTCGGTCTCTTATCCAGTGTTGGAAGTGAATCATAATACCTGCTATTTGGCTGTAGAACTTCCATTGAACTTTAATAAGTTTGAAAAAGGGGAAATTTTTGTCGAAAGGCCTTATTTGAATTAACCAAGTTTACAATAATCAAATGTCACTAGGAACCAGAGACAAGGTTTGACTTGCAAGAACCAGAATTTGAACTAATGGCAATATTGGAAAAAGCCATGTGATTTGACCATGCTGATTTTTACAGCAAAATATAGTTTGAATCTGAATTTCATTGGTGAGCAACCACCTCAAAATGTTTATAGCTAATGTTCATTAAAAAAAAACCAACCTTTGATGAACAAATCCTAGATAAGAAAGAAAGAACGATCCAATGAGCCGCTGCAGACTGAACTCAAACCAAAGCTCAACCTGTATTTACAAATCAACTCCTTTTGTGCTTTGAATCAAGCATTTTCCAGAGCTCCATATTCTTGCAAACCAAAACTGAAATAAATTCCCATACTGGTATAAAACAGCTTCTTTAAAGCAGTAAGAGGAATGGAGGGTGCTGTTGATTCGTATTTCTGGGTATCTGAGTATTCTTATTCAACTTAATCTGGTATTATTGCTAATGGAAATTTTGCTTTTGAATTCAGTTGGTCCAGAATTAGTCTAATTGTTTTTATATGTAATTTATACAGTGCCGTAGGTATACCTGAACCTTTACAGACATACTACCTGGCTCTGAAGAGCTTACACTTTGATTTAGACCTTACACAAGTGCGAAGTAGAGATGGATTGTTTCATTTAGGCATTCTTCTTGTTGATTCTAGGTTTGGCTGTTTTGATTTGTTGTTTTTAACTTTTTATGTAACATTAAATAATTCAGTGTTTTCTGGTGTCAGCAGGGGAGAATGACTGGAGGTTAGTGATGAAAGGCAAGACAGTATACATGTGTTTGACAGACAAAACTTAACAGCATGTGTTTTCTTTACATTTTATTTTTGGTGAGCCCCTACCCACACACAGTAGCAGAGATAGTATCAACAACAGCATGCCCTTCTCACATGGATTGATGCGCCCATAGGGGTTGACTGGCTCCATTATGTTTGAGCAGCAGCCTGTGCTAATAGGGCTTGGAAGAATTATGGGGCCCACAGAGAAAATGTGTTGAAGTACAAATACCACTAGATGATCAACACGCCTTTAAAGAAAATAAGCAACTTCAACAGAGACAGTCAGATATATAGAAATGAAAGAGAGATGAAACCCACTGGTATTTTGGCTATGGAGCCTTTCTCAAGCATTTGAGATGGGAATGGAGGTTTTCTTGAATTTATTTTTTGCATCCAATAGCTTAGGCGTATATGCCATCAAGGAATAAACTTTCAAAAGAGAGGTGCAGTCTGAGTACAATATTGGGAGTCAGGAACTCCTTGGTTCTATTACCAACTCTTACCGTGACTTTCTCTGTGGCCTAGGGCAAGTCACATACTGCAGGCAGAGGTAGCCAGGAAACTTTAAAAAGAATAAGTCCTGGGGGAAAAAATTGACTGAAATCAGTCAAAGTTGATCATTGTAATTAAGGTTTTATGAGATATTCTTTGTAACACATATTGTATCCATTCAGAAAATGTTTGTAAAATGACCTTATACTAGAACCATCTGATATTTCAAATCATAAGCTAAGTATTCAAAAAACTACCTACATTGGAAGAGGCCAAAGATTTGTGAAGTGCTCCTGTTCCTGTTTCCTACTAAAAAGAGTCCTTCTGTAAAGAGTAACTTTGGCCTGCTCAGAAGTAACTTTGGCCATGTCAAAATCATTGTTGAATTGACATATGGAATTCTTCTTCATTTTGAAATCAATTCTCAACAGAGCCTTTAAACTAAATCTGCTTTAAACTGATCTGCTTCTTAGAGGAAGAATTCAATCAAATATTACTGTGATATGTGACTATAATTTACCAAATTGCCTATTTTTAAATGTGTGTATGGAAGTAGATAAAAATTTAAAAACTCCATTAAAATCCTATGTTTTTCCCCTGTTTGCACCCTCATTGCACAGACATGCATACATGGACACACACACACACACTTTAAAATCCACAAAAATCCCATCAGCTTCATCACTTAGGTACAATTTTACCTGGACAAAGATTCCAGAATTATGACATTATTTGTAATTATGCCATTACTAAAAATTGGTCTTTAACAGTCTTAAAGACAGTTCTGAAGTTTTCATTTTTCAGTATTTTTGTAGCAGAGAGAGACAGACAAACATACAGACAACCTTACTGTATTCCTCATACTTATTTCTTGTGCCCAGAACCTAAATTTGTTTGATTAAAGACTAATTTTAAAAGTTATGAATTTCTAAATTTGTAACAGTGCTATTGAATGTAGGCAAAGTAGGCTCTAGTGAGCTTAGTAAGGTCTGCTGGAAACCTAAAATTTAATTAAAGAAAAACATGTCTCTAGCCATTTTCTTTGTGCAAATAGATCTCACAATGTAACTTGATTGTAAGGTGACATGTGAATAAGGGGGTTCTCTCACTGGGGGTTCTCTCCCACAGACCTGAGTGTGGTGGAAGGAAGGAAAGGGAAGGGGTGCCTTTCTGAACTTCTCATCCAAGCCTAGTTCTCACCTAGTCCCTTGTCCATGCAGCGCTCCTGACTAGAGCTGGTTGGAAATGTTTCAGCTAAAAGTTGTTGTTCTTTTGTCAGAAAATGCCAGTTCATCAAAACCAAAACTTTTCCAGGGAACATATACTTCAACAAAACTGTAGTTGGGAGGGTGTCTTGGGTCCAGGATGGAATTTCTGGTGGTGGAGGAAAGGGGGCACCAGCCTAGAATAACCAATAGCCCATGGGTTAGGATACTCACCTGGGAGATAGGAAGCCCAGGTTCAGGTCCCTGCTCCGAATCAAGCAGAGCAGGAACCTGAAGTTGGGTGTCCCCCATCCAGGTGAGTGCCCTAGCCCCTAGGCCATTTTGGGGTGGCACAAGCTCACTGTCTCTCTGATTTTTTTCAAAAGGTCTTGGTTTCATTTCATTGCAGAATGGAAACAGATTTTGAAACCTCAAATTGTTTTGTGAAATGGAATTCTTATTTTCTGGCCAGCCCTACTCCTGCTGTCCTGTTATGAGCCACAAAAGGATAACTTCCCTCTAACAAACCACAGGAAGTTTGTCCGGTGGAAAAGGCAAGGAAGCGCTATTCCTGAGTGTTCCCCTCTCTACCTGGATGCCACTGGATACCACAGCTCCCCTGCCCCTACCAAGACACTTGTTCTCTCCACATTACTCAATAGGCCTGCTGCCCTCCATGTCCTATTGCCTGTCCCACCAAAGACCTGGGGTAAAATCTCAGCCACATTAAAGTCAATGGCAGTTTTGTCATTAACTTCAGGGGACCAGGATTTCATCCCTGATGACTTGAAAAAGGGCTCTCAGGAAGAAGGAAAGTTCACACATATTCCTTGCAGCACCATCCAATGAAGAGCTTGATAAACCACAGGAAGTTCTTTGGGGGGGGGAAGAAGTAGTGCTAATGCATACCCCTCAGCCTTTTGCTCCTGCAACCCAAACTGGCTCCTGGGTGCGTCCCTCTGCTCTTGGAAGTCCCCTATCAAATCTTTGGGTCTTTGGTGGGGGATGTAATAATGGGAGCAAGTTTCTGGAGAAGGGATGTGGGGGTATGAGGACTTCCATGGGAACAGGCCTCTGTCTGAGAGTTGTGGGAGGATAGGCACTCCGAAGCTACTCGAGGTGCAGCAGGAGAAGGAAAAGGGGAAGGTCTAGCATTTCCCAAGCTTCTCCACCCAAGACACCACCTGTGCTTCATCACAGGGGACTTTCACTGATGTCTACCACAGAAAGTTCATCTGCTTTGGAAATCAAGGAAGCTCTGCTTCTCTCCACCTTCTGTGCAGCACTGAGCTGCTTCTCAATCCCCCCGCCCCACTCTCCCACATACCCCCTCCCAATATCCCGGGGCTAGCATGGGGACCCAAACTTAAAGATCTACAAGGGCGGGGGGGTTGGAGGTCTCCTACAAACCAAATGATTGGAGAGATTATAGGACACCTCACAAGTCTCTCAGAATTAGACAGGGGGTTTATAGGTCTGCAAGAGATGTGCATTAGCGAGCCTTTCCTCCCATCCACTTCAGAAGGGACAAGAAGGCTCCAAGTCCATCCCTTGCCAAGCTTCCTTCACTCTCTAGTTCCAAGGGAATTCCAACACCAAAGAACTCCATTAAGGAGCAGTTAAAGTTGCAGGCACAGCTCATTAATTTGAGTGCTTATTACTACTCAAGAATGTTAGAGTTTAGAACAGCAGCCTCGTCCAGAAAAAGCAAAATTAAGATTGCACTTTTCAAACGAGGCTCCCAAAATATCCTTTTCTCTACCCCCAGAGTGAAGCAGTTCAAAAATCAGAAATTCTCACTCCCTTATCTGGCTGTGACCAAGTTTGATGTGATCAGTGAACACAAAACCCAGAATGCCTTCATTCTAATCACAGCGTGTTTGTGCCATTTTATGTCCTCCTTCACACCCAGGGATTGGATCTGCATACCCATGGCACTGAGGGGTGTGAATTTTTCACACTTCTGAGCACTGTAGCTATGCCAGCCTAACTTCTAAGCATAGATCAAGCCTAAGTTTCACAAGACACAGAGCTAGTATTCTTCCAAATCACATGTGCCCAGATCACAGAATTACTGCACTTACAGGAAAGGAACAAATGTTAGTGTGGTGACAAAGCAACATGTTTGGTATTGGAGCTATGAACACCATGTATGAAACAAATGTTTTAAACTATCTTGTTGTGCGCATTCCCCAATACGCTATCTGGAAACATAAAGCCTTACATATCTCTGAAGTTAGTGTTTAAGGTGATTTGGCTGGCTTGTTTGAGAAGTGCAGCCTTCACTCTGAATTCCCCAGCTTTCTAACATGTTAGGACTTCTCTTGGTTTTTTGTTTGTTTGTTTGTTTTTAAACTCCCCAATTCTTGAAAGGTAATATGCCCACAAAGCACTAATATGTGCCTGCAGCCTTAACATATGTTTTGCATGTGGGATGGATGATTAGCTAAATAGGTGCTATGTAGATTAAATTTGGGATTTACATTTTTCTTCAGTTGTGTTTGAGTTATGCCAATAACATGATGTAAAAGTCTTGGATTTTGTTTTATATTTTTTCACCATCCAAAAATTCAAAAATGGCTGGAGGAATTTTCTCAAACTTGAAAGAGAGAAAGAAATTTATGAGCTGTGGTCTAAGGACAGTTGGTTTGGTTTGTTTATTTAAGTGAAAAATGTGAAAAATAGTTAAAATGAAATCTTAGTGTAATCTTAATTGTAACTTTTTATATAGATATATACACACAAATATATATAGTTCTTTAATTCAACACTCAGGGCATATGTATTCATCTTACATAATTAAAATAGCTATTTACAACTGTGTATCTTATGCACACCAATACACTTATGTGTGTTTGTACAGTGGCAACAATATGCATGGTGTGAAGATGCAGAGTGAAATCCTAACCCCACTAAAGTCCATGGCAAAACTCCAAAGATCCTTGCCCTGGTTAGGATGACCAGATAGCAAGTATAAAAAATCGGGACAGGGGTGGGGGGGTGGGTAATAGGTTCCTATATAAGAAAAAGCCCCCAAAATCAGGACTGTCCCTATAAAATCAGGACATCTGGTCACCCTAGCCCTGGTCCAGTCAACTCTGAAACTCCAGGGTGGGAATGCAAATGTTTAGAGATATAATCAAGAGGCTGGAGCAATCTCATTCCTTCAGGCACCAGAAAATAATTCTACATTGCCCTATCAAAAATCCAATTCCATTCAGCCAGACTAACTCCATGATGCCTTTTACATTCCTGGGCTACAAGTTACAGCTATCTTTACAAGTAATTAGGCTTTGAAATGAAAGCTTAACCTATACAAAAACAGAAGAATTTGCAGGAAAACAATAAGTCTGCATTTATTTATATGGCCTCCTTCATACATCCAACCTAGATTTCCAGGAGTAATGTGGGTTTTATGGCAGCCATCCTTGCAATTTGATTTATGGTGGTAACTTACATATTAGTACAGTATGACTAGATTAAGCATAAGCCAAAACCCCAGTGCAGAGCTTTGGTTTCTAAATTTTACATTGTGCCCTCTTTCTCAAACAGGCCATTCCAAATCCAAACACTCCTGAAATTTCTCCTAACATGAAAATCCACGTTTGGATCTGAATTTTGCAGATCCAGCCCATCTCTAAATTTTATCCTTATAGTTGTATCAAATAATGGGAATATGGACAATGAAATTCAGAAACATTAGAAATCCCTACTTTAAAAGACAAATGTCTCCACTTGCATTTGTCATTACTGTAAGTAAAACAAGCAAGCTGACACACATTTAGCTATCCATTTTCCTCTCCAGTTAACTCATTAGGTGCTATAAATAATAATAGATACATATGTGAATATGTGTAGTTTAAAGCTTTATCGAGATTATGCTGGCGTACGTTTTTAAACTCTATGGTAGTACTTAGACGCATAAGTGATAGCCTATACTTTTATAATAAATTCAAAAATTGCTTGTTGGAAAAGTGTTTTCAATATGATGTTATGGTGCTTGATACCTTGGCAAATATTTTATTGCTGTCAGTTAATTTTCACTACATTAAGACTATAGTATGGCTTTTTTTGTTGTCATTTATCAGTTTGATTTCTACTACATGGGTTATTGAACACCCTATACTTTTAAGTGTGGTGTGGGAGAGGGGGATGATATTTGGTGATGGGGTTCCCTATAAAGCTTTGGAGCCCATTTGTTTTGGCCAATACAAAAGGGGGGGGGCAGTAAAAGATGTCTGGAAACCTGACTGGGTTTAGGGAGGAGGCAGCCAAGCTAATTGCTGGCGCCTCCTTGTGGCGGATGTCCAGTGCAGGTACTCCATAGGAAAGGTATACAGTGACTGAATAAATGGCTTGGTAAAGGACTTTTAAAAGACTTTTAAAAGGACTTAAAGGAACAAACGGGGGGTGGTTGGGGACTCCTATGATTGGTACAGCAGGGAGCCAACCCCCCATTCTTATAGCCCACTTTTACCCTCCTATGAAGAATGTGGATGGTAAGGTGCGAGCAATAAATTTGCAGGAGGGACTGGATGAAAGAAGAGGGGGAGCTGGTAAAAGCCCCCTGGATAATTATGGAATAAACATGGGGTTATCTGCACTGTGCACTTTTATCTGCCAGGTAGTCCCAGATATCTAATCATAAAGATGTGGCCTAATTAAACCCATGTCAAATGTCTCCTGTCCTCCTTTCGGTATTGCCAGACAGCAGATCCCATATAAGCGAAACAGTTGGGGATCTGATGCATTTTTGCATGCACTTTTTAAATGTAAAAAGTCATTTGAACTGCACAGGTGCTAAGAAACCCAACCCATAAGGATATTAGGAAACTCTTTATAATGTAAAGGTATGTATAATTTCAGTCACTCTATCGTTTTCATAAGCTACATGAATTTCTGTGATTAATGTTCAGTGAAGATGGGAAAAAATAGCATAATGGAAACCAAAATAGTGTGACTTCAGCAATATGAAGTCTCCTGTTTACTTTATTAGTAGACATTCTATTACAGGCTTAAGTGTTATGCTTTTCTCTTTGTCTTGTTATAACTGAGCAAATTTGGAATTCATTTACAGTGGTGCAAGTCCATTGATATGTGTAATGGAAACCAGAATTTGATCCAGTGTATAGTACCTGTCATTTATTCCATGTGTGATCAAACATAAGAGTGAAAGTTTTAACTGCTGAATTAGATTTAATCATAAAGTTATGGTTATAGTCAGAAAAGTTACTCTGCAAAAGTGATATGTTCTTAGCAGACATATCGGTTCCCGATGTAACGTCATCTCAATATATTGACAAAAACGAGTTTTGACAACTGTTAGCACTTGCAGAGATAATACGTATATGGATGAGAGACCTTGAACAATTTCACTAGAGCAGTTCAGTGTCGTCACTGCGCCAAATAATTGATGATAAACCATCATCTGCAAAGTGCAAGAAATTACACTTGCTCAATAATAGCTATTATTCTTCATCACAGTAGATCCATCACCAGACTACAGAGATCCGTATTCCAAATAATATGTCCATATAAAAGGCATGCCTCTGATGGGAAGCAAATGTCACAAATGTCCTAGGAGAGAATTTATGTAGTGCATTTTGTTTCCAATCTCCTTATAAAATAGAGCTGAAAATTTGTTGTCATGGCCACAGTTATGTTCTGTACCTTGAAATTTCCAATTTAACATTGAGATGTCAGGAATTTATCATAAAACAAACAAGTTCCAACAGTAGTCTAAATAAACTGGTGTGTTATCCTAGGGCAAACATCACTGAGATATGGGTATAGCCTGGGTATGAAATGATAGAGCCTCCTGGCTTTCACCCTGACATTAGTCCCACAACTGCATCTCAATAGTGGGAGGAGTAAATCTCGGCTAAATCTGTCTGTTATCAGAAGCATAGGGACAGAATTCCAGTTGGGGCCTTTGGGGGCTATCATAATATAAAAAATTACGAATTACTTTAATACTGAATTCACTTCTGATTTTACATCATCAGCAAAATTGTAGCTATGCTGTGGTTGTAGGATGTTCATTAAGATTGTCTGACGCAGAAAGAACACTGCTTGATTTTCAGATCTAGTGTGGAGTTTGCAACACAAGCTTTTAGAAACACTGGGCCCAATTCTTGAATGCTTTGAGCCACTGAATGAGGGAAACAGATGCTAAAGCCAGCAAATAACGCCTTCTGTGAATACTATTCTATGGTCTGGCTGCTCCTTGGAGAGGGTACCCTTTTTACTCCCTGATTCTAGGGCCAGTGTAGATTAGATCACCCTTAAGGCTACTCTAGTATATGCCCAGCTGCCCACAGAGGGCATAATTGTATAATCTTCATAGTCACATTTTAGACTATAAGCTTTAAAAAAAAAACTGCTTTGTGTGCTATTTCTATGTTGCAGTCAGTAATAATCAACAGTACTGTACCTAACATCAATTTTAGTATTTGGTATTGAGACTGGAGTTTTCCAGAACTGTGGAATATGATCCAATGTACAGAGATAATATATTGGGCTGAACAATAAAGGACAAGGTTAGAGCAAATATGAGGGTTTAGCCAAAAGTGTGCACTTCTGTAGTAGAGGATTGGCATGATTTCTTTTCATGGAGATCACTTCTTGTCTGTATATTGCTATATTATCTTTGACAGAGAGAGCTTTTATACATGGAGGTTATAAAAATACTTCGGAAGTGCAAATATCTTTGCCTTTGGAATGCACCTTGTGTCAGATATTGCGAAAATATTCCCTGACTCTCGTTACATCCATTCCAAATTGTGTAAATTGGGTGCTCTTCCATGACCAAATTAAAGTTTTCACAAGAGCACTCTTTTCCATGTGGTGGTGCCTCCTGCAATGCTTCCTCAGGCAGTTCAAGCTATGAGTCAACTTACCGCCTGCCTTAGCGAGAGAGAGAGACTTGTGAGGGCTAATCTCTGATCCTCAATGCTCCAGTCTGTTAGCTCCCCTAAGGATCTCCTGAAAACCTCTACGAGCCTTGCAGGTTAACTTTAGGTGCTGTCCAATCCCTGAACCTTCTTGAAAAGGGTTCCCCTGCAGTACGCAGCCCCTGTCACTAGACACGCACAGAAATTGCCAAATCCGCTGTCTCCACAGAGACAGAATACACTGTCATACAGCCTATTTGATCAGCTGAGGATTCACACTGTAATGTATTGCACTGGGAAGAACTTATGGTAAAACCAAGAATAAGTTTATTAAACAGAACAGAGATTTTAGTGATACTAAGCAAAGATAGTAGAAACAGAAAATGGTTACAAATAAAACAAAACGATAACATGCTTCTAGTGACCAGAACTTAACAGGTTACAATCCCTGTATAAGGCAGTTTCTCACCTAAAGTCACCAACCCACATGACTGGACATCATCCATTCATGTTACAAAAGGTGCAGCTGATCTCTTTGTTCCTTCAGCAATGGATAACCACAATGTCTTTCCCTCCCCTCTTCTTACAGCCCAGTAACTCTTCAAAGGTATTCTTGCTGTTTGTTCCCCTTTTTTCATCCTCTTATTTTCTTTTATTGTTGACTTCAGATGCAAATGTAATTTCCATTGTCTTTGGCCTACCCTGCTCCAATTACGTTTGAGACCTAAGCAGACAGGCAAATCAACATTCCTTTGGCTGGGGCAAACTTGTTTACCATCCCTGCCTGGTTTCATGGTTTGAGCATATTTTTAGTATGTGCATACAACTTTTTAATTGTTACCAGTATAGACATCTCACAATGATTATGATGACTGATACGAATTTTCATGTGATACCTGAAAATTTACCTCTGGCAAAGACCATGACAGCATTGTTAAATGTAGTGACTTTCTTAGGCATAGTAGGAGTCGCTGTTCTGATTTCAGTGGGCATTGAGGGGCTCTTACAGTCACACCTCCATTCTTGAGCAAGACGTTTTTAATTTAAAGAGGATGACAAATAAATTCCCCCGTCCTTCCTTGTTCCTGTCTGCAGTACATCCACCTGATTTATCATAGGCTATGTGAAAATATTCTGTCCTAGCACTATGTTAAAGTATTGGGGTTGTATCAATGACATAGCTCAGAAAGTCTTAGCATTAGTTTTCACGTGAATAACATAATGTTAAATGCCCTAGTCAGCACAGACATTCTGAAGCCTTTGTGTTATGTAAGCCGGTATGTGAGTGGAAAAGGCCATGGGATGTATTTCTCTAAACTATGACAGCAGGTCTGTAGGAATTGTGGCTTTGTGAAAAATCTTTGTTTTAGGCCAACCAATACACTGAAAGCTAAAGTGATGGGGATAAATACTGCATCATTGTGCCTTCCTTTACAAATACTCCCACACAAAAGCGCATCACTAAATCCATGTCCTTTTTGTATAATCATTTAGCTTTAGGGAACGATATTTGGGTGTTTCAAGCTGGGCCTTTTATCGCATGGTCCAAAAATTCTTGACTGGCACTTGACTATGCACTTGCATATCTTGTCTACCAAAACTTGGTCACACTGTTTGGCTGAGACATAAGTACAAACCAAAGAACAATTTAGAGGACCAGCCTAATCTCCAACAGAACGGAAATACTGGTCCTATGCACTCTTTGGTAGAGAACATTTGCTGGCAGTTTTATAATACAACTACAGGTTGGAGAAGATTTGGAACCCTATATATAGATTATAGTAAGTGTGCCACGAACCCTATGGAGAATAGTTGGTGTACATATTAGAAGTTATCTTGCTCTGAATCCAAAGTGATCCAAAATCTGAGCAGGCTTGGATCTGGGATTTTGGGTCCGATTCATCAAATATGGCACATAATAGGGTTTTACTCTAGGATTCCAGCTTAGTTCTCCCTCTAGTAATTTAAGTCTGCTATTTCACCCATGCAGACTAGGAAGTCAACCATAAAGTCAACCATAAATAGGTCCACGTTGATGGAAAAACAATATTGCTAGCATAAAGTGACAGATGTTGATGTTCACAACATGTCTGTTTAAGCACTTTGTAAGAATCCATTTCCCAGTTGCATACACCTGAAATTTTTGCAGAAGTTACAAAGTAATTGTACTCAGAGACGTGGAGTTTTCTTAATTTCATCTGCTAAGCAAATTGTCGGAATACGTGTTGCAAAAAATGACTGCTGTGGTTATTACTGTTGCTGCTCAGGGGAGCTATTCAGATTCCTCATTTATTGGAGCTTAATAGATTAAAAGTCCAAATTGAGTCTCATGATATAAGCCTAATCAAATGCTAATCTGCATAGTTTTCCCATAAGCAGCTAGGGGAAATGTGTATAATTTATGTTTCAGCAGTTGCCAATCATAAGTGAAATAGCATTGTTACATTTATTTATCAAAATATTTTTATTGATCTTTGCTTGCTATCACATCTGGCTTTGCTCCTCTTTTTTACTAAGGAGACATTTACTTTCTCTGGTACACAACATAATGTAGGATGTTTCCTGAACATGTATTTATAGGTCATTTTTAACTGGGAGCTTTCTATTTTACAACTTCTTATTGAATACCTGTCTCTGCAAATCTGCTGATACGGCTTAATTTATTTGACTAGTTTAACATAACACACTGGTTTCCAACACCAAAGCTAAATGTGACACAATTACGTATGTGAGTATAGGGCGGATTTGGTCCAGAAGCAATATAGCTGCAAATCTCTGCACTTAAATAAATGCTTTTAACTTTAAACCCAGTAAAAATAACAGTGTTCACAGCCCACACGCAATGGACCCCAATCTCTAGAAACCCAATATATGTTAAAAGGGGAGTAAGAGGAAAAACTACAGATTCAACATTAAGGTTTTGAATTTATATAGGAAAAAAGTGAGGGATTCTGATTTTCTCACAGTAATGTTAAATCAACAACCACGTGACATATATAGGATTTTGAATTACTGCATTTGCTGCTGGTCCAAGGAAAGTTTGAATGGCCATGTGTTACTGGCTTGCCTCCTTGTTTCCAGCTACTTCTACAGTTCTTGGGGTTCTTCATGGCAAAAAAGAACCTGTGTGTGTGTAAAAAAACAGCTGGTGCCAATCCAGCATCACTGCCACATGGGTGGTGAGGAAATAGGGGCTGTCCATAGGGAATGCATCCACCAGAAAGCAGACCCCAACAAGAGAGAACATGCCAGGAGGAGAAAGGGGGCACAGTGTTAGAGAAGCAGGTACAGGGGAGTAGAAAGGGGAACAGAACAGACTGGAAAGGAGTTACATGAAAAGACAACAGTGCAATTAACATTCTTCAAAAACTGTAACATCCATAGTGTATCTAAGACTGTGCAACTACCTAAATACTGTGCTTTTCCATGAAGCCAACAGCTGTAGTTGGCAGAGGGGTATTACCTCATCGTGAATAGAAAGCAGATCATGGGATTGCAAATGGGAGGGGGAAATAGCCACAAGCCAATCTTACTATGAAGATGTGATCCAGACTGTGCTATAGTTTGGAAATGCCCTAGTCTTTCATCTTTCTTGTGGCTTGCTTGCACCAGCAATCTTACAATCTTCCCTCTGCGTTATGAAAATACTTGCATTTCTGTGGTGCCTTACATTAGAGATACTCAGTGCACTTTACAAATAACTTTGCCTCACAAGATGTGTCTCCCATTCTGTCTGCAGATTTCCATAAGAGATTTGCTGTACTTGTAAAAGGCATGGCGGGAAAGCAGCTATGTGATGGAGGGGTACTAGCAATCTAAGCATCATTCCTCTCCTTATGACTTCATGGGTTCCTGCCGTTTTGCTCTTCATGCAATGCAGAGACTATTTAAAGCAATTGTATTTCCAGGTTTTATTATTGCAAAAGTGTTTGCTTGTTACCTTAGACATTAGAAACTGAATAAGACAACGCTAATAAGAAGACACTGATTAGGACTCTCAACATTTTTGTATTGTATATTAGGAGTTATCAAGTGGGGAAAAAAAACATTCTAGGGCAAAAAAATTCAGTGACCTAGACAAAACTGTGATCAGATCCCTTCAAAAATTGTTGTAGCATTGAAAAATCTGGATGAGAAAGTCAACAAGTGAACTTTCACTTAGTTTCCTTTTTACCAAAAAGAATTATAATTTCAGTAAAATTGTGCTTGGCGCCGCAGTGTGTGGAAATTTCATCTGGGGGAACACTGGTCGTGTTTGCCATTTCCAGGAATAATAATCCTACCCTAGCAGACATCAAAGGATTGCATCTCATCTTAGTTAAATTAGCGTGTGGGGAAGGGAGCAGTAGAGAGCAGACAGAGAGTTCCAAAATGGAGCTCTGCAAATCTAAACCCTTCCTGTGGTTTTACATTTTGTGTAAACTTGTGGTAAACCTGACCTGCTCTGTGGCTCCGGGTGGATATTATGTGTGGTTCTGCATGGTTTTGAGCCAAAATCAGACAAAACTTGGGCAGTTTCAGATGGGTTTTGCTTTGAATTTTGATGTGTTTGAACCTGAAACTCAAAGTGAAACTCATGAAGGACAATGTTATGTAAATGTAAACTGAGAAAAGACTTCCTTGGAGCCTATGAACTTCACAGCCAAATGTGACACTGTTCTGTCCCACAGTAAAAACATAAGGTAAAACTTCTGTGTTTGTAGTTTCTACCCCTTCAAGTAGAGATGGCCTGAGTGAGTGAGTGACTTCCAGAGTTCAGAGACGTTGAAATCCCAGCCCAGATCCTCATCTGTGTTTTATAGCTGAACCCTGTCTAAATACGAAGCTACATCAAAACTGTTTAGATTAGAACTCAAGATTTCCTGGTGCTGTGCTCAAACCAAAACTCTGTCTCAGGCCCCAGGGTACACTGCAGCTAGAATTGTTTCTAAACTGAATGGTTGTAACAGATTCCCATGAATGTCAGCAGCTCTTTAGCTGCATGACTGCTGCTGAACTTTTCAGATATGTCCAAATGGCTGTACTTTGGAGAATAAGAGGTAAAGTGTATCATTCCATTGAATTCAGTGGAATTTTACTGTGCAGTGTCAGCAAACAGAAGCAAACGGTGAGGTCCCATTGTAAGACAATTCTGTCTCTTTGTCTCTGGTGAATGGCTCTCGTTCTCTTTTCTCACATAACCTGCATGGTATCTTGTCCATCCACTGTTTAGCCGCTCACCACTTGCATGCTGATTATCTGTAGTCAAAATATGATTGTTGTATCTTACTGCTCAGAGTTCTCAATAATTATAACTTGTTTTTTTTAAATTACGTTTCTGCAGTCGTTAATCTATTACCTCATCAATCCCAAGCACCTTTCACTAGAGTATTATTTTTTATACAGCATCATAGGTATGCCTGTCATTTTAACAACAAGCAAGAGTATAGCATTTAGCTCTGGCAATCTAGTTACATTTCAGTTTGGAAAACTGAATCCTGCTTACCTGCAGTTGCATCTTAAAAACCATGTTGTGTTACTGTGTGCTGTTAAACACTTGCAGCATTCCACCCTAGAACTGGATTAAATGATTACTTGACTGGAGAGTTAGTGCCTTACAAATTGATTTTACTATGTGATCCTTCTGAATGGAAAGCATGTTATAAATTAAAAGGGCTAAATTGTGCCCCTGGACATGCGCTCACCCCGGTGGAGTCAGTGGAAACCTTGCAGTATACATCCAAGGCCCAAATTAGTTACCGAATTCAAATTCTGGCAAACCTTCTGCAAGCAGGTCTATAAATCCAACAGAAAGGGGATGTTTATTGCCCCATGGGGAAGGACCCTCCTGTAAATTGGTCACTGGAAGCTCTCTCCAGGAATATGTAGTAATGGATTGTGGGCAGACTGAGGAGTAGCTGGAATACAGCCACTGGGTCATCAACTAACTGTTGAATCAGTGGCGCCAAACCCTGCATAAGCTAGGCAGGCTATGACGACTGCTACTGCCATTCATAGTTAGGTGCAGAAGTTGCCATGAACTAGTTGCACAATAGCACCCTACCTCCTAGTTGTGGGGAAGAGAATTTCATCCTTCTCCATCTGCCATTACTTTGTCTCTCACAGATTTCATGTACTCATGGGCAATGTGAATTTCACCCTATCCTGCAAGTATATCTCAGGCCCCTGGTGGTGTTTGTAGAACAAGTATGGCACTGCAGTTAGGAAGATCACTATAACCACTGCCCTGGTTCACTGGGTTTATGAATGTAAATGGAACACGATTTGGAGAACCAAAGGAGAAAATGCAATAAGAAAAGGAAAGTGAAAAGGGGCTGTGAGGAAAGCATGTCATTTCTAAATGAAGGCTCTGTGCAAAGAAATTGAATCTTTTCACAGCCGAAAATGGATCTTAAATCTGGTGCCTTAGCTTGTTTCTGGTTCTGTAATAAAATAGTTTTCCTAATACCCTGTGACCTGAATTTCTCCCTGCTTTATGGGTGCTATTCCTTGACGTACAACCTGTATTTTCTCAAGTCAGCATTTGATGATGGATGTCAAAATACAGGCCATGTATTATGCATATAGCATTACTGATTTAAGGTGTTTACTTGTCAAATTGAAGAAATTCAAAAACGTCACATTCACTGAATCTGCACAGCTGTCACTTGTAGTTTTCCATGCCTTTAAATGAAAGTTCTGATAAAACAGTTTAGTTTTTCTTCACTTTATTTTGGTGGAAAAAAATAAACCGCATCTAAAATTTATGTTGGGTGGGAGGCAGGCTGCAAACAGGACATGTCCTGAAGGTTGGAATAAAGACTTTGTTGGTGGTGGATAGACAGATACAGACCCCAAATCCCTACATTTTCTGATTTTTCTTTTGCTGAAAATATTCCAGATTTCTTAGTTGTGTAAACAGCCAATTCAAATTAAGCACTGTCAGGGAAATAAAGTTGTGGATATTTCTCACATCTTCCAAAACCATCAAGGAAAAAAATATTAAGGCTCAGGATTATTTTTCATTCATGGAGAAAACAAAATCCCTTTAACATGCTTCCTGCATTTCATACAGAATGTACTGTGTGTGCAATGTGCAATTACAGAGCTCCTGACAGTCTGTGCCTAACAGAAATGCCACCTTTATTTCAATCTTCTAACACCATCCCAGGAAGACAAATATTTGAGAGGTTAGAGAGAGGTGGCTACAAATAGCTTTCTAGGGAGAGTGGAGGGAGTCATGCATTTACAGGCATATTACACTGAGTCTTCACATTTTCTTCTGAGTTGGCAGGAAGCTACCAACTAGTTCTACAATCTGAAGGGCCTGATTCATTGAAAAATGTGTAGTGGACACAGTGTTGGACTGAGAAGAAAAGCCTCTAGGGAAAGGAGAGAAGAGATGCCTTTGAGGATGGTCTGAACAGTGGTGTCTCATGCTAACACTGCCCACCACCAATGCCTCAAGGGCTTGTGCGGAGAAGATTAGCCTTTTCTACCCTCAAATCAATGTGAGGTTGGAATGCTTGCTGCCAGTCATGCTGAGCTGTAATTCTCCAGTGGCCCCAGCCACCTCAGTGCATGTACAGAGCTCGCTCATTGTCTGGTGCCACTTGAGCTGATGTCTCGCATCATGCCCCCTACTGCAGAACACGAAAGTATACAACACACAAACAGAGGAGTCAACAGATAGCAGCCCAATCCCAGCGTCCACGTCTCCAGAAATACCACTCCTGCCCCTTGCGAAGTCCTGAGCCAGGATTCTCAATCCATAATTAGTCTGCCAGCTCTTTTGAGTCTTGAGAGGGCTCCTTGGAAAATTCTGGGTAGGCCAGTGTGAATCAGAGCACGGCACAGATCTGTGATGCAGCAGGGAGTGGGTGAGGTATCATGTCAATAAAAGTTCTTGAATGGCTGTTACTCATACATGGGATTTGGCCATGATAGAGACTATCATACAGAAATTAACTGGGCATGCAGTCTGCTTTTTTCCATGGTGGCATAGTAGAACTGATTTAAATACAATGAATAAGGAGTACATTGAGTAAAGCTAAACACTCTCTCATACTCAGCACTTCCACCTGCCTTGAAGAAATCTATTTTTATAGTATTATCCGAATCACCATTTATGACTGGAATTGTATTGCTGTGCTTAAATTCCCCCGTGGGAATTTGTGCCTTTCAAATCTGTAGAAGGCATTGAGACGACTTCACCGCCCCTCACCATCACCATTCAGTTTTCTCTCCCTTTTACACAGGGGTGAAAGTAAGTTAGGCCACTTACCGGTATGGACCTGAGAGCGGAGACTCGGACGGAAGGGGGTGGGCTGGGGGTCAGCATCCCCCAACCAGCCCTTTCAGGCTGCCTGGCCTGTGCTGCTTGGGGCTCACGCTAGTGGCAGCAGCATCCGGAGCCCTGGGCCCTTTTAAATCGCCGGCCCCAGGGCAACTGCTCCCTTTGTCCCTCACCTCCCGGCCTGTCGGAGGCTGCGGGGGGAGGGCAATGGAGCAGGGACATTAAAGCGCTGCAGGGCCCTTTGTCGCGGCAGCACTTTAACGTTGCTGCACGCCCCCCCACCAATATGGGGGGGGAGGAACATTAAAGTGCTGCCACGGCAAACGACCATCTCACTTTTACCCCTGCTTTTACAAAGCCCATCCTCACAGGCCTTGTGTTGCTGGCAGCTTTCTTCCTAATGGCAGGGCACAGTTCATGCTGGAGTCTCCTGGAGGCTCACAAGAGTTAGAAGGGGAGAAGGCCTACAATAGCAAATCCATCTCCCTGCAGGGCTAGAATGGTCTCTTAGCAATATTTGGTGCATCAGAGTGTGTGTTAAATTGACATCACACTTGATCTTAGACAAAAGGCCAGAGTAGCTTCAGAACAAAACAGAGTTCTATCTCCCTTCCCAGAAGGGCAAGTGCAATAATTCCTACAGCTCTCCCAAGCTCTGCTAACTAAGGAGCACAGAGCTGAACTGGAGACCTGCTCCATGTGCCAAACTAGTGTTAGGACAACTGAGGGGCCAAAATTAGTGCAGTTAATATTTTAAAATATTTAAATCTAGTTAGATAGTGGTGATTATTACTTTCAAGAAAGGTGCAAACATCCAGGTAAGGGACTGACATCGCATTTTGAAGTAAGTGCTATACATTTATGAAAGGGTTCTCTGATAGCTCATGACTTTTATACTGCCAAAATTGAGTACGGGGCAGCCAGAAATACAGTATCAACTGATTCAGTAGCAGATGAATGTATGAATGACTTTAGCTGAGTGAACCAATTTGCATGCTGTGAGAAGGCAATGGAGTTACACCAGGAATAAATTTGACTTTGAGTGATTTTTTGAGGGGGTGGTGGGGCTTGGTGACATCTAGATGATTCAACTCTAGTCCAGGCAAGTAATGACAAAAGGTCAAAAATCTGTCTGTGGATCTCAAACATAAAGTTAGTCTGGGCAGAATTTGCCCAAAGTCTAATGACTGTTCAGCAATTTATAATGCAAAATTAGTTTGGCCTCATGGCTAGACAAATAACTGCTTTAAAAATACTGCCATAGCAAGGAGGAAATGGAGTTATTGAGCCTAACTCTTGCACTGCAACAATGGTGACATTAAGTGCACGTTTCTATTTTTCCTACTTTTTTTTGAAGCAGGGAGCCTTAAGTATATATCATATCAATGAATTTCCAGACCAACTTTTTGTGATGGTTTACGTAACTCATTGACAGATTCAACATTTACGTTGTAACTCCAGCTTAGCAAAATAATGTTCCTGGGTATTACTTTTTTATGTTTACAACCTGTTCAGTGACAGGTGTTCTTGCAGAGCTTGCAGGGACTCAGGTGGAGCATGCAAGCTGCATAAGGAGGCCCTTGCTCCACCCCAGACCATCACTTCACCTCCCATGTGGTTCTTCCACACTTTCTCTCTATGCCATCCTCTCCCCAAGTGTGTGCACCTCTCTCCTATTTATCTCCAGATGTCCTTCCCCTCTCTCCCATCCACCTGCCATATGTCAGTCTCGCTCCCCATTCCTTCCATGCTAATGCTTCCTGCTCTTTCTGACTCACTGTAGCCCTGAATGGAAGCCATGAGGATTCTGCAAGATCAGCATGGAATTTAATAATTCTATGGGCTTCATAATGCTTTTGGAAACTTCTTAAAAGTAACTAACTAAATCCTTCAGTGGTCTTTGCAGCTCCACCCTAAATCTTCTGAATCAGACCCATCAGCTCCTGAAAGCTGCAAACAAACATGGTGATTTAACAAGCCTTAGAATGCAGTGTGAGGCTTAAGTAAGGATGCTTATTACTAGTATTTTTTGAAATACTGATAGCAAGAAAAAAACCCTTTGGATTTTGTTTGCAGTTTTTTTGACAAGGATCACATTTTGCACTGAAAGTTTTAGCATGTTTTGATGTAAAAACTGCTGTTTCACAAGTTTAGCAGAAGTGCATTGGCTTTAATTGTTGCCAGCTCTTACAGCATAAACTGCCTGTAATATTGATAGGCTTGAGGGGCTGTATTTCAGCAATGCTGAATGTTAAGTAAAATAGTTTATAGCAGATTTCTACCTGTAGCTCTCTGAACAATAATCTACCACAGGAGATACATGCAATGTTAACATCTGTCGTCATTATTTGCATCAGTCTGAAATGACTTGTTACGTTCTTTTCTGTTTGCTTTGCAACTTGAAGTTCATCCTGTAACTGTCTGACATTCCTTCCTTAGGGTTTACACCACCAGGAATGGATAGGTCATCTCCAGACAACAGTCCAGTCCATGGTCTGTTACGTCAACCCTCAATCACAACAGGAGCCAACATACCTATTATAACAGAGCTAGGTAAGGAAAACAAAAATACTCCTTTCATGTCCATTCCCATATATTTTTCCATCTCCTTTTACAGGCCTCAGGAGAGTTACCTATTTCATAGCCAAAGACACCATGTTTACTCTTCAGTTAACTGTTTTGATTTACTCTTGCTGAGGAAACATTAGGGGAAACTTTCTACTTGGATAAATAACTAAGTTAGATCTTCCCTATGTGTGTTCACCTTGTGTGTTCTTGAACACACACTACATTAGTGTGTAGAGGTTGTTCTTAATGTATTGTACCAAGCAGGCAGGGGTCTTTGGGACAATCTCTTTTTTAAATAAAAGTTGTATAAGATGCCAGCAGACTTCCCTTCTGCATTTAAAAGGCTACTTGGTTAACCCTTCATGCTCCAAGACTTTTGCATAGTGACATGACACTTGTTACCCTTGAGAATGGGGCAGCTGGTTACCTGGGTATGATTTCCACTCTAGCTGTGGATATTCATGTTGTCAAGTTGTTGTGATGTGAAGTGCAGAAGCTTTCATGGCAAATAAAAACTTGATTTGTGGTCCTTTGTCCTTTTTATTTTTCAGTTTTATTTTTTTTAGAGCCTTACCTGTCTTACTCCCTTATTTTATTCTCTTTCTGTACTTTCTTTCCCCCCCCTAAATACTTTACTTATTAGCTAAGCCTGGCAAACTTCTGCCTTTGGTTTCAATCAGTCAGGAAAAAAACAGTGGAACCCACATACTAATGATAACTGAACTGGGTAAGAAGTGCCTTTTTCCTTCACATCACTATCTTCTTTTTTGTTGCGGGTGGTGTTGTTCCCACCATCATCAGCTTTTTCTTTATTTATCTGGCTGTATCAGAGGGGCTACCCTCATGGCACTGCTTTGAATGTGTTTTATTTGTGGTTTTAGTAGAAATTGACTGTCTTGTTCTGGCCTTTCTTAATGATTTCTTTTTCACGCAGCATCAGTAAACCTTTGATCACACTCTGACCTGCTGGCTGTTTCCATAGCATCTTCTCACCAATTCATTTTCTTTGGCCTGGGCCCCCCCTGCCCCCCCTCTCTCTTTTTATTTCAGTCTATTGTCTATTTGACTGACATGCCTTAACTCTCACAGGAAGTAAAAAAAATAAAAGATTTTTGAAAAAGAAACCCCAGTATCATACCTTCCCTTAAGCTGTTTGTTTTATTTTTATTTTTTTTTTGTGGGTAGACCTTTTCTCAGGTTCTGAAGCTAAAGCAGCTAAGCTTCTATGCTGCACTCTCTCAATAAAATGAGATTTCACAAGGGGCTCAGAACAGGGTTTGATTAGCATTTCCTGTGGTGCAGTGCTGTGCTCTTAAACCTACCCCCATCTAGCCAGGAGACCTTTCATAAAAATCATAGCAGGCTAACTTGCATCAGGAAGATAAAGATATATTGAGGCTTAAACTGCACTTGCAGAATTCACAGAAGATTTGGTGTAAGTTGGAAACTGACACTACGTACTGATAGAAAGTCTGTGTCAAAGTCAGGTATTAGTCTTACGAGTCTGCCAGACAGAAGTGGAAAAAGAGTACTGCTGTTTATAGTTCCTCTCCTCAGCTAGCAAATTAAACAAAGGCACAGTCTTTTCAAAAAGTGTATTTTGAAGTACAACAGGCTTTCAATGATATTTTGCTTAGGAGCCCAAGAATAAATTGACAGCCACTGGGCAAGATATAGTGTAGATGGAGCTATTTACCAGAATGAAATTCATCTACATCATATAATGTAAGCAGTGACTGTATATAGCTCTGAGAGATGTTGCTTTTTAGTGGTTATGGCTGGGATGAGGAATCAGGAATTGTATGTTCTATTCCCAACTCTGCTACTGACTCAGTTTGACCTTGGTTATGTCACAGCCAATTGGTGCCTTATTTTACCCATCTGTAAAATGGGGATAATAATGCTTATCTTCTTCACAGGACTGTAATATTATAGGCGTTGTTCATACTTGTAGAGCTTTTTGAGGCCCTTGCATGAACAGTGCAATACTTTACTAGTGGAAGATAGCTGTTGAATAACGGGTAGTCTGATCAAATAAAAGTAACTGTCTCAAGATGATAGTTCAGAATGGCAGGCATATTTCAAGATTGATCCAATTGAAGTCATGGCACTAGGATTTGGCTTCTTAGGAGCATCCTTGTCTACTAAAAAATAAACACAGGGAATTTCCTGTGAAAAGAAAAGAAAAGTATTCAAGATCCACATTATCAGATGCTGCAGAACTGATAATTTCTCAGACCTGGATGGGAACTGAAATTAAGTTGTCATTTAATTTTTAATAATTTCAAAAGCATTGTTGGTGACACAAATGATCAGTCTGCACTTTTATGACTGAGAAGTCCTAATATGGAAAAGAAATGACTTCATCAAATATCATTTGCTTGATAAGATTTCTATCAAGCTGTGTGGCATGAGGCAGGGGTGGGGAGATGAACTCTGGCAACTCAATGAGAATCTAAATATCAAATGTTACCTTGTTTGGTCTTTTCTGCAAAGCAACCAACTTCGTCACACTGCATGGAATAGAATTTGTGGCTAGGGCGGTGAGGCTATGGCTGAAACCATTTGAAACCATACTGTAGGATAGTAGTAGAATTGCAGTGTATTGCTTTTGTATGACAAGCTTGATGCAAGCTGAATGGAGAGCTTCCCTCTTTGGAGCTGCAATTGCATTAACACAGTTCCATCAGAAAAGAATCACACTAGCAGATGCCTTTGGGTTGAATCAGTGTTTTCGTGGACAAGGGTTATGTCACAAAGTGGACCTGACATTAACGGTTCACTGCATATCTGCGCAGCCCTACCCATTGTATCTTGCCTGTACGGAGGGAAAATGTATGTCAGCACCATGGTAAATGAGCAGGTGGTGCCAAGAAGGTCGTTTTTATGGCACAGGGATATTCCCCTGTCATACAAGCAAAATAAGGATCAACAGATTTTTAAGTGCATATTTTCACATCCACTTTGATTTCATTTTAAGTGATGTCAAAGACACGAGTCTGTGTTTCCAGACACATGCCGTTGCTTTTTCTTTCTGATTGTGTAGTATGTAAGGTCACATGCTGTGGGCCAAGAAGCATATTATGATATTTTTGTATTATTATTTTCAGTAAATGATTCAAACGTTCAGTTTTTGGACCAAGATGACGATGATGACCCAGACACAGAATTGTATCTTACACAGCCATTTGCATGTGGAACCGCATTCGCCGTCAGTGTACTGGACTCCCTCATGAGCGCTGTAAGCAAATCAGAACTCTCTCCCCCTTCCCCATCATACAGACCATGGGAGGCTGATGTTGTGTAGCAGCTCCATTGCCACCATGCAGCCTGAAGAACAAAATACCTTCCCTTAGACCTTCATCATTACTTTGGATGTAGACTGAGCCCCAGTTCCCCTCAAAGGTATTTAAGAGCATAACTCCTGTTGTCCGTTGGAGTTATGCGTGGAAATGCCTTTGAGGATCTGGATCGGAGCCTCTGTAGCAACAAATCTCTCAGACCATAGGATATGAATAGTGGCCTAAGTCTTCAAAAGCAACTGATGGTTTTGGATGGACACTATTTTCAGAAAGACTTGAAAGTCTGGTGGCTTGCAGCGGGGTGTCTCAAACTGGCCTTCCGAAAATGGAAGCACTCAAAATCACTAGTCACCCTTGGAAATATAGGGCATTATCTCTAAAATATGGAAATTGTCTTCTTGCATAACATAATTACCTTGGCAGTTCAGTGTTTTATACATTTTACAGCTTCTAATTATTTTTTGTACTCCTTTATCCATAAAGTGATAGTTCATAGTGACAGGTAACAAACAAAAGGTTTGGATGTTTAGATCAAACTGGAGGACGGAAACTTGGATGCTTCTGGAAAGCTTAATTAAACCGGCTGACCCTCTTGGGTCTGCAAAAGTGGACTGGAAATCAGTGGGAATGGGATTTCTTGAAAGAGTGGATACATCACAGTTCTGGGTCTGAATTTGCACAACAGCGTGCTGTCAGGTTATTCCAATATTTCTGCTTGTATCTGGGACCAAGAATGCAAAAATATAAGAAATTGACATGGGTGTTTTGTTTTTAACCAATTTCAAACCTTGAAACAGGTTTATAAAAGGTTTAGTTTGAGTTACAGTGGAGTTCAAATAAGTAGCTATTTTGCCGAAGCCAGTTTTTGGCCATCCATAGCAAATAAATAGTCGTCTTTTGTTTTATTTTGAAAACAGGCAGAGAATACTCCCTCAATATATACAGTCTCTACTATAACCTAGAGTGGGTCCATTTTTAACTGGTTTAGGCACTCGATTAAAGGACTTCCATTTAAAAACTTTGTACTCTTTATGTGCTAGCAGATTAATGTTGGAGCAACTTTCTGCAAACGGACCAAATGGAAAGCAAGCAGTCTAGGGAGTTTTATAGAAACACTGGGAAACTAACACTAGCAATTTACAGATTGATACTTTTCAATGGAAATAGACCTCTCGGGGTAGATGACTAAGATGCAAGAAAGATGTAATTAATGGAGGAGAATATGAAATGTTGTTTATGATAAGCTCCATTAAGCAGGCATGTTATATTATACCTCTGATTTTAAAGTGTTCAAATGAGTACCACTTTGGAGACCTTGTTTACTCCTGATTATCCTAACTTCAGCTGTTTCAGAAGACTCTTTTGTTGCAGTATCAGCTGTTATAATATGAATACTTTGTAAATTATGTTTTTTAATAGTGCCTTTCATGATCCTGATCAGGGGTCTGTTAAAAAAAAAGTTAGTTTCTAGCCTTGATTTAAAAATAAATTTAAACAGATCAAACTCACTTACAGCCTCCTGATTTACATGTGATAAAGACAGTCTGTCCATGTGAAAGGCAGCTTGTGCACATAAACTGATATTTACCTGTGTGCACATAAAATCTTTTTTGTGAGTAAAAATGACTGCATGCCGAAAGCTGTAGCTGCAAACTTAGGGGCTGGTTGAGAGTCTTTTGTAAAGCTGAACGTAAACTTTCAGACTATCCCATTGAATTTAGTTTCATGACACTGGAGATCAGTTGGCTTAAGCCCCAATACTAGAGATAGGCAGGCAAACCAATATTTTATTTTTAACAAAAGCCAACTCTATCCTTCACCTAAAAGTGAAACCAAACTTTTGATGGTTCAAAAAAGTTCAGTTAATCTTTTTTTTAAAACTTTCTACTACACTTCTGTCCATTCCAGCCACAGCTTGAGACAGATGTAATCTATCCTCATGGTATTTTATTCCAATAAGGAAGTAACGGTAATCTTATGAGATACCTTGTTCTTGTGAGTCATCAGCCAAATTTTGCAGACTTGACACATTTAGAAAGTCCAGATAAACCATCACTAATAAAAAATTTTATGGGTAAAAGGTTTAGCGTTTCCATGTAATACATTGGATCTTTTAAATATGAAGGTCGCAAACTGGCATTTTGAAAGCTGTTCACCTTACCAGACTAAGAAGATTCCTGAATGAAACTGAATTTTAGTATTAGGAGGACACTGATGAGTTCTATCATAATTAAAAGCAGTTAATCAGACGCTAGAATGAAAATACGATTGACTTTTGGCTTCCATTGTCTAGAAAGCTCTCATTTTCAGACAACATTTAAACATCAGGTCCATTTAGGTTTCACTAATTTCTTTTCTTCTGTAGCTCCCTTCCCAAAATTGCCATTTAATCAGGTGCCTAAGCATCCACATCCAAAGACTGTCTCATAATTCAACCCCTGCTGTTTGTTGCTTCACTTATTGAAAGGCTAATCCTTCTATTTATTACAGGCATTCCCAGAGTAACAGATAGCAATGTTGCAGACACGATGCCATTGCTTTATTGTGAAAACACTAGAAAGATAAATTATAAGAGAATAATTGTGTTTATGCTTAGATAACTCACAATGGACTATTACAATTTAGAAACATTTCCTTTGAGCACAGTCAGTTTATTCTTCACAAAGTAAATGTGACTATTTTCCCTTCTAAATATCTAGCTACCAATGACATATCTGTTCACGAACTCTGTCTTCTTTCTTCTGCAAAGATTCTTTGTCAAACTTCATTCATTCTTAAGTGGTAAAACAATATGCTGGGTAACCACCATCTGAAGTCAGGGAAATGATTGTGATGCCAGAAATAGAGAATTCTGATTTAGAGTGAATCCCTGTTTCTTTTCCTAGATTAGTATTTCTTCTATTAGAATTATTTGCCATACCAATGCTGTCTCCACTTCCCACTGTGGGCAAGGTCACTCTCTCCTCCACTCCTGGAAGGCTTTCCACTTTTCAAGCTATAGGGTCGAAAAGGAACTCTCCCTCCTCTGCCTAACTGTCAGATGGGTGAGGTGTCCATCTTTCCTTTTTTCCTATGCCTCTATTGGGGTGATGGGAAGAAGAGATGCTCCACATTTTTTTTCTCTACCCAAAAAAACAGCATCCTGTCATTTCCCACACCACCTGATCCTCTGGCTCGGCAGTATCCACTTTGTCTGGCAGTTTGCTTTTTGTGACCCGACCTCTACTTGTACTGCCTGAATTCAAGCATTGATCCAAAATATTCTACAGGATTGTGGGGACCAGCATGAGTCATACTTTCACTACACCAGCAATTCTGTACAAGGGAAGTCCTTTATCACGTGCCAACTCACTTTGAGACTTGAGTAGGGTCTTCAGAATTACATCAACTATATTGATTCAATTACTAAGTTGACTACTAAATTGACTGCAACTAAATCTATGGGGAAAGCCCATAAAGTTAGTAGGTCTGTAATTGCTGTTTGTTGTGTAGCATGGTTGGGCAAAAACTATATTAGCAGGAGAGAGGCTGGGATTAGCAGAGGAATAGTAAAGGAGGTTACAGGAGGTCCACGCTGTTTTCTCCCACTGTGCCCTTTGCTGTGAAGTTTTTCATTGTGAAAGGGGGAAGTAATGCCCCTTTTTTTAGTTGCTTTTTAGAATTAAATTTTACTCCTTGATCTCTGCAGAATATAATTAAATTCTTAGTAACGCAAACCCACTGCAGTGGGTGCAACACGTGTATGTGAACGGCTCACATTCTCCTCACTTACCCAGTGGAAGTCTGGCATATGATGTAAATGGAATTAATGCCAGTGTAAAACAGGGATTAAATAAGAGAGCAAAAAGGCCCATCCATCTGCATTTCTTTCTCATCTGTAGCAACAATGGAATTATGCACAAGATGACTTCATTTATAGCTACAAAATATATAGCTCCTCCATACGCTAATCCTGCCTGCGCAGGTTTCTTAGCATCTTCAGCAAACATGGGGTGGGCAGACAAGAATGGTTTGGTTATCGATAATAAGGAAGTACTTTTTACTTAAGACTTATGCTAAACAGAGAAATGGGTCTGTAGCAAGGTGCGACTCACCAGTGCGGCGCCTCCTACTGGTTGTCCTGGGAATTAGCTCTTTACCAGCCTTTGAGCACCCTCTGCTGGCCACCTGCCTCAGGTCCCCTGCTTCACCATGTCCCTCCCAGAACCTGAGTGCCCCTTTACCTTGGGATTCTTCCCCAGCAGTACCCGCACACTCCAGGTCTCCCTCCCAGGCGAACCCCAACCCTCTATACCGGGGTAGGCAACCTATGGCACGCATGCCGAAGGCGGCACGTGAGCTGATTTTCAGTGGCACTCACACTGCCTGGTTCCTGGCCACCAGTCTGCGGGGCTCTGCATTTTAATTTAATTTTAAATGAAGCTTCTTAAACATTTTAAAATCCTTATTTATTTTACACGCAACAATAGTTTAGTTGTATATTATAGACTTATAGAAAGAGACCTTCTAAAAATGTTAAAATGCATTACCGGCACGCGAAACCTTAAATTAGAGTGAATAAATGAAGACTTGGCACACCACTTCTGAAAGGTTGCCGAACCCTGCTCTATACCCACCTTGTCTCAGTGGCTTCTGCCAGTCATCACCTAGCCCCGTTTCATTGGGGCCAGACTGTAATCTCTAATGAACACTCATCATTAGCAAGGGGGCTGGACCTGCTGCCTTTCCCTGCAGCCCCAGTACCTCCCTAGGCATTCTTGTCAGGCCTCAGCTCAGCCTGCCTTTTCGCCAGCACTGCTCTGTCCAAGGTAACCTTTGCTCCTCTAGGCAGCTAGGTCCATCTCTGTCCACACCTAGAGAGAGAGAGACTCTGACCCAGCACCTCCCTTAGGCCTTCTTATATTCCCAACCCGGCCCTGATTGGCTCCCGGGGCAGCCCTTTCCTACGGCTGTTTTTAACATCTTCCACACCAGAGCAGGGTGACTGTCCCGCCAAAGGGTCCCATCCCAAACTCCTGGGCATTTCACCTGATACGGATTTTGAGTATGATAATAGCTATTCTTAAACAAGGCTGCCGAACCTTTACTATGTCTCTGGAATAGACATCAGCCTCTGCTAGAGTTTTTCATTATATTTTGTTCTAAGTATTTGATTTGCCTTAAACATCTACAAACAAATACAAATGAATGGAAAGCTATATACATACATTTTGCTGTAAATAAGCATATTGTGAGAACATGCTTTGATTAACAGGGGCAGCCCCACTACAAGAAGAGCAGTGTAAGTTGGTTAGAAAGCCAAGGTTGCAAATAACCTCTCAGACACAGTGCATTTAACAAAGCTTTACACTTGTGGATGAGGTATATATGCTAAGATTTTCAAAAATCACGAGACTTAAGATATCTTAAAGGAATCTGGAAATCAGGCCCCCTCTGAGATGAGCCAAACTGAGCACCCAAAATCACTAGTGACTTTTGAAAGTCTTGGCCATTGTCTGTAGTTCTAGAAGGCAAAAGAAAGTGCAGGATGCAAAAATGCCGCTTGCCCTAACAAGCATCTTTTATCGCTGTGAAGTGATTCCCAGACATCTTGATTCTGGTTGGCATTCATTTTGCTAATAAGGCTACAAAAAATACTCCCATACAGAGCTTCCAGTGCTTTAGCATCATTTCTATACATACCGCTGGTAGCGGCATTGGTGTAGCTTCATCAGTACAAAAGCGCCTATTCAGAGCCAGATCATGAGACTTAACTTTGAATTTCCTGGCATCTATTGGCTCTCTGTTAGAACCTTAATTTTTTTAAAAAAATGTATTCTATTAACATCAGTCCTTTTTTCCTTATACAAACAGAAAGATCACATGGGGGCAGGGAGGGGTGAAGAGTTAGAGGCAACTTTGCAGTAGAACCCCCGAGGTCCTTTACAATCTCATTTATTCAGAAAAGGAAATTGTTTTAACTTATGAGATGGACATTTTGAAACGTAAGACTTTTCTATTTTTGTATCCTGCCATTCAGAAGGATTAGCAGGTAGTAAAACATCCCCTTAGACTCACAATATCCCTTAATAGTCTGGGTGGTATTTTTAAAATGTAGTATAATATAAAACATTGTTCTTTCACCTTTGCTTTGGACCTCTCCCAAGGGCCTGTTCAGGATTTGGTTAATGAGTTTAGCTCTGTAATTCCCCATATATGGATATGCATTCACTTGAAACAAATGCTATTCATTTGACAGAATGCATCATTTAAGGAAAAACAAGCAAGTTAAAATATCTGCCTGAAATGGAAGCGAAATAACTATTATATTTTTTTCCTTTAAAAAAAAATCACCAAAGTAGCAAACATAAAAAAATGGCAGCTATGACATGGAAAATGACAATTTTAGAGTAGTTATAAACGAAAGGCAAAATGTCATTAAAGTTAAAGCAATGTTATTAAAAGATGTGTTAATTTTCAGTTAAATTTTCTGTAAAAGCCCAATTAGTTTAAAAGGCTTGACAGCATTAACTGCAAAACATAAGCTTTGGTAATTATGCTTTTACAAACTGGAAAGCAGTCCCAGAACACTTACACTCAAAACCAGCTGCAACAGAATTCAGTTGCATGGGCTAGATGGCACTGCTAGCTCAGATATCCATTTGCTTGTCAATTATACATGGTGTAGCATCTATGATGCATTTCCTTTTCTCATTACTCAGCACTGTGTCCAGTGCATGTTCTCAGACTGCTATAATAATGTTATCACGACACCCAATGCAGGGTACTGTTAGTAATAGCAGCAGAAAAGTGTTTTTCAGTGATGATTAACAAAAGGAATTTGCATTTCTTACTGAAAAGTAGCCTGTTACTTTTGAATGCTACAGCACTGTTCCAACAACATTCAACACATTGTTCCCATACAAGTACTGGCATATCCAGGTCTTGTATCTATGCTCAGAGTGAGCAAATCACACTCACATTACTTTTTAGTGTATTATTATTTCAAAGGAAGTGGAGATCAGCCAGGCCAGATTTTTTTTTAACCCTTTAGCTTCTGATTCTATGAGGTGACGCGTGCTCCATAGTGGAAAGGTTTGAAGGAGGGCCTGCGACTCATGGGAGTTGAGAGGATGCAAGCTTAGGCAGTGTTAACAATCTCTAACCATCCAGAAGGCATGCTAGACTCCTGTTCACCTAGGATGTTTTCTGCTTGGTGGCAGGACAGGAGGAGCCCATTCTCAAAATTAAAATATTTTTATTCAACGACAGCAGCATAAAAAAAACTGCACTCATCTATCAGATTAAATGATAACAACCACATCAGTCATGGTGTGAAACCCAAAGTAAACTATTGTTCCAAGATAAGATAAATGTCTTAGCTTTGCCTTGACATTTGTCTAGCAGTGGGAGACCATTCTCCTGTGACAGCATTCTGTTCCATTGACAGGGGGCCTAATTCCCCTCTGAATTGGATCAATTTTACACCACTGTAAATCCATTGAGTCCCATGGGCTTGCTCCTGGGATCGGAATAAGGCCTATTATTTCTTACTTTGACACATTTAATGATTTTGTGACAGGTGCAATACTTAATATATTCTTTTGCCATTGCTTCACGGTTTAGTTATTTAGTGAAATGAATGTTGTGTTCTCAGCCTAATGTCATCAGTTCCTCCCTCGCCTCCCCAGTCATCTTTTCTCAGAATTAAATATTCCCAGGTTTTTTTAAATCCTTTCCTCAAAAGTCCAGCTTTCTAGACCTGGTATCATTCTTGTAGCTATCCTCTCGACGCTCTTCAATTTGCCTCTCCCCTTTCTTAAAGTGTGGTGCCTAGAACTGGACACAGTGCTGTAGCTGAGGCTTCACCAGTGCCAAGTAGAGTAGAACTAACACCTCCCATGTCTCACATGTGACTCTCCTAGAACTATATTACTCTTTTCAGCAGCTGCATCACATTGTTGGATCATAGAAAATTTGTGATCCACGAGAATCCCCACGTCCTTTTCAGCAGTAGTATCACTAGCCAGTTATTCCCCATTTTGTAGATGTGCATTTGATTTTTCCTTCCTAAGTTTAAGACTTGTCTTTTACTGAACATCATCTTGTTGATTTCAGACCAATTTGTCAAGGTCATTTTTTACTTCTCATCCTGTCCTCCAAATTGCTTGCAACTCCTTCCAGCTTGGTGTCATCTGTGAACTTTATAAGTATAATGACCACGTTATTATTCACATAATTAATGAAAATATTGACTAGTACCACATCCAGGACAGACCCCAGCAGGACCCCCATCAATACAACTTCCCCACCTCCCAATTTGTCAGTAAACCCTTGATAGCTACTCTTTGGTCTTTGAGCCAGTTCTTCACCCATCTTATAGAAATTACATCTAGCCTGCATTTGCTAGTTTGCTTAAGTGTGTGTCATGTTGGACCATGGCAAAGGCCTTAATAAAATCAAGAGCTATTATGCCTACTGCTTCCCCGCATTCATTAGGCCAGTAACCCTCTCAAAGATGGAAAATTGGTTGGTTTGGCATATTTTGTTCTTGACAAAGTCATGTTGGCTATGCCTTATAATCCTATTATCCTCTAGGTGCTTACAAACTGATTGTTTAAAAAGTCGCTCCAATATCTTTCCAGGTATCAGCGTTAAGCTGACTGGTCTATAATTTCCCCAGTCCCTTTTTTAAAAGCTAGGTGCATATTTGCCCTTCTCCAGTCCTCTAGGACCTCACGTCTTTCAAAGAGTTGCTAATGGTTCGGAGATTACCTCAGCTAGTTTTTTAAGTACTCTAGGGTGAATTTCACCAGGCCCTCCCAATCCGAATACATCTAAATGTTCTTTAACCTGTTCTTTCCCCATTTGTGAGTCTTCCTCCTTGTTGTTAAGGTCCCCATTACCCTTTATAGTAATGACTGAAGCAAAGTAAGCATTAAACACCTCAGTCTTTAGTTATGAGCGCTCCTTAAGTAGTGGACCTACACTTTTCTTGGTCTTTCTCCTAATGTATTGCTTTTTATGTCCCTTGATAGGTGTAATTCATTTTGTGCTTTAGACTTTCTGATTTTGTCCCTAAATGCTTGTGCTATTCTTTTGTAACCAGCCTTAGCAAATTGTCCATATTGACACTTTTATAGGGATCCTGATGGAGACATGTTGGTTTCTTCCTTCATACCTGGAGCATTTGGCTTTAATAAGAAACTGCCAGCTCTCCTCAGCTCCTTTTTCTCTTACATTTTCTTCCCATGGGACCTTAGCTAGCAGTTAGTCTGAAGGCTGTTGTCCTTATTCTGCTGCTCTAATGCCTTCCTGTCCTTAAATTCATTTTATGGTCACTTTCACCCAAATTGTCTTCAACTTTCAGATTTGCAACCAGTTTCTTCCTAGTCAGAATCAAGTCTAAAGTGGCTGCCCACTTGGTTACTTCTGAAGCAAGAAGTTGTCCCCAGCACATTCCAAGAACTTACTGGCCATTTTGTGTTTTGGCATCTTACTTTTCCATCAGAAGTTCCCCATTACTACCCAGTCTCGTGTGTTGGAAATTTCTGTTGTTTGTTCTAGTAATGCTTCATCCACCTCCTATGCTGGTGATCTATCATAGGCCCTTATCATGATGTCTTGCTTGTTTTCCTCACACACATTCTTGGGTTTGCCTCTCGCCTCCTTCTGGCCATCAGAACAAGTGAATGTATTTGTGATGTATAATGCAACCTCTTCCCTTACTGTCCTTCCTGAACAAGCTGTACCCTCTAACCCTCTAATTATCCCACCAATTCTCAGTGATACCAACTGAGTCATAATTTATCATATGTACTAATACTATCACTATAATCCTATCATTCAGGATTTTCCTCCTCCCTCCCCTCCCCCCGATATTCTCCTTTGCTTCTGATTACTCATAATCATACCCCCTTGGAAGTGATCATAAAATGTCCTTCGTTGTTTCCAATTTTTAAACATTTAAGTATATGCTCCACTTCCCCTTAGATTAGTAAACAAATATCACATTTAGGGGCAATTCTGATCAATCAGGTAAATACATGCATACAGTAGGCAAAGCACAGTAATACTTGTCTAGGAGTATATAATTACTAGAAGGATAAATCTGGTTATTTTGTTCCACTAGATAGATGGTATTTATCTAGACTGGATTTTTTTGTAATTTGGACAACACATGTGAGTATAAAACAGCAGGGGCCTGAAGTCATGAAAATGAAGATTTCATAGCAATCACAACTCACTATTGAGAAGAAAAAAAATGTTCATGGTAGTCAAATCTGAACAATAAAACTGAGATTATGAGAGTCCAAGAGAAATGCAGAGGGTAATGAGGATAAGGCACTGGTCTGGAAGCTAACTAACTCTACTCTCTGACCTGCTGTGTGACCTAAGACAAGTCACTTCACCTCTATGTGTCTCTGTTTCCCTATCAGTGGAATGTAAACAGTGATGCTTCACTGTCTTTGTAGTAAGCACTGAGATCTGTGGATGAAAAGTACAATTTGAGGACTAAGTATTAATAGCCATCTGGTCTAATTTCCACAGTAGGCAATAAGGCAAGTCCTTTGCCCCCAAGAGATTTATATTAATCTTTTTCTCCTAATCTGCTTCTTTATGTGCAAGTTTTCTAAAAACACATGACATCAGTAGGATTGGAAGTAATAGTGGCTGATTTTTGGGGGTGGTCATTTTTTGTGTATTCTGTTTTTAAACAGTGCATGTTGTCAGTACACATTGTATAGTGTAGATATTTAACTGAGTATCTTTGAACTAGACCAGTATACTTTTAAATGAACTTGAAAATCATTCATCTGGCATTAAATTAATATTTAAAATGCCCATTGTTTGCCTGACAGACAATGCTACAGATGCTGGCAAAATGTCAGTGTGGAGTAAATCTTCCCTAATAAACCACACTTACCCTATACCCTAGAGTTTTTTAAAAGGACCACCAGGATCCCAAACTCATCATACATTTATCTGGAATGAACTCAAAATGTTTAATTGATACATGCTTATGTCTGAACACTGTCAAGTCTCGTAATAAGATGTTTAGTGCAATACATCGGTTAGACTGCTAGAGTCCAGCCACAGTAATAAGTAATGACATTTGCAGCACAAAGGCAGCTCCCCAACGAATTGGTGACAAGTATAAAAAGGCAATCCAGCCCATGTACGCTTTAAATGTGGTCTGAATTTTACAATTACATGTCCTAAAGCCTGTTATTAGACATGAAGGCAATGAGAAGGAAAGCAGTCATTGCATCACTACTAACACCAATTATAGGAAACATAAATCATTCAAATTTTTGTTCTTTAATAAAAATCAGCCTGAATTGGTGTTTAAAAGGCAGGATCTAGTGTAGGAGCCTAATGGGATAGAAGAAAATAGAGTAATTGGAGGCTGCTGTCTTTTCATTTTCTATGTAAAATTATTTGAAGAGACAGCCAAGAACTTTAAACAGCAGAAACCCAGAAAAGTTGTAATTTGGATGTCTTCAGTTGTGACTTTAATGGTGTTTGCTTAAAGAGCTTTCTTTTATCTCTGCAGACATACTTCAATGACAATATCCTCACACTGATACGGACGTTGGTAACAGGAGGAGCCACACCAGAGCTGGAAGCGCTGATTGCTGAGGAGAATGCACTGAGAGGAGGCTACAGCACGCCCCAGACACTTGCAAACAGGGACAGGTGTCGAGTTGCTCAGTTGGCTTTGTATGATGGGCCATTTGCAGACCTAGGGGTAAGATCAAAGTAATATCAAGGCAGCCGTTCCGTAACTGTTTCATTGTCTGCTGAATTTTTTAAAAATCATTTCCATAACAATGAACATGGTGTTCCTCTTTTTTAATTTCTCCCCTGAAAGCCATGGAGTCCTCTTGAAATTTTGGGCAGATCTGGTGATACATTGCTGTTCTGAGTACCAAACTACCCTTACCCTGATTAAGAAGCGGCTATGCAGGCTGAAACCAGAAACGACAATATAAAAGATATAGTTTCTGTAAGGAGTTCCTCAGGTCCCTTCAGTGGCAGCATCCTCCAAATCTACTCTGCTAAATTTTTTTCAGGAAGATGCTAAAATTGCTTCATAGAGCCAGTCCCATTAAAAAAACCAAACCTGTAGTTCTCCACAGTGTCCAAAGGAATGGGTGAGACGGTTTGGATAAAATAAGAGCTGACCCGAAACCCTCTTTCTAAAGGTGAACTAAACCTGAATCTTTGTGGTGATTTGATAGGGTTATTAGCACTTTTTTTTGTGTGTGTGCCCCTGAACTTCCTGGTTTTTGCTAAGACCATAAACGTTATCTTGAATATACAGCAGGGAAGATTATATTGTGTTGTTTTCCAACCTGTCTGAAATCCATACATGCAAAAAATCATGTGAGAACCTCTTTCTGATTTTCCCAGCCCAATACCCAAAATTTAAAAAGTTCTGAGTTTCAGTAAGCATCTAGACATTTATTTGAACCAAACCAAATTGCTGTATCTTATAAATCTTGCTCATGCTTTTCCGGAACATCCATTTCACCATTTATGGTGTTACAGGGTTGACCTTCATTATAAATTAATCAGATTTTCTCTGATTTCATGGAACACAATACTCCATTCTCTATGATCAGAACTGGTAAATGCAATCTTAAATCAATGGACAGGCTACAAAATTACACACACACAGCCAATCACCCTTATTTACTGCAAAAAGTCAAAGGAAGATTAAAAAAAAGATTTTTAAACTTGATCATCTTGATAGGATGAACAGATCCTTAACTTGGATACTCAGATTAACATTTAGGCAAGTAAAACAGCATTTTCTGCCAGAGTATTGATACTTGGGTAGTTAATTTCAGCCTACCTTTAATACCCACAAAATAACAATTAAAGTTATTTTTGTAATTTCCCTTATACAAATTCTCGAGTTGCTGCTATTGTGTTCCAACTGACTACATTTCACTGTTGGGTGAATAAGCCCCATTAGTGTGTGGGTCATAGTCATACTGTTGCATTGGCCAGCTGTCTGAAACATTCATTAATTTGGTCAAAATACTAATTCTTCTTGAACATTTAATAAAATAACTAGAGCTACTAGGCAAAGGAAAGATGTGAACAAATTGGAGAAAGTCCAGAGCATAGCAACAAAAATGATTAAAGTTCTAGAAAACATGACCTATAAAGGAAGATTGAAAACGTTAGGTTATTTTAGTGTGGAGAAGAGAAGACTGAGGGAGGACATAACAGTTTTTAAGTACACAAAAGGTTGTTACAAGGAGGAGGCAAAAAAAATGTTTTTCTTGTCATAGCCTCACAGGTTAAAAAGCAATGGGCTCAAATTGCAGCAAGGGCAGTTTATGTTGGACATTAGGAAAAACTTCCTGTCAGGGCAGTTAAGCATTGGGAAAAATTGCCTAGGGAGGTTGTGGAATCTCTTTCATTGGAGATTTTTTTAAGAGCAGGTTAGACAAACACTTGTCAGGGATGGTCTAGAAGATAATACTTATTCCTGCCTTGAATGCTGGGGACTGGACTAGAAGACCACTCGAGGTCTCTTCCAGTCCTACAATTCTATGATTTAATGGTCAAATGTTTGAAAGTGGGGATCAGGCCTTTGACCAAATGCTGCAGCATTCAGCTAAAAGTTGGCCATTAAATTAAGTAACCTAAACATATCTTATTTTCTACTAGAGAACATCTTTCACTCAGTAACTACAAATATTGTTGCAGCTCCAGCTCTACATTAAGCTAACTTCCCCAGGAAGGTTACATTAGATAAGATAAAGAATAGTTTTTAGAAGAGATGTAAACTCTTAAACTTCTGGGCATAAGACAGACACTAATGGATGGATTAGGAACTTCTGCAATAATCAAGTTATTCTATCACAGTCCACCATACACCTTCCCTTGGGAGCACCAGAGATAGGCTACTGGACAAGACAGACCCCTTGTCTTATGCAGTATTGCAATTGAGATGTTATATTCTGAGAGTTCCAAGACACTGGGATTCCATGGCTGTTTGACAAAATTGAATGAATTTGACATCATAACTGTAGTGTAATTTTACTAAAAACACATATGCAATAGTTTTTATATGAATATTTTAGCTGCAGCCAATATTGTGTCATCTGATGCAACAGAACTGTGGTTTGTGTAAGTCACAGTACAGTGTTATAAACAGGGTCTTCATTCATAGGAGTCCTGAGTTCTGTTCTAAGCTATGCCACTGTCTCCACATGGGAGAATCTACAACAATCAGTGAACTCATCTGTAGAATGGGTACACTAATTACTTAAACTCACCCTATCTGTATTAGAAGTGCAATTAATATCACAAGATAACAGGAAAACACTGCGTTAGGTTTTGGAGGCTCAACTGTTTATCCTGCCTCCGTATAACTGCCCTTAACTAGCACCCTTCACTCATAGCTCTCGAAATGTAGACACGCAAACTGGAAAGAATTAATACCAATTCTCAATATGGTACTGAGCTTGAACTTCAGCTGGAGTGCATCAGTTGAGCTAAGCCAATTTACAGTAGCTGAAATCTGCCCCATCATTGTCTGAGAGCAAATGAATTATATCTACCCAAATGAAGCTTAATTGTTAACTCTTGATAATCCAATGGATTACTTATGAAAGTAACAGACTTTTAAAAGGACGACTATTTTATTAGAGCCAATTAATTCAGTATTTCAAACCAGAACTTGTGGGGGGAAATTTTCACCTTCATCTCCATCATCTACAAATTATGCTTTTTGCCAGGTTCTCAAGCAGCACCACTTTGCTCTCTATACTGATTTTCTTTCACAACATGCATACTTTCAAAATTGAAGCAAAAAAGTCACATATTCTTAATTATCATTTTATTGAGACCATGTTTCTCTCAAATGAGGGAACATCTATTCTCTGTCCCCAAATCCTATTCTTCCAGTTAAAATCAGAGTCACTGATTGCAAGTTCCCATCAAATAAAATCACTGGATAACAACATCCTATACATATAGTTTTGCAATTCAACATTTAGATTAGGGATTTTCTTGACTAATTGTTTCTCATCTGTGACAGGTAAACAACAGATTGTGATTCTGTGCCAAGGTGTGAAACAGACTGAAAATTACCCCCCTCCCTTTGTTTTGTCTCCTAGGATGGTGGCTGTTATGGAGATCTGTTTTGTAAAGCACTGAAAACATACAATATGCTTTGTTTTGGAATTTATCGATTGAGGGATGCACATCTAAGCACACCTAGCCAATGCACTAAACGGTATGTCTAGACGTTTACTTCATTCTTCCTGCTGTGGACAATCCAGATTCCTTTTACAGGGCACAAATATGTTTAAACAGTTTTTGCCATTCCCCAACCATTTTCTGTATCACTGTGACACAAATACCTCTTCCAATTCTTTGGTGAGCCTTAGTGGAACTCTAATCAATCAATTCAAGTCATACCATAGAATATTGTTTTATTTGACAAAAATGAAGTCTCAGTGTAGCCCTGGTGGTTACGGTAATATCTTTTATTGGCCCAACGTCTGTTGGTGAAAGAGAAATGCTTTTGAGCTGTTCTAATGACATGGTAATTTAAATGCTCTGCTCAGATAGCACCATATCTTTAATTGCATCCTTACGTAGTCTCATTTATGATAACCCAAGATATTTTTCTTACAATTTGGGGGTGGGGGGAAGAGACAGACTTTACTGTTTGCCATATTTAATCAGCAGTAAATTAGTGTCATTAATATAGTCCTGTTGATGTTCTAACCTGCTTTATTACATAAATTTAACCTCTTCTGTACTTAGATAATAATAGCCACAGTTTTCTCTGTGATGGGGCTCAGACTGTGAGAAGCACTGTTCTCAGAGCAATATCATATTGCATAGCCAACATCCTCAGTAAAACTTTCCCACTGGTTTCCTATTTGGGCTAGGTTCATTTTCTCATCATTGCCTTCAGTTAATGGATCAAGACTTGGTTTCTGCGCAATGAAAAACATACAGATCCCCATCTTAATGCCATATTCTGATTGCACAGAAGTCGTCAAGACAACATTTCCATGGGCTTCAGTGGGAGCAGGATCTGGGCCAATGTATGCATCAAAGAGGACCATAGTCACTTAGACCACTACATCATCTGGCCATCAGTTTGCTATGCTTCTATGAGTAGAGGGTTTTACTTTACTAGATGATAACAACATCACACAAACCCCACTGTAACAGGCTCTAATCTGCTCATTCACACGCTGCAGAAAGACTCACAACTGAATGGGTATGGCAAATAAGCAACCCTCTCTGAGGTGGTTCCTCCAAGTTTGGACTTGGGACATCTCGGATAGAGCAGTGCAGTGAAACTTTGGTTGTCACTTTGCTAGCTATTCTGTGGATCAGGCAGATACTTCAGTCTCCAAGACTGCCAAGGCAGATCTCTCATAAGCACTAAATTCACTTGGAGAAAAAACAAATGGTAAGGCCAAATTGTGGCATTCTTGATCAGTTTGTAATGATTTCTTACATAAGCAAAAAATTCCCATTGACTTACTCACATAAATGCTTACTGAATAGTTGTGGACTGAGTAAGGCGTCAATCTACGATTATCAGTGATGTAAAAGAAAAAACATAATTCTGCTCTTGGATACAGTGTGGGGCCTCCCTTCTGAAGTCAGTGAGCACCACATGCGTGCAGAATTTAATTGAGAGCGTTTCTAAGCTACCCTGGCCTTGCACGGAGTTGTTTGACATTGTGTCTTCAGGTTAACTGGCAGTTTTTGTTTACATCTGCAAATGTAGGTGTTGTTTTTCTTGCATTTATAAATGTGCCTCGAGATCATGGAGACAATGTTTAGCCTTACTGCAGTGTTTATGAATTTATTTTTCAAACATTGCATATACACATTCAAAGAACATCTTTTTTCCCCCTGTAGTGCTCCTTGACAGTACTTAAATAGCCCACCATGGACCACACTTAATTTTTTTAATGTTTTTGCTAGTGCATTACTGCTGGTTCTTGAGGATGCTAGACTTCCCCATCAAAGTGACCAAGGTGGTGGAATGAGTTCCAAAGGCAAGGGGACCATGTGGAGAATATTTGGCTCACAAGCCTCCACTGATTGTGGCAGCCTGACATAGGTGATCTCTGAGTAGGTTCCCAGTTCATTATACAAGCTAAATTCGTATGACAACTAAGGAGGTAGAAGTGCAAAATTTCAGATAAATGTTGCTAGAGGAGATGTTAATACAAATCTAAAGCCACTTTCTTTTTTTCTTTTCCAGCTATGTTATCACAAATCCACCATATGAGTTTGAGCTTGTGCCCACAGACTTGATCTTCTGTTTGATGCAATTTGACCACAATGCTGGCCAGTCCCGGGCCAGTCTCTCTCATTCCTCCCATTCTTCCTACTCCTCCAGCAAAAAGAGCTCATCATTTCACTCTATCCCATCAACAGCAAACCGACAGAACCGCACCAAGACTCGGGACTCCCGGGAAAAACAGAAGTATGTGCAAGAAGATAGACTTTGATATGTGTACCCACCCTACTGTGTGTGAAACGTGCATCTGCCACCCATTCCTCCCAGTTGGTGTTTCCCTGTTTTCCTAGGGAGTTCTTCTCCCTCCTTTTTTGTACACATATTTTACATATCTATGACAGTGTGCATGTAATTATCATTTTTATTTCACCACCATAAAACCCTTAAGCACAACAGCAACAAAGCAGACGGACCAATGATGCTAAGGGGGAAAAAAGCCTAAACCCATAGGCATGCCAAAAACATAAATAACTCAACTACTCTACATATCAGAAGAAGTTTGGCATGAACACTTGATGTCAGAGTTACACAAAGAAAGTCATTTAATGCAGAAGTGTTGCTGTACTGGGGTTTTTGTTAAAACATACACAAGAAGTTAGTACCTTTATTTGAAGCTTAGAAGGCTTACCCACTGAAAAAAACCAAACTACTGATTGTTTCACTGTCAAAGCTGAAATAGCATAAGGCTTTCACTATTTGTATAGATTATTAAGCACCTGCTCTATACCAAAGTAACAACATCACAGACTTGCATAAGGATGTTCTTTAAAATACTGTCCTTTTAGAGGGAACATCTCCTCCCTTCTTTAAACTATGAAATTTTCCAGGCATGGAATTGTAAAACTCTTAAGTTTTTAAAAAAATGTCTAATAGCATGTTAAATTATTAGTCTTTCTATTTATACTGCCACATGAGTAGCTATATTTTCTTTCACTTTTGACATTTGGGATGAAAAGCCATATGTTTCTTGGGTGTAAGTCATTAAAACTGCTTTCCCAGTACTTTTACATCTTTGAAAAGGTAACTAATTCACCTTATGTACAGAGAAGAGAAAGTATTTTTCCATGTTTAAGTATCATCCCCTAAGTATCAGTCTTCAGGGGCCTTTAACTTAGTCAAGTTTGGTATAGACCCTTCAGTAAATGCCCTAATTAATGGAAATCCTGGACTGTGTTCTGGTTTGTGAAGGGTGCGTGCCAGCATTGCTTTTGGAGGGGTGCAGGGAAGAAGGAGCTTCTCTGTGGGCCTTCAGCATAAGAAGCTGTGAAGGGGTGCGTAATGGAGGATGTCCCACACATTAACCTATATGTATTCCCAAACCAAGTAGTGGCTACTCATGGACTAGAGGGGGGCAGAAGGAAAGATGCTGTGTGCTAGGCTGCTCCTAACCACAATATTGGAGGCTGGGGAAGAGTATTGTAATACTTGCAGTGCAGCCGCCTCATCTTCCCTGCACTTGACAGAATTTAGATTGCTTACCAGTTAGCTAAGCTAAAGTTGTGGCAGAAAATTAAATACAATAAAGAAAGGACACCTAAGAATGTATTTTTCAAACCTATTTTAAATGTTGTTGGGAAAAGCATGCCATGAAATCATACCCCCTACTTCATTTGTGATTGGCTGCCGAGCACAGAAGGTGTGTCTCTAGGATACATATGCAAAGCAGGCAGAGGAGGAGTAGCATGGTAGCTGCCAAACAGCAAGAGGTGTTTTTATGGTTAGTGCTGTTTTCTCCCCTCTCCCCTCCCCAAGCATGGTAATTTTGGAGCTTTGCTTGCTGTGTGAATTGACAATGAAGTCAAGCACTTTTACTGACAAAACCTGGTATGGTACAGCTGGGGCTACCCACAGTGCATCGGTGCAGCGTTAAGAGTAATGATTGGAATGAGAAATTATTTTGTGTGTGTGCGCGCGTGTGTGTGTAATCAAATGCAGCTGCAAGTCCTATCAAGGGCAGGTGTTTCAAATTATGTTTGTCCCCATCCCAAAAATTCTTGCATATGAAGACAAATTCAGATATTCTTGGAAAATAGTTATGAAGTTTTGCCCTAAGAACAGTCATAACTACAAGGCTGTGCCAGTTAAAGTGCTCAACAGGAAATCTGACAGTTTAAAAGCATTGTAAAACTTACATAGCTTACTTCTCTTTCTAAAGTGCAACAAGGATGAATAGAATGGGCCAAGGTATGACAATTAATGGTTCTGCATGACCTAGCAACTGCTGTGGGTTTCCTTCTATAACGTTGTCCTTGTGAAAACTTGTGGAATTAAAAAAAAATTACAAACTTTATTCAGTTATTGGTTTATTTTTTTAATTGTTTTGCTTTTTTTTCCTAAATCAAAAGTAAAACTGGCTGCTGCTGCTGCTGTTGCTCAACTCTATTCTATTTTTCTCCTTTCATCTGCTTGCCTTTTAATTGCACGTGTCCTCTACTAACCATCTATGTACCTGCACAGTAAAAATGTTTACCTATTGCAGACATCATTTCAACTTGCCAAATCCTCACTTCCATTCCACTTCTCTCCCACACTCTTTAACAAAGTTCATGAACATTTTTATGGTTACATTGACTGAGTTTTATTTGATACCAGTTTTAGCAGCTTTAACATGCTTTTGTGTTACCATTTCATTTTCCTCTGAATAGGGAGTTAATATGGAATCAGTTGTGGCAGACTTCTATGCATGCACAATTATACCAATACTATTTTTCAGATATGATCATTTCTGTCTTACACAGAAAAGCGACAGAAATTAGAGAACCAATTTGTCCACTTTGGGAACAGAGCAGAAAATGAAACACTAAATATGAGATCCTCCATGGCCTTACTAATTCTCCATGGGAATTTTGCCTAAGTCAGGAGGAGTGAAAAAAGACTTGAGGATTGGGCCAAATACATTATTATTGATGTCAGTGTACAAGAAGGTTGAATCATATATAGGAAACTATGAGAATTTTTTTTACAGTGGGCAACAGCGACTGTTTTCCTTTGTATATGACAAATAAATAGCGGAGTATTTAAACCAGATTAGGGCTCTCTAGCCTCAAAAATATTTTATAACATTTTCAGTGACACTATGGAAATTTTCCATCGCCTCAGAGATTCAGAGCTATCCAAAGTCAAGAATTGCTGTCACCACCCCATTTCTAACTGCTACTCCTGCTAAACTCATTGTTTACTTTTACACCAATAGCTAATGTGGTCCTTATATTTGTAAGATGGCATGACTCCATTGAATAAATTATACATTAAAAAAAGTACTCTGCTCCACCCCAAAGGTGAAAAATTGTACAAAAGGTAGAAGATTACAATGTTGTGTATCTTGTATTTGAAACTCATGAAAGCCATAAGACAACCTTTGATTAAAGAATACTCCTGTAGGAATACAACTCCCTCTAGCTTTTCCTTTATAGGAACAAGTTTCTATGGTAACAGGCCATTCCATGGTTCAGATATTGAGCTTGTGCCTTCTGTAAATTCCATAGTTTTTGCTATACTCTTTTCCCCATAGCAAGTTAAGCATGTAAGCCCACCAAGTGCCCCATCCATTATACCACCACCTTGCAAAAGCTGAGATTTCCTTCCTATTCTGCATTGCCAACTGGAGTCTGAATAACTTGTATCATGCTATCAAGAAGTAATTATCAGGTACCAATGTGCATCCATTAGGCTGACAGACAAAGGGCCAAGACCCTGACACTGGCTGAGCAGGCCTCAACTCCCTCTGAAGTCAGCAGGCCCAACCTTGTCTTCCCTATAAAGGCAAAGTTGCCATTAACACCAGAAGGAATTCTGCTGATTAGCCGCAAAACACATCTGCTCCCAGACATGATTTTTTTTTCAAAATATCTGTGTGTGCATAAATTGACAGCAAGTTTGTATCATCTATTCAACCATTAGCTGAGTCCCTTAAACCTTGTAGTATATTTGCAAGGAGAGCTGCATTAGAACTAGTCAAAAAAATTCACAGATAATGAGAGCAGTTTCACTGAGCTGCAAATTGATCATCATAAAATACTCCCCTGCCAAACTAACAATCCTGGGTGGGTGGGGAAAGTTCTAGTATTGCCTAGTTAGGAAGCAATTGCATGCGAGACTGTCTAACATCACAGTTTAATTTTAAGTAGGCTGCCTATATTGTTACCTTTTTGTTATGCTCTCAGCTGTTTTTTTCTGTATCAGCTGAGAAAATATTTTGCTTTTAACACATTAGCTCCAAACCACAGCTTGCAACAAGCCTATGCTCTGAATTACTCCCTATGGCTATACAGTATCTTCTGGGGATGGAGTCTTTTGAAGGCATGCTCATGGATTTAGGGATTAGCACTTTCACAACTAAAAGTGAACACGCCAACATAACCACAATCACCAGTGCCAGTCCCTGACACAAAATGTGGGTGAATCCTGCACGGGTCCATTCATGTAACACACTTGAACCACATTTTTCAGGGTCAATTTGAAGCAGATGGCATAAACTCCAAACCCACTGGCTCATTTCGAGGAATCCATAGATCTCAAGCCTCCTAAGAAACCTAATGCTAATGCCCAGACACTTCCCTAGCACTTACCTTTGTAGTCTTCAAGAGGGTCCGCTTCCCCTGGCCCGGGTCTGGTGGTGGTCTCCAGGAAGTATCACTTTTTCATGGCAGGCAATTTTTTTTTTAATAGAGCCTGTAGCAACAGAAACAGGAAGAGCCCCCAAGTTAGAACACTGGAAGTGCCCTTGCAGGTCCACAATAGTAAGAATTATGAGGTATTCCATGTTTTGGGGATTCTGGGACATCTACCTCCCTGGCCAGCTACCAGAGCAGTAGCATGTTCACCACTATACTACACGGGGGCGAAGTGAGAGACACCTATCTGCAGCGTATTGGGGGAAGGGGGCCACTTAAGCAGCCATCAAGCTGTAGAACCTGCTGTGAGCTAAGTGGCTATTCTGCACCCCCCGAGACTGAAAAATGGGCCAGCAGGAATTGTTAAGGAACATAAAGGGGACAGACCACGCTACCCTTGACAGCGTCCACATCTAAATATCAATCAGTGTTTGCAGCGTATTTTATTGGAGGTGGCATCAGGGGCTGTTTCTAACTAGCTCCCCAGTTGACACTCCCTTCTTCAAGCTACAGATTTTACTGATGTAGTGAGATTACTACAGGCACCCACAACATATTCTGTCAGCTTGGCTATGGGCCAGGATGCTCAGCCGTAGTGTTACAGCATTTTCTTTTAGCCAGATTTATGACTTCCAGAAACACCACTAGTGAAAACTTTTATCACTGAAAATTCCTTTTACACAGTTACATATATCTTGCAGGTGAGCATACTGGTCAGTGTCTTTAATAAAACCAATGTCCCAGACAAAGGACACTCAGGAAAAACAACAAAAAGTTAGTCTCTAGCAAGGAGGGATAGGTGAATGGTGTGAGCCAACAGACCTAATCTGAACACCAATCCGTAACCAAAAGTGGTTTTGGGTTGCAAAAGTAATTGTATTATTTGTCTTAAAAAGGCCAGAGTTGCTCATGTTTCTATAGCAAACTGATCACTAGCTAGGGGCAAGAAGAAATCCACTCTGCACTATTATGTGTATTAGGGAACTTTAGGCCTCCCTTTGAAACACTCTCTAATACAGGCCGTTGGACTATCTGAGCCAGTGAGTTGTTTTGTATGGCAATTGTAAATCTAGCTAGACATCTGCGTATATGGCCCTCTATTTGAGCACCTCGGATTTAACACTCAATACACACCTATGATATAAAGAACATCCCCATTGAGAGACAGGGAAGATTAATTGACTTGCCCAGGGTTACACAGGAAGTCTATGGTGAGACCTGAACTCAGATCCCCTAAGTAAGTCAGTTTAACCACTAACCTAACCTAGCCTTCCTCCCCACTTTTGTTAACCTTACACTATTCTAAATGTTCTTCAGGCCAATACCAGAGGCACAAATTGAAAAATACCATGAGAAAGCCTAGTCTTATGAAATTGCCAGCCCACCTGAGCAGAGCCAAAGGGTTCAAATAGCTTTTGATCAAAATTCTAGGTGCTTTATCTGAACCAAATGTAAGGGCTGTCACCAGTTCTATGCTACAGCTAAAAGAAAAGCTACCTTTGGTCTTTTGTCACAATAAAATGGTTGCCCTTAAAAGAGGCAGCATTTGCTCTGAGTAGCCGTGAAGTGGGTACTGCTCTCTGACCCTCAGTGTGCAGGGACTATGGGAAATGTTTAATAGAAACTAAAGTGTTTTATATAGCTATTAGTAAAAGAAATTTGTATTTTAAGCACTAGAAATAGCTGTTTCGATAGAGCAAGGTCCGTTGACGATAGCCCTTTTGCCTTCACTGGTACTACTCACAGACAGAGTTAGTTTAAACTGAGGGTTTGCAACACATTTCTGACTCTTTATTGCCCTTTTCTGCATATTACATATACAAGTGGCTGTTAGCCCTTTAAAAAAACCCTAGCATTTCATAGCACAGGTAAATCCCTTCTGGTTCATGCCACAAGACCTTAGTTGGCCATTCCAGTAGCTTTTATTACAGACTGACCAACACACTGCTGTTTTGGCCTGAATTCATAGAGCAAACAGGGTTCTTTCTTTAAACAGGACCTACAAAATCATTCTCTGACCCAAGGCTCTCACTTTGTTCAAGTGCCAAGAGGTGCCACTTCATTGGTGGAGAACTCAATATATGAAGACTTCTGAAAGTAAAAGCAGCAAAGAATCCTGTGGCACCTTGTAGACGTTTTGGAGCATGAGCTTTCGTGGGTGAATACCCACTTCGTCAGATGCATCTGCATCTGATGAAGTCGGTATTCACCCACGAAAGCTCATGCTCCAAAACGTCTGTTAGTCTATAAGGTGCCGCAGGATTCTTTGCTGCTTTTACAGATCCAGACTAACACGGCTACCCCTCTGATACTTGACACCTTCTGAAAGTAGACGATTTTATGGATGGATTTAAGGAAAGGCAGCGTGTGTAATTTAGGGAGAGCAGGAGGCTGTTCCAAGCACAAGTGATTGTGAAGCCAAGACTGAGAGAAATCAAAGAAAAGAATATAATCACTGAGAGAAGGTGTAGGATGAGAGGATAGGAGAATAGCACGAAGATAAGGCTGAGGAGAGCTCGAACCTGGTTCTGAAGAAGGTGGCTTTCAAGGTAGTGCGGCCATAATGTGGTCAGAGAAGGAAGATGATCAGAGCAGCAGACATAAAAGGTAAGAAGTGAGGATGCCAAGAAGGAGCTGATGAGTCCGAGCACCTGAAACAAGGGAGCACCATGCAAGGGCCAGAGTTTCAGCATTAAGGAGCGATGGAATTAAAAAGCAAAAAAAAAAAAAGAACGTACAAGTAGTTTTCTATATTTTATACACAGAGTGAATGCAAAAGGGATTGACAGTGCCTGTACTGGTAAAGGTCAACATGAATTGTACTGTGAAGACTAATATATTAGCAATTACCTAGTGTAGCTGTTGGGAAAGCTGGGTAGATGGAAAAAGCTTTTCATCCGCTGCTGGAAGGAGAGGGGATGAAGTTCATCCTCATCTTTCACACCACCACCATAATCACCTTCTGACACCAGGTGACTGAAATAACTTTCACCAAGTTCTCTTTGTAAACAAAGTGTGTGCAACAGTATGCAAAAAAATCAGCTAAAAGTACACAATGCTTAACTTGCCTCAAAATCATTTTAAACACAAACCATTTGAAAACTGTTAGTTTGAAATTGTTTATGTGATCTTGCAAGGTTTTAAAAACATGATAACCATCACACTTTACACCTCTCTGAAAGGTTAGTTTAATCGTAGATCACACAAAATTGGTTTCCACAAATACATAATGGTTCATGTGTCACACTTGAACGAAATGGTTTTTTAAATGGAGCTGAAATTATTTTCATGTGTACACATTCCCAGATTTTTTTCCCCTATGCTCTTTCGTAAACCAGCCCCCATCAGGCTTTCCCTTAAAGTCTCATTAATAATTCAAATGTTCTGATGACTTTAAAAGATCTATGGAATAGAAGCTTTTTTAAAAAAAATACTGCTTGACAAAAAGATAAATGAATGTAGAAAGAAGCAGTAGGAGTCTGGCAAGCTGTAGATCATTTCAGAACAGATTGTAACTTTATCATTCTGTCAGGAAGAATAATTTAAAGCACTTAATCAGTTACCTTCACTGTGCAGGATGTAACATTATGAATTCCTAACGTTCAATCTGTTCAAATCAAAGGGAGCTTAATTATAATAGGTAAGGGGGGGTGATTGAACATTGTTCAGACTCAGACAACTTTACTAGGGAAGGGAATAAGCACCCTGACCTCCAATGAGTATGACTTCTTAAAAGGATATTAGATGACAGGAGAAAACAATATATTAGCCTTGACTTGCCTTCAATGGCAGGGCATAAATAACTACTTTTATAACCACTTAAGGTTTTAATTAAAAGTTCTAAAAGAATACACAAGCATCAAATTCACTAGAAAAAAAATATTCAGACATGGATGGATGTCCACTGATAGGTACCCCAAAGCTGTATCAATTGGGTGAGCAGCACTTCTGCCCACCTATTTAGGTGCCTAAATTTAGGCACCCATGTTTGAAAATGTTGTCCTTATTTCCTGCTGTTCCATTTGAATGGCGGCGTCTCTGCTTCCTCTCTTGAGCTCTTTAGTGTTCCTGATGAGCAAAGCGTTAGTTTGTGTAGTACACTCTGGCAGTAAAGGCTGGGGGATCCCCTTTCGGAGGAAAGGGCTACATACATATAAGTCCACCATCAATATAAGAAATAAGAATACATAAACACCACACAAATGCCGGATCTAAATTCCATCCCTAGGGCCAAACCCCTCATTTATCTCAGGGGAAAACAAAAGAGGGGGGAGAGGAGAGGTATGAACAAAAATGCTTCCCTGTAATTAAGAAGTGACATTAGCAGCTCTGCTCTATTAAGGAAAAAGTCTAGTTATATTTAGGATTTTCTCATATAGGACTTTTATTCACGGCTGAACAGTGCAAGGGGTGGATCTACCACAGCAGAGACATCAAAGTCTTATGCAAGTAAACAGCAAACTGCACTTTTTTGGTCTCCCAAGATTCCCCCACTTCCTCAAATTTCAACTCTAAAATTGTTACTATATTCATGCAAATAGATATTGAACATGGAGAAAGGAAAAGCCTCCTCATTTCTCTTCCCATTCTTTGCCTGTTGGTCTGCCCGCTTCATCTGCCATGCTACCATTCATCATCAACAATCAATTCAGACTAATGTAATATTGGCGCTCGCACTTGGTCCAGTCATCTGAACCATTTGTATCAGTATATAATGGGATAGGTCAGCAGCACTCAAGCAGCCAGGTTGACAATATCAAAACATTGGCTGTTACATCCAGGTACACAATCCCCACTTTGTATTCTAGTGCCAAATCCCAAGGAAGGATCTGAAATGTTTCCCCATCACTAACATGGTTTTTCAGATTCATCCAGCTCTGAATTTCTAGTAAGGGCTGGAAACAGACGTGCAAGAAATCCTGGGCTTGTATGATTTCTAAGCCAGTTGTGTAGACTTCCGTGAACCAAACAAACCTCCCAAACCTTAGTAGAGTATCCCAGCACTAATCATGTCATGCTCCCAGCTTCTAATTTCATCCTTTTTATTTCTTAGCATACTTTAAAAATCTCATATATTCAAACAACCCAGCAAACTGCCAGTTTTCTTTAACCCTTTACTACCAACCCTGCAAACATCTCCTCCTCCTTTTATAATATGTGTTTTCAGGTGTATTAATCTACCACACACTGCTGCTAGCAATTATTCAGTGTTAACCTCTATTGATTGCCTTTCCTCTATGAACTTTACTGACTGCTTTTTGCACTGCATTAATTAAACTTCTCATTTTCCCTCCTTGTTCTGTCTCTGTCCATTTTGCTCTTTAGCAGAAAAGAAATGGTTTACAGATGAGCCGGATAATGCCTATCCCAGAAACATTCAAATCAAGCCCATGAGCACTCATATGGCCAATCAGATCAATCAGTATAAATCTACAAGCAGCTTGATACCACCAATCAGAGAAGTTGAAGATGAATGTTGACTCACAGGAGGCCAGAACTATTTTTTTAAAAGCCTGACAAACTTCATGAATGGTGATGTGACATTTATTCCTCTTACATGCCAACCCACTGGTGGAAAAGTTAAGAAGGGCGAGTGTTATGGAAAAATAAAGTAGACAGATCTTTGTTTGTCTGCCTTTAATATCGCTTCCATGTATTTTGGAAACTATTTCATTTATAAATGAACATATTCAAAATAGTCATGTATAGCCTCTAGCATTTTAAATTATTTTTATTTATTAGAAAGAAAATATATTTTTCTTTTTGTTTTTTTTTTCATTGTCAAGTATTTTTCCCCTTAAAATAGCTACATATGTGGCTAGACTCCTAAAAAAATTTTTAAAAAAATCTGCTCTTGCTATCTCTCATCTTTGATGGTCACAATTATGAGAAAATGTAACCAATAGAGATAAATAATATATTAAAAAATACAAGGTCCAACCTGTATTTTAATAAATCAAAAAAGAAGAAAAAAAAAGAACAGTTGACCAACATGTTACTTTACTGGAGACTCTGTATTTTGTTCAGCATTGACACCAGCTCTTAATAAACTGAAACGTATTTATTTTCAATGCTGAAAGTCATATTTTTGTAGAAATAACATTCTTTCTGAACTATTCATCATTTTATTACCGTAGACAGTGAAGACCTTCCTAACAATAATCTTAAGCGCCGGTAAATTTAAGGTCCAAAACAACCAAAACCATGCATTGGTAACTTTCTATGACAATAGGGTAGTGAACATTAGCGTAAAACAAAGGACATGCAGATAACATGCTCATAGCAGCACTTTCTTATAGGTTGCAAAAAGTGCAATTCTGCTTTGCTTCATGTTGCATATTATCAATCAGCACTTGCCGACTCAAGGAGTTCAACCTTGGAAAATCCTCTTCTTTTGCCAGGTTTTTGAGTATTTTAATGCAGGGTGTCTAAACAGCGTATCAGATCATGATATTCTTAACCTACTCATCTACTATATTTAACTGAGTTCTTGTTCAAAACTACTGGAGTTGTGCCTGAACCAATCTCTATCTGAGCCAAACACTTCTTGAAATGTGGCGAAGTTTGGCTCCATAGCACAATTTTGCTGATGGCCCATGTTTCAGCAACAGATAAAATCAAAACCCCAGTTCTGGGCACACCTGCACTTTAGATGAGTTCAGATCAGGATAGAAACCTTGCAGCTCAGGCTCATGCCCACAGTGTCTCAACTTGTTGTTGCCAGTTAATTTCTGTAAAAATGTTTTAAATGTTATTGTTTGCTTATTTCTTTAAGTTGCTGGACTCCACTCATACAGGTACAGTGATAACCAAAACAAAACAAAAGTAATGAATGTATTTAATATAACTTACAAAAAACCTTTGAAAAGCTGCCTACAGTGAAATCAATTGTATCAGCAGTTTCACAAAGTGGCCAACAAGCTTTACAGCCATCAGACAAAATTGTGATGTTTTATACCTGTGCTGCAGTATGTATTCATCCAGGCATTTGATGTTCTAAGCGATTTAGCAACTATCTCAATTTCAAATTAACATTTGATACAACTGGATGAAAGGATGAGTTATTGAGGATAAAAAAGGCCCCGCAGGAAAAGAAAGGTAGGGTCCCATTGCACGAGTTAACTTTAGGCTTTGTACTTTTGCAGAGTTGCAAAACACCAAGATAAAACATACTGTGGTATTATTATCATTAGAGAAATATCAGTGAATCAGAAACAAAGCAGTACAAAGCTGCTGAATTTACTGTGAAAAGAGCGTCCACTATATAATCCCACATTTAAACTAAACTATCTCAGCTTCAATGTTTGTTCACTGGCTGCAGTACAAATAAAACCATACTGCCACCTAAACAGGCTTTATTCTGGAGTGACTTTTTGGACAGTGACTATTCTGTTGTTACATTTTGTAGATTAGTTATTTAAAAAAAAATTAACAAGAATTGTTAATATAATGTATGTAAAATTGGATTGTTTAAAAATATTTATAATCACTATCCTATGAAGAAACAAACTAACTTGAGCAGTTTTTATTCATATTTAACCCATTTCACAATACCCAAAATAAAGGAAGAATCTGGTGGTTTTGATTTGTTACCACTTTAGCTAAAGGCAAGCTATAATTTGCATTCTGGTTTTGCATTGTGTCACTTTAAACCTTTCCTTTAAAGTCAGTACTCCTTTTTCATTCATGAACTGCAATAATTTTATTACCAGAGTAAAAAGTTGGCCTCAATCCCAATAGAATTGTTGAAATTTGTGTCAATCTTGGCCAAATGCATTTGATTTTTATAGGTCACTTGTTTTATGGCAGGCATAGGAAATTATTTCTGTAACATTCAACTTAAGAGTACTTAAAATTATTGTGCACAGTGCCATTTCTTAGCATCCTTCCTTCCAATAAAAACTTTACATGAGAATTAAAAAAAAACCCACCTGCATTGCTGAGGCCTGTGTGTCTGTGTCCGCTGTTGAACTAATACCCCATAACAGCGTGATTGCCACTATAACTAAGTCTTGGGCTACACAAGAACCAGATCTTTTAATATAGGTAATTGCTATAGCATCCATTTATACAAACAGATGTGGGAGCTGTAAATAATTAACAACAAACATTTCCTGCTCTTTCCTTTGATTACTAAAGAGTTTTTGAGGCAAAGGTTTGGATTTGGTAAGTTTTTGACAGACATGTAGAACAGCGGTGGCTCAGGTTCATTCTAGTACGCATACAGTATACTGTATTCAGGAGAACCATGTATAGTTAGTTATATGGATGACAGGAAAGTTCCAGTTTTTAGATCTTTTGCAATTTAAAACAATGGTCAAATGGAGGCAATGTGTGTGCATCTGAAAGCTCTGTCCTCTATACCCATCCTGCCATTTATTCAGTGTTGTAGTTCCATAGTGCAGTAATTAGCATTGGGACAGGTCTATTAAATCTATCCCTCTGCCATGACAAGATGTAGTCCCCTGATGCAGGGCATATCAAATACTAAACTAATACTTCGCTGGTCAAAAGGTCATGAAGCTGCAATACAATCTGTGTATGTGTACATGTGTATGTGTCAGTCATCAGGGCCCCTCAAGCAAAGTGACTACTGGAATGTCACAGGGCCTAATTCTCATTTGAGATAGACATGCCCAACTTGTGCTGTCTTGAATGAGAGCCCAGTGCACACAGCTAAGGGCAGAAAGATAGATCGGAATCACTGAAGGTGATAATCACCCTGTGGCAGAGGGCTAGCAAAAAAGCTCTCTGAACTACTTAGGCCCTGCACTGGGGGAGCAGCTGCTCAGCTGCATCTCTACATTAGCAGGGATATAGGGAGAAGGCCACGTGATCTGCAGTAATGAGGACCCAGAGCAGACCTAACAAGCCACACAAGTTGCATGGAGGAGCTGATGTCTCTATTCCAGCCCTGAGGCTGGAGAAGCAGCTGCAGGTGGGTAGGTGGACTGCACCAGCCCACGTTGAAGGTGAGGGTGAATTTTGCCTTATCCCAACTGACAACATATTTAGCCAAATAAAGCCCCATGACTCAGGCCTTATGCATGTGACAAGACTTTTTCACCCTTAATGAAATAGATGACTGGATAAATGAGGCATGCTGGTTTATAAGGGAGACACCTTTTCCTCTCCCCACACATTTTGATAATGTGCAATGAGGAGGAAGGAAGTACAGAAAAATATATTATATTTTAAATTAAGTTTTGATAAGGACAACTTGGGTCCTTTAAGGATCTGAAGTACACAGAGAAAAAACAAATAAAGCAAGCGAACTCTATTTGTGCCCTTAGGAATTTTGCAATAATCAGATACATAAATTACTGCACAACAAGAGCAATAACTTACAAATGAGTAATTGAGCATGTTTTCACGCTCTACAATCCATAGCTATGTTAGCAATGGCCCCATTATAGATATCCCAGTCTCAAAGTTACTGTACAAAGCCGTACCTTCTTAACTGGAAGCACATTGACAATGGCTTCAAGAAGCCAACGAGTTTTGAAAAATACTTGTCTTAAGTGTTGTAGCAATTATTACTGCACATTCCCCTACCCCCATATAAGTTCATGTCCCCTGCTTTGTTTCAATTTTTTTAAATTATGTTCTGAAAGCAAAACAAATCAAAGGGAGGGAGGGGGAGTGCAAAGGCTCTTAAAGAGTGTCTCTGCATGGCCCACGTAGCTTTCCTTGGTTTGGGCAGAAAACTCTTATCAACGTCTATGGGAGCTGTATGGGAAAAGAGCATGATCCTTATGGTTCACAGTTTGCTAGCTTTCTTCTACAGCACCAGACTGTAAAATTTTGATGCTGCTTTTAAATCAAGTACTAAAATAGGAGCCCAACTGGTACATTAAAATCCTGATAACGAAGGCCCTGATACAGCAAAGCATTTAAGTGCTTAGCTAGTTCCACTGTATTAGCCACATTCAAGTAAATGAGACTATGCACATGCTTCGAGTCCTTTGTTGGATCTGGGCCAAACTGCAGACATCTTTAACCAGGTTTTTTACAGGGTCTGTTATAATTTATTCTGTGTGTTTTCAGATCTTAAACAGAAACAAATGTTTTTACTTTAAATATGACCCACTGCAAGTCATGGGTACTAACACAATGTTCACAAAGGTATAACATAATACTAGCATAATTCAGATGTATTCAGTATGAGTGAAATTCTCCACTGTACAGAGTTGTCAACACAAGGCCCATGGTACAACTTAAGCTTTGAGATGTTAAGTGGCATTATACTAAAATCCAGAAATTAGCAATTCTGTACCTTTGCAGAAACACCATATGGTTATATGCATTAAAAGCGTTTGGCCACAGAGATCCAAGACCAATCTCAATCTTTGCTTTCACAAGAAGTACAATTTACACCTATTTTAATTTTGTACAGTGGGATAGTTTTTTCATCTCTTATTTTTCCTTCAATGTGTGTTTACAATCCAGGTTTTTTTCTGTTCAACATATATAAGCTTCTTTTCCAGGTTCTCTGATATTTAGCAGGCATATTCATTTGTAGTTTTTTTCTAATTAACAGCATTATACATACTCACACCTCTTGCACAGACATCCAGTAACATGGAACATAAAACCAATTAAAAACTAGCCATTGAATAATCTATAAACTGCAGTAGTCTATATGTCCAAATAAACTCTAGTAGAGTATATACCAAAAGGATGAGTACCTATCTACCTAACCTATTTTTGAACTACTAAAATTGATGTTCAGCTTCAGACTTAGCAAAAAAATTAGAATAAAGCTCTTCTATTACTATGTTCCTCATTATGATAAATATCCATAAAATACTGGCTCATTTCATATGTCTACTCCAGAACCTGTTGAAGTTGACAGAAGACTCCCATTGATTCAATGAGCTTCAGAGGAGGCCTGCATGAACAAAAGAACATAGGCACTCAGGCACATAAGAGTAAATGGAGAAATTTCTGCAATTTTTATTTCATTGAGATTGAAAAGTGGGAATGGGAAGTTTTCTGGTAACTAGAAGATGAATTTAGGGAATCCTTAAAATTCTCTCTCTCTGGATATTGTTCGAGACACATATGTCTAGCAACATCTAAAATATCTCCCTCAAAAATAGTGGAATTAAAATTCTGAATTCTTGTGAAATTCAAAGTTGGCCTTTCTCCTCCCCCTACCCCACAGAAAATACATACAGTACATATATATAATGTATGAAAGCATTTGCCATTATAACCATTCCTTGAAAACAATTCCTTTAAACTACCTGTGGTGTTAAGGCTTACGGTTCAGATTGAAAAAGGAGTATGACTTCATCATTTTTCTTTTTACCAAGGATCGGTGAGAGAGAAAAAATGCTGGTGCTCAGAAATGATCTACCTGACTTTGTCATATGTAATATCCAGTGATAAATATATTGTCTTGTAAAAAGGGTTTGTACATAACTTGTACATGGTTTCATTTTGTATTTTTCTCAGATTAAAATTTATGTATTTGTGTTCTAAAACGAGGAGTGATCTCTGCGTTTTTGTCATAGGAATGGATATCTTACAAAGTATTATGCAACATTATATATCAAACCTACCAGTAACAGTGCAACCTGACAGGTAATAATATTAGTCTGTATTTACATAGCAGCTTTAACCTGGGAATCACAAAAGGCACTACCAAACTAGGAACTAACAGAACTACCTGCTCATACCAGTCGTCCAACTAGCCTGGCACCCTGTGTCCACTAATGGTCAGTAGCAGATACTTTGGAGGAAGATGTGAAAACCCTAAGGACAAATTCGCCCCAAACCATGCCTATGAGATAAAGTTCCTTCCAATCCCAATATATCTGAGAGATTTATATCCTGGAGTATTTTAGCTAAACTAACCATAGAAGACATTCTCGCCTCTCATCTTTAATACTTCTGATAGTTAAGTGAATGCTAGGTTTGCACACATGGTGATGAATTTGAAGGATGTCTAATCTCTCCTTGCCCCAGTGGTGAAAAGTCACACATACATTTGGGGTGTGCTTATCTCATTACATAGCTATCAAAAGAGGAATCAAAATTTGGCCCCAATCCTGAAAGCACCTACACAGGTGCTTAACTTAAAAAAGGTAAATAGTCCATTTGAAGTCAACAGAACAACTCATGAGCTTCAAGATAAGCACAGTTTCCAGGATGAGGCCCTGGAATTTTAAAAACTAGCTTAGTGACTATATAAGAAGTTACACCTTGGATGGACGTCGTGCCAGTCCCAGATGCATAATTAAGAACAATCCAGTATTGTTTGATATTGAAATGCAGTCAGTTCATTAAAGAAAAAGACTCTCACAGCTCAGTGCGAAATAAATTCACCTCAATGACAGAGGCCTGCAAAAGCTCATCTGAACTGAACGTTTACTTCAGGGCTTAAATGGTTTGAAGGTGCCATTAAACATCGGCTTGTGTGCTGTCTTTGGCACGCATGCCATAGGTTGCCGACCCCTGTTCTAGAGCCACATTCAAATCAAGATGGCCTCTCATTTTAGCTTCTAATGGATGTTGGTCCATGTCACAAAACCTCAAAATTATTTGGCAAAATTGGCAGCCTGTTTCCAGGACTGGAATAGCATGAATGCTGAAGGGAAGAACTGAAGTAAATTAGCAAAGCTGTGTGGAGAAATTTAGAGAGTTTATCTACCTGCCCATTGCCAAAGACTCTAGCCAATGACAATGAATCCTTCATTTTCATGGCATCAGATTCCACCCACCAGGCTTTTCCTTTTAGTAAGCATTTGCCTTGCACAGGAATAGCAGTACATGGATCATAGCAAGGATGTTGAGAGAACCAGCTTAAAATAGGACGTTCAATTAACAACAATATTTTAAAAGTCTAAAAAACTGATGAGCAGAAGAAAGAAAAGCATTTACTTTAACAGTTTTCAAGTACATAAAAGGTTGTTACAAGGAGGAGGGAGAAAAACTATTCTTCTTAACCTCTGAGGATAGGACAAGAAGCAATGGGCTTAAATTGCAGCAAAGGAGGTTTAGGTTGGACATTAGGAAAAACTTCCTAACTGTCAGAGTGGTTAAGCACTGGAATAAATTGCCTAGGTAGATTGTAGAATCTCCATCATTGGGGATTTTTAAGAGCAGGTTGGACAAACACATGTCAGGGATGATCTAGATAATACTTAGTCCTGCCTTGGGTGCTGGGGATTGGACTAGATGACCTCTCAAGGTCCCTTCCAGTTCTAGGATTCTATGAACACATTTACATATAATATTCAAATATTTAAATAAGAAACACACAATCATCAAAAGGCAAGCCATGTCTTCATACACATGAAGAATATAAGGGTCACATGCCCACCTCCTGTCTACAACCGTGTCTCCAAAGCCTCACTGCTTCTATACAGTTATGTTTCCTAGGACAGGTTCTAGGATTTGAGGAGCTCATCTGCAATATGGAAGCAGAGAAAGAAAGAGAGGGTTTAAGTGCCGTCATTTAAATGTCAGAGACAGAGCAACTGTTCTGTCAAGGCTTAGCCTAATATCGGGAGACCTGTAGAAGAAGGACTCATGTCAGAAATGAGTGGAAAACAGCAGACTAGTCAGTGTGACCTAGCCTTGAGATAACAATGTTTGAGAAGAGAAAGTGAGAAAATACTGGAATAGATAGCAAATAGCCTAAATAAAATGCAGATGTTTTTAATTAATGCACATCACAAATGCTTGTGTGATTTTGCTTGTACTTTGAGGCAGAGATGCTTTTTGTCAGCTGCGTCCTTTGCAATTGCATGTCCTGAATAAAGCAGTCTCTGATTTTGTTGCTTCCAACCTGAGAATGGAGTTTGTTTCTTCCACAGCAAGGAGCGAGGTTGAGGCTCTGACAAAGCATTAACATTATAATGATATAACATGCAAAAAGCCTGCAAATATATATAAACAAAATTACAGCAAGTTGGCATAATAAGCAATGCAAAAATATGTAGCCCTCCTGACACACACAAACGCACACACACACAGTTTTTCTAACCAATTAAATTTCCTTACTAAAGCCTGATCCTGCAAACACTTAAATACATGGGTATCTTTAGTCACATAGTTAAGCATATGCAGGATTCAAGGCAGTTGGACAAGTTGTCAACCCCAAACATTCAAAAATCATGACTCAGGCCTCAAAAAATCAGGAGCTTTAAAAAAAACACTAGATTTTGGGGGGTTCTGCTGAGCTTTTAGGGTACATTTGGATCAAATGTTCAGGCTTTTCGCCACAACTGTGGGGGCTAGCACTTGCAATTTTTTTTTAATGAAAGCTGAGATGCTCATGTATTCACTTCTCTCCAGAAGCTAGAGTTTTAAGAAAACCTCAAATATCATGAGAACTGGCAACACTGCCTATTCTCCATCCTTAAAACAGTTGCCCAATCACAAAGCTGTAAGGACGTGAAACAGAAGTGTACAGTAATACTTACTCCACTCTGTTATAAAAGTGCCATCTCATTCTCCACTCCTATATAAGTCTCAATCCAACAAAAAATTGTGCATCCGAGTAAGTTACATTCAGTGGGACTACTCACGTGCATAAAGCTTACTCACACACATATCTTGGCCGGTTTGAGAGCTAAAATTGCTAGGACTCATATTTTGTACAATGCTTCAAATAGCTGTACTTACAAATCAGTCGTGCTTAATGCATTATTGGACCTAACACATATATGCACACAAAAGGAAAGAAAAGAAAGAGAGCATCCAACTTGAAATAAATAAAAAGATACATACATACCAGTGGGCTAGTTTGTTTTAGCTCCTTACACCGTAACACCCAAAGTTAGCCCAGATTTAAACCATTGCAAATAGGAAAATACTCTGACTCATGAACTACTATGAGAAGCCACCTGGGGTCTTGTGTTTGAGAACTCTCCCCTCTCCTTCCTAATCTGTGCCCTGCAACAAAGCTTCTGCGTACCTCTGAACACGAAGAATCTCCAGCAGATGGCCATTTCAGGAATGTGTTTCCAGACTGCAAGATCAGGTGTCAGGTCTTGTGGATAGGAACAGGACATATAGCAGATGCTAAACATTGGCTCCCTTTGGTTGAATTTCTTCTTGTCATTACGCTCCACACCAGTGCATTTAATCTTGATTTAGACCAGTGTAAATGACAACAGAATTTGGTCCTTTGTTTCGAGGGTAATAAAATAACTGGTAAATCAAGCATCTGGATCACTCTTGCGCCACCACACAAAACTGCTGGATTAGGTCTATTATTCTGTGTTGATGTTTTCAGAACCCTGAAACAGTAGTCATACTAGCCATCATTAACAGATGGCTTTGCATGAGCTAAGCAAGAATGTGTGGACTAGCCACAAAGCCCACATGGGGGATACTGAGTCAGATTCTAGGCCTCCCCAACCCACCCCTACAGCTACTTCGTGCTGCTCCCAGGAACAAAAAGCAGCTAGAAAGCAATTGGATTGGGCCACCCAAGGATCCCCCTGAAGAGGAGAATCTTCAAGTGGCATGGGATTGTGGAATAACTCTTAGCCCACCCCCGCAAAGATGCTAGAGTAGGGCGCATGTGTGGGAGAAAGTGGATGTGATTAGGGCGTTTTTAAGGTGAGCCTCAGCTAACAGAATGGCACTTGGAGGCCACTGACAGTCAGAACCAACACAGAAGTCCTAAGGCTGCTCTAGTTTCTATCAGATGTCAAATGGCCCCAGAGTGGGCGCACATAAAGATGGCTTAATGTCACCTGCGTCTCCCTCTCCCCTGTGTTGAGCTGAGCCCAGGGTCCATGACATCTGTGCTTGATGGCATGCACACACACGCAGAGTCTAGTAAAGTACAAACAGTCTATTGCACCTCTGCCTTTAGATAAGCAACTTCTGTTAGTACTGTTTCTTATGCAGACAAATGAACAACAGAAAGAGCTGAGAGTGGTACTATACAGAGGATGCTCAAACACTTTGGTCCAAAAAAACAAAGCCTCCATTTAACTTTCAATTTTCCCAATCTCAAACTAAGCGAAGAGGAACGTTTATAAGTGTCACTGAAAGCACAGCTGTGGGAACCATGGCTCCAGGTTCCACACTTTGTACCTATAATTGATTATGTTAATCACAGGTACAAAGCTTCCATCAGTTGCAAAATAAGCAGAACCTGGCCTGAAATTGTTTACGCCTAATCAGCAAGTGGCTTAACAGACAGCTCACACCTTTATGGCTTGTGTGTCACACTATAATTACTCAGTAACTTGCCAGTTCCAATATTTGCTGACCAAATACAAATTTTGCTATTGAATTTAATTGCAGACCATATGGTCTATGGCAGGTAGGCAGATTAGATGGGAAAACTTGCTCCATGAACAGCTGAGACATAAAGAATGAAGTATTTTAAGGGGGCTGATACTTAGAGGTAGAATAAGTAAATTAAGACCCTAATCTGCAACACACATGAGAACTCCATTGATGTCGTCAATTGACTACTCATGAGCGTAACGTTAAGCATGTGCCTAAATCTTTGAGGGAGGTAGGTTGTTGGCTACAACATCATAAGCACAAAGTACCATAAATGTGCTAAGTATTTTTCCATTTAGTGATTTTTTAAAATGGATTTGTATTAAATTTCCTTGTGCCAAAAGTGAAAATAAAGCATTTAAAAACTCAGTGTTAAATGTTTGCAATGGTATGCTATATTTTGCCCACAGATGTTGATTAGAAGCAACAAAATAGCTTGTGCACTCTGCATGGAGATGGGCATGAAACAGGACTGTGAGGCAGTTATGGATTCTGAAGACAACAACTCAAAGTTCAGGTGCACGGGCTTGATTCATGTCACTATAGAAAAAAGGGTTTAGCTGCAAAATTCTGATCCACACCAACATTTTGAATCTCACATCATTTCCTATCCCAAACTTTAGGAATAGGCCTGAACATCCCTGATTTGATAAGAGGTAAATGAATTCAAACACCATGTTAAACAGATTCCATAAACTATTCATGTATATGGTGCATTGCAATAGTGTCAGCCTTAATCATTACACAACCATGAGGCTTAGCAGTAATGGTAAAAAAGCCTTTCAGTTAGTTAATGGCTGCACTTTAAATGTAAACTACTGTACACCAATGTATTGCATGCAACAATTACCACATTATATTTCCAGTGTGTTTAAGAATTGTGATTCACAACTACCCCCTATATTCCACTCTCATGGGGCATGGATCAGTGTTCATATCACACTCCCTGTCAGCACCTGGGCCAGGAAAGCCCATGAGCCAACCAGTGGACCAAATTTGGTGATGACCCCTGGGCACATGCCATCCGAGGCATGTTGTACATATACTAAGAAGAACTCCACTCTCATGGGCTGGAGATCATACTTTTCATAGGAGCTGTACAGTGCTTGTCCTAAAAATGATGTCTGCCCACATTCCTCCCAGGAAGTGATAAACTCCTGTCAAAGAATTGTTCATATGCAGCTTACTGCTAGTATGACAATTCAGGGGGTGGAGTCTCGTATTTGCCATGATGCAGCCTTGAAGACAGAAACCTATATCTCCCTTGCATGGCCTTGCAGCAGCAGTGAGCAACCTACGAGCCACACACGGCCTGTGCAAATGTAAACAAACGGTCTGGCAGCCCATCTGCGGAGTACCCTAACAGGCTGCATGTGGCCTGCCAGCCACAGGTTGCCCACCACTGCCTTGCAGCCACTGGCTTTATCAACATGTAAACTGTCAGTTACATATTGTAGTTGCCCCATATGTTGATCACATCACACAAGCAGCCTACATCAGCTCACAGGGCTAACATACATATACAGGGCTTTTTTTTTCTATTTTAATATTCATAGTCAAGGGGCTAGAATGGTGCAAATTTAGGCTTGGCAAAATGTGATTTTTTAATGATTTCAACAAATATTTATTTTAAGCTTGTTTCTATTTTTAATTGCTTTAAATTTCACAGATGTGCAAAATTATGCATTTTAAGTCTTTTAGCTTATTAGCAATTTAAATTTTCACAGTTGTGGGACATTATGCGTGGGTGGCTCAGAAGCTAATGACACTAGATGTTGAGCTTTGAAGAGTTAAAGCATTATAATTGTTAAATCTCAAATTGTCATCATCACATATCAAAATATCCTTAAATTAAACTCTTTTTTTCTTACTTTGCTTAGCTGTAAACTTTGATTATCAATGGAAATTTTCATCGGTTTGTGTGTATATGCTGAACTTGATATCTACCAACATTTATTGATAAAAAAAAATCCTTCCAAATCTAGGTATATTATTGAGGGGAACTGTAGAGCACGTGAACTTTCAGTATCAACTTTTCACCTTGGTGTGAATTTTGGATGTGCCGTGAACAGGGGTGGCTCTAGCTATTTTGCCGCCCCAAGCACTGCAGGCAAGCTCCCTTCAGCGGCTTGCCTGCAGGAGGTCCCTGGTCCCGCGGATTCGGCGGCACGCCTGCGGGAGGTCCGCCGAAGCCGCGGGACCAGCGGATCCTCCGCAGTCATGCCACCGAACGCAACCTGCCTGCCGCCCTCACGGCGACTGGAAGAGCGCACCCCGTGGCTTGCTGCCCCAGGCATGCACTTGACGTGCTGGTGCCGGGAGCCGCTCCTGGCCATGAATGGGTGTGAGGGGTCTCTCTCTCGCTCTCTCACTCTATACTACGTGGTGTGAATGATAATGGACTCCTGAATCTTTCACTTCTAGGTAACTAAGTTGGAATCCAGCCCAAGCCAGCAGTGACCAAGAGTCATTACAATAAGATAGCTGTTTTGTGACCTATCTGAAATGAGCTTTAATCTATAAATCAACACATATGGTGGCATAATCAGCAGAAAAGTCAATGGCTAAATGGACAGGATGCCTGCATTATCCCCACCCCTCCACCCCAATTAGTATTTATTATGTACTACAACAGTGCCTAGATGCCTCAATCACGATGGGGGCCCCATTGTGCTAGTCAGTGTACAAACACAAACAGTATGAGCCTGTCTCTGCTTGAAAGCACTGGATGTAAACACAATGCCAGACAATGCATGGGAGGGGCAAGAGAGAGGTGAAGTGCCTTGCTGAGTGAGAAGGGGGTTACTGAGGATCTGACTCCTCTTTGGGGAGAATGGAAATGCTAAGTGATAGGGATGGTGATCCGCTCTCTCTCTCACACACACAAAGTGAATAAATCTATAGTAAAGCAGGCAGACAGTCCTCAACCATCCTGAAGGATCCGCACCATTTTGCCTGGAAAGACATATACGGAATAGCACCACAACTAGAGCAAGAATGTGACACACCCCTGCTACTCATTCGGAAAGGGGTGGTGACAGAGTCTTGCAGGGACTAAATATGCTGCCTCTACTGCTTGTATGACAGTAAAGTGGTCAGAGAACTATCAACTGGGACATAAACCAAACACAACCCCTATTGAAATGAAAAGGATGGTTTCATTGTGACATTCTGCAGCTGCTATACAATGAACCTTCAGTGAGGGATGACATCCCTCATATTAGGAGGTGTCCAAGTCTTCATGGGATGCTCTTTTAATGTTACCTGTATTTCTTTATTAATTGGGTTGTGTTAGATGAGGTGTGTGCAATTACCATAACTTCTAGAAGGATCCCTGGAATGCTTTGGAGTCTATTTGCTTTTCAGAGAAACTGTCTGTCTCCGATATGCCAGGTGATGTGAACCCAAAATTATGACATGTGTTTCAAGTACCTGGCCTGAAGAAATTTTAAAGACTGCACCTTTTTGTGTGTGTGTGTGTATACTGTATCTAATTTCCATTCACGTTATTCCATGATCAATAGGCAGGGAGAGGAGTGACAATTCCTTCTCATTCGCAATCATTTTTAAGAACTGGTGATATATGTGAGTTAGTGCCTCATCAGGCAGATGGTTTTCAAGATGTTTGTTTGAAAAGCAGGTCCGATAGCTTCATTGTGCTCATGGCAGAGAATTAAATCTTAAACCACAGGTGCAAATGGATGCCAATACACTGAGACTTCTGTGTGCTGTTGAAAGCAGCATGGTTCTTCCAAGTATGTAAGAGAAACACAAACATATATATAAAATGTTCTCAGTGTTTCAGGAGCAATCTTCTGAGAATTTAGGAACCACGAGCTGTTCTTTGCAGCCTCGCATGTGGCTCTAATGAGGGCAATAGGTCTGGGTGGAGGCTCCTAGACAAATCCATAAGGGTGCTGATCACAGAAATTGTTTCCCATGCTGTCTGACACGTAAGTCTGTGCTGGGGAATACTGAAGAAATGAATGGCAGTCAGTAGGTTCCTTCCCCATGCTGTACATTAATTAGGAAAGAGATGAGGGAAGGGAGGGGAGACAGAGATTATACAAAACAATCATAGCACAAGGCATCCTAACATTGTGTTGCTAGGTGGTTGTTTTGTTTCTCTATCATGTCGCATCAATATGTGATTTGCAATAAAATAATGACATGACACAATATCACTTTTTTATTTTGTGGCTCTGGATTATATTCAGTGATAAAGTGGCTTCCGCAGGTTGACACATCACTGATCTAACTGCATCTAGGCTTCCATAATTTATGCAAGATTCACATTAAAAACCTTATCTGGATCTCGCCAGTTCAGGTAGCCAAGTATGCCCTACCTAACACAAGATTATTATTTGCTATGTTAAATGAGAGGGGAGAGGAAGTACGGTCCAGTGGTTAAGGTTTTAGCCTAGGATTTCAGAGATCAAAGTTCAAATCCCTCCAAACTTTCTGTATGACTTTGGACAAGTCACTTCAGTCTCTCTGTGCCTCAGTTCTCCATATGTAAAATGGGGATAAGTACTTTCCAACTTCAAAGAGGTATTGTGTTGACTAAAGATTATGTAATACCTTAGCCAGCCAAGACCTACGCTTATTACTATTTTTGGCCCTGAATGAGGAGATTTTAGTAAAAGGTATTAAACAGAATTGTGATGCCTGCAAACATGAATTTTTTTTTAAAAAAATTCTTTTCTCCTCCCTTCCCAAAGTCTCAAGTGCTTGTGTTTGTCAACATAACACTTGGGAAGTTTTATTAAAAGAAAAAACAAACACCACCAGCCCCATTCTGAACTTTCTAGCACCTTTCAGTCAAGGATCCGAAAGAACTTTATATATAAAAATAAATAAAAGAGGCAAATGCAGCACTGGAGCTAATTGAAAATTTTCAACGCATTCGTGAAATTTTCATTAACATTTTGAATTTTGACCAAAGGGAAAAAAGGAGGTAAATATTTTTACAAAAAGTTCATCCTGTTTTTCAACCACCATTCACCAATGCACCTAAAGGCAAGGGGAGGTAGTTGTCTATATATCTAAGGATATTATTTGCCCTTAATTTATTAAGGCTTGCAACACATCTTGAAGTACTCCATGACCTCCATGTTACTGATAACTGAGGCCCTAGTTATAATGGCTTGTGGAAGGGTAAGCCCAGGCATACCCACAGGTACAAGTTTAATATAATTTTATTGGGAGAATGAAAGCAGTGAGCAGCCTGTGCACTTCTAAACCTCTGCACTCCACTCCCAGAAGGTTGTAACTCAAGTTACAATATCTCGAGGTCTTTAAAGAGGCACACTATTACAAACAGAAAGCTTATGTGACTTGACCAAGGGTAAACAGGATGTCAATAACAGAGCCAGGAATAGAACCAAGAAGCCTGATCGCTCAATCTTGTGCTCTAACCACAAGCAACACTGGTTCAATAAAGAGAAAATCCATAAGAGAAGCAATCAGCAATAGTATAGCAATAAAAAATCAGTCTGCAAATAAAGAAATAAATAATAATTCATTATATCCTAGTAAGAATAAATGTATGCCAGTCTGACACAAATAACTAACTTCATGATAGTGTTTGTAGTGGCTGGATATGATGCTCTGAGTTCAACTCACAGAAACAGTTCACTTAAGACTGAATGAGACACACCAATAAGTAAGGATTCATTTAGTTTAAGTGCACTTCATTATCCATTCTCAGGGCCCATCATGGATGGAGAACCATCCATTTTGTCTGATGCTATCTTTATTTAAAGCCAAAACAAAGATCACAAAAATACTCTGTGTCTACTGTATCATCAGTTCAGGTTTGCCTCATTTGGGGTAACACATAGAACGCTCCGCGTGAGGCCACTGAATATCTGATAGAGATGCACATTTGGGCAATATCAGTCATGTCAGCTGATTCATCAACAGCCAGTATATGGCAGCTCACGTTTCACTTCACTGACAAGCTTGTCTGCCACTACTGATGCCAATAATTCAGTCCTTCGAACAGCCGACATGCATGACAAAGGAATCCTTTTAAATTCACTGAGCACTTCAGGATTCATCTCTCCCTCTAACATTGGATCAATTGCTGCAAAGATACATTCTTTCATCATTTTAGAGTCTGCAGATGCTTTCTTGCGCTTGGCCTCTATCCAAGGGATGCATGGAGAGGCTCCTATGGCACGCTGTCAAGCAGTGAAGCTCCTCACAACCCTCTGATTCAATCTGCTGTAGTTGGACTCCCTTGAAACAATTTTATCCATGTGCAGTGGAAGGCATGAAGGGTGTTTGGCAGTGAAAATCAGCAGAGTTGGCTTCATAACACTGCTTTACATTTCCAGTATCAATTAAAAGCAACTACTATACCCACAAAGAATCCCACCACTACTCGGTTGCAGCAGAACTCTGAATGAACGAGCATTGTCTGTCCTTTCTTGCTTGTAGTCCCTATTCAAGTCATCATCACCTTTTACTCACTGATTTACTCTCCCAAGCTGCTAGTAAAAAATAGTCTTACCAGAAACAAAAAAAAATCTATATTCATTATAAATTATTTTTTTCATCTGATTTCATTACAAGTTTCCAAAGTTTCTCAGACAGTCTTTCAAAAAGAATTCCATCTTGCTCTGTAGGCACTACTCTAACACAAAACAATATTAACAATAAACAGCAAAAGATTTTTGATGTTGTGGATGGCAACCACCACATAAAAGAACTTGCTTGTAAATAGAATGGAGTCGATTGGCTAGTTTATATGTGTCATAGCCTCCACTGGATTAGATCATATTAATTTAGCTGTATTTCATAGACCCTATACTGTTAATAGTAATGGAGATTTTCCTCGATCTCAAGTTATACAATGCTGGATTTTTGGAACAGAAGATTCTGAATTCTCTACTCATTGCTGCTGTGAAGTTGTGAGTGATCTTGGTGTGCTGTACGACAGCTGAGAATTACTACATGATGTGTGTTACAATAAGAAACACACATAATCATGCAAGACAGACATCTCTGAAGAACCATAATGGTGACATTTAGCCAAAATGTTTGGCCACAGTTTGTTTTTGTTTTTCCTATGAATTCAATGCTGCTGGAAGGCGCTAAGTTGACAAAGTTCTCAGGAGAAGAAATGATACCAGGCAAGTGTCTTTAGACTGACCCACCATCATGCCTAAACACTGACTTAAATCTTTGGCCTTTTTGCCAGGTCAGCCACAATACTCGGCCACTTGGGATGAGAGTAACAGTATTTCGGAGGAGAAGGCAGGGTGTCACTAACTCTTGGTGTGGTCCTTCGGAGGGTCACTGCTGCCCTCTCTGGGACCCCCTTCGTTTGCTTCTCATCAGGGCATTTCTTTGACTCTGATCTTTGAGTCTGCAAGCATGCATCGGTCTCACAGCTGTGCTCAGGGAAGCAGTCTGGGCAGGGGGGTGTTACCCCTCTGCTGTCCCAAGCCTTTCTGCCTCCCATTCCTTCTCTGCACTCCCTCCTTTATAGTATGCCTTGTCTCCTCTATTGGCAGTGCCTGCCTCCATGATTGGCAGACAGAGGAGGCTCCCCTCTTCCTCCTGCCTAAGCTCAGTATGGGGTTTGTAGACGCCATTACACAAGGTTACCAGTCATAAGACCCGTTTCTCTTTGTAGGCACATCTGTGCGCTGTCCCAAAATGCTAAGAATGTGGGAGTCACCTTCACTGTGCACTGAATGCCACTTGGATTTCCTTTACACAATGCTTAGCTTTTAGTAAACAAAGATTGCCATTCAGATAAAAACATCAGCCTTACCAACCTCCAGAACATACTCCCTACTATGGCTTCTGCAGACAAAAACCAGACTCTGATATATAAAGCACAGTTCAGGCTGAAACTGATTTCAAACATTTTTCTTTCAATGACTCCAGATACCTCTGTACTCGTACAGGGCCTGGTCTTGTGCCAGGGACTTTCATAGATTCCCAGGTCTGAAGGGACCATTATGATCATCTCCATTGACCTCCTGTATAACATAGGCCATAGAACTTTCCCAAAATAATTCCTAGAGCAGATCTTTTAGAAAAAACATCCATCTGGATTTTAAAATTGTCAGGGATGAAGAATCCACCATGACCCTTGGTAAATTGTTCCAGTAGTTAATTACCCTCACTGTTAAAAATGTATGAAATATTTCCATTCTGAATGTATCTAGCTTCAACTTCCAGCCATTGGACTGTGTTATGCCTTTCTCTGCTAGACTGAAGAGCCCATTATTAAATATTTGTTCCCTGTGTAGACACTCACAGACTAAACAAGTCACCCTTAACCTTTTCGTTGTTAAGACAAACAGATAGAGCCTGTTGAGTCTATTATAATAAGTCATGTTTTCTAATCCTTTAATCATTCTCATGGCTCTTCTCTGAACCCTCTCCAATTTATCAACATTTTTCTTGAATTTTAGACTGTGAAATGGACACGGTATTCCAGCAGCGGTCACATCGGTGCCAAATATAGAGGTAAAATAACCCCTCTACTCCTACTTGAGATTCCCGTTTATGCATCCAAGGATCGCATTAGCTCTTTTGGCCACATTGTCACACGGGGAGTTTAAGTTCAGCTGGTTATCCACTATGACCATTGCTTCCTAGGATGGAGTCCTTCCCCCCAATCCTGTAATTATGGCCTACATTATTTGTTCCTAGATGTATGCATTTACATGTAGCCATATCAAATCATATATTGTTTGCCCATGCCTTGTTTACCAAGCTATCCACAGTCACCTGTCCCCTTCATTATTTACCACATCCCTTATTTTTGTGTCATCTGCAAACTTATCAAAAATAATTATATTTTCTTCCATTGACAAAAATGTTAGATAGCATAGGGCCAAGAACTGATCCCTGTGACACACCAGCTGGAAACAAACCCACTCAGTGACAATTCTCCATTTACATTTGAGACCTACCAATTAGCCAGTTTTTAATCCATGTAATGTATGCCAGTTAATTTTATATCATTCCAGGGTTTGTTTGTTTTTTTAAATCAAAATGTCATGTGGTACCAAGCCAAATACCTTATCAAAGTCTAAGTATATTATGTCAACGCTATTACCTTTATCAACAAAACTTGTAATCTCATTAAAAAAAATGTATCAGTTAATTTGACAGGATCTATTTTCCATAAAACCATGTTGATTTGCATTAATTGTATTACCCTCCTTTAATCCTTTATGAATTGAGCCCAGCATCAGCTGCTGCATTATCGTGCCAGGGATCAATGTCTGGCTGACAGGTCTATAATTACATGGGTCATCCAGTTTACTCTTTTTAAAAATTGGCACATTGGCATTCTTCCAGTCTTCTAGAACTTCCCTAGTGCTCTAAGACTTATTGAAAATTTACATTAACAGTCCAGTGAGCTCCTCAGCGTGCTCTTTTAAAACTCTTGTGTGCAATTTATCTGGACCTACTGATTTTAAAATGTCTGCTGTTAGCAGTCACTGCTTAATATCCTTAAACTTGTGCAACAGAAAGTGTTATCACAATATGATGAGACTATATCATCCGTTTTCCACCACATATAAGTATTCATTGAACTCTTCTGCCTGTTCCCTGTTATTACTGATAACCTTACCATTTCCATCTGGTAATGGATCAAAAACCTTGTAAGGATTCTTTTTGTTCCCAATATATTTAAAAACTCCTTCTTAGTTTCCTTAACTCTGCTGGCCATAGATTTCTCTTTGTGTCCCCTTTGCTTCCCTTATCAATTTTCTACAATGCCTAGCTTCTGATTTATATTCAGTAATATCAACTTTTCCGTTCTTCCATTTGTTTTATTTATTTCTTATAGCTGCCTTCACTTCCCCTCTACACTAGGTCCGTTTTTTAACCAGAACGCCTTTATCCCTCAGTCGTGGGATTGTGGCTTTGGGGGTATCTAATAAGATGTACTTAAATTATTCCCAGTGATCATTCATATTTTTCTGATTAAATTCTTCTTCACAGCTTATTTGGCTCAAAATTGTTTTCAGCCTTGTGAAATTGGCCCTATTAAAGCACCACATATATAACTGGTCTGGATTTTTTTTTTGATTGCACAGTTTAAATATGATCACATCATGATCACTTGTTCCTAAAGTTACCACTAATTTTTAGTTCTGTGATAAATCCCTCTCATTCTGTTAGGATTAGGTTTAATAAAGTATTTTTCCAGGTTGGCTGAAACAATTTTTGAGTTAAGAAATTGTCATCTGTAATGTTTAGTAGTTCCAAGGATGTTTTAGTACTGGCAGCATGAAACCTCCAACATATGCCACTTGAATGGAAGTCCGCCATGATCATGCAGGTTTTATTCACACACTTTATCTACAGGTGTGTAAGGAGACGGTCCTCCTGTTCCCTAGTGTAATTTGGTGGTCTGTAGAAGACACCAATTAATACCCCATCCTGTGCTTCATTTATTAGAACAGTGACCCATAAGGATTCAAGGTCATTTTCTTCTGAGTTATCAGTGACTTGTAAACAGTCATTTTCAACATAGATTGCCACTCCCCCTCCCCTTTTGCCTACTCAAACTAGCTAAATCATTATAACTATTGACTTTAACATTCTAATTGTGTGAATCATCCCACCAGGTTTCAGTTATATCAACTAGATGGAATTTATGCTTACAAATGACAAATTCCAACCCTTTTTGTACATTACCCAGGCGCCTAGCATTGGTGTACAGGCCATTCAGTAATTTCTTCTCTTGATGTCCTTTGGTTCCTTGATAAAATTTTCCTCAACAAAATTTGATTTTGTGTTGAGTGCTCAAATCTTCCCTCTTTTTACTCTGCCCTTTTGCTGTTAGTTTAATCTCCTCCTGACTACTCTAGCCAGCCCTTCCCTGAAGAGAGTGGCCCCTACTTCTGCTTAAGTAGGGGCCATCCAAACTCTACAGCCCGTTCTCCCCACAGAAGGTGGATCAATGTTCCACAAAATCAAAACCCTCTAACCTACACCACTTAGCCAGCCAGCAGTTCTCTTCCAGAATGTTCTGCATTCTGTCTTCCATCACCTGTGGGACAGAGATGATCACTTGGGCATTCTCTTTCTTCAGCATGCTTCCAAATTCCTTGAAATCCTCTACAACTTGTGATATAGCCCATGATGCAGTATATTTGTGCTGATATGAACAATCACAAATGGATCCTTGCCCATCGACTTCAGACTCCTATCCACATTAGTAGTGTAGGATTGTGTCCTTGGGCTCTAGATTAGCCCATGTGCACACATTCCAGAATTCACTAATCCTGTAGCTAGTGGATTAAATTTGTGTAAAACACATCCCTAAGAATGTTACTGGTCAAATTGAAGTGTATACAGCATTTTTATACGCATACACAACATAAGCCACAAAGCACAGATTCACTGTTCCCTACTCAGGATCTTTCAAATAAAGTATTTTAAAGAGCCAGAATTGAAAGGGGTGGGGGAGGGGAAGTGCTGAGTGCCTGTAACAAACAAGGTCAACACAAAGGAGACACACACAACACAAAACTGCAATCTGTTGGGGGGTATTTTATCTGCCATATCCTGAGTTTAGGGTTCTGCGTTTCTTCTGCATGAACTGATAACATCAAACTTAAAACTGGGGAGGAGGATGCCTGCCTTATACCTTGCTATGCAATTAGGGAAAGGACAGGTAAATAAAGAAGGAATGAGAGATGGGTCCAAATCACACCAATATGGGGATTTAGGCTCTGATCTCACAAGCTGCTTTACATGGCATGGCTCTATCATAGCCTAGTCCCAGATTTGGACCTTAGCGTCCAAAATATGGGGGTTAGCATGAAAACCTCCAAGCTTAGTTACCAGCTTGGACCTGGTAAAGCTGCCACCACCCAAAAAATTAGAGTGTTTTGGGGCACTCTGGTCCCCCCAAAAACCTTCCCTGGGGACCCCAAGACTCAAATTCCTTGAGTCTCACAACAAAGGGGAATAAACCATTTCCCTTCCCTTCTCCCTTCCAGGTATTTCCTCCCTGGGTTCCTGGAGTGATAAACAGAAGCAAACTCCATGAATCTAAACAGAGGGATCCCACCCTCCGCGTTTCCAGCCTTGGAAAACAGAAGTACCGAGAGCTAATCTCTCTTCCCCCCTCACCCAGAGGGAATGCAAAATCAGGCTAGTAAATCTAACACACACAGATTTCCCCCTGACTTCTTCCTCCCACCAATTCCCTGGTGAGCACAGACTCAATTCCCTGGAGTTTCCCACTAAAGAAAAACTCCAACAGGTCTTAAAAAGAAAGCTTTATATAAAAAGAAAGAAAAATACATAAAAATGGTCTCTCTGTATTAAGGTGACAAATACAGGGTCAATTGCTTAAAAGGAATATGAATAAACAGCCTTATTCAAAAAGAATACAATTCAAAACACTCCAGCAACTATACACATGTAACTACAAAAAAACAAACCTATCTTTTTGTACTTACAACTGGGAAACTGAAGATTAGAAAGCAGGAAATAGAAAAATCCTTCCCATAGCTGAGAGGGAGATAGGCACAAGCCAAAGAACTCAGACACAAACTTCCCTCCACCCAGACCTGAAAAGTTTGGTTTTCTGATTGGTCCTCTGGTCAGGTGCTTCAGGTTACTTTTTTTCAGGTGAAAGAGACATTAACCCTTAGCTATCTGTTTATGACAGGCTCCTACACTTATATGCAGCCCCACTGAAGTCAATGAGGTTCCATTCATGCACAGAGGTAGTCAGGGGCCTTAGTCTGTGCCTACTTCTAGGAGGAATGTAATCAAAACCATTGTGTTTTAAAATGCATTTTCTCACCAGTTTTAAGTGTATCATATTAATTATTTGGGCTAGTCAGCAACTGATACCTGAAAAGATAGGTTTCAATTCTCCTTTAGGGAAAACCCACCTCAAGACCAACAACAAAATAAATATTGTTAAAAAAGCAGTCCAGGAATGGCAGGGGAGGGGCAGCATAACATAAAAAGTACCACTAAAAAATATGAGAGATGTGAAATGGCCAAACACCATCTCAGTTCTATACATATACAGTTGCAACTAGATGATCCCAATGGTCCCTTCTCACCTTGGAATCTATGAAATCTATGAAAGAGAAACCAACCTAAATAATGCCTAGAAAGACCAACTCAAAACAGCCCAAGACCGGTATAGAACGCTCTGGCCAAAACTAATGAGCTTTTGTGAGACTCTAAAATCGACAGATCTACCACGTGCTACAGTGAACAGAGGTTTCTTTTCATAGCAAGGCAGATGACTTTTTATCAGATGTGTCACTTGGTGAAATAATTGCCAGCAATAATGGTGCGATAGCAGCATACTCAGAGCACAATTTATCCATGTCTGTTCTATCTTTCAACTTCAAAGCTTCTACTGCCTCATAGATCACATCAAAATGACAACCCTGTTGTTAATGACAGTGGTCTAATGCAATACAGAGAAGTCAAATCACTCCTCCAGATAGGCAAAAAGCTCTTATACAGAAATGAGGCATCTGCACGGGTCCTTACATTCATATTCAGATGTTATCTGAGGGGAGGAGGGTGAGTTTGACATTTAGATTTATTCATATTTGTAAAAAGCCTGAGTTTAGAAAGCACAAAATCCATGAGAATTACATGATAAGGAGATAACTGAGCAGTGTGCGAAGCTTTAATTAACGTAATGCTAACTCCTGGAAGTAGGAAACATCAATTTCCTTTGGTTACATCAAGGTTTAGCCTATGTCACAAGGCCACAGATATGAGTCATCTAATAAAAAACACAAGCCATTGTGATTATAAAAGCACCATTTGGGGTGTGTTTGGCAATAGTAACTATCCATGCTGCTTCTTTGGCTATGCTGGTTTGGGTTAGTCACCTCAGGAGCATAGCCCAATATAAAATAAAATCCTAAAAAACAGAATTGTCTGTTTGTATGCAAATCTTGGCTTTGAACTACTCTTATGTGAGAAAATAGCTAGTGAGATAGAATGCAGTGATTCCACAAATTGGGTTCAATTGAGATATGCTGTTAGAACAGGATTAAAATACCTGTATTTCTCACCTTCATGACTGAATTTAGTGTCGAAGGGTTATCCTATGATTATCAGAGGATAATTGATTTTTAGTAACATTTACTAACTTTTGCAAAGGGAACATTTTAAAATGACCATTTTTACAAATCTGGCCCTGACCCACAAACCTTTTATTTGATTCCTTCCAGCTGAAAACAGAGCTGGCTAAAAAAATGTCAATTATTTTTCATAGGAAATTTGTTTTTATTGTCTAGTTTGAAATAGTCCAGATATGTATTTTAGTATGTAGACAAACAAAAAGAAAAACAAAAAAAGAGGAAAGTGAAAAAAAATCCATTTCTGGAAAGAAAAAAAGTTGTTGCAGAGATTGCAATTGTGTTCTTGAATGGAAAGACATGGGAGGGCTGATGGTGTAGAGGAGAATTTTGGCTTATCTGCTGGTTTCCTTGATTTTTAGTAACTGTAATGACAGGAAATTGATTTACTTTAACTTCAAAGTTAATAAAAGTTTTCTGTCTGTATGTGTATAATAAGGCCCTGCTCCTGCTCCTATTAAAACTTAATCTATTATAGGTACTTATACGGTCCCCACTCCAATCGTATCTGAGCACATCCTCATCTTCAATGTCTTTATCCACACAACATCCCTGTGAGTAGGGAAGTGCCATGATCTCGATTTCACAAGTGGGGCACTGAAGCAGAGAGAAACTGAAGGATTTCCCTGTGGTCACACAGGGAGTCCATGGCAAAGCAAGAACTGAATCCAGGTCTTCCAAGATTCAGGCTAACACCCTAACCACTGCATCATTCTCCTTCTCTAATTTGAACTACGTTAATAAGAATGTTTGCACTCACGTCAGGTGGACAAGGAGTAGAACCAATATGTACACGAAAAATAAAATTTTAGTCCCTCACGCTCTGACAAATGCTGCCTTTCACAGGACAGCTTTTCAGCCACAACCTTGGTGTATGAAAATCAGCAGAAGCAAGTTCATTTTACAGATTTAAGATGCTTCTGTTTATGGAGATATACCTATCTCATAGAACCTGAAAGGTCATTGAGTCCAGCCTCCTGCCTTCACTGGCAGGACCAAGTATTGATTTTGCCCCAGATTCCTAAGTGGTCCTCTCAAGGATTGAACTCACATCCCTGGGTTTAGCAAGCCAATACTCAAACCACTGAGCTATCTTTTCCCTTGACTGTCCACAGTCCTGTCTCTGCAGGATTTTATTTTAAATTGGGACATACCCTTTGAAATTACAGTATCGCTTCTGGAGAAATTCTAGAGAAAAAGAGACTATACCTGCTCAATGTGCTGTTCACACGGGTGCTTCTGTCGGTGTTACTTATGTCGCCCAGGGGGTGTTTGTTTCACATCCATGAGCAATATAAATGATGCCAACAAAAGTGCTAGTGTAGACATGGCCATAGAGCAGAAGTTCTCAAACTGGGAGTCACAAAGTTATTACATGGGGGGTTGTGAGCTGTCAGCCTCCACCCCAAACCCCGCTTTGCTTCCAGCATTTATAATGGTGTTAAATATATAAAAAAGTGTTTTTAATTTATGAGAGAGGGCTGCACTCAGAGGCTTGCTATGTGAAAGGGGTCACCAGTACAAAAGTTTGAGAGAGAGATTTGGAATAAAGGCAGAATCCTTTAGAGTCCTTATCACCAAGCTATTTACCTAACCTAGCAGGCTGTTTCTAGCAAGTCTGGCTTGTTGTGCCGCCCTCTAATGAAGGCTGGAGTCTTTAGACACATTAAATCTTTGTAAACAGAATTAGAGGTGAAGTTTTGTCTTGAATACTGTTTACTCCCGCTAATGACTCTTGACAAACGCAGGACATTACAAGGGCTCACTATGTCATTCCCTGTCCCTTAAGCTCTTTTTTATTTCTGCCTTCTCTCTCCCTATTCCTCAGCCATGTATATCTCCTGTTTTTAGTTATCTGTACGTCCAGCACAGATGAGAGAAGGGCAAGCTTCCTCCCACATTAACTCCTAAATGTTCCTCGGTACAGGATGGATAGAATCAACTTTACAGGTTCTGTTTCCTGACCCATTCAATCCTTGTTCTGTGCCTATCAGTGCCAGTCAGAGTGCTCTGGTTCTGACACAGGTCCAGTAGGCACTGGATTGAGACTACCATATATAATAAGGTCACAGGCCACCAAACAGCTAGAAATTTCAGTGACTACTGATATGGGCTAAATAAAAACCAACAAACTATACACAAAATTCTATACTCTTAGGACCAGTCTCCTCTGGAACCCTGCTTTCTGTAGCTTTCCCCTCAGCCTGCCAAAGCTTAAATGTTACAACACAGGCCAAAGATCCAAATGCAAGTTCACAAGCAAAACAGTAGTGTGGGAAACTTAAAATGATGAGGAAGCAACACACTTCTGATTGCTACTCCTTGTCTACAAATTCACAAAGCTATTTCAATGCATGCATCCACAAACACACTTCTCTCCTCCCCACATGCATACCAACCTAATAGCCAAGATGGCAGCAAGCAGTAAATTCAGTTTTCTTGGGCCTTTAAGTTGTTGCTTACATTTGAGGAGTGAGGGGGAAAGGGTGTTTGAAATGCATATAACAGGAAAAGCAGTAGTGTCTATATGAGTCTGGAGACATATGAATGAATGGGTTGGATGCCTTTTGTTTGTTCTTTTCAGGGCCAACACTCTTCCCCCTCCCATGTCCCTCTTGGTTTGGGTGTGCCTTTGAGTTTTACCTGGTGGCAAGGAAAATAGCAAGTAACGGGGATATTTAAAGGATTCTTGCACCTTTGAGCTTAAAAGGAATGTAATTTTCACTGGGGATGAGTAAATAAAGAAGTTGTCTATACAATTAACAAAGAGGAATAGTATATAATTCACTCTTTACTACTAATCTGGTACCTTGTATTGGAGCTTCTGATTTATGAAAGTTGGCTTCATTTATGAAGCACCTCTATCCCTGAGCCCAGGGAAGCTGCTATTGACCCTGATGCCCTTCCAGCTCTCTGTGTTTCCCTAAATGGAAATGTGGCTAGAAGCTGAGAATTTTATAGCTCTGCTGGGGTGGGGCTGGTTAGAAGCTTAGGCCTGTAGCCTTTTGGAAATGTAGTTTGAGGATTGAGCAGCTAATTTTGTTGGAATCATTTTTTTGTCTGTCACTGGATAAATTAAAGAACGTTGTAAGCAAGAAACAAAAACTCAGACTGAGTAATGATATTTATCACACACTTTAGTTCCACGATTATTATTTTTAAATCAGTAATGATTTATAGTCATCTCGTTTAACACTTGCCTTGGGGCTCGATGAAGGAGGAAAGGCCCTTTGGAAGAAATGAGAATTGGGCAGATTTAAAGTAGGAGAGAGGCATGGAAGGGTGGGTCCAGGGCCAGCTCCAGGCCACAGCACACCAAGCGCGTGCTTGGGGCGGCATGCTGCAGAGGACGCTCTGCCGGTTGCCAGGAGGGTGGCAGTGGGCTCCGGTGGACCTGCTGCAGGCGTGCCTGCGGAGAGGCTGCTGGTCCCGCGGCTCCGGTGGAGCATCCACAGGCACACCTGTGGCAGGTCCACCGGAGCCACGGGACCACCGGACCCCCCGCAGAAGCCTGCGGGAGGTCCACCGGAGCCGCGGGACTGGCGAGCGGCAAAGCACCCCCCCCGGCGTGTCGCCGTGCTTGGGGCGGCGAAATTGCTAGAGCCGGCCCTGGGTGGGTCAGAGTGGGTGCTCCTTAGGCTGCCTAAAAGAAGACGTGGAGGTGAGAGAGAATGTTAATGGCACAATCATACAATATTAATGCTAGCTTGTGCTCTACCTTTCCAGAGACCTTCACATTTGGTAGCTTGTTTCTGTAATGGACTTTTTTATTCCTTTATCTTTTCAACTAGATGTTTTTACATCATCTTCCTTTGGTCTTACAGCAACACAGTCCAATCCCTTTCTGTACCCACTACTCCCACCTTCTCTTTCTCAGCAAGCAGATGCCACCCATATTGTTGGGAAGTTGTTTTTTTGTCCTTAATTATTCTTAATTAATCATTTCTGATTGATAAATCTCTCTCATGTGACTCTTCATCTGGGCTCATTTTGCACCATTTCTCTTCCCCACAAGAGAACTCTCACTTTCGTTATCCTACAGTACAGCTGGGACCACCTCTTTCTATCCACAGGTTCTTCTCTGGTGGTGAAAGTTATCAACAGTGCTAGGAGTATAGCAGCCATCTCCGAAGTTCACATCACAAGTTCTACATAGTCAGTAAGCGTATCAGTAAGAAATATTCTCGGTAACAATTTTCCTAAAATGCCCAGCAGTCTAAATGCACAAAGATTGCCTTTGGTTTTTACCTGCATTATCCTGCTTGCCATTCTCTTCCACACAATACCTAAATCTCCGCGATTTCATGCCTATTTCATTAGTGATAAGTAATGCAGAAGGCAGGTAGACCTGTAGGGAAGAGATCTATAATGAACATGCACTGAAGCCAGAGTTACAAGCCTGTGCTTGTTTGGAAGCAGTACAACCCAGCTTGCACTGGTGTCACACCAAATCAGGTCCCTCCTGAAACTTCTTTCACCAGTCCCACTCATCATCCTGAAGTGCCCATTTTATGTCTAAGGACTAAATAAAGCCCTTTGACTTTCATCTTGCTACTACTCAATGGAGATGTAGCAAATCAACCTTGAACACTCTCCCTGTTCTCCCAACATACTATTTCTATCACCAGTGTACTACACCTGATCATCATTAGCCTAGGGAGCAAAGAGACATTCTGGTCATTCCTGAATGTACTCAAAGGCTGTACTCAAAGAAATAAGTGGAGATTTTTAATTTTTTTCACGAGAAATTCTTTTTAAAGTGCACTTAACTTTGAGAGGGGACTGAAGTCCACAAGGCTATCCAGAGGACAAATACAGCAAACATAAAAATCAATGGAAACTTCCCCAAAATGCCCTAACAATGCAATGTGGCTCATCCATGACCTCTTCTAAGGCTGAAAGGATGTGTCATTCTCTGTTCCTATTTAGGTCTCAGAATATCTAATGAAACCGCTAACTAGGGTGTCAATGGTGACTGGGGGCTCTTATAATCCCATAATATCTGTCAACTACAGACCGGACTGTGATGACCAGCTCATTTCATATCAGCCATCATGAAATTATCAAGCAGTAATTATTTTCTATCACTACCACCCCAGGCTACATTTTAAGCAGTGAGCCACAGAGAAAAGTCTTGGCATCCTAATACCAACCCCTTGAGCTATCTAGCTGCCCCTACCATAAGCTGCAATTCCTGTTTGCTAGGGGAGTGTGTGTGTGTGTGTGTGTGTGTGTGTGTGTGTGTGTGTGTGTGTGTGTGTGTGTGTGTGTGTGTGTGTGTGTGTATATATTTCTGCATTTTTAACAGACAGTTTTTGCATTTTTAATATAGAAAAGCAGCACAGATACAGACAATGGCAAAATGCAAGACTAATGAATTACAGGTTTTGTATAAACTCAGTACTTATCACTAGAACAGGCTCTCAACATTTAAATAAGAGAAATAATCAACAGGACAGCCATTTTTTCATTAAAATTCAAAATGCTGTAGCTGAACTTATATAACAATTGTGAAATCTCTCTTAGTACTGCAAAGAGACATCATAACAAACCAGAACAAAAAAATGAAAAACTAGTTCAGTTGAGAAGGACTTGATCTAAAACCTAATGACATCAATGAAAATTGTTCTATTGATTTCAGTGAGCTTTCAACTGCACAATTTAAACAAACAGACTACAGAGTTTCTCTCTGTAATCATCCAATTGAAAGCTAGCTGTTCATATTTTTCGTCTTATGATTTGCATAGAGTCAATATTTTAAAGACAAATGAAAACAACTGACCCATTATCCTCTTGAGTCTAACTCCAGATCTTCTGCAGGTCAATGAAACTCATATATATGCCAGGCCACAAAGCAGGTATGTTTTATACCAGGTTGTATCCCTGCAGTACACACACCCAACAACCTCCCATGTTTTAAAATCTAACTGTCTTACCTGTGTCTGGGCAAGCATTAGATGTTGACTTACATACACAATGATTGGCCATCAGTGCCTGCTGGAAAAGAGTTCTCTGTTATCTTCTCCAGACCCTGCAACAAAGTTATTTTTGCATTAAAATGACACCTAAAAAACATTAAAATGAAGACACGAGAGACCATTAGTTTCATTTTCTAGTAATCTGAATAGAAATATTTTTCTCCTTCTGATGTCTTTTCCTTACAACTCTGCCCCAAAGTCTTCAGAAGGCCTTAACTAAAGAGCAGTCTAGACACTCCAAAGACATTACTATACCAAGATGAATCTGCCCTGCAGTTCCTCAGAGCCTTTTTGCCATACAAACCTTTGGGAGCTTATCATTGAAGCCACATTAGTCTTGATTTAAGGTCTTTTGACACATTATTACAGCACTCTGCCATCACTTCACACCTGCCATCCTGTCAATCAGAAGCCGGGGGAGGGGGGAAACCAATTTTGATGTCAATCAACAAATCCTCAGGGAGGTGTAACCTGTTAAAATGGATTACCCTTTGCCCATTGCGATTTGCAGGCTTTGAATTTAAAGGACATATGCCAGAAATAATTAAAGACTAATCTTTATTGTACTCACATATAAATGAAGGCATTTAGCACCAGCACATTTATACTGTCTGGAAAAAGAATATGGATGAGTAGCTTATTCTTGTAGTATTACTGTTTCCATTTCTATTAACCAAATGTGTTGGCTGGAGGTTAAGATCCATTGCCCTCACAGTGCAAACATTTATAGCAGTAGATATGACTATAACACCTGTATTAAATGTCCTGCCACAAGTACAAATGATACCAGCATGGTATACTGCCTAATCTGCAAAATCCTTAGCATTCATTGCTTCTGGGGAGAGAGAGAATGTTTTTAACAGAAACAATGAAATTAATCTACTATTGGAAAAAACAACAACCGAACAATATACAGAACTTGGGTTCTAGCCTTATGCATTTTACTGGTTAGAGGGGAAAACAAGTCTGTAACTCTGATCTTACCCAAGCACTGCACTGAATCCCCTTATCTTACTTAGTAACTACTCTGTTTTGCCTTACTCATGGCATTCATTTGAATGACATCAACCTCGAAATCTGAATTCAGGACCTAAATTCTGAGCTGTGTGAGATTTTTCTTTCCATACTAGGTTTTCAGAAAAATGCAGACAGAAAGAAGCACTAACACAGCTTACTTGTACTTGTTCACAACTCATCTCTGGGAAGCAACATCTTGTCCTTAGACTGACCTTAGAGTTTACACGCTAAAGGGAATAGCTACAAAATGAGACTAGCTCTGAAGTAAATAACACAGCAGGCGGGGGCTATATAGCCCAGACAGAACTAGAATAAAACAAATTAATTATACTGTAAATTTTTTAAGCTACTGCACTTTATTACTTTATATCTACAGCTTGTTTGGACTAGAAATAGGATAATATTGGACTACCTTTTACTTGCAGATGCAAGCATGTTAGGTTCCACTGTTATGGTACCTAATCTGAAAAAGTGAGGGTGCATTGTTCAATGCCTGGTTTTATTTACTCACTATATGACTTGCATTAGCATTCAGCATCACTGCCACAGAATGAGACTCACTCCTCCCTCCAAAGAAAGCATGACCCCTTGCTGCCTCTCTCACTCAAACACCCACGATATGTGAAACCAACAGTGATGTGTCAGGAAGAAGGAAGCAATTGCTCTTAAACTGTGACGTGAACCTTCAGAGATTAATACATCACACTCCTGGAGAAGCAAATATAACGTGGCCGGAGAAAGTGAGTGTTTCAAGATCACTCTGGTGATTAGGAGCCACATACTGCACTCAGCATGTGTTCACCTCACACTGTCACCCAGAGGAGTTAGGTCCACACATGGAGTGAAGGCATTATAAAGGTCGTAGCTAACCAGGATAGATTTGGGGCATGGGGGTAGGAATTACCTTAATTGGTTACACTGAAAGAGTGATTCACTGTTAACCGCCCTTATTTCTTTTTAGGCAAATTAGTTCATAACAAATAGAATGAGGAGTACTTGTGGTACCTTAGAGACTAACAAATTTATTGGAGTATAAGCTTTTGTAGGCTAAAACCCACTTCATCGGATGCATGCAGTGGGTTTTAGCACACGAAAGCTTATGCTCCAATAAATTTGTTAGTCTCTAAGGTGCCACAAATACTCCTAATTCTTTTTGCTGATACAGAGTAACACAACTACCGCTCTGAAACCTGATTCATAACTAACAAATCTGCACATGAAAAGCTGTTCCCATGTCCTGTAGGCTTATTCGGGACTAGGGGGAGGAGGAAGGGGGACTTCTTTGTTAGGTTCAGGTTCACATTTTAAACAAAGATAAGAGTGAAACTACATTGAGCCATGTGTTTTTCCTCCCTTCTTCTTGCGCCATGTATCTGTCTAGATACTCTGATTCCTTCCTTCCACCATCACAGCATCTCAGCACATCCAGCGGATACTTGTTTTCCCCCCATTTCTGGTTCTTTCTATCTCCAGCTCTCTCTCTCTGGAAGTGACTGAGCTGTGTTCCTTCTGTGCACACCTGTCGTACCTTTCACCTCTCAGATCCAACCAGCTGCACCTGGTGTAAGCATATAGAACATGGGCAAGTGGACAGACTCAGATTTTAAACCGTGGTTAAAATGTAAAACAGTGCCCCAATTTCCAGGAAGACTTTTTTGAGAAGCATTCCCCGGCTCCCCTTAGAGGGGCATGTCACATTTGCATAAGCACTTTCAGTTATCACCAACTTTCCTGCTTGGGGAAAAGCCCCAATCTAAACCGTTGAAGCTAATACAACTGGCACTAATGGGCTGATTCTGCTTTCACTTACACAGCGGTAAGTCAGGAGTACCCCATTGCAGTAACACTGGTGGAAATGAGATCTGAATCAGGCTCTTGATTTGAAGCTGAACAGAGCAAAATCTTGTCATCCTAGAAGACTGCCCAATATGCTGTGACATTTAATCAACTGTTAGACTATGGGTTCACCTCCAGTGTCTGTAGCAAAGTGAACATGATTCCCCTCACCTTTCTTCAAATCACACATCACTTTTCAGTGCAGTCTTACAGAGCTGGGTTATAGCCTTTTTTCTGAGAAGAACACAGTAACAGAGGTCAGCTCCAGTCATGAATTTTATGAAAGGTTTGCTGGGAAACCACATTAAATGGCAACATCAGTCCATACATCAGCTGTGCAGTGCTCTTATTCCAAGACTGTGCAGCTGAGTGATTTGCAAGGGCCTTGCATTTCATGGCCATCATTTTCAAACAATGTCACTTGCCTTTGTATCAGGCACTTGAGCCGCTTCAGAGCACACCCGGCTTTCCCTGTGATAAAATAGCAGCCCAAAAATGTTTTCTCTGGAGATGGGCCAGAAACCACCTCCACCTCCTCAAAAAGATCCAAAACAATCTCCAGCTTTGGAAAAGATTGGACCTGAACTTGACAGCTCCAGCCTGTCTCTAGTTTCTGTTCATGGGGTTACTCCAAAGCACAGGGAGGTTTGGAGGTTAAGACAGAAGATTCAGTCGCTATTCCAGGATTCAGAAATATAACAATTTTGTGCCAGTTCCTTACACTTATCACTGGAGTCAGCCTCTTCCACAACCAGGCCAATCTAGCAAATATCTAATTGCTCCCTTGCACCAGACAAGTACATATTTTGCACAAATGAGCAAAAGTACCTTGCTATTTGTATTATTATTTATTATACCTTGCATCTTGCTATTCATATTTATTATTCTGATAGCACCCAGATTGGTGATCATTGTGTGAGCCTCCACATACATAATAGAAAGATAATCCCTGAAAGAATTTACAATCTCTATATATGACAAGACAAGGGGAAGTGATTAAGACAAACAAATAGGGAAGGCAGTAGATAAACAGTGAAACAATCCTGATTGGCTTACTAAGCAGAAGTGTCAGCAAACCCTGCATCCAGCCATTATTGTAATCATTGGGGTCACAATCCTGCAACTGAGACCCAGGGCCTTCCCTAGGTGGGTGCGGGGCCTGGGACATAGGCGCTGAGTTTCTAATCTGCTGGGGGATACTCCCCCCTGGCTTCGCCCAGTCCCCATCCCCACCCCACCTCACCCCTTCCCTGCTTCTTCCCACCCCGTTCCACATCCTCCCCCCAAGTGCCGTGTGCCCTCGCTGCTCTCTCCCTCCCCCACACCCACCACCTCCTGACACCGCAAAACATCTGATTCACGGCAGGCAGTAGGCGCTGAGAGGTAGGGGGAGGCATTGATCAGCGGGGCCCACCAGCGGGCAGGAAGCGCTAGGGGGGAGGAGGAGGTTCTGGTAGGGGAGATCCTCCTTGCTCTCCCCCGCCGTCTCCACTCATCTCCTCACCCCACTCGCCTCTCTGCCCTCCTCCTCATGATTTTATCGAAACACAGGAGCCCCCAGAGCACAGGGCGGTCACCCCAATTTGCCATACTCAAGAGACTGCTCTGCTGAGAGCACACAGCCAGACTAGTGTGCTTGTGCAATGCCTTGCTGGCTTCAACAGGCCACCACTCCATCTCAGCAGTTCTCCCATGAGCAGTTAATGGCAGACTCAAGGCCTGTAGTTATCATCTTAGCTAGAGTAGGCAAGCACACAGTGCTGAGAAATGTTCCTGTTGCATTTTTAAGGCAGAACCAGCAGGAGGTGGTGTTTCTAATCTGTGAATACTTATTTTAGGGATAAACTTTACTCTGTGCTCATCATGATGTCATTGGTTGGTATGGGTATGGAATAGCAATGGACCCTATCCTGGCAATATTATATACCATTTCCATGGAATAAGCATCAAGACGCAAAGCAGGTCAGGGTGCTCCTTTGTTAATGCTGTACAAATGTATTGAAAATTACAGTCCCTGTGCCTAAAGGATTTGCCTGGATTGTGGGAACAGTATAGATCAGCGGTTCTCAAACTACAGATTGCGAGCCCATTTTAATGGGCTCACCAAGGCTGGCATTAGACTTGCTGCAGCCCAGGCCAAAGCCCCACCGACCGGGTCTGAAACTGAAGCCCATGGGCTGCAGCCCTAGGTGGCAGGGCTCAGGTTACAGGCCCCCACCAAGCCTGGGAATGAAGCCCTTGGGCTTTGGCTTCAGCCCCCTTGTCCAGGGTGGTGAGACTCAGGCTTTTCCCCTCCCCTCCACTGGGCGGTGGGGCTTGTGTGGGCTTAGGCTTCAATCCCCGCTCCTGGAGTCGTGTAGTAATTTTTCTTGTCAGAGTGGAGTCACAGTGCAAGTAAGTTTGAGAACCCCGGTGTAGATGATCCCATGAAAATCCTACATCTTGCACTAGTGTGCTGGCACAGTCATGCGAAGGAAATTCATTCCTGTCACCACCGTTATGCTAATAAAAAATAAATGCAACACCTCATGCTTCTGGGTTTAATTTAGTCTCTAGTAGGGATTAGGGTGAGAGATTCAAGGAGACATGTTTCAGCCTACATCATCCTAATGTGGATTTTTTTGCACCTTCCTCTGAAGCATCTGGCACCTCTCACTGCCAGAGCCAGGATACCGGACTAGATGGACCACCAGATTGATCCGGTATGGCAATTCGTGTGTTCCTAAATCTGAGTTTTTGGGGGATTATCACCCAGGTTGGGTATATGTTTTCCCATCGCTAATTTAAATCCCTAATGATTATTCCCAGTATATATTTTGGGGCTTCAATAGACTAGTAGAATTAGTATATTTGAAAGAATCTTGCACCTTTCTGAAACCTGTCATTGTGGCTGGTAGCACCTGCTGAGATCCTGTCATTTAGTTTCATCAAGTGGTTGTCTGTTGGCCCCATCATTTAGCACATCTCGTCTCCCCAGGGTAATTTTCAAGTACAAATTAGGGCTAGAAACCTAGAAATCAATGTTACTATAAAAATGATACAAAGAATTTGCTGATGAGATGCACACAACAGAACACTGCTGATCAAATGACCCTCAGTGGGACTGAATGTAGCAAGGAATCACTTTAACAAAATATTTCTCAGCAAAGTTATTTCTCACCACAGACTCCCTTGCTAATGTTGCCAACTCTTGCAATTTTATCATAAGTCCTAGTGATATTCTCTGTTTTTCATAAAGCCTCAGCTCCCAGAGTCAGGGTTATTACATAAGGATTAAAAAGAATAAGTAAGTTTCTAGTCCACATAGTTGTGGAGAGGAACACTGGAAGATGGGCACTCCAAAGGTTCACAAACCAGAAGCAAATAAAAATAACCTCAAAATTATTGCTTTTAAATTTCATGATTTTTAAGCCAATCAAGATTTTGACTGACGACCTGTGAACACCCTGAGTTAGGAATCCTGCCTCCCTCATACAATACTCTGTATTATTAACTGCCGTTATTGAAATGATAACATGAGAATGGATCTGCCTATGAGGCTGTGGGATACATTGCATGTTTTTTTTATAAGAAGTTACTCTGGAAGTTGTAGAGGTTAATTGCTTGTCCGGCTCCTCTCTCACTGCCCTCTCAAGTGATCACCAATAGTGGTTAGTCCCAAGGTTGAGGTTTGGTAGGTAAAACACTACTTATGGACAATCTATAGTGTTAGGGCCCAATCCTGGCTTCAGTATGAGCTGCACATGCACAGGACTTGTAGTACTCAGCTCTTAGAGTTCCCCAGGAAGGGATCAGTGCAGTTTTCTGGAGTCATTTTGAGTTAACAATAAGAAAGGCCTCGGTGAAAGGTTGAAATCTGAGAATTAGAGCTATCATGATGTAAGAATGACCAAACTTTGGGTTTGTTTTTATGAAATCAAAACTATCTGCCAATCTTGCAAGCCCAGAAAAGCTTAATTTATAGTTAATGGAGAAATTAATAGGGAGAAAATATCAATAAAATATCAAGACATCAAACAGAGCAGCACCCTGTGCCCCTCTGGTTCCTTGTCAACTGCCAGAGACTCCCCAGCTTATCGTTGTGGCCTTAAGAGAAGTTCCATCACCATGGAGAGGCCCTGCGGGCAATTTTAATGTATTGTCTTAACATATAGCAATTGTAATTAATAACTGGCCATGCTAAAAATAGCACTGTGGCCATGGCAGGAGGGGCAGTGGCTTGGGCTAGCCACCTGAGTACGACCCAGGCACTTGAACAGGATTGTACGTGGGTGATTAGACTGGCCACACTGCTGTGTTTAGGTGCTAGCTTGAGCAGAACTAGCTCGCTTATCTCAACCCAAGCTGGGATTTACACTTCCCAGCTGCTTTGTGGAAAAAGGCTATGCCTACACTGCCCTGCCATTTGGACTACAGAAGTGGGAGTAGCAGGGTGCACAGATAGGTTACGCTGTGACTTCCCTGAATGGATGCTGCAGCCATGAACTAAAAGGTTACTATTTTGCATTAATGTAGTCCTGTTTGGAGAGGAGTATGCTAACCCAAAGTAGGAACGTTTTAGCCCGCATCCACATGGGGGAGTTACAGCACAGCACTTTGGCATGCACTGCTATTCACACCCCCATAGTCCGAACTCTGGGGCATTGTAGATAAACCCATAGACTTAGATTGCATCAGCTTTCCCTGGTTTCCTGCAGGGTTGATAGGGGAACGCTGAACTTCTCTCCCAGCCTTTTACAGATCCCATTCACAGATCTCTGGGCCCACAGGGCTCTATCAAGTGTCCAAGGGATAGGGAGCACAAGGCTGCAAGTATAATACCAGTGCATCATCTGTCTCCAGGGTTTGGAATGAGTTTTAGTTTTCCTATTTGAAGGAATGGGAGAAGGAAGTTTCCCCATGCACTCTCACTCTTAACCAAGGCAGCTGTGCATTACCCTCCCAGCTTCCTTCCTGTACATTTGACATTTCTTATGCAGATTTTCTAGTAATTACTGCAGGTGCCTCTAAAAATAATCTACTGCTCCCCATGGCACCATTTTAAGAGAGTCATGAGTTTTGTTGATGTTAAGCTTTGGTCTACCTCAACAACTTAGACAAATTACAGGCATTTTAGGTTGGCTTTTCACCAGGAGTAGAGAGTTTGTGAGCTGCTGCATGCCAGAGTTGCCATCTCTGGAAACTGGAGTGCATATTTGGAATGCAAAATCCTATTTCCTACCTATGAACACAAAATGGGAAGATAGGAAGCACTGAGGTCCACCAATGCTCACCTTGTGACAGCACAGAGACTCCTTGTATGGGATAGGAGTCTCTTATCCTAACCACAGAGACCCCTAACTCATTTCAGAAGAGGAAGGTAAAAAATACCCAAGGTCCAACAGCTATGATGTGGGATAACATGCCAGTTGAGTAAACTGGGTACTTAGTTTAATCATGAGCAAGAATCACAACAGACATCTAACCCCATTTATACTTTAAGAAATCTTGTGTATCCAGGAATCCTTATTGTCCTTGAATCCTACTTGGATTGAACTTGCAATACCTCCTGGGATCAAAAAATATCAAGACAAGATGGGATTTGCTATCTCATAAGACCTTTAGGACTTCTGATGTCCCTAATGGTCTACAAAAGTTGATGATCAAGCCAGAATGAAGGATTTGAAACAGAAGTAGGTATTTGAGTGGGATAACTTGAGTAAATTTCAGTGCAATAAAGGGTCTCTCACAGTTGTAACTTGGTATCTAGCCCAGAAAAGTACTAAAGCCCAAAAGCTGTTATTTTCTGATTATTCCTATTGGATGTCCTAGTTGTAATGAGTTGTTGGTCTCAATCTAGCTCTTATTGCACAAGTGCCCACATTACATAACCACCACCAGGATTAGGGCAGGTCTACACTATGGGGTTCATCTACCTAAGTTACAAAACTCCAACTACATAAATAATGTCACAGGAGTCAAAGTAGCTTAGGTCGACGTTTTGCGGTGTGTACACCATGCTGGGTCAATGAGAGAAACTCTCCCATCAACTTACCTTATGCTTCTCGTTCCGGTGGAGTACTGGAGTCAACAGAGAGTGATCGGCAGTCAATTTAGTGGGTCTAATTTAGACCCGGTAAATCGATCCCCAGTGGATCGATCCCCAGTGGATTGATCGCCAATGTCAATCCCCCGGTAAGTGGAGACAAGCCCTTAGCATTAGTTGGTGTGCTTGCTGTTAGTCAGCACAGAGCAGGAAAAGGCTGAATATATATGGAGATTTCATTACCTTCTTGCATCTATAGGTGAGCCCTCCAAGTCATGGACAGGGCACCTTGATAGTGGAGTTTGAGGAAAACTGCTCCACTGCTACCTGTGCTGTAGCTTTGCTGTGGATACATACACAATTTGTATCCAGAACCAGTGCCCTTTGCAAGCATCTGAAAAAGAAATGTGCTTGTGTAAATGTAAGTAAAGGAGGAAAAAAGTTAAGAAGGTGATATTATTTCTTTTGTGATATGTATGGCTTGAAACATAAGGAAGAGAGTGTGTGAATGTGCCTTGTAACACCATTGGGCATTCTGTGCTCAGCCTTCCCTCCTGAAATAAAATACAACACTGAGTTGTTCACATTGGTTGTTTGATGTATGCTTCTGCTCTCCCTCATCATTCTAGTATGATTCAACAAACATTAGAGAGAAATTTTTCTGTTTAAATTCTTTACTGCAACAGAAGTAAATATCTTACTTTTATAAAATACATTTCTTAAAGATAAAATACAATTCTACAACACTCTTTCAGATAGATTTTCTGTAAGTCAGATAGCCTTGTTCAAATAATGGACTCTGAACATAATCCATCTTGAGCCTTCACAAAGTACAGAACTTGCTGTTATTAAGGTACTCCGTTATGAGGCTGTGACTGATACAATGAATAGTTTTTCAACTGTGCAGTGGTTGCTACTATATGTCTTCTGGTTGAATGAAAAGGCAATTAAGAAGGGAACTATTGAACATGAGACCAAAATGAAATTATACCACTTTAAAGACAGAGCATCATTGCAATGGCATTTACACTGTCACTTGATCACACAAAAATAACAAAGTAAAATTAAATGGGACACTGCCTAGGCTGATGGAATCAACCTTTAAACTAAGAAGTCCCCTATTTTTATAGCACTTCCTTTGATCTAGCAACATTTATTCACCAAGAAAAAACAAAATAAAACCTACCCCAACAAACAAAAACAACTCCCTCATACTTCAAACACGTTACAGTTGCAAAAGGGATTAAATACCAGCATCTCATCTGGATGACCTGTTCAGGTCTAGAGCTGGGGAAAATTTTCCAAATTTTCAAGAAAAAAATGGACAAAATTTTTTTTCCATTTGTCTAGCTCTACTCATAACAAGCCCTGGAAATCCATCTGTGTTCATATGCACTTCGGAGTCACACCATGCTGTCCTTTCTGAGCAACCGGCCCTCTGGACTGTACAGATGTAAATGACTTGTACTAGGTGCAGGCTAGTGGAGAATCAGAGACACATGTAGTAAGGTAAAATGAAGACAAAAATAGGGGAAATCAAAACCAAAATGTGACATACGAGTCATAATATCTGGGTTTTGTTGCTATGTGCTCATTTGAGCTATGTATTGTAACCAGTAGGTCTCCTAAGTCATAGAAAGCTGAGTTTTTCTATAGTTTTTTCACAAAGGTGTAATGAAATAATGCCTAACAGTTGCTCTTGCAGGCCTTGATTCAGCAAGGTACTTAAGCACGGGAGCTGAGTTCAATGGAACTACTCACATGCTTAAGTACTGTGCTGAATCAGGGCCTTAATTTAGTTGTTTGTTCAGTTTTGTTTCACATTTTAATTTTGCTTGTTCATTTAATTTTACATTGTGTTGATGACTGAACCAAAATCCCAGATCCAAGCACCAGTGAATTTTAAGCTCATCTCTGGCTTGGTTTCTGCCACCTTTAGTCACATTGATTCATTTCTTGGGAAGTCCTACTGGAAGTCCAACACAAAGGGGGGAGGCAGAACAGGAGCCGCTTATTTAGGTCTTTGATTACAGTGAAGTAGAAATTAGAGTTGATTGTGAAATTCCTTTTTTGCCAGTTGTCTTAACATTGTTATTGTCATGAAACCCCAGTTAACTTTTCCTTTTCCGAATGACGGACAGAAAATGATAAGTCAGCATAACCAGGCATAGTGCTTACTACCTTGCGCAATGCCACTGAGCATTTAATGCTTTATGGCCCCAGTTCTGCCTCCCTTACTCAAGCTGAATAATACTTTATTCCACAAAAATTCCCACTAATCTAAAAAGAATTCCTTGTCAAGTAAATTATTCAATGTGAGTAAAAATGGCAGAACTGTGTTCTTTAAAGGCTTATCAACCCCCCTCCCCGCCCAGACTTTTGCTTTAAAAAGCATACCCTTCAATAGAGTCTTCAATTCGTCATCAGATATCTGTTGATGAAAGCTTCACCTTACAAATACTTAACATGAATTCTTATGGAGCGTATTAAAGGCTAATTCATTTATGTCCTAATATAAGCATCTGGGTCAATCCTCAGTTGACCTGACTCAACATAGCTCCATTGAAACCAATGGAAATAGGGCCATTAACACCAGCAGAGGCTCCTATTCTACATTTCACAGCTAATCATATCACACCTTATTTTTTCTATATTGTTTAAAAGTTATTTTTAGTACACAAATAAAAGATATCTTTATGCAGTAAATGTACCTTTTTATTTTTGAAAGCAGTAGTGAGGGAAAGGGGGAGCTGGAATTTTATTTACTTTTATTAAGAAAAGGATACATTTAAAATTAGTTTTCTAATTATGTAAGGACATAACACACCGATTTAATGGTTGTTAAAGCTCAGAAATTAAATGGCAAAAGCCAAAACACAACCCAGAGTTTTTAGAGCAATCTTAGAGCTTGGAGAATTCATAAACCAAGTAAACCTTCTGACATAACTATAAAATGTGGTATAAACCCTAGGAAAAATAGCCATCTTGAAAGGGTAACAGCACTTTTATGAGAATTTCAACTGCACCATGGCAACATCAACCCGTCAAAGCAAATGAAGGGCAGTAAAAGTAAAATTAAAAATGATGAAGGGGACACCAGCTTGCTAACAGCTTTCCAAGCTGTAAAGCTTTCAAATGTTATCTCTTCATTGGTTTGTTCAATCACACATGCCGGCAACCAAGCTTTATCATATTATGTATCTTTCCCATCACTGCAGGCTGCCAGGTTTTGATGGACCTGTGCTTTAAAAAAAAAAATCCTTTCCCTCTTCCTGCTCCCCCCCCCTTTATTCCCTTCCCTATTCTTATTGGCTCTTCTATACCGGTGCCAACAGTGTCACCTACTGGCAACAACAAATACAGCAACAAGCAATTGTTAAGATGCTATTCGCCAGCCTGCCTCCTCCTCCCCAACACATTCACAAACACTCAGGGATCTCTCTTTTGTTTTTCTCCCCAACTCTGGAAACAGCGGTTGCTGTTATGACATTCTCATAGCCCAGCCAAGGAATTCTTTATTAGTCCCTGTCTGTGCCCTATTAATTGCAGAATGAAATGGCAACCTGTTTTGTAACTATGCTATTCAATTCTATGAAGCATTTTGGGATACCGTTGGTATGAAAGAATGTGCAAATTAAATGCCTAATCACGCAGCTGTTCTATATATGAAACCCCTATTGACATCAATGGAAATTTCACGCAGGATCAGTACCTAATTTTTATTTTATTGTATTATGCATGAAGGCCTGTATGTTAAGGAGCAGCAAAATTCAGGCTGTTCTTCTGGATCTTTGCTATTGTCATTTCTTTCTTCTTCTCCCCTGCCCCCATAATTAGCTACATCATGATTCTTTCACCTCATTTTTGAATATCCATATACTCAAATGGCATTAAATCGGATCCTAAATATTATGCATATTTTGTTGTTTGAAGAGATCATATGCACCAAAACCAGAGGCATTGGGGAGAAAGAGTTAATAAGGACAAAGCTATGAATGGAAACCTTATTTAATTAAAGCCATATTTTGAAGGACCTTTAATGGAAAGTTTTAGCTTTCAAACGGCCAGGCTTATTAAAATGTAGATTCTTCTAAAATGTACCTGTGACAGCTTCCTCTCTTGGGGGAGAAAATCCTTGGTGTCTTTTACAATTCTGGTCTCACTACAGAAACTGACCATTATGCATTTGGGGGCAGGAGGCTTCTGAGAATTTTGTTACAAAAAATGCACTATATGTGATTTGATCCGTTTATTACAAAAGCTCTTTTTTGTTTTTACTATTCTTCCAAGCTGCACAAGAATAGTGATCTGCATTACTATACCACTTCCAGGCTAACCCATAAAGCGTAATATAAATTGAATTACACAGCACTGTATATCTGGCACCATTGCATCAAATCCAAAACTGTGGGAGAGAGGTTTTTCAGCTGCCACAGAAAGACACATTGGTAATCTGGAGGAATGTATACTCTAATTAAGCATAGCCCTGTAGAGGGGAAAATACCTTGAAGAGCTCTGGCTGTAGTTCTGCCTCTTGAGGATGCCTTTAAACCTGAGTTTTGCTATAACAGGTTTTACTTAGCTAAGGCAAGGAGGGTGCTTTCCAAGGCAAATCAACAGAAGACGTGTGATTTAGACTCAAAATAGCCTTAATGAGACCCCCCACTTGCAGCAGGAGAGTGTGTCTCCCTCACTGTTCCATTCACTACCCTAAACATTCTCTTTTTCTTAGCCAGTTGTAGTGTCACATGGCTGGGGCCTGCCCCACAGACCACTGAAGTCATTGCCTTCAAAGACCCATTGAAGCTGATTACTTTCAATGGGTTTTTCAATCAGGCACTTAAGGAAGTCTGTTCACTAAAGAGGAGAAAGGAAGAGACAGTCTCATGTCAGCATGCCTTGTTAAGGCTACCTTTCTTAGTGGTAAAGGATTTTTTGAATAAGAATATCTAAGGACAAGGACAGTTTTAATTGTTGCAACTGTTAGTAAAGCAAAGGAAAACATACATGGTAGAATGTACTCCAAGTCTGTTTTGCTATTGACTTCAAACAGAGTCAAATTGACCCATTCTATATAGAATGTCCAAGGGGGCACTGATATTCCTATTTTGACATCATGTTCAATATGTGCCATGATCAGAAAGGCGAACTGTCATGCAAAAAAAGCTGGATGGTGCACATTCAATGACATCTTCCAAGGAAAGATCAGCAAAACAACTCACGCAAATCTTTTTAACTCAGCTGTGCTTCCAGCGATGCTATATTGCAGCAAAACATGGTCGCTGACAAAGACTGAAGAACATCAACTGTCTGTCACACAGAGGGCGATGGAACAAACATTTTTGGGCATTTCGCTCCGTGATCACATCTCCAATAAAATAGTTAGGCAGCAGCCTGCAGTGCGAGATGTTGCTGTTGAAAGCAGGCTCAGCAAAATGCGGTGGATGGGGCATGTGGCCTGACTCAGTGACAACAGATGGGCTGCAGCTATATCTGAGTCGTATCCGTGAGAACTGAAATGACCACACGGTCGGCCTCCAAAAAGGTGGAATGATTTCCTAAGAAGGAGATATGGACAAGCATGGTGAAAGATGGCCAGAGTGAGAGAAGATTGGAAGACGTGTTGTGATTGGCTCAGTCTTAACTGATGAAGGACCGACAGTCTACACAGTTCAATATGTCCTGAGGAAGCAATTAGCACATAATTAATTTGGGAGGCACACTTTATATTCTCATGATCAGGGAGAAATGTACTGTTTATATTTGACATCTGCAGCAAATCTCAGCTCAGCCACGGTCCTTTCTCTGGTATCTATCCAAAATGAAATCATCATGCTTCGAAATTACGTTATGCATCTTATTTTAATGTGTTACCCAATAATATTTTGTGCATTTATCATCAGTTTGTCAACAAGGAGAGGCATTTTACTTATTCTTGCACAATTCATAGATGCATAGACTTTAAGTTCAGAAGGGACTATTATGATCTTCTAGTCTGACCTCCTGAACAATGCATGCCACAGAGTCTCACCCACTCACTCCTGTAACAACCCTCTGATCTATGTCTAAGCTATTGAAGTCCTCAACTTGTGGTTTAAAAAGACTTTAAGGTGCAGAGAATTCTCCAGCAAGTGACCTGTGCCCCAAGTTGCAGAGGAAGGCAAAAAACCCCTAGGGCCTCTGCCAATCTGCCCTGGAGGAAAATTCCTTCCCGAGCCCAAATATGGCTATCAGCTAAACCCTGAGCATGTGGGCAAGAGTCAGCAGCCAGACACCCAGGAAAGAATTCTCTGTAGTAACTCAGACCACCCCATTTAGTGTCCCATCACAGGCCATTAGGCATATTCTGACCTATGAGTCTATGAGTCTATATTTATTGCTAATAGTCAAAGATCAATTAATTGCCAAAATTAGGCTATCCCATCATACCATCCCCTCCATAAACTTATCAGGCTTAGTCTTAAAGCCAGATATGTCTTTTGCCTCCACTGCTCCCTTTGGAAGGCCGTTCCAGAACTTCATTCCTCTGATGGTTAGAAATCTTCATCTAATTTCAAGTCTAAACTTCCTGATGGCCATTTGTTCCTGTATCTACATTGGTACTAATTTTAAATAATTCCTCTCCCTCCCAGGTATTTATCCCTCTTTATTTATAGAGAGCAATCATATCTTCTTTTGGTTAAGCAAAACAAGCCAAGCTCTTTGAGTCTCCTTTCATAAGACAGGGTTTCCATTTCTCAGATCATCCTAGTAGCCCTTCTCTGTATCTGTTCCAGTTTGCATTCATTCTTCTTAAACATGGGAGATCAGAATTGCACACAATATTCCAGATGAGGTCTCACCAATGCCTTGTATAACGGTACTAACACCTCCTTATCGCTACTGAAAATACCTCACCTGATGCATCCCAAGACCGCATTAGCTTTTTTCACGGCCATATCACATTGGCTACTCATAATCATGCTGTGACCAACCAATACTCCAAGGTCCTTCTCCTCCTCTGATACTTTCAAGTGATGCATCCCCAGTTTATAACAAAGCTTCTTGTTATTAATCCCTAAATGCATGACCTTGCACTTTTCACTATTAAATTTAATCCTGTTACTATTACTCCAGTTTACAAGGAGTAATTTCATCCAAATCTTCCTGTAGGATATCTTGGTCCCTCTCTGTAATGGCAATACCTCCCAGATCCGTGTCATCCACAAACTTTATTAGCACATTCCCACTTTATGTGGCAAGGTCAGTAATAAAAAGATTAAATAAGATTAGTCCCAAAACCAATTAGTAGGAACTAGAGGAACTCCACCAGTAACCTCCTTCAGGCCTGACAGTTCACCTTTCAGTATGACTCGTTATAGTCTCCCCTTTAACCAGTTCCTTATCCACCTTTCAATTTTCATATTGATCCCCATCTTTTCCAATTTAGCTAATAATTCCTCATGTAGAACCGTATCAAATGCCTTACTGAAATCGAGGTAAATTAGATCCACTGCATTTCCTGTGTCTAAAAAATCTGTTACCTTCTCAAAGAAGTATATCAGGGTGGTTTGGCATGATCTACCTTTTGTAAAACCATGTTGTATTTTGTCCCAATTACCATTGACCTCAATGTCCTTGACTATTTTTTAGTTCAAAATTTTTTCCAAGACCTTGCATACTACAGATGTCAAATTAACAGACCTGTAGTTACCCAGATCACCTTTTTTTCCCTTTCTTAAAAATAGGAACTATGTTAGCAATTCTCCAGTCGTATGGTACAACCACTGAGTTTACAAATTCATTAAAAATTCTTGCTAATGGGCTTGCAATTTCATGTGCCAGTTCTTTTAATATTCTTGGATGAAGATTATCTGGGCCCCTGATTTAGTCCCATTAAGCTATTTGAGTTTGACTTCTCCCTCGGATGTGGTAATATCTACCTCCATATCCTCATTCCCATTTGCCATCCTACCATTATCCCTAAGATCCTCATTAGCCTTATTAAAGGCTGAGGCAAAGCACTTGTTTAGATATTGGGCCATGCCTAAATTATCCTTAACCTCCACTCCATCCTCAGTGTTTAGCGGTCCCTCTTCTGTTTTCTTTGTTTTCTTCTTCTTTATATGGCTATAGAACCTTTTACTATTGGTTTTAATTCCCTTTGCAAGGTCCAACTCTACATGGCTTTTGGCCTTTCTCACTTTATCCCTACATGTTCTGACCTCAATAAGGTAGCTTTCCTTGCTGATCCCTCCCATCTTCTACTCCTTGTAGACTTTCTGCTTTTCCTTAATCACCTCTCTGAGATGCTTGCTCATCCAGCTTGGTCTATAACTCCTGCCTATGAGGTTGTCATGGTATAATTCCCCACTCTGAACCTTAGCGTCCAAAAGATGGGGTACCAGCATGAATTCCTTTAAGCTCAATTACCAGCTTAGGACTTGTAGCGCTGCCACCAACCAGGAATTCCAGTGCCTGGCACACTCTGGTCCCCTCAAAACCTTGCCTGGGGACCCCCAAGACCCAGACCCTCTGGATCTTAACACAAGGAAAGTATACCCTTTCCCTCACCATTGCCTCTCCCAGGCTTCCCCTCCCTGGGTTACCCTGGAAGATCACTGTGATTCAAACTCCTTGAATCTTAAAACAGAGAGGAAAATCCACCTTCCCCCCTCCTTCTGTCTCCCCCTCCCAGACTCTCCCTGAGAAAGTAATCCTAACACAGAGAGAAATTAACCTCTCTCTCCCCCTTCCCTCCTTTCTCCCCACCAATTCCCTGGTGAATCCAGACCCCATCCCCTGGGATCTCACACCAGAATAAAAAAAAATCAGGTTCTTAAACAAGAAAAGCTTTTAATTAAAAGAGAAAAACAGTCAAAATTATCTTTGTAAATTTAAGATGGAATATGTTACAGGGTCTTTCAGCTATACACACTGGGAATACCCTCCCAGCCTAAGTATACAAGTACAAATTAAAATCCTTTCAGCAAAATAATTATCTGTTTATGACAGAGGTTTTTCCCCTTTCTTGGGATGAAGGCTTCTGATAGGTTCTGCAACCTTGACTTGAAGTAAATCCAGGCCTCCGCCGCTTTTAGATCCACAAGTTCTTCAGTCCAATCCACTTCCCTAACTAAATTTCCTTAATTTTTTAAAGTCAGCCCTTTTGAAATCAAAAACCCTAGCCACAGATCTATTTTTGTTTATCCTTCCATTTAGTTTGAACTGAATTAGCTCATGATCATTCGAACCAAGGTTGTCCCCTACAACCATTTCTTCTATGAAGTCCTCACAACTCACCAAAACCAAATCTAAAATGGCATCCTTTCTTGTTGGTTCAGCAACTACTTGGTGAAGGAATCCATCATCTATCGCATTCAGGAAAATCTGAGCCCTATTATTACTACTAGCACTTGTCCTCCAATCTATATCTGGGAAGTTAAAATCTCCCATGATCACACAATTCCCATTAGCATTTACTTCATTAAAAACATTAAAGAAGTCTCTATCCATATCCAAATCAGATCCCGGCGGTCTATAGCACATCCCAAGTACTATCCCAGGGGAAGCTCTAGTAGTTTTCTTCCCGAAAGTGATTTTTGCCCAGACAGACTCTGTTTTATCCATTCTATCACTTCTTATTTCTTTACAGTCTACCTCATCATTGATATACAATGCTACTCCAGCACCGTTGCCTTTATTTCTGTCTTTCCTAAACAGCACATACTCTTCAATACCTGTACTCCAGTCATGACTACTATGCCACCATGTTTCCATTATCCCTATAATATCTGGTTTCACTTCCTGCACCAGTAATTCTAGTTCCTCCATTTTGATACCTATGCTCCTTGCATTGGCGTACAAACATCTTAATTTTTGCTGTTTGGTTTCGCTCACATTCTTTACCCGATTAGGCCCAGACAGTCTACCACCAGTATCACCTATTAGACTGATATCTACACTATCCTTCCTCCTTATGTCCATTCTCCTACCCACGGCTGTATCCTTTCTTACTTCGTTTTCTTCCCTCTCAAAGTTAAAATCCGGTGTGGAGATTTCTGGACATCTCCCAACAATCTCCCCCAAATTCCTACTTTAAAGGTCTCAGTCAGTTGTGCCAGTCTCCACCCTAGAAGGCTATTTCCCTACCTACTTAGGTGAAGTCCATCCTGAGAGAACAGTACTCTGTCCATGAATGTCTCCCAGTGGCCATCCATTCCAAAGCCCTCCTAATAGCACTACTGCCTGAGTCATCTGCTGATCATCATAATCTTGTCACGCCTCTCTTGCCCTTCTCTAGGAACAGGCAGAATCCCACTGAAGATCACCTGAGCCTTGATTTTCTTAAGCATCTTCCCCAGTCTGGCATAGTCTCCCTTGATATGATCCAGCGAGAAACTAGCCATATCATTTGTTTCCACATGAAGGACAATCAGTGGATTCTTTCCTGCTCCCGTTAGGATCCTTTTCAGCCTCAGATCCACATCCTGTATCTTTGCACCTGACAGACAGCACACTCTTCAGCTCTAGTTACAGTCCTGTCTACTCTTCTCAGTAAGGAGTCCGCAGTCATGTAGACCTGCCTTTTCCTGGTGATGATGCGATTCTCCGGTCTATCCCGTTCCCTCTGGCTGCAAGTCCTCTCGAAATACAAATACCTACAAATACCTTCTCCTCCAACAGAAGTCCCACTCAAACTTCCCTGTTTACAGCTCTGTTTGCTGGCTCCTGTTGATGATGCAGCCAGATGAAAGAAATCAAGGTGAGCTAAACAAAAATGTATTAATTTCACTAAAGTACTCTTTCACTAAAGTGCATATGGAAGGGGACAGAGCTAAGACACCTGGGTTTCATTTCTGACTCTATGACTGAATCACTGTGTTACTTTGGGCATGCCACATAACTTCTTTGTGCCTGTCTCTCCATCTGTAAAATAGCCTTTGTAAAGCACTTTGAGATTCTTAGATGAAAGGTGCTGTGTCTATACAAAGTATTTTGCATTATTATTATTAACATGGAGACCCTTGATGTATTGTCTAGAAATTATCCAGTGTTCAATTGATGATTTTAAAGTGAGATCCTGGAAAATGTCCTTTGACCCAGCACTGAGCTCAGTGTACTATAATATACACCCTATGATAAATGCAAGTCTGTTTTTCAGCCAGGCTACAGTTACAGGGACTGCCTTCATCAGGATTTACAATTATCGCCATTTCCCACTTCATGTATTGGTTTTCCCATCTGTAAAATGGGAATAATGAGATGTACCTTCCTTTGAAAAGCATTTTGAGGTCTGTGGAGAAAAAACTCAGAATAAATAGGACACGTGCTGTGGCAGTGCAAAATACTCCATTTTACCCTCCTAATATTCCTCAACCTTGACTTAGAGAGGGATCGCTATGAGGGGAAGAGGAGAGGACAGTTCATTTTCCATGCCTGTTATGTTCTTGGACCAATAAATGTGAGATTGGTAGTGCCAGTTGTGATGATAGCTTCTGCAGTGTGGACACTTCACCACCAGATAAGAGCTGTTGGTCAGTACCAACATTGGCTGGATTCAGAGTTGCAATCAACAACTTCAGCCATATGCCCATGGTAATGAGCTATTAATTATCCCTAACAGGGTTTCGTGGACTGATTATGACTGATACCTTAGCAGGCCTTTAATACCACAGTGCAGACCACACACATTTACTATAATGTCCGAAGACTTGAATGTTTCTGTCAACATCTTCGCTTTCTCAGCAGTCTCAGTTTACTACTTTAGGAAACCACACAGCTATTCCAGCCACCAGTCTATGAGGTGGTCCTCAGGGTTTCATTTTTGTACCAGTTCCTTTCAGCTTCTCTGTTTTACTGCTCTGAGCCATCATTATAGAATATGGTAGGGGCTCCCACTGTGTCACAGATAATAACTGAGTCTATTTGTCCTTTATGTCAGTTTCTGGCAAGGCACCCTCCATGCTGTCTAGATGCATAAGTGAAATTCAGACTTGAATGTCCATAAACTGGCTTTGTTTTAATCTGACTGAATCGCTGTTGCTAGACATTAGGTGAAATAAGAAGTTATGTTTAAGGAAGTATGAGCTGATGGTTATGTTAGACATTTTAGGATTATTTTGGACCCTTCACATTTCCATGGCTGATGAGGAAATCCTTATTTATGCATTAATTGTTAGAACTAGAACTACTGTAAATGACCTGTATGCTGTTCCCCCTTAACTTCATAGCTGTATACGTTTGCTTTCCAGTAAGAACAGAAAATAGCAGATAGAATTCTTTCAATAATCAGTTTTTTCTCACATTACAACTGGTGCAACATTGGCATCTGTTAAATTATGTTCATTTAAATTTTAGTATCATAACAAAACCAATCTTACTTAATGATTGAAGAGTTGGTCAAAACCTCTGATTACTATTTTTACTAATATGTTGCTTGAACCCTCCCATGGGATTCAGAAGAATTTTTTCTAAATTTAAACACAAATACTTGGTGGCAAAGATCAATAATCATGTTTTTGAATTCAGAAGTGGTGTCAGGAAAGTAAAACCTAAGTGTTATATTATACACACAAGAGATTTGGGTTTTTTTAAGGAAAAACTTGAGGTTTGCTATTAACAATCCTCCAAGCTTTATTTCTCACTCTCCAAAACACAGACATCCCTGTTAAGTATTCTGGGTAATGCAGTTCAATATTTTCTTGTACTAAGAATTATTAAAATTACAATTACCATTGATGGATATTTATAACACACTCCAACACATTGCAATAAGTAATAAAAATAGTCTTTAAAGACCAGCATCTATTTATTTGGAGGTGTAAGATGCATAGATATTAAAATATGCCTTAAAATATGTTTTAACAGCTTCCATTTATCTCTGCCCATTTAACTGTCTGGAGGTAATCACCCTCCTCATATTCCAAAACTTAGCTTCCTCTAGGAGCTAAAGGTAATATGAGTCAATAGGCCCAACCCAAGGTGAGACATCTTGTCTGGAAAACATTAATTAAACTAAAGCAAAAATACACAATTCCAAGGAATTTTCGAACTGTTGTTAGTTTCTCAAATCAAAGACTTGGATGATTTACTCACGGAGGAGATTTCCATCTTTTTAAGTCTAGCTAAGAACCACCACTGCCAGAGTGTCAGACAAGAATGACTGCCCCCTTTCCTTTGCAGCGAGCCCTATTGTCTCCTATATGTCAATTAAGGATTAGAAGAGAGGACAAACAAAATGTAGATTTAAACCACTTAGAAATAACTTGATGGTGACCCAAGAACCTAAAAGTTACACAGGTCAAATCATGATATCTGAAGCAGCTTAGATCTGTGTGTGTGTGAGACATACCAGGGTACAATCCAGACTAATGAGTTCCTGTATCAACCCATGTAACCTGGGGTGCCTTTTACATAGCCTTGCTACTGTTGTCTCCAACCTGGACTGGTCACAAACAGCCTCCAGGATGTAAGTCGCTCCCAACTATATTGTGTGTGTTACAGCCAGCCAGCCAGACCTTGGTTCTTACCAACCTTAAAAATTACCACAGGGTGACCCCAGCACACTCCCAGTCCCAGATTTCCCCCCAGAAATGTATGTACTGCACTGGCCTGCTCTCTCCTGAATAGTACACATATCCTGAGTTGGTTATTCCTTTCAGGGAATAATATGCACACAACTTGTTACCCCCAAATGGAGTTACCCAGACACTGCACTGGATTAGATAAAACATTAAAATAAATTTAACAACTCCAAAGAAATAGATTTTAAGTGAGTACAAATAAAGAGGCATAAAAATCAGAAGTGGTTACAAGAAAATTAAAGATAAAATGCTTACTGGTGCCTAACTTAACAAACAATATTAGATTCAAAGCAAAGTTTTCTCACCGCATGCTTTCAGCAGTATTACTGATCAAACTCTTTAGGTCAGGACTCCTCTCCCAGAGTCCAATGGCTGCTTCCTTTGTCACTTCAGGTGCAATGAATACAATGGGCAGGAAGAGAGGTGTTTGTTGGGGTGTCTGCCCCTTTTTTTAATAGTTCTGTCCCCTCTTTGAGAAGCATTTCCAGCTGGGAACAGGTGACAGCAATCTGTGTGGAAGGAAATACAACACTTTTTCTTTGGTAAGATACAGATTTTTGCCCTGCCCCCATTCCTGCCAAAGAATGGGCACTTAGCAGGTAAGGGTCCATCAGCCTTGTTTCCCCTTGGCTGAGGCATCAGCTTGCCTTTGTTTCTGAGGAATTCACCAGACTTATTTGGAAAGCATACTTTTAGTCATGATTTCAGCTTATGTTTATAACTTCGCACATATGTGCATTTTGCCATGATATTATAGATCAGCAAATTATGAGTTTTTAAAATGATACCTCACAAGACATGCCTTGTACAAAAACTATTACAATAGTGTGTAGGGTGTGAACACAGGGATATATTCTGTCACAATATATAAAAACTTTCACCTTAATTTAGAAATCGTACATTTGGTGAATCAAATATAAATTTCCCCATGTGAATGATCTTTCTTCCTCTGATGTTATGTCTCATCACCTTGATCAATTGGTCCATCAACCCTCACAGAGAGGGTGTCAATCACAACACGTTATTCGTGTTGTTCTATCCAGTCCTTCAGCTACCCACTGGCCAGGCTTTCAGTGGCACCGGACACCCAATTGGCATAGCACACCACAGCCCAGAACCCCTGAGAAATCCCCCAGCCTCAGCCTTCAGATAGCTGGGATTACAGGTGCATGTCACGGTGCCCGGTCAGTAAAGTCTCATATCCTAGGATAAACCATAAAAGATGTGAAGTGAACAGCATTCGATATAATCAAAGAATGTGTGGATTGTATCCACTGGATATAGACGACTATAACGGAGTTGTGTGTTTACTTTGTAAATTATTCTTGCATTCTGGAAGTGATAAGAATTTATAGAGCACAGAAGGAAATAAGGAATATTAAAAAATATAATTACCTAATCAGGTTATAGCTTTGGAATATTAAGAGAAATTGCTTAAGAAGGAGAATCCAACTGATAATCAGGGCTAATAATGAAATACAGTCTGTGAAATGAATCAAATCCTCTGACAAAAAGAAACATGGAAGAAATGTATTATACTGACACCATCTGCTGAATATTTATGGAAACAAAGAGAAATGGAGAAGGCATAAAGCTGAGACACATTTGGCCAATAGGAATTAGTGGGTTTCTGTCTCCAGTGAGCTCAGAAATCAGGGTACATAAAACTGAGATTACTATGTGGGACTCCAGAGTTTTCTAAGCCATTTGTGGATAGTTTCTTCCTTTGTTCAGAGTCACAGGACTAAGAAGAGTTTTCTTAGAATTGACTGGACACCCAACCCAACCATGTGGCAAAGACACTCCCCACATTCTGGGGTTAACAGGAAAAGAAGTGGTGACATTTCATTTCAAAGATTGTGTTTCTTCTTCTATTCTTTAATATAAAATAACTGAAGGTTACCGTGCTACATTGACACCCTCCAGTGAGACCTCAGGTAATTTAGATTTTAACTAATGCTATATGCATGCCCTTTTTTATAAATCCAAACAAATTGGCCTAAGAGAGATTTGAACCATAACTCAAAGCAACTGCTTTTGATATGCTAAATTTGTCCCTTTTGGACTAATGCATTCCAATAGCTGGGACCACACTCTTAACAGTGCCTTTAAGACAAGTACATCCTTACTCCTTGGAGAAATACTGAATGGGTTTAATAAATGTGTTACGTCCCAAATAACTGATTATCACAAGTAAATGTAATATGAAATCTTAATAATTTGCAATGCTCCTTGGTGTAACTGCTGAACTTCAACCGTAGTATTTGACAACTGCTTGAAAGTACATAGTTCTAATACCTAGAACATTGATTGTTTCTGCACTTGAGTGGTAAACTGCTGACTGTATATTGATGTGGTTCTGAGTGAATTAATTGTTTGGATAAGAATAACCACATGTTCTGATCTAAGAAATACTATGAAAGTTAAAAGTTGACCTGGAAAAAAAAACCCACTAGCATTGATTTAGAAAGCTAATACTCCCTGGACTTAATTTGATGAGTGTTACAGACAGGAGTGGAATTGAATAGAATAAACCCTTTTTATTGAGAAACCTAGTTCATTAGATTTCAGCTGTAAAATCTAACTGGTGACTTGGCAAATTCACAAAATTGAACCCCTTTCATGCTTACACAGGACAAGAATTGGGATTTAGAATTGTAAAGTCTTCTCAAATTTTAAGTATACTAACTACATCCTGCTTGAAGAATAGATAATTAGCATTCACATATACTCTTATTTCCATTCCTGTTTATGGCATGGCTCTTATATACATGTTATGTATATTTTTGCTTTGTATTTTCTAATGGTAAAATGTACTTAATATTTTCAATATTAAACTAAAAAAGCTGGTTCCTACATATTAAGCTTTTCATTGCTTAAGGGGGTCATTTTTAAACTGGTATTTGAGAGTCACTTGTGGATCTCAGGGAAGCAGTAACAGACCTATCTTTTTTCTGGGCACACATGTTAGCAACCAGTGCTGGAAAGTGGAGTTAGTACTGACATTTGCTTTACCTCAGATGTCTGCCATGAGTGAAACTAACTACACACAATTCTAGAAATGGACATATGCACTTGTATAGCATCTCATTTAAATTAATGGGTTTCCACACAAGAGCAAGGGTCCACACCACAGGATCCTGATGGAGGATAGGAGATTAGTTAGCTTCATTCCCAACACTGACATGGGGTATTCCTCACTGTAAGTATAGGCAATATTGCTGGAACCAATAATATTTCTAAAACCACAATTAATATTTTAAGTGTGACCACTCTACTCCTTAAATCAGATTTCACTCCATTGTTCTACTGATCAATGACCCAATTCCATGCCATACCAGAGTAAATCTGCAGTAACAGAAGAGAGAAATCTGTTCCAGATCATTTGTGTCAGACCCCCAAAGCTTAGGAAATGAGATCTCAGGGATGAAGTTTCCTTTCATAGTGCTTTTAGGAATAAGGTTCAAAGATTTCCTTTCAATCAACCCCACAGTGGTTGATTTCATTTTCTTATGTTTTTATTGTATAGCACCTTGAGATGTTCATTTGATAAAGTGCCCTATAAATGGGAATTTTTATTGCTATTGTCATTGCACTTCTTGGGTCTCAAACTATGTGTTATTGTCACATCAGTGTTTTAGACTGGCTGGTTTCTTGTTGTTGAGGTAAGATTGATCAGTTCTGTTATTCTTCCCAGTGAGAACAATATATTTTGTAATTATTATAGAAATCTTTTGCAGAGCTCTACATTTGGGCTGTGTTCCTAAGCACAGAGTTATGCCTCTTCACACATGAGTCTCTGTTTCAGACTGGGGAAAATTATATCCTAGAGATAAGTAATAACAGAATGCAACTCCACTCAAGGCCAACTTTTTTTTTTAATTCAGTAAGCAGCCAACAATGAAAATTACACCTGGTCTTACAAAATGTATTTTTCTTAGACAAGCAAATCAAAAGTCTTTGAGATGTGTGATCAACACAAACTATCACCAGGCACTATCAAAATGGATTTGGATTTAAATTATAAACTAGGAACTTAGCAGAAGTGTTTTAAAAATCTTTATACACTAAGTGGGATGGGTTTTTGATGTTTTTTTTTCTTTTTTTGCCCTCTATCCCCACATTTCCTGTACTTTATTCATCATGTTATCACTTGTTTAACTCCTTAAGTTGCTTCTTGAAAAAACACAGGGCGAAACTGATTATTGGTATCTTTCAACACGTCCAAATTTGACTCTGTTACACCAGCACAACTCCATGATAGCAGTGGAGAACATGGACAAATTTGGCCCACTGTGAGCCACATTCAGTTAAATTCAAGCTGGAAGAAGTGGGTAAATGCCATGGCAGTTTCTGGGTCAAATTTAATAGGGATGTAAATAGTGTGGTAAAATACACGTCAAGTGCATATTGCTCAGAGATATAGTGTAAGGGACAAAGTAGTTTAACTTATCCAGCCATTTATGCCGGTGCTGAGGCTCATCTAAATCAAATGAGCAACTCAAGATTTATACCAAGGTAACAGAGTAGAATCCCAAATAGAATGGCCTGGGAATTTTCTGACAAAACAGGTTTTCATCAGAAAATGTCCATTAGTCAAAACCAAAATGTTTTGTGCATATAGGTTTTGATGAAATTCCAACAAAAACCAGGCAGATTTCAGCCAGAAACTGACCCCAGAGCTTCCAGGGTCTGTGGCTCCATGGCAGCTCCCCAATCATGTGCACTGGGACTGAGGATGGAAGGGCTTCCAGGGTTTGGAAGTCCAGAGCAGGCCCGCCATGCAGACTATCCCCACTGTCAAAGACCCTATGGGTTTCCAGGCTCAGTGGAGGATGGGAGCCTCAGAGCTTGGGATCCCAGGCTCAATTTCATTTTGAAATTTTCTGGGGGAAAAAGTGTGTCTAACTTTTCAAAATGTACTTTTTTCAATGGGAAATTGTACATTTTTCAATGTACTTTTTCAGTGGGAAATTTAATTTTTTTAAATCTATTTTTCATTCGGAAATGGAACAGGGTTTTTTTCAGCATTTCCAATGGAATGGAAATTCTAATGTTTAATGAGCTCAAATTCCATATGATCTCTACCCAGTTGACAGACAAATATACTTTTATTACTCTTTTATTCTGGTAGCTTTACTGGCTCTGAAATGCCATGGTGGATGGAGCAGATTTCTTTCTGGTTCATGCATCATCTATAGTATTTTGAAATCAGTTCTAAAGAGATGTTAGCATCTCTCTCTATTGACATCAGTGGAGCTATGCCAATTTATACCTGTTAAGAATCTTTACTTCTGGTATTGAAACATGATTCAGAATGGAAAGCTTGATTCTGAGATCCCACGTTGAGCTTGCAGTGCTGGCCAATTAAAAAAAATCTTTTATTTACTTGCAAACTGAGCTCTTTTCATATGAAAGACACTTGGAGACAAATACAAAGCCCTCCTTTCAGAGCTGCTTTCCAGAGCATTGTGCTCATCCTAGATCATGTAGGTGAGTTGTAGCAGAAAGTATTCCAAGAATTGACTGGCAGAACAAATACAGGTTAAAAAAAAGCATTTGACCTTTCATCACAGTTCTAGCATTTATTTCCTGCTGGAAGATGGAGCAGCACTAAGAGAAACACACATTTCATAAGAATGGCCATACTGGGTCAGACCAAAGGTCCATCTAGTCCAGTATCCTGCCTTTTGACAGTTTCCAATGCCAGGTTTTTCAGAGAGAATGAACAGAACAGGCAGTCATCAAGCGATCCATCTCCTGTTGCCCATTCACAGCTTCTGGCAAACAGAATTTCCAACTAAATTTAATAGGAAACGTGAGATTTCTGGATCCCACTTCAGGCCCCAGATATGGATCAAGGGCAAATAGGGTATGATTTCACTTTTCATCAGTGCAACATAGTAGAAGTATAACCAGTCTTAATTCCTTTCTCTGCACCTGTGATGATATTCTTTGTCCTTCAGAGGCACTTATTTTGTTTAGTGGGGACTCTTGTTCTACTAATTGCAGAGACTCCTGCTTGCCTCAGAATGGCAATTATGTCCAACTGAAAAACAAGCAAGTTTGTTTTCTTCATCAGATTATTTTTTGTCAGGCATCTTGAGCATGGGATAAGCACCTGATCTTGGAAACCTCACCCAAGATGACACTTACAGCACACAAAGTATCCACAAAATCATGTATAACACCAGTAAAGCCTGGTACTAAAATTTCAAAATGGATCTTCAGCATGCAAATATTTCAATGAATGGAGAACTTTTTATATTGTATCAGACCATTCAACCATCATGCACATTATCCTGCCTGTGCTAGTGACTCAATTCTTCAAAGAAAGGAAAGAAAAACTGTAATACTTCAACAATGCAATGCTTTACATGGTAGAGGGAAAGGAAAGGTGGATGGCTCTGCGCTGAATTGTCTTATTTAACACTGCAGAACATTGAACCACCACCACCACCAATAAAGCAGCCATGGAGATCGGAGTACAGTTTCCAAGAGATTTGGCAAATTAAATTTTCAAAAGTAGCTAATATGACCTGGATACCTTCAGATTTCCGCATTCTCCTATAAGAAGCTAAAGAGCTATTAAAAAAAATCCAACATGTAACAGTTATAACATCCAATACATTCTACGCAATTCAATATATGCACCAATTTATAACAGGCATTTGTTGTTTGACATCTCAGCATATGGTAATAGCGAAACTCAGTAATCTGAATGTAACCATGTTTCTACTTTTCCGTCATCTTCATCCTCCAACCTAGATACTATAGAAATCACTGATGTTAACAAAACCCATATTAATATATTGCTGTTGTGCCCGATGGACACTAGATCCAATATATAAAAATGTAACATACTTGCTAACTAGCAAGAAGACGCTAGTAAAAATTACAGAAACATAACTGGAGGGTAGAAAGTGTTCAACAGCAGAGAATAAATAGCACCAGGGAAGAAAGTCCTTATTAACAGAAAATGCTAACTTGAGAAAGATACAAATGCATTATCCATTTAAGTACATGCTTTATTCACACTTTAGTTGGTAGATTACAAATAATAATATTAATAAGCACGCAACAGTCAATGAGTGCCCTATAGAGCATGCTGTAGCCAGTCCTGTATGCACACTATAATCCATTAACATTTCCTTCTCTTATAAGAAGATCATTAGTATAGAAATGCTGGACAACCCTTTGTCTGGTCCACTGTTCCATTAATTTCACAGTATTTTCAAATGCTTGCACTGTCCCTTTCTATGGCATTACTTATGGTTAGGCATGGCACAATTTGATTTCTTTTTTACATTTCAACTGGTAATATCAATGGTTATTGTAAAGCTTTTTTTTTCAATTTTTATTTATTTAAATTTTCACAGTTGCGGGAAATTTTGAAGGGGTTAGGTAATCATTGTTTAATGACAGCAGACACAGATTCAAAAAGTTCGTTTTCTAACCATTAAAACACAAATTGTCAATATCACATGTCAGAACATATAAAGTAAATATCCTTAAATCAAACTCAAATGAGTCCTCAAGCAGCATTTTTCTTACTTTACTTATTTGTAAATTTCTATCATCAATGGAAATATGTTTTCACCGGTTTGTGTGGGGTCAAAGAAATTGATGTTTACTGACATTTACCAATAAAAATCTAATCCTGCTATGCCTACCTATAGCTATATCTTAGCTGTTCACTGATTAAATTTAGACAGGTGTGCACCAAGTCATTCTGAATTTTAGATGTGGTACTCTACATTTTAAATAACCACTGGCTTAGCTATTTTTGTTAACCCCTCTCATTTTAGCATTGACTTCCTAATTCTCTATCTGGTGTTGACCACTTGGGACAAGGCCCACTCTATAGTCTGCTAACAATTCTGGCATCTGATCCAGTATATGTGGGGATCTGCTGTAATTCTGCCATGGTCTTTGGAGATGGAGCTGGGTCTTTTGATGAGTGACAGCAAGGAGCAGCACAGATGCATCCTGCTGGTGGGCTCATGGGGATTTGAGCAGAAAGCACGGGGATCAGTCCCTTAGAAAAATAACTGGAAGCTAGTTTTCTTTCCAAAGGCCTAAGAGTGAGCAGGAGACAACACAAAGTGTAGTTGTGTTATTCATACTCTGGAGCGATATGTCACAGTTTCAGTCAATAACCAATACTGCTCAACTTCATGTAATCATTCCTAGTTCCAGAGTGGCTATTAAAAGTACACCTTGAAAAGCTGACTCCATGGTTTTGCTGACACTCTGATAGTGCAAAATGAATAAAATAAAAACTGAAACCAACGCTGATAAAAATTAACCGGTGCGGAAAGTTTCATATAAGCCCTGCATGTACATGGACATGCTATAGACTCAAACAGAGGCAAATGCCAGTGCTTCAGATTTTGCACTGACTACTTCACACAGCGCTAGATATAGCGGGCCTAATCCAAAACCCATTATAAACAATCAGCATTTTTAAATGACATCAATGCGAGTTGGAGCAGGTCCAGTCTCGCCTAGATATAAAATGGGTTTCCATACTATTTGATTTTACTGAACTTTTATTTTGACAATATTTCCATTAGCAGAACTATTATGTTGTTTGTGAATTTGAGATTAATAACTAAGCAATTACTCTGAAAAACACACCATGTTGACAGTGCAATCAAATGGCCACATGTAATTACAGCACATAATTTTGCACATAGGATTTTTCACTGCACCTTGCAAACTAAAGTGCTGCCATTTTTTTTCATGCTGAATAAGATTCCAGAGCTTCCAAACAATGCACTCAACTTCAAAACATGATTCTCACAGCTTTTGTGTTGACATAAGTGAAATGTCCAGACAGGCCAATAAAAAAGCAGTGTATACCTTTTCCATTCTCTTTTATTTAGGATAGTTTGAAATGTCTTAAAGGAAGAGTTTGGAGACCAAACCATATATCTGTATGCCTCCCCTGGGGCAGCTTCTCCAACCACTACCAGCTGGAAGATCCACTATGTGCACAGTCAAAATTTAGCAATTTATCATGTCAAAGAATAAGAAGAACTTCTCTGACTCCAGGGATCGATCTTAACACCCAAGGGGCACAAGGGCAGAACATAAAGTCTCTGAGTTACTGTTAATGCTGCCTTCTAGTAATAAAGGCCATCTATTCCATCCACTGTTGTTAGAATTCCCAACCTGTTTTTTTCTCTCACAAAACCAAACCAAAACAAAAAACTCAAGAAAAGCAAAAGCCTCATTTTTGTGGTGTCTGAAAATTGATCCTGAAGTTACAGAGAGGGAGGGGAAAAAAAAGAACCCACAAAGAAAAAATAGTTACCAGTTATGGTTAAAAATAACTTCTCAATAATTTTTGAACAAATGTTTGTTGCACTCCTAATTTGCAGAGTGCTTGAGATAGACAGTTTAAATTGATGTCTTGTTAGTGAGGGCTGGCCCCTTTGTGAGATGTTTTCAGAATGATTGATTTACAATAAAGTGGCTCCTGGAGGGTGCACGCAGGTGGAACTGATTCAGATCGATTCCACAGAAGCTGACTAATCAGCTGTTTAAACTGGCAGAGTGCTCAATGACAGAAACAGTGCAGCTATCATTTTCTAACTAAGATTACAAATTAACTTGTTCTGTTTATCCTGTATGCCATCAATATGGATGCAAGCAGCTGAAGGAGGTGAGATTCCAGACTGATGGGATAAAGCCTTCCTTGCAAATGTGTTTTGCAACACTGACAATAAGTGCGCAGGGGGAAAATGTTATATATTTATGAAACTGCTGTAAAATAGAACACTAAAATGAGCACTTGTTTAGTTAATTAATGTGGGCCCTTCAATTAATTTGTGCACAGGGGAAGTAGTGGTCTTTAAATATAGGGATGAAAAGGCTAAATAAATGCCAAAGGCCAAAAGTATCCTGCTTTCCTCTTTCCATTGCCCACTTTGCTTCTCTGTAAATTATATTCACAACACCACTGGACTAGTATCTTTGGAATTGTATACCTCCTGGAGTGATTAATTGCTGTTTCATATCCGCAACCATTTCTCTGAAAATGCCACTATTACAATGACATGAAAACCCTATGGGGATCACAATAGGTGTGGGTACTGAAAGGTATCAGTAGCAAAATACAACAAAAGAGTCCTGTGGCACCTTATAGACTAACAGACGTATTGGAGCATAAGCTTTCATGGGTGAATACCCACTTCATCAGATGCATGAGTTTTTACAGATCCAGACTAACATGGCTACCCCTCTGATACTTGAGTAGCAAAACAGACTCTTCCTCCTGGGTTAAAAGTGCTTTGACCAAAACTAGTCTTCCAATCTCCAAATCAGAATGCTCTCTTCATAAAACATTTGTGGCATATGAAAAATCAAACACTTCTAATCAGGATTTTTTTCTCCCCCGTACAATATTGTCATTGAATTTACAGTGCTGATGAAATGTTCTTTGTGCACATCACTGGAAACTGAGGTTTCTCAATTTATTCACAGCAGAGGGTTGGAAACTTGGCCAAACTACCTAACAAATGTGCCTCATGGACTCCCCTCTAATTGGGAGGGAGTAAAGTGGAGTTCAGCCTCTACGATTCAGTCCTTAAATTTTCTGTTGAGTTTGCAAACTATTCCAATCAGTGCCAATTTTGATGGCATTTTTTGTGATGTAAAAACAGATCCAATAATCCGAGACCAACATATTTCACATTCTGTAGAGTAGATTACCAGGTATTACTACCTAATACCTTTCAATAACTACCAGTCTAATTCAGATTAAAATCAATGATCCAGAAGTGACGGACTCCTCTCCTGATGCCACTATCTCTCCCTAATTTATGTCCACCATATCTGTAATTAATACTGGACAAAGGAAAGCAGTGGTGCATCTTAAAGAAAAATAGCACTAAGGTGTGCATCAATCCTACAGACAGTGAGAAGAGCATTGACCACAGTGATAATTAGTTACATGCATCAAAGGAGAGAGAGAACCCAATGCATCATCAGGTGAAATATCCCGTGGCCAAAATTTAAACTGCAATTTTAGTGGTAAGGTGTGACATGCATAATATGCTGTCTTTCTACCATTTGTTTTCCTGATACATAACCATTACAGTGAAAATAATTAGCAAACATTGACTTCAAATTTAGTGACCTAAGAGGTACATATATTCACTCATGCAATGACAAAGCCAGTATTTACTGAAAGGGAAAGCAAAACCTGATTGTCATTAATACCAGAAGATAATATATTCTACGCTTTGTTACAGACATGTTAAATGTCTTCATCAAACTAGCTGAAAAATCTCTTCATTATGGCATGAATACTGGAGTGTACAGGGTTTGTTGTAATGGCAAGGACCAGTCAGATGCCATTTGATCCCTGCAGGAGCTGAGAACGACAGCTACAGTACATAGGGGGAATGGAGCCCAGCCAAGGTGCTACTTTCTCCAATGCCTCCTCACACCTTTGCAGCCTCAGGACCCTGATGATGTCATTACACTCCTGCTATAAATATGGAATCAATGAATTGATAAAGCCAAAAGGGACCATTGTGATGATCTAGTCTGATCGCCTGTGTAACACAGGCCAGTGGACTTCCCTGAATAAATTCTTGTTTGAACTACAGCACAGCTTTTAGGAAAAAAACATCCCAACCTGATTTTAAAAATTCCAGTGATATCAAAGCCCTGGCTAACTTGCTCCAATTGTCAATGGCATTCACTGTTAAAAATGTGTGTCCTATTTCTAGTCTAAACCTGTCCAGCTTCAACTTCCAGCCATTGGATCTTATTGTACCTTTGTCTGCTAGACTGAAGAGCCTACCATCATCATCAAATTTCTATTCCCCATGTCTGTACTTAAAGACTGATCAAGTCACCCCTTACCCTTCTTTTTGTTAAACCAAAGAAATTGAGATCCTTAAGCCTATCACCCTCAGGCATGTTTTCCTATCCTTAATTTAAGATCTTGACTCTTCTCAGGACCCTCTTCAACATCCTTCTTGAATCGTGGACATCAGAAATGGATACAGCATTCTGGCAATGGTCACACCAATGCCAAATACAGAGGTAATATCATCTCTCAGCTCCTACTTACTAATCTTCTATTTACATACCCAAGGACTGCATTAGCCCCAGCATCACTCTGGAAGCTCACATTTACATGATTATCCACCATGATGCCTAAGTCTTTTTCAGAGTCACTCTTTCAAGGACAGAGTCCCCCATCCTGTAAACATGGCCTGATTCTTTGTTCCTAGAGGTAGGAGTGTACATTTGGCTGTATTAAAATGCATATTGTTTGCTTGCACCCAGCTTATCAAGTGATCCAGATTCCTCTGTATCAGTGACCTGTCATCCATGACTCTTTTAAATATTTTCACAAACATGAACTTTCTTCCTAGCCTCTGAAAGTTACCCAGTGTTCCACAACTTACTGAAAATCAACACAGATGGTTTAGACAGCTCCTCAGGCAGCTCTTTTAAAAACCCTGGATACCAGTTAGAAAATCTCTATATTTTTATTATAGATACATTAATTCTGAGTGGATTCGGCTGCCATAATAAAATGGGCCTATCAGCACTGATTTTAGCCTAGGATCATGCAAGGGAGGTGCTTTTTCACACAGCCCTCCAATGGACATTAGTGTTGTACCGGCCTTGAAAGGCAATTGTCAGATAGACTGAAGTGTGCCAAGTCATGCGGCAATTTTGTGCAATACACAAATTCTTCTGTCAGATGCCAATGGCAACAACAAGGATGCCACCTGAGCCCCCATCCAGAGCCACACTCCTACTTCTGGGTTAAGTTATATTAAAATATAACTTCCCTAGTCACTTTTCCAGGTAGTTCTTGCCCACACACAACCACTCAGGAATCCTTTCCTTGGGAGGAAGACAAACAAAAGAAACACAATAAACATAACCATGCACTGTCACACAGTTTACAAACAACAAAATGAGCAAATCCCAATCTGTGCATCAGGAGTACGGTGAGCACCAGAGTTTCAAGTATCCAGCTTGTTGAAGAGCAGAACTCTGTCAAAGAGCAGTACCTCCACTAACCAACAATTCCACTCAGGTCCAATCAGACTCAGTGGTACGGCTTCCCTCCTCCAGTCTACTACACACAGGAGATGTCTGAGCCATGAGATTCTGTTTCAATGTGAAGCCACCTAATCCAGTTCTTTGTCACCAGCTCTGCAGCTGTTGGTCTGGTCAGGCCTCATGAAGTCAGCTCTGAGCCACCACTGCTATCTGGCAGGGCACTGGGAAGTCAGCTCTGCACCACTGGTCTGGTTGTTTCTTCCTAAGAAGCAGTGCTGCCAGTTCAGCTTCGTCTAGTCCCACACAATCGCTCCAGAAACAGTTCTGGATCTGCAGGCATGGGACACCTTGGATAGAGTCCCTTCTCTGTGGATTGAGCGCCCAGTCTCTTGGACAGAGCCCTCTATCCTGTTTTTTTGTTTAACTTAAATCCCATTCCAAAACCAGAGTCCACTATCTATAAGTGCAGGGTTACCCACTTATTCCATCCAGGGTACACAGTTTCTGAGTACAACTGGAGTCTGTTAACACTTATATAAACAGAGCAAAAACAAATTCCAACTAAAGCAACAAAACATGCTTCATACTTATGTATGTGGAACTATGAATAAGCAACATCGATTCACATAAATGAGGCTGGCCAGAACTGGCTTTTTCCCTACAGATAGAGCAGAGATCCACTAAGCCTTTTAGCTCTGGGGCTTACAGAAAACAATGATGAGACCTGAAACAGTGCATGTCTGCACTGCATCTAGATCCACCAGCACTTTCTGTGTTTCACATTCATGAACTTCAGATGCGAAGGTATTAAGAAGGTAGCATTTGGCCCATAGAAGTGGAAGTCCTTTTAGTGGGAGGCCATGTCTTTTGTTACTTTTAACATTAAATACATGGTCATTTAAAAGCATAACTACGGATTAAATACCCGAGTCATTGGATCTACACCCTTGCAAGTTACACAGCAATTGTTTTCTTTGTTCCACAATGTAATTGCTACAAAAACCACAAGATTAATTACTCTGTAGTTACTTGCTAAGTCACTAAGCAAAATGAACTGAATGTGGTCAGTGCATGAGAACAAAACTAATTACACACTAATAATGTCCTGCAATAAAGTATCCCTCATCTTCAGTAAAAGTCTCTTCCCTAACTGGCCCCTGAGCTGGCCAGTCTTAGCAGTGCTTCTCTACATTTAGTTAACTTCTCATGTTTCCTCTTCCACTTCCTCTCATCTCTGCCATGGAAATCATTATTGTTATTCAGCAGAAGTTTTCCTGCCCACTCACAATCACTCACGAGTCCGGGGGAATATGGAAGCACAACTACCTTTTTTCGTTGGAGAAAAGCCAAACAAAAGAAACACAATAACCATAACCATATGCTCTCTCACACAATTTAAATACAACAAAATGAGCAAAATGCCAATCTTGCACCCCTCCCCTTTTCCTTCCTATCCCAAATAGAATCAATAGAATCGTAGGAGTGGAAGAGACTTAGAGAGGTCATCTAGTCCAGTCCCTTGCACTCATGGCAGAACTAAGTATTATCTAGATTATCCCTGAAAGGTATTTGTCTAACCTGCTCTTTAAAATCTCCAGTGATGAAGACTCTGCAGCCTCCTTAGGCAATTTATTTCAATGCTTAACTGTCCTCACAGTTAGGAAGTTTTTCCCAATGTCCAGCCTATATCGCCCTTGCTGCAATTTAAGCCCATTGCTTCTTGTCTTAACCTCAGTGGTTAAGGAGAACAATTTTTCTCTCTTCTCCTTGTAACAACCTTTTATGTACTTGAAAACTCTCACCATCTCCCCTCTCAGTCTTCTCTTCTCCAGACTAAACAAACCCAATTTTTAAAATCTTCCCTCATAGGTCATGTTTTCTAGACCTTAAACCATTTTTGTTGCTCTCCTTGGACTTTCTCCAATTTGTCCACATTTTTCCTGAAATGTGGAACCCAGAACTGGATACAATACTCCAGCTGAGGCCTACTCAGCGCAGAGTAGAGCGGAAGAATTACTTCTCATGTTTTGCTTACAACACTCTTGCTAACACATCCCAGAGTGATGTTTGCTTTTTTTTGCAACAGCATTACACTGTTGGTTCATATTTAGCTTGTCATCCGCTATGACTCTCCAATCCTTTTTTTTTTTTATCAGTGCTCCTTCTTAAGCATTCATTTCCCATTTTGCATGACTGTTCCTTCCTAACTGATATACTTTGAATTTGTCCTTATTGAATTTCATCCTGTTTACTTCAGAACATTTCTCCAGATCATTATGAATCCTATCCTCCAAAGCACTTGCAATCCCTCCCAGCTGGGTATCATCCACAAAACCGTAGAAGCATACTTTATGCCATTATCTAAATCATTGATGAAGATATTGAACAGAAGCAGACACAGAACTGATCCCTGCAGGACCCCACTTGATATGCCCTTCCAGCTTGACTGTGAATCACTGATAACTACTCTCTGGGAATGGTTTTCTAATCAGTTATGTGTATCTTGACTCCCATCTCTGCCAAACTACAATTGCAGTTCTAAATGCCAGAGATTTGTGCACATTGCACCTGTCTGCCCAGTGATCTATTTGTAAAACTCCCCCAGGGTAGAGTGTGTGTGTGCACAAAGGACTCCTAACATCTGCTGCTGACCAAGGAGAATGAAATGTCTTAATATATTTAGCAAACCATAATGCAAGCCATGCAAATCATAATGCAGGCCACTGAAAAACTCTGTAGAGGGGTAAAACACATTCCCTGGCTCTGAAGTTATTGAATATTTAGAACCAGGAAACATATTTTAGAGCTGACATTTTTTGGCAGGGTGCGTGGGGGGTCCCTCGAAGTCTCTCAAATGAATAAATAATCCTCCTGTATCTGTAGAAGTGAACTGGTGGCCACATTTGTAATTAACTGAGACCTTCGTGGATTCAGTACTCTTTGTTATAAAAGGAAAGGGGCTGCTGTCAGATGATTCCCTATAAGGGAGGTCCCTTTCTTTTGAGATGATCTGCTCCAACTAAGGCTTGTAATAATCTGAATTTCTTGACCTTTATTGCAAAGACTGGGAATAAGCCCATCCATATGAGCAGGGACAAGTGGAGACCAAAGGCAGTTGACGGTGGAATTTCTGTCTGGTTTGAAAGTGAGATGTGGAGTTCTAAAACTGGACTGGGCACACGACTAGTGATCAAATGTGAGTAGCAAGATAAAAATAAGCAGGGCTCCTGCTTTGGTCAAGTCTTTCTTTAATCTCCTGTTCCTTAAATGCATGTCAAAGGCATTCTTTGAGATCCTTTAAGAACAAATTCTAAATAAATACGTGGAAGGGCTTAACAATGGAGATACTAACAACAAAGAAAGAGCAAGTGTAAGATGTTACAACTTTGGTGGGACCTTTACTAATCAGCTCAGGTAAATAAGGCCAAGGAAATTCAGCATCTTAAACCTGTAAGTCATGTCTGTATGCAGAGGCAGTCAAAACAGAAAGAAAGTGATTAATCTGATGGAGATCAGTGATAGATTAAGGGAAGAAAATGCTGATCAGGTAAAACAAATATGGGAAGTGATCAAGGAATTTAGTTTTGAATCACCAGAGTTTGAGAACTAAAAAGATATAATGGACAGATATATTTCTCTGATATATTTAGTTAATAACAAAGTTAATAAAAAAGTTTCTGGGACTTTTTTCCCCCCAGAAAAAAGAGAGAAGTTAAAGATTACCCTTGAAGCAGCAGAAAGACAACTGGATAGCAAAGATATTTCTTTAGAAGTAGAGTATAAACAGTTAAGCAGTCAATCATGAGTGGGCTTTCAATGGGGCTTTTAATCTCAAAATGGAACGTGTACAGCTCAATTGCCCCTGGGCAAGGAATGAAAGAATTTATTTTTTCACTTAAAGAGAGACTAGATGTTATATGTATTCAAGAAACGGTGAAACCAAACCTTTCATTTAATATTTCTAACTGTGCTGTACGTACAAATGATAGAAGTGAGGGAAGAGTAAGACGTTATAGAATTTTTATCAAAGATTCTTGCTTCAGGGAGCCATCTTTAGATCTAGATCTAGACAGGAAAGCAATAGAGGATTCTTCCCAGGTGGGGAAGATCATAATTAACATAATTCAAGGAAGAAAATTAATTGTGATAAATTAGAATATTTTATACCAAAAGCAAAACTTCCCATTGATTCTGGTACAGGGATTCTAACAGCTGTAATATATTGAAGGTAGGTAAGTATAATAATGATGACAGTGATAGCACTCTGGTGCAAAGCGTTATTAAGACTTAAATGTGGTAGTTTTCAATAATGATGGATGAATTAAATTTAAGGCATTTTCAAGGAAAGTTTCATGTATTGATTTAATTGTGTTTTATACACAGAAGATGATAAATGTGATTGGGATCAGATCATTTCACTATCCTTAAAATTGTTCCCTTGGATTCATTCCCAAAAAGAGGCCCTGAAAGTAGAAAATTTAGGAAAATTGAATGGAATTTTTTCTAGGATTTACAAGTTGTACTATTTCTGAACAATGGTGCATATTTAACATTTGTATTATACTACAGGATTCAGCCAGGTCAGGGATCTATTGTTCTGGGCACCGCACAAACTTATGGTAAATGACAGTTCTTGGACAAAAGATGTTACAATCTAAAGGGTCTTGTATTTTTTATATTGAAGTTTCAGTATTTTTTAGCTGGCAAACACTATTTTGTAGTATAACAGGCAACAAAAGCCAAAGTCGTTCCTTTATGATTACTATTTTGTTACTTATTCCAAGAAATATAACCATCTCACCACCACACACTGTACAAGGTTTACATACCTGTGACCTAAGAACCCTTCAGTGCCAACTGGCAAGGAGTTCACTACTCTGTAACAGAAGCTCATACCAGGCCTGACAAACTCATTACACCTAACATGCTGCTCTCGTAGTATTTATCCATAAAGAGTTGTGTGAGGTGTCTAACAGAAGTTTACATCATACTGATCCTCCTGATTGTTATGTGAAGTATATAGGGTAATATTTAAGAAGCTGTATGTATGTACTGAAAATATGTTTAGACTTGTGTCCCAGGCAGGGTTGACAAGAAGCTTTTGCCAAACAAAAGGATGTGGAATCATCTATCTGCCCAGTTCTCCGATGTAAATTATGAATTGTAAAGCCAAACACAAATAACCTCAATTATATTTGAAGCCAACAGGTAAAACGGGGCGGGGGGGGGGGTAATGCAAAACAAAGAGGAATATGGGAGAAATCTTGGAGCCAGCGGCAAAAGTGAAATCACAGGGGGGAGTTATTACTTTGGGGACAAAAACAATTGGGATATAAAAGCAAAGCACAAGGACTCCTCTTTTATCCTGCCCTTGAGGGGTAACTGGGCAGTGCAGTCATGCCTGTGAAAACAGGATCTCAACTAACCAAACAACCAGTTGGCAGTTAGAGTTAAATTTTAGTCTATTATGAGTGTGCATGTGCATCCTATTATTACCCTTTCTCATTCTCTTAAAATCTTTGTTAATAAACATAATTGTTTTCACTATAAATAGATTACAGTGCTGTGTAGTTATGTTGTAGCTGATATTCAGTTGAACAAACAAGCTGGTGTGTGTATACTATTCCCTTGGGAGTAGCAAACCTAGTAATTACTGTGAGTGTCCAGTGACTAGTCTGGACACTACCGGTGACACCACTGAGGTGTTTGGGGACTGGGCAGTATTTACCTATAAGGCAAAGCTGACAGAGCCCAGAGGAAAGTACGTAAGTGGGTAAAAGGCTGGGCAGCAGGCCCACTGATGGGGATGGGGTGAAAGGAGAGGTGGGCAAAGGGGCTGCTTGGGGCACACGGAATGGTATCAGCGGCAGCGAAGGCAGTCGGGCAGGTATGTGGAAGCCCTGGCCATGCCAGAAGAGCATGCCCAGCAGTGCAGCTGGCAGCAGCTTGCTGGGCACCAGCCAGTGCAGGCACGGCACCATCCAAATGTCAGGTGGACCGCGCCTGGGCAGGCGCAGCTTGTGCATGCACAAAATAGCCACCGCACATAGTCCAGCTCTGCGCTCATGTGCCGACACCACGCTGGGCCAGCAGCAGCATGGGGCCCAGCTCCCATCCACCCTGCACGAATCAAACCTCAGGCATTCTTTTCTAGGGGGCTGTGTTCTGCCCCGGGGGATGAAATTGCTGTAGGCCAGCCTGGTAGGCAGTGTCAGGGAGTTACAGGCAGCTCCCACACCAAAGACTCCCTCACTGGAGGTAGGAGGATAGCCCAGTGACCCACAGTTTTGGACACCCCCAGAAATTGCAATCTACTTATAATATTGGTTGAAGATGATGCAGGAGAAAGAACAATTATTTAGCCTACAGTAACTGTGGTTCTTCGAGATGTCATCATTAGTACAGAACTCAGCATAGGAGTGCATATGCTTCATGAGCATAAGTTCAGATTTCCTTTGGATATCCGTGTCTATCTGGGCTGTGAATGTGCCCTATGCCTCCTTGTGCTCCTACGCAAAGGCATAAAGTATGAAGCAGCTACAACCCTCCCTTCATTCCCCTCACAATTTGAGGTCTCAGCAGTACTTAGTCTCTTTGAAATGTTGTATAGGGAGGTTCAGCCAGGAGCACCTGAAGCTCACTCACTCTTCCAGCTGAACAACAGCCACTAAGATGACTTGTTTTCCACAGTGAGGGGGTTCAGGGAGCATTCTGAAAGACTCAAAAGGAGGCTCTCTGAGTCTCTCTAGGACTATATTGAGGTCCCAAGTATGAGTGGTATTTCTAACTAGTGGGAAAGTATATAGTAGCCTGTAATGAGTGACACTCACCTCTTGTGAGTGCCTTCTGTTGGCTGGGTGTGATGCTACAGGAACTTTCCTGCTCTTGGCATCCTCTGGCAGTTGTTGACCTTGCTAGGCAGGTCTTCAGTGGCACGGTCCTCTAGTCAAGTCACAAAGTCAAAATGAACGGACCTCTTCTGGGATAGCACAGTTTAACAAACTGTCATCCCTCACCAGGGTCTTCAGCCTTGTCCCTTTAAATCCCACCCTTCATTCAGGCCTCTAAACAAGGCATGTCCCATTCTCGGGGGTTAGGCCAGTTTGCCAGTGGGGGAACCCAGGGACTTTATCATCATTGGCCAAGTACCATTGTACCAGTTCACTGCTGCTGTTTCCTGGGCCCTTTTTCCCATCTGGTCTCTTTCTCTTCACCTTTACATCAGAGCTGGAGTTCTCAGATCCTCTTTCTCCTTGCTGAATGCAAATACCATGAGCACCCATCTTCTGGTTCTCCCTTGAGATCCTGCACCCTTACGGGTCCTTCCTTGCTCCTCTGATCCCAGCCAGGAATTGCCCTATTCAGGACCAGCAGCTACTTTTATCTGAGCCTGCTGGGCTCTGATTGGATGATTCTGTGCAGCCTTTCTAGGCAGCCATCTTTGTCACTCCTTCCTGAGGCAGGTTCTAGTAGGATCTCAGGAGCTCCAGAAGGGGCCTCGAAGGGCCCTACCACATAACCCTTTAAGAAACGTAGATACAGTGGGGTGAAAGAAAACAGAACATGGAGTCCACAGGTTGGTGGAGGAAGGTATCTGCTGGTGACCCTGGACTCAGGCACACTCTTCAGAATATGGTCAATGACTGCCTGCCCAGGAGGTCTGCTACATTGTTGTTGACTCCTGGGAGATGAAAGACAATTGGTATCACTCCATTCTGGTGGCACTGTGTCCAGAAGTTAATGGCCTTTAGGCAGAGGCAAGAGCACTTGTAGGTAGTGCATGGCTGTCATATTGTCTGTGAAAATTAGCAAACTTCAAAATTCACTTCTCTTTTATTGTTCAAAATGTAGAATATCATTTCACCTGTTTTTAAGGGGTTCCACTCGCAATTATTTAAATAGTTATAATATTCTAAGATTTTGACCTGGAAACAAAGCAATGTTTAAATGTTCACTCTGGATGAAAGTGCAGTAGACTGGACTATTAAAATGTGAGGACTGAGAATGGTAAGGAAATCTGAGATTTCTAGAGAAACTGATTATTTCAGAAGGATGGCAATGTATGCTATCAGGTAAGTTTCATTTCAAGATCAGAATTCCACAGGGAGAGATACTTAGGCTTACATTTAATGAAATTATTAACAACTTGCTGGAAATTATTGATCAGAAGTTGAAGTCTCATACACCAATAAGACAAAGATGCTGTGAGATGGGCATGTTATTTCATTTTTTAAATTATACGTTAATATTGATAAACTGGTTAATACATAGGGTTTTAAAACAGAAGCCAGTAATTTTCCCCCTTAGTGAAAGTAATGTAAAATCATCATGTGAAAAAGGAAGGTTTACAAATCATTTCATGTTCTGGGTATGTGGGAGTATGACAGAATGACATATAGTGCAACAGCTATACCAGTGCATTGCAAGAGCAGATAAAACTAGTTAAAGGGATGCTGTCAAATTGCATTTGTTAAAATTAATTTCTGATAGCTATAAATGGTAAATCTTTTAAAAATTAAGTATCAGAGGGGTAGCCGTGTTAGTCTGGATCTGTAAAAGCAGCAAAGAGTCCTGTGGCACCTTCTAGACTAACAGATGTATTGGAGCATGAGCTTTCGTGGGTGAATACATGGTGCATCCGACGAAGTGGGTATTCACCCACGAAAGCTCATGCTCCAATACGTCTATTAGTCTATAAGGTGCCATAGGACTCTTTGCTGCTTTTAAAAATTAAGTTTTTTTTCTCCTTCCTCTGTTGATATTTATAAACCCCTATTCACCAAGAAAAAAAGTTACCAACCATACAAGGGGACATCAAAAGTGACTACATCCATTATTTTCACATTATCATTGTTCCTTTAAAATTTTTGAGCAGTACAGTTCGTTTCATTTGGATTGGAGAAACAAAGGCACTGCTATATATAAAAGTCAAGTAATAACTAGCATAATATTTTGAAGGATTTGTAATGAAATTAATCACAAAATAATGGAAGTGGATTGATTTCAGCAGTCAGTGGAATAAAGTGAGAGTATTTTTAGAAGTAACTCAGGCTGAAGTGTGAGCATGAAGTCACTTCTAACAATATGTAGAATTCTAGCACTGATTATCTTAAATTACTTCCAACCATACACTAAATGGTTCAAAAGTAACATGCATCTACTGCTTCATTAATAATTAAACCAGACAGATGTAATTTAAATTTTGATACTATTTAGGACATAAGCACTTTTTCAAAGAACTTTTCATCTTCCACAAACACATGTCCCTCAAAGGAGTGAAAAATATGATACATTAAGACCACGAAACAACCTTAACTTTACACTGTAGTGATGCCATGAGGGAGAAACTGATGAAAAACTATTTTTAAAAAAAGCTATTTAATCTGGTACTATAAAATACATTAATTATAATTGTATTCCATAGTGTCACTAATGGACAGAGTTATGGCTATGTGATTGCCTTACCCATGTGTGTCCTTAACATTTAGTTATTTCAGTTTAACTAACTAGCTCTGAATTTCCTGGGTTTATGATTCTTGTTTTGAGGACAATTCCAGCAACCTTATTGGGGGGATTTTGAATTTGGCTTGATGTATTGCTCTGAATAGTAATATGCTTAGTTTTCACAATGGAAAACTCAAAAGATCTTGTTCTCATGGGATAAAGTTAATGAGCTGAAGATATGAGTACCAACATATTTTATTTCTAAATTTAGGGACAGATTCATTGGTACAGTCTGGTTGGTTCCCGCCATGATGGAGCAGTAGAAAACAGCCAGAGCAAACGGACCAGTTAAGACAGATTTACAACTCCTTTACACCACCGGAACAGCACAAACATCAATGTCATGCTAATGAATCTGGCTGCCAATATGCGAGCATGCAGCCATGGAATTTTTAAAAGGCATGACTGTTAGCAGCCAAGTAATCTACCAATGAGAACTCGGGACATATATATCTAGTCCAGGGGTCGGCAACCTACGGCACGCGTGCCAAAGGTGGCATGCAAGCCGATTTTACCAGCTGGGGTCCCGGCTGCCAGCCCCGCTCAGCACCCTGCCGGCCTGGGGTTCCATTCACTCAGTCAGCAGAAGGCTAAGCGAGGCCGGCGTCCGAGACCCTAGACCGGCAGCAGGCGCAGTCCCCAGCTCCCCCCTCACTGCGCTTGGGTTCTGGGGCTCCTAGAAGTATGAGCCACCGGGGCACGGGCACGGGCCCTGAGCCTGCTGTGGGAGGAGTGGTGGCAGCTCACACTCCCGGGAGCCACAGAGCCTGAGCAGGGCAAGGGGGAAGCTGGGGGTCGCACAGGGACCGCCACCCGCATGCATCCGCAGCAGGAGCCCCCCTGGGCGGAGGCACCAGGCTGCAGCCCGGGCAGGGGCCACCTCCAGCTCTCCCCCTGCCCACCGCACTCGGGTTCTGCGGCTCCCACAAGTGTGAGACGCCGCCGCTGCTACCCCTCCTGCAGCTTCCCCCCTCCTGCTGCCTCAGGACTCCACATGGAGTTTTGCCTCCACATGGAGCCAGTGTCTGACCAGCATGGGCATGGTAAGGGGAGTCCCGGGGGGCAATCAGGGAACAGGGGGAGGGTTGAAGGGTCAAGAGTTCTGGGGGTCCTGTCAGGGGGTAGGGAGTGGTTGGATGGGGCGTGGGAGTCCCAGGGGTCTGTCTGGAGGTGGGAGTGTGGATAAGGGTTGGGACAGTCAGGGGGCAGGTAGGATCCTAGGGGGCAGTGGAGGGGTCCTCAGGAGGGGGAAGTCAGGGGACAAGGAGCAGGGAGGCTTAGGTAGGGGGTGGGGTTCTGGGGGGCAGTTAGGAGCAGGGGTCCCAGGATGGGGCAGTCAGGGGACAAAGAGTGGGGGGGCATTGGGGGTTCGGATGGGGTGGGAAGTGGGAGGGAGTGGATGGGGGTGTGGCTAGGGCAGGGCTCTCCTCTCTTTTTGACTGCTGAAATATGGTAACCCTAGGTGAGGGGGGAGCCGGGGGGCACATGCGGGCTGGTATCTGCATACATCCACTCTAGCCTGCAAGAGCCCCCTGCAGGACACTGGGCCGCTGCCTTTGCAGGACTGCTGCCCCCCTGCACCGCTCTGGCTCCTCCATGCCTGAGGTTCGCTGCTGCCACTAGCAGGACGCTCTGGCTCTCCTGTGCGTCTGGATGGTGACTCCTCCCTGCCAAGCTGCTGCAGCGGCCCAAGCCCAGCAAAGCCAGTGAGTGGACTCGGGGCGTGGACCACTGGGGTGAGGTGGAGGGGGAGGCGAGTTCAGGGACTGGGAGGGGGTAACCTGGTCTGGGGAGCAGCCCCTGGGCATGGCTGGCCCCTGGGGTCTATAAAGGCTCGTTGGGATTTGCCCCTCAATGAACCAATGTGCAAGGGGGAAGGGGGTGCAAGGTTGAAGTTTTGTCTAGGCGCAAAATATCCTTGCACCTGCCCTGCCCCAGGGGGTATGTGCACCCCAGGTTAAGAACCACTGCACTGAACTGATAACATCTGCATTTTAATTTAATTTTAAATGAAGCTTCTTAAACATTTTAAAAAACTTGTTTACTTTACAGACAATAATAGTTTATAGACTTCTAGAGAGAGACCTTCTAAAAACGTTAAAATGTATTACCGGCACGCAAAACCTTAAATTAGAGTGAATAAATGAAGACTCAGCAGTCCACTTCTGAAAGTTTGCCAACCTCTGATCTAGTCACTTTTACACCACTTACTGGTCTTGTCTATTAGTATATTATAACACAAAGACACTATATTCCATGTAGAGCTGGTTGGAAAACTATCTGACTTATTTAGTAAAAAACTCAATTTTCAATTGACAAACAGTTTCAAAAAAAATTCAAACAGTTTTAGTGATGTGAGTGCTAAACTTGCATATGTAATACAGCTAACTTTTAATTTCCTTGCTTTTATGTCATGACATGTAACAGCACATAACTTACTCCTCCACCTGGCCACATACACCTCAACGCTAGAACAACCATTACATAACACACAGAAGACATCACAACCTGACTTCTGCCCCAGTGGGGATACCAGCCTTCCAATATCTCCTCACACAAACTCTTCACCATCATCAACAGATCAGACTTCCCCCTACTATCCATTCTGCACTCATCAAGAAAAAAAAATCAGACTCACTCATGCTTGGGGAAGACCAGGTGCTCCTGAACTGGCAAACCAGTTTCCTGAAGAACAGCATCCTCAACATAGTAGCTGTTGCTTTGTTGAATATGCTGGGTTGACAAAGGCTGAATAAGCTCAACAGTTTCAAATAGGTGCTGGCTTTCAACCTACCAGCAGCTACACCTTCATAGAGGACCGTGGTCATCATAAAATCTCATTCTCTGTCAGTTAACTGTGATGCATAAGGATTAAGTTATGATAAACACCACTAGACTTGAAATTAGACGAAGGTTTCTAACCATTAGAGGAGTGAAGTTCTGGAACAGCCTTCCAAGGGGAGTAGTGGGGGCAAAAGACATATCTCGCTTTAAGATTAAGCTTGATAAGTTTATGGAAGGGATGGTATAATGGGAGAGCCTAATTTTGGCAATTGATCTTTGATTATCGCCAGATAAGTATGCCCAGTGGTTGGTGATGGGATGGGATCTGAGTTACTGCAGAGAATTATTTTCTGAGTGCTGGCTGGTGAGTCTTGCCCACATGCTCAGGGTTTAGCTGATCGCCATATTTGGGGTCGGGAGGGAATTTTCCTCCAGGGCAGATTGGCAGAGGCCCTGGAGGTTTTTTGCCTTCCCCTGCAGCGTGGGGCATGGGTCACTTGCTGGTGGATTCTCTGCAGCTTGAGGTCTTCAAACCACAATTTGAAGACTTCAATAACTCAGGCATAGGTTAGGGGTTTGTTATAGAAGTGGATGGGTAGGGTTCTGTGGCCTGCTTTGTGCAGGGGGTCGGACTAGATGATCACATTGGTCCCTTCTGACCCTAGAATCTATGAATCTATTATTTTCTTTATGCTAATAAAAAAAGTAATTACATAACTCCAGAGAGTTCAAACTGCCGTTAATCTACAAATGTGTGATATACCACAATTTGCAGTTTTTAAGGTAGAGAAAAAACATGAATGAGAACTGTTTGAGGGCCATTTTTTAATGTTAGAATGTGAACTAATTAAAGTATTTTCTTGAAAATCCTTAGAAAAGTTAAACTTTTCTTATCAATTATGTGCTGAATATGTGGGTAGATATATTACGTTTTGCATATAAAACAAAAGCTTCCTCTTCAAATGCAAAATAGAACACTGCCTAACTATCATATCACAGCAGTTCACCATAACTGTAATAATAATAATAATAATTAGGTACAATAATCAATAATATAGCTTAATTGCAACTGAATTTTAAGTGTAGTTTACATACAAGATTGTAATGAGTTTAAGTATATGGAAAGCTTGAAGTATCATGTTAATCCATTTTGAAAATCATTCTGGACAAAAGAGATCCACTTTTATATTATTAACTCTATCTGATTAACAGATTTACTTGTAACGTCTCAGAAAATTCAAAGAGTATGTTAGTAGTTTTATCAACAATATTGCTTATTCTTTATACATAAAAAGATGCATTTCCTATTTAAGTGGAAGTCTTAACTTTAACTATGGTGTTGTGACCAACACTTCCATAATGCATTATATTTTCCCAGGCCTAAAAAGAAACCAAAACAAAAAAAATGCAGAATTTTCAAGTTTAGAAGCATATTTTCCCATTTAAAGTTTGGAATAGGCCTAGCTCATACATATTTTCTTTATTGTTTGCTGTATGACTCTCAAGCTTTGAGAGGAATCTTCCCTGGAAGTTGAGCCTCACTTCCAATAAAATACATTTTCATTCTTAGTATGTTTTTGAATTGCACCGGAATCTTAAGCGACTGTTAAAATGATTCAGGATTGCATTTAATGTTTACTCCAGAAGCTCTTTGACAAACATTTTAATTTTATTTCTCTCCTGTAAACCCATAAAACAGCATGATCTAAAAATTCCTTACAAATATATTAATAAAAATTTAAATATGCATGTGTTACTTATACAGTTTTCAGTTAATTACATAGTAATATTGTCTTTTATATACCTTAATTAGATTAATTATTGATTAGTACACTTTCCATTGATATTTCATTAACACGCAATAACTGTCTCATTCTATCTGGATGAAATTTTAAATTAATTAAAGTGTGTCTGCAAGTGAAAAGTTATGGAAACAAATGCAGCAGAACATCACACTAAATACAAACTTTGCAACAGTAAGCATGTTAATTACAGCAGAGAAGAAAAATTAGACTACCTATTATGAGAGTTTAATGTAATTAAATATAACAAAGACACTGTACAATCTTTTCCATAGGATTACAATTTTAATATTAATAGCAGTACGTTCATCTATCATGGTATGCTCAAAGAGATTATGGAATATTATAGCTCTTCATGAAGATTATGTTCTTTGTTTATTTCACACAGAATCTTTTATATTTTAAACAGCATCATAGATTTCTAAGTATGTGATTACAACTGTTTATTTTCATGCTGATGAGCTAGGAGCTGTTTCAATCGGATGATGCTGTAATTTTCACATGATCTGGCAAATAATCCACAGTGCTTTTTACATTGTCATTAACTGTCACATTTCTTGAATTAAATATGAGTGCTGTCACTTGAAAGTCAGAAAGCCTCCCCTAAATTTCTCAATTTCATTAGCAATTGATTCAAATCATTTCCAGAAAATAGTCTGAATTGACACATGAATTGTAGTGGTTCCACAGCTTGGTGTTTAATTAATCAAGCTATCAGGCTCACAATAAACTATTTATCAATCTTATAATGAAGCAGGAAATCTTAGGAAATCCTCCTTTTTTCAACTAAGTTGAGGAAAAAATTAAAAAATAAATAGGATGGGATGGTGGTGAAGGGGGCGGAACCAAATTGCTCCCAATCAGCAATATTGCAGCATCAGTAGCAATAATCTTTATGCAGACTTGAAGCAATGATAGAATCCTTTGACAAAATGGACTGTGAAATGTACTGTCAGCCTAAAATACAAGTACCAATTTATTTAAATGACAGAAAATCATGTCAGTTTGTAGTGTGGAAGGTACATACAGTACAATGGGTGCAGCTTATTCACTAAAATGTGTGCTGGCTACATATCCTTCATATTGTCAAGTTTGATTCAAGAGTTAAAAAACCCCACAAACATCCTTCTGTTGTCCTTGCTGGAAAAGATATTTGGAAAAATGTAGTTATGTTTAAGCACATGAATATCATAAACACAAGGTAAAATACATTCAGAGTAGTGTAGTTATTTTTTTGTTTGCTTTAATGAAGAAATCACTACAGAATTTCCACATTTGAATTCTATCAGCTTCTCTTTTCTTGGAAGAATAAGAGAATGACATACTAGACTATCAATCTTCCTTGTTTATTAGATACTGTATTTTTAAATGGATGGAGATTCCTCCCTTCAAAAGCTGAACTTTAAAATAATGTTTTAAAGAGATTGCTTCTGACAAGGTGTTTTAAGAGTCCGTCTGATTGATTTGGCCCTTTTTCTATCTCCCCAAAATTAGGCAAGAATATATGGCTATAATTTCAGGGCAATGGGGCCGGATTTTGATCCTACTTACATTGGTTTTAGATTGATATAACTGTCTCCATGAGAGTTTTTCTGATTTCCACAGGGGTAAGTGAAAGCAAAATCATGCCTCAGAAGTGTAATCTGATATTGAGATGTCAACTGCTACTAAATAGAAAATAAGCTCTAGTTAAAAGCCCTGAATGTCTCTACTTCTCCATTTTCTGAGTCAAATTATTGCTGTAGAATAACACTTATCCTGCAGGCCCATTTAGTGTTGCCTGTTTCAGGATTTCCAGATCAAGTTTCTAAAGTCATCTACAAGATTAACCTTGACTGAACACAAAAGCCAGCAAGCAAGTGATAAGATGGTGATTCTCCCAGTATTTTGTAAAAATAAGCATATGATATTAATGAATTGTGTGTCTTCAAATGCCATTTTAAACACTAAGATTTATTCTGAGAGTTAGCCGTATGACTTAATATAAAAAAACAGTGTTCAGATATATTAGACTACCATATCCATCCAACGCATGTTTAAACCATATTAATTTTAGGCTTAACAATCGGTTACTTTTTCTTCTTAATGCTGAATGTCGCCTGCCAGCTATAAATTTAACCTCCCATTAGTGACAAAAGAAAAAAGAATATATAAGTCCCAGCCCATTAGATTTCCACTTATGCAATTTATAATTATATTACACTCGGAAGCATGTCATAGCTCTAACCTAGGAGCTACCATTTCTGTGGATTGAAACAAAGGCAGATGTGGATTGCTGTGTAGCTATACAGCCCATGCTTTCATAACAGAACAGTTTAAGATAGAAAAAAAATGTTTTTATTTCATGGTAAAGCTGGAAACAACAGATGGCAGAGACCCTACCCCTCAAACACTTATACTTGGGAGTAGATTTATTCACAAATTATAAATGACTACTCACATATTTAAAGTTAAGCATGTGTCAGTCAAAATGAGTAGTACTATTTTGTATGTAGATATCACCAACCCAACAAGTTCATGAGTTCTCTCATTTTTAAGTTTCCCAGCAAACACTAGAAAGTTATATTCAGTTGCGATTAATTATTCTGGCAAGCAATTCTCAGCAAGTACTAGGTCCCCTATTCAAAAAGTCTAATAGAATTAATAACCGTAGATCCCTGGCTAATTTTTTCTTCTTATAATGAATATGGTCAATGGTCTGCAGGAGACAGATATTTATCATCTTCAGAATCCAACAGCCACAATCTTACCTCAACATTACTGATATGTCAGATCATGCACCAAACTATTAACTTACTGGGATGAACATACAAAATACATATCCAGGTTGGGAGTTTATTAACAGTAGAATACATATTTACATTACAATAGCACCCAAAGGCCTAGGGCTCCCTTTGTGCTGGGTGTTGTGGAAACACAGAAAAGCTAATCCCTGCCCTAAAGGGCTCACAATGTGTAAAAGACATGAACAGGTGAAGTGTAGGAGATGTGGATACAACAAATACGCAAATAAATATTTTAGTACATTGCTAACTCAGGATAAAATACATTTTAGAAGCAGCATGGGAAACAATTGTTTTCTTGAAATATGAATATCTGGACTGAAACCACCAGTTTTCACACAGGCCACCAAAGGGCTATCAGATAGTAATTATTTTCTGTCAATAATCCCTGAGCCAAATTCAAGCTGGTGACCTACAGGGGAAATACTGTATATCCCATTACATATACTCTGATCCATTAACACTCAATCAAAATTTGTTTCTGTATATGACTATGAATCCACAGGGCATTCCTGGTATGCCAACAGGATTGGATGCACCAGAACTAAAATTAGAAACATAAGAATATATATTTTCTATCCACAATAAAAATAAATGTGTGTAAAACAAAACAAGAACTTCAAGCTCTCAGAGCAATTAAAGTATCAAAATTTTAAAAAAAGACAGATAATATTAATTATTTGTATTGCAATAGCATCTATAGGCACAATCTCCCTGGACACATAATAGCAGATTTAAAGGTAGCCATCCTGCAACAAAAAAACTTCAGGATCAGACTTCAAAGAGAAACTGATGAGCTTCAGTTCATTTGCAAATTTGACACCATCAGCTCAGGATTAAACAAAGATTGTGAATGGCTAACCAACTACAAAAGCAGTTTCTCCTCCCTTGGTGTTCATACCTCAACTGCTAGAAGAGGGCCTCATCCTCCCTGACTCTGTCCCAAGCCCCACCCCACCCCTTCCCCCAAGATCCCACCCCACTCCGCCTCTTCTTGCACCACCTCTTGGCTGCTGGTGGGTCCTATGTTCCTCATGTAGCTTTCATCAAAGCATTGAGCAGGTCCAGTCATGCTTAGTTAATGCAAGATGCTCAGATCTCAATCAGAGAAGCAACTCTAAAATCTCCAAGAGCATGAAGAAATAGATTCAGGAACGTACACCTATAAGTTACAGTAAACCATGTTTTAAGTCACATATTAGATATGAAAAATTTTCAAACAAATAAAAGCAGTATTAATTCACAGAACTGAAAATATTTCAAGTAGTTACAGATTGCAAGTTCAGCTGTCAAAAGTTCAGTGCCACTGCCTACAAGATAATAGTTGGAAAAAAAAATACTCCTTGCAGGAAATAAACAAGTAAATTAAAACACCATTTAATTGGACCATATGCATTATCCGTCAGGCTTGGTTTTGTGATTATTTTGACATTTATTAGGTGTGGAAAAGGGCAGTAGGTTTTGTTGGTGCAAAAAACAGTCAGTATGAAAGTACATCACAATTCACATGTAAATGTGAGCAGTTAGTAAAGGCTTCAACTGCAGTGGGTCTTTTTGGGGAGAAAAAAATTATTCTTGGTCTACTAAAGAAAAAACTGTAAAAAGATAATATACATCATGTCAGTAAAAAAAATTAAAAAACAACTAAACCATTGTTCAAATTTTTGCACTAAATTTAGGTGGTTAGGACTGTTCAAAATTCTCACAAGTGACCTGTGTACTTTTGATTTTAAAAAAAAGGAAACACCACCACCACACACTGTATTACAGACATGCCCAGGCACACCCTGGTATATTACCCCTTATCAGAACATTGTCTCAATATTTCACCAAAGCAGGTCGTGCGTTGTCTCTGCTGAAAGCTAAAAAGTAACAGATTGTCATGGTTGTTGTGAGATGTTTGTATAGGAAACAATTTTAGACATATGTAACATGTAGGATATTATGTTCCAGCTCTGTTGGGAGTGAAATGTAGCACCTAGAGGGTGAATCTGAGATCAGTGAACATGAGAACAATAGCTTCCTGTGGACTAAGCCAGTTTGTGATTATAGTCTGGTGCAGGTGATAGCTTCAGCATTTACAAAGAGAAAAGAACCCCAATAAAAGTCTCTGAATAGTGAACCCCTGGGTCGAAAGACAATCTATTTGAGAAGATGATGACAAGGAGACATCCATTACAGAGGAATGACTCTGTCAGCAGAGGTTGTCTGAGGAATGGAGGATCCCAGTTTTCCAGACTGGAGAAGTGCTGTTTAGAATGGATTTGGGTGAGAATACCTTATTAGACAGGAAAGTAACTCAATAAGTATAGGCTACAGTTTGCATCTTACATTTTTCTTATACCTGTAACCTTATGGTTCCAAATCTTTTTACTTGCCTTTATTTTGAATCTCTATCTCAAGCTCTGTTAAATAAACTTTAATTTGGTTTTACTACCAATATGTCTGAGTGGCTTGTGCTACGGAAAATGTATGAACTGAAGTGAAACCAGTGAATTAGGGTGTACTGTTTCCACAGAGGAACTTGAGTCCAGAACTATGCCAGCCCAGCTTTAGTACAGATTAGACTCTTCAGGGCTGATCTACTATACATTGGATAGCCAGGCCCCACAAGAGATATGATGGAGCATAAGTCCACCAATGGCAAGTAGCCAAGATGGTCAGGGATTTAACCCCATGCCCTGAACTTCCAACTGCTAGAAGGGCCTGGGCCTGGATGACAGCAGATGGAGCACTCAACAAATTGTCCTGTTCTGTTCACTCCCTCTGAAACATCTAGCACCGGCCATTTTAGAAGACAGGATACTAGGCTAGCTGGACGATTCATTTGACCCAGTACTGCCATTCTTATGAGGCCAGTATCTGACCATCAGTATGCTGGCACTTTCCTACACTGGGGGCTTCTAACAAAGCAGCATAGCAGCCAACTCTGTCTGCTCGATGCCAGCCGGAGTCTTCCTACTGCCAGCTGGGGAGGATCTGCAGCCTTTCCAACTTCCAGAGTAGTGTGAAGGGGGCAGAATACAGAAAAAGATAACATTTCAGGGCCCATTTCTAACTCCATGTGTATTTGTTTAAAAAATGCCATCTTCTCCAGTTTCCCAAACTGTTCTTTAACGTGGGCCCATGGCCCAGCAGGTACTCAGCATTTGTAACTACAGTAATTTATGAATTCCAGCTAAATCAGGAGGTGCACATTTAAATCAACCAAGAATAAAGAGCTGGGCTGGCTGAAGGGTGCATGAGTAGGGTGACCAGATATCAACTGTGAAAAAACAGGATGGAGTATGAGGGGGCGTAATAGGTGCCTATATAAGAAAAAGTCCCAAAAAACGGGACCGTCCCTTTAAAAACAAGACATCTGGTCACCCTATGCATGAGGTGCTAGAGATTTAGAAGTCTCTACATGCTATAACAAAACGAGGGGGCAACTCTAGACATTTCGCAGCCCCAAGCAGGGTGGCATGCCGCGGGGGGCGCTGCCAGTCGCTGGGAGGGTGGCAGGCGGCTCCGGTGGACCTCCCGCAGACGTGCCTGCGGGCGGTCGACCAGAGCCACCTGCTGCCCTCCCAGTGACCAGCAAAGTGCCCCCCACGGCATGCCACTCCAAGCACGCGCTTGGCATGCTGGGGCCTGGAGCCGCCCCTGAACAAAACAGTCTGCTGTTTGACTGGATATTTTATTAAATGATTGTCTGAGCTGAGGCCTCCTACAGCTTGCAGATATCACACTCTTGGGCAAAGAGAATGATTTTTCTTCTTGATTAAAATATACCGTTTGACAGTCTTACACAAGTTGGCCTTGAATGGATGGCCTTACGGATGAAATTATGTCTATAATGTATGTGTGATCCATTTGGGAAAATGTAAGATTTATACACGTTGGTGTGGGTTTGTCTAAACCTATATGCATAAACCACAACTGCATGCAATGATCAAACATAAGCAGGAACACACCCCATACTGTGATAGAGTGAACAGATCACGGTCTAGATGACAGCTTGGATTTACAGAGAAGTATTAATAACTAGCCAATCTTTTTGTGCATTCACACAACTCCCTCCCCTTTCCCCTCTCCCCCCCACAATTTAGATCAGGAATGGTAATCGTCCTAACTATATTAAAGTCTATTGGTTAAATAATGAGCTCTGCAAAAGGGTGTACATCAGATCTGGCATTTGTAGTTGCCTGTTTTTGCCAAGGAGTCCAAGAAGACCTCTGCACTCAAAAGAAATGTAATAAAAATGACTGCTCATATTTCTTGCCTGTCTGCATTAATTTTTGCTCATATAATGAAATACAGAAACATGTGTTTAAAGGAGGGGGGATAAGGAGGCATGATTTGGAGTCAGATTGTGCACAAAGAGTTATGAGATACACATTCTCATCAGCGATGTAAACCAGTGCTAGCTCTATTTACTGCTGGTGTCAGCACTATCAATAAATAACATTTTCAGTGACAAGAAGAGGGGAAGCGTGAGCACAATGCGATGAACTGCAAGCAGCAATATCAACAATGATTCTTTCCCTTTGCCTGCAGATGGACACACCACTCAGTACGTGGTGCAGAGAAAATCTGGAGGCTGCCAATGAGATGTGTGCCCCATCATGATAGGTGCAATACCAATCACAAAGCACCTAATATGAGAGTACCAGTTCTCTGTCAGCACTTGTTGTGAGTATACATTACAAAAATCACTAAACACATTCTTTCAACATGAGAAAAATAAATGTTTCTTAGCCAAATCAGAATGGTACTTCTAATAAAGTCTGCACCTCAGAAAATTATTAAGGGTGTAAGTGCAACCAGAGAGGGACTTGGACTTGATGTGATCCCAAGGAAAATGGCAGGGGGAGTTTTGCCCCTTTTCTTTGCCCACAATTCTCTCTCGTATCCATAAGAGCACAGGAGTGGTGAAACTTAATTTCCAGGAAGAGACAACACATAATATGGAAAAGCTGTAGTATGCGACAGATTAATTTAATACCAATACATTTAAGTGAATACAAACAGCCAATGGCATTATGGATCACACTATATGTAAACACTCTCCATAACTACAGTAGGGTTTAGTGCACTTTGAAAGGGAGATTTGGGCAAGCATGGGTTCAGAAAATACCTGTTAGTTAGGCTGTTTATCACAACTATGATAACCACTTGAGAATGCAAAACTGGACTGGAAGGACTGAATTCTGAAATCATTCACACCAATGTAAATCCTCAGCAGCTCCATTGACTTTGATGGAGTTACATGCATTGCTGTAAATCCAGAATAAGAGAAAATTCAGGCTTGAAATCTGGCAAAACAATCAAGTTCACCCTGTTCTGGAACTAATCACAGCAGAGGCTTGACAACCAGAAAGGCTGCTGTACCAAGGGCAAGACATTCAGGCCTCACTTTTAGACAGCTAAGGTTTTGATTAGTGTCATTTAAATACATCAGCTTTCTAAGTCATTGGACACTGGAACGGACTGAGACTCCAGGATTCTTCCCAGTGAATAAAAGATATAGAAGTACTAAACAGAATGACAAATGGCAAAATACTAAGGGGAGTGAATTACCTTGCCAAGCTCCGGGACTGGTACACGGTCTGGTGGGTCAGCACAAGGTCTATGGACTATGTATGTTACCTAAGCCTTTGAAATAAGTCCCATAGGGACTTGTACTGGCCCTCTACATATGGATATATTTCACTCATCAGTGGAGGAAAAAATACAAAAAAGGTACCTAGAGAATTTAGAAACATGGTGAGAAAACAAAATGAGCCTCATCTCGAAACAACGAAAGCTACTATCGCTGGGGGGGGCAATGAAACATTAAATGGAAGCCTTCTCTTTCTATTCCTATGTAATTATGCTGATTCTCTTGCACCTTGCCAAGACAAAGGGATACCTAGACACCTTGGTTATTGGATGGATAAAAAAGTTTCCCGCACCACTGTAAAGTATGGCAGGGTTGGTAGAGCCACAGGGAGCTATTTTTCCAGAAAATAACCCTAAAACGTCTAAGTAAACTGTCTTTAGCTAAACAAATGTTCTGAGTGTACCAGAAATGTTACATTTTCAGTGAAAAACACTCAGGAATAATTGCCTGCATACTCATTCTCTGGGAGCCTCAACTAACTGCCAACAGATTTATGTTTTTCCAATTGCCTTCAACAGAAATGTTTCATGGAAATTCTTATGTACCCTGACTACTAAATGAATTCAAATTATTATAGAATTTAAAAAAAAATTCTTGGAAGAACTGAGTCTTTCTGCACTGTGCAAAGGGATGCCCTCATCTGGAATACTGCATCCAGTTTTGTGTCTTACCTTAAGTAAAATAGAATGGAAACTGAAAGGATGAACATAAGGGAAATGCAGATAGTTAAAGGCATAACAGGATTATTCATCCTGGAAAAGTTGTACAGTTAGAAGAGACTTGATTGAGGAATGCATAATTATGAAGGGCAAAATAAAAAATAGATCAGTCCCTCAATTTGTTAATAGCCTACTCCCTATATGAGAACAATGGGCATTTCATCAAAGAAGAGGGAAGCGATTTCTGAACCGATTAAAGAAGATATTTTGTTGTGCAGAGATCATTACATCTCATATATCATAGAACACTAGTGGAAAGAACCACCAGATTCTATCTAAACTTACAATGCTGCCTCCACTTGGAAATCTCATTTCTCTGCACCAGTGGGGTAGGGGGTGCAGAGGTTCTAGACTCCACAAGATAAATAAGCGCTGTCTCAGGGTAGCTAGAACGCCACAGGCTGTTAGATAGGGTTCAGCTTCTACTGAGCAGCACCCAAAATAATAAATAGCACCATCACCACCTAGTTCTCCTATAATGCTAGTGGTCTCAGATCCACTGTATCTATGCTACGCCCCCGTTTTTTAAACAGCCTTTTGGAGGCACCCTTTAGTGTGCCAGAGCCCCAAGAGGATCCACTCGTCCTTCAGGATAGGCCATGCAGCCTCACCGCCTTCTCAACTGGGTTCCAGCTCTTCCATTTCACACCATAAACTCTGCCCAGTGAGTCCAGCTGAGATAGGCTCCCGGTAGAGACTTGTTCTCTCCTCAGGGACAAATGCTCCACAGCAAGTATTTGCAGTGACACCCCACAGAGCATTTGCAAAACAGCGTGAGATTTATTAGTCAGCTGAACACAGCATTGGAAGTCCGTATGTTAGCACAGAGACAAAGGCTAGAGCAGAATCCTTTCTGGTCAGCCACAACTCACCAACCAAGTGGTAGTGAACTCCATTTTCAGGCTGTCTCTCTCTTGCTCTAGGGTGACTAGATGTCTTGATTTTATAGGGACAGACCCAATTTTGGGTCTTTTTCTTATATAGGTTCCTATTACCCCCCACCCTGTCCTGATTTTTCATATTTGCCGTCCGGTCACCCTATCTTGCTCAGACATCCTTTCTTAGTCAGTTCCCAATGAGAGTACTCCAAGCTTCTTCCACAGCCCATATTTATTCCCTGGTGGAAACATCTGTCCTTTGTTCTTGAGCTGGAAGTCTCTGTTCAGCTTCCCTGCTGAGAGGCAGGGAAATCCACCTCCCTCTGTGTCATGGGTTGCTAGGTGTTAATGTCCTAGTGACTAGGTTTTCCATTTACTTCTTAGATTTTCTATTGATATGGGCTGGCCTTGGTCAATCTTTTTAATGACCCATCCAGCACATTCAGCCACATAGGCTATATGCATACCTGTCTCTCTTAGTCTGCCCTGAGAGCAAAAAACCTCCTGCCCTCCATTGGGTAGCAATACAAAGCATAGCAGGAATCTGAGGCACACATAGGCTTCATAAAAATATTACAAAAAATTTTGACTTCGTCACAAGCAGTAGATCCCCAAGACAATGGTTGGTATGCTTACTGCCATTTTATAGAAGGGAAAACTGAAGCATAGAGAGGTAAACCGACTTGCCCACAGTCAACCAGCAACCAAGCTGGGAACAGAATCCAGGTCTTCTCAGTCCCAGGTCCACTTGGCCACACTGCCTGCTAGTGGCAGACTTTATTGGATAGAGGTGGGGAGGACAGAAGAAATTAGATTTGAGGTGAAATAATACATGCAACAAATGAGACAGAAATGCAAACACATTAAACTAAAATGAACTTGATGTATTTACTTTTCCCACAAGATTCTTTTTTTGTGTGTGTGGAATCCTCTATATAATCAACTAATGCACCTGTGTTACCTATATTTATTAAAGTCCTGGCAGCCCTTGTGGAGTAAAATGGCTGATGTTTAGAAGCAGAGCAACTGACCCTGTTCTCACTGATTAAAATTATTTGCTCACAAGCTATCAAGAATCCAAATGAACCCAGAGATGGTGGCCTTAAAATAGAATTTCTATGCAGAATCTCAGTTACAAATGCACTTCCCCACTTCTGCAGACATCAAACCAGCAACCTCTGAACACCTCACTCCTGGATTGCATCTAAAAGATGGCTGTAATGCCAACAGCTGGTGACCATCCTGCAGTCTGGGCTGCATAGCATCACATAGCCAATTGGGGCAGCCAAGGTCAGACATGGTTGGCTTTAGTGTTACTCCCAATTGGTCTATTTGCTAACAAGAGGGGCTTGACTGTGCTGGAACAAGCACACTGTGGCTTCTCTCTCTACTCCCTTATGCAGAATTCCCTGAACCTAGTTTAGTAGCTCAGAATATTCTAACACCATGGGGCATCATCCCTCCTCATTTGACCATATTGGACGGGGCCCTCTGCTAGTAGAGAGGCAGGACAAATTTAAGAAACTCCCTAATCCATTTATTGTTGTTAGTCTTTATTCTATAGAGATGCTCAGATGCCATCTAAAAACAACAGAGGAATGAGATTATGAGGAAACCAGGTTATATATTTGTCTTAAAATGTGATATAGGAAAATATGTTGCACACTGGTCAAGTGTGTCTTCATCCCCATTTAGTGACTGGACAGTGTAAGTGGCTGATGAATCTGGACCTAGTCCTTCAGTTCAGTCAGTAGAAACTTGTGCTTTTTAAATCCAGAAGTCTCAGGTTCAATCCTCTCAAACAACCCAACCAGGGGCACCAGTACAAATAGTTCACTGTTGACCAAGATGAATATTGTGGCTGAAGTTTAAGGAGGAGTCTCAGTTAACAGAAAGGATAACAGTTCTTTTAATTTTGCAATATTCCCCTCTCCCACACCCAGGTAAAAGGTCAAATTATGTGGAATGTCTCAATGCCATACTGAGTTGGCATGGAGTGAAGGCATTATGCTTGTAAGAGGCACTGTAGAAAACACGTATTGTGGCAAGTGCTCCTTGATGTGCAACTATCCCAGTGTTACCTACTGTGCTAGGGATGAAACCATAGCTTCTGCCGTGCCCAGACATTCCCACGTGGTGGAACACACAATGACATTTTGGGTTCACCCAGGCCAGTAAGGGGTTTGTCACCATCTGCCTTGTAACCCTTGGTGTCATGTGGCTATGTGGCTTTGGTCCAGAACGCTGACCCCAACAGTATGCCAGCAGCCAACAGGCCGCACCCTGGCTTTGCTCAATCTGGTTACTCCTTGCAGGCTGGTTACTCGTTAGCACCCTTCCAGCCCCGAATTCATCCCAAAATCATCTCACTGCAGGGACCAGTTCTTCTCTCTGGATCTTCCCAGAGAAACCACTGGGTTCGCTGCCTTTATACAGAAGGTAAACCTTCCTTACTGAACGTATACAGACTGACTATTTATAATGAAAGCAAAACAAGTTCATTAACAAAAAAAAGCAGGGATTAAGTGATACCAAGTAAAAGAGATAAAAGCAGAGGTGGTTACAAGCAAATAAAAGTGAAAACACAGATCTAAAAGTCTAAAACTTAATCTAGGAAGTTACAGTCTTTATTCAAGATGGTTTATCTCACCCAATCTCCTTTGCAGCCTTTCACTGACCAAGACCCATCACCCAGATAAAATCACTTGGTTTGTCTCCCCTAGATCCAAGATAAAGATGAAATCTCTCTCTCTGTTCCTTATATCCCCAAAGGGATATCTTTGTCTGACAAGTCTGGAAGGCCTCCTGGGGATTCAGTCTCCTGTCTCTCTCTTGGGGGCAGGAGCCACATTAATGCTCTGCCTCTCAAGTTCAGCGTCAGGATAACCCTCTGGTTTAGCTATATGGCTTTGTTTATTGCTAATATGTAAATGAGATAAACCCACATACATTCCTTTGCCTAGGTCAGTCCTGTTTATCGCTTTTACCTAGGCCAGGCTATCGGGTCTTAAACATGTCCTACTAATATCATACAGAGGGAATTCATAACTTCACATATAAGGTTAACACATGCATTTTACAATTATATTACCGTAATAACTATTATATTAGCTTTCACATGATACCTAACACGGCATTTGCAGCAGTGTATAGGGTGTGAATACAGGGGTACCTAGGATATGCCTCTCTCTCACACATGGGTCAGAAATGCTTACCACTAAATTATGGCTGCCTACATTGTAGCAACACTGGGGGAGATGATACTTCCTGCTCATTCCTCCCTGGTCGCTTACCTAGGCAGAGGCATTTTAAATTTAGTCCATTACTGAAGTCAAAAGCCATTCAGATTACTTATTGTTACAATTTCTAGAAGGATCCAAGTGTATTAGTGGTATTGGGGTAAACATCACCCTGGAAGGGAAATGAATTCTTCAAGTCAAACACAGATGCATGTGTTTTATGCATGTTTGTTATTTTTAAAAAATTCAATCAATTTCATTTTTAAAATAAAAACTTTTCCACATTTGCATGGATTTATCATCAGGTGATCAAAGAGTAATCATATTACCTTTTATACACACAAAAATCAACACTATACAATGTAGATAAATAGGACAGAGTGTAATGGGAGGGTGCGAATGTTGTCTGATTGGGTTGATGGGGGATAATAAAATTTTCACAGCTCCAGGACAGCATTCACAGCTAATACTGGCTTCTGATTTTTCAAGGCACATACCACCAGTTAATCCTTCACTCTGGGAGTCTCCTTACCTTTGAACCTCTTTCTAAAATAAAAAAAAAATGTGAACAATTAAACCAACCAAGAAAGCAACCTGGGTTTTGTTCAGGTCCTAGATGCCATCCATACACAGCATGTTAGAATATTCAGAACCCAGGTACCTCTGACCTCATCTACAGCATGAGCCCTACCAACATATGACTTTGATCAGTCAGAAAAAGGATAAAAGATGGAAACACCAAGAGAAAATCTTGTTATGCAAGCCAGATGGCAGGATCTGAGTGTGAAGTCTTTGGATTAGAATGAAAATATCCATACCTTCACTGGATAAAGGACAGCTTACTGCACACCTCACAGGATCCTGGAATAGGGTGACGAGACAGCAAATGTGAAAAATCGGGACGGGAGTAGGAGTTAATAGGAGCCTATATAAGAAGATGAATCAAAAATTAGGACATCTGGTCACTCTATTCTGGAATGCAAAACTGAGATTGCTGAAAAGCAGAGAAGGATTAAGCAATGCAAGAGTATTGGGGTCCCAGTCAGTAAGGAGGGTGCCAAACTTCCCTCAATCTACCGGCAATGCTCTTACTAATGCAGGAATCATGGTACACCCACATCTTGAATACTGCATACAGATGTGGTCTCCTCATCTCAAAAAAGATATACTGGCATTAGAAAAAGTTCAGAAAAGGGCAATTAAAATGATTAGGGATTTGGAACGGGTCCCAAAATAGGAGAGATTAAAGAGGCTAGGCTTTCAGCTTGGAAAAGAGGAGACTAAGGGTGAATATGATAGAGGTATATGAAATCATGAGTGGTGTGGAGAAAGTGAATAAGGAAAAGTTATTTACTTGTTCCTATAATATAAGAACTAGGGGCCACCAAATGAAATTAAGGGCAGCAGGTTTAAAACAAATAAAAGGAAGTTCTTCACATGGCACTCCTTGCCTGAGGAGGTTGTGAAGGCTAGGACTATAACAGGGTTTAAAAGAGAACTAGATAAATTCATGGAGGTTAAGTCCATTGATGGCCATTAGCCAGGATGGGTAAGGAATGGTGTCTCTAGCCTCTGTTTGTCAGAGGGTGGAGACGTATGGCAGGAGAGAGGTCACTTGATCATTACCTGTTAGGTTCACTCCCTCTGGCCACTGTCGGTGGACAGGATACTGGGCTGGATGGACCTTTGGTCTGATCTAGTATGGCCATTCTTATGTTCTTAAGCAATTAAATTCATTGGCGAATTAATGTCCACATTGCACAACTTGAATGAGCCTATATTTTAGTGAGTTATCAAAACCAGCAGGGGCACCCAAAAAAGGCAGATACCAACTGCAGTGATGGCACATATTGAAGGCATACAGCAGAGCTCTTAAGGCAGAAAAGGCAGGAAAAGATTTGATTTTCACAGGGCATGCACCAAAGGTAAACCACCTAATTCAGAGCAGGTGGATTAAGGCAATAGCTCTTTTTAAATTGTCCTTCACAGATGAGATAGTGAAAATACTTTGTGAGACAAGATGTGATTCTTTTTCTTTGGAGAACATAAAGAACAGGGGAGAAAGTGACATGGTCTAGTTTGGACAAAGCAGAAGAGTACTTGGGCAGCACTGAACAGCAGAGCTGAAATTATGGCAAATGTAGATAAACCTTCAAGGGGAATCATATCCAAGAAACATGGACTGTCAGATTTATGGTTTCATAGAAGCAACAGATGCAAAGGACCTGTTAGAAGAGACCTATTCCACCTTCCTACCAAAGTGCTATTATTCTTCATTGTACAGTTATTGTTTAGTCAAGTCTAGTTTTAAACATCTCAAATTGGGTTTCTAACACCTCCTCTGCAGGTTATACACTGCCTAATCAATTTCACCATCAATAGTATCCACGGGCCGGATTCTCCCCTCTCGCCAGTTTTGAAAGGGTGCAAACTGTATTGAAGTCAATAGAGTTACTGATGTTTTATATGAGTGGCAGTGACAGAAGGATCGGGCAATGCATTGAGTAGAAAACAGACTTTTACAATGGCTGAGAAATCCTGAGTTAAGAACATAATCAATACAAGATCTGACTCAGGCCTCCAAAAAATAAACATAAATTGACTTTTATTTTGTTTTGTTTTCTTTATTTATTTTTTTAAAAACACACACACACACTGACATTTACACTTTTGGGGAAAAGGATTTGCAATTCATGCTTGGATGAGAGAAGTTCACAGCTTCATTATAGAAAGAATCATCTTTCTTATCTTCAAATTCATTCAGATGCAAGGCAGCAGCTGGTTTAGCTGCCGTTTGTCTTGCTTTGCATGCAGTATTAAGTTATCTTTTTGTCAGCGAAGCCTCAAAGTTCACACATTGCACCTAACAGCATCAAATGTTTCACTGGCTTTTTTTGTATAATTTTTAACTGTAATAGCAACAAGATTATATGAGGATAAGGAAGTTTAAAGACAAGTTAGTCAGGCTGCTTTTGCAGACCTTGCCACTTCTTCAGATAATACACTCTGGACTCCAGGCTGTGAGCTCTTAAAGCTAATGTATCAAGTACCGAGTTCACCAAGGTTGTAGCTAGCTGTCACCATTCAGTGCTACAACCCAAAGCTAGTTATATGTGGTCTTACAATTATGGCAGAAGCCTAGTCCTTGTGGTTTGAAAATAAACTCCTGTATTTCTTATGATAGGAGCCCAGGATACATGGAAGAGTCCTGACCACTAAAGAATTAGAAATACTGCTTCCTAGAGAACCAGCTTGGGTGATTAAGACACAAGCCTTTGACGGAGGGGGAGGATTCTAGAGATATTGTACATGGCCTACTCAGATATCCACAGCATCCCAGGGGAGCATAACAAAGCCCATAATCAGACAAACCTGGTGACTGAAGCTCTTTACCAATGGATCAAACAGTACTAGGCAGTGGCTCTTGCCATTCCTGCCAATGTGCCTCAACATGAACTTCACTGAATCTTTGGGCTGTATTTTGAGTCTGCCAGTCAGGATACAAATTGGTGTCAGTTATGACTGGAGTAGAGTAGTTTGTGATGGGAACACAGTACAGTATGTACAGACTACATATGGTAAGGACTTGAATGCTACAGAGGTAAACCTCCCATTTGGAGCATCAAATTGGCCTATTTACAGATCTCCTGAGCATGCAACTAGCCGATTTCCTGCTTTTCAAAACCCACTCCCCTTCTTCTGTAGTTTAAAACTGAGGCTTCTATTCTTAATCTCTTGTCTCAAAGACTCATGCTTTCCGCAGCAGTAAATGGTCGCATAATGGTAAATGTACAGGGAGAGACCATATTCTCTACCTCAGAATAGGTAGAGACGGGTCTGAACATGAAACAGGAATCCCTATTTCTAACCGCTCAAAATATAGGGCCCATGATCTCAGATGGGGGGTGGGAGGCTGTCCTGGCCATTAGAGTGTGATTCACATGTGTCTGACGAAGTGGGTATTTACCCATGAAAGCTTATGCTCCAATAAATCTGTTAGTCTATAAGGTGCGACAGGACTCCTTGTTGCTTTTTACAGATCCAGACTAACACAGCTACCCCTCTGATACTGAGGCTAGCTGTGAAATTTGGGTCAGAGCTCAAATTTGGAACCCAAAGTTCACATAATTTTAGATCTGATTTTTTTTTATTTTAAGTATCAGTGATGGTGTCGCTGGTGTAGATATGTGGGCAGAGTTGGCATCGAGGTTTGTTGCATGGATTGGTTCCTAAGCTAGAGTTACTATGCTGTGGTGTGCAGTTACTGGTGAGAATATGTTTCAGGTTGGCAGGTTGCCTGTGGGCGAGGACTGGCCTGCCACCCAAGGCCTGTGAAAGTGTGAGATCATTGTCCAGGATGGATTGTAGGTCCCTGATGATGCATTGGAGAGGTTTTAGCTGGGGACTGCATGTGATGGCCAGTGGAGTCCTGTTGGTTTCTTTCTTGGGTTTGTCTTGCAGTAGGAGGCTTCTGGGTACACGTCTGGCTCTGTTGATCTGTTTCCTTATATCCTCATGCGGGTATTGAGGTTTGAGGACCATCACAGGACCTAACCAGATCAGCCACACCATCACCGGTTCATTCACCGGCACGTCCACCAATGTAATATACGCCATCATATGCCAGCAATGCCCCTCTGCTATGTACATCGGCCAAACTGGACAGTCGCTACAGAAAAGGATAAACGGACACAAATCAGATATTAGGAATGGCAATATACAAAAACCTGTAGGAGAACACTTCAACCTCCCTGGCCACACTATAGCAGACCTTAAGGTGGCCATCCTGCAGCAAAAAAACTTCAGGACCAGACTTCAAAGAGAAACTGCTGAGCTTCAGTTCATCTGCAAATTTGACACCATCAGCTCAGGATTAAATAAAGACTGTGAATGGCTTGCCAATTACAAAACCAGTTTCTCCTCCCTTGGTTTTCACACCTCAACTGTTAGAACAGGGCCTCATCCTCCCTGATTGAACTACCTCATTTTCTCTAGCTTGCCTGCATATATATACCTGCCCCTGGAAATTTCCACTACATGCATCTGACGAAGTGGGTATTCACCCACAAAAGCTCATGCTCCAAAATGTCTGTTAGTGTATAAGGTGCCACAGGACTCTTTGCTGCTTTTACAGATCCAGACTAACACGGCTACCTCTCTGATACTTGACACCTTGCAAGGCACTGCATTTAGCCGTAAGGAGTGGAAATCCATCAACCTCATGAAGAAACTTGCACAAATACAGACAGATATCATCTTCCTTTCCAAATGCAAACAGATGGACATCATACCAAATGGACTAAAGGTAAAAAATCCACTACTATCTACATACTACACAGACCACAGTGAGAGATTATGCCATACTCTATCTAAGAAACTGAGGAACCACCTGATCAGCATCCTATACAGCAAACAGGAAAACATCAAAAAAGAGCTCTCCAACCTGGAGACTCTCATTAATAACCAAACTTCCATACAAACGGACTTCACTAAAATAAGACAGGAGATCTACATTACTCACTTCACCTCTCTACAAAGGAAAAAGGACTGTAAGCTGTCTAAACTCCTACTTGCCTCATGGGGCCACAACCGTGGTACCTCCAACCCACCCAGCAATATCGTCAATCTATCCAACTACGCACTCAGCCCAGAAGAAAAGTCTGTCCTATCTCGGGGACTCTCTTTCTGCCCTGCCACCCCCACCAACATGATACAGTTCTGCGGTGATCTGGAAGCCTACTTCCGCCGTCTCCAACTCAAAGAATACTTTCAGGACAACACTGAACAGCGCACTGATACACAGGTACCCTCCCACCAACAGCACAAGAAGAAGAACTCCACATGGACTCCTCCTGAGGGTCCAAATGACAGTCTGGACCTCTACATTGAATGCTTCCGCCGACGTGCACAGGCAGAAATTGTGGTAAAACAACATCGCTTGCCTCATAACCTAAGTCGTGCAGAACGCAATGCCATCCACAGCCTCAGAAACCACCCAGACATTATCATCGAAGAGGCTGATAAAGGAGGTGCTGTTGTCATCATGAACAGGTCTGACTACCAAAAGGAGGCTACCAGACAACTCTCCAACACCAAATTCTACAGGCCACTTCCCTCAGATCCCACTGAGGAATACACTAAGAAACTGCAACATCTACTCAGAACACTCCCTACACTAACACCGGAACAAATCAATATACCCTTAGAGCCCCGACCAGGGTTATTCTATCTACTACCCAAGATCCACAAACCTGGAAATCCTGGACGCCCCATCATCTCGGGCATTGGCACTCTCACTGAAGGACTGTCTGGATATGTGGACTCTCTACTCAGACCCTATGCCACCAGCACTCCCAGCTATCTCCGTGACACCACTGATTTCCTGAGGAAACTACAATGCATTGGTAACCTTCCAGAAAACACCATCCTAGCCACCATGGACGTAGAGGCTCTCTACACAAACATCCCACACACAGACGGAATACAAGCTGTCAGGAACAGTATCCCTGATGATGCTACAGCACAACTGGCTGCTGAGCTCTGTGCCTTTATTCTCACACACAACTATGTCAAATTTAATGACAATATATATCTCCAGATCAGTGGCACAGCTATGGGCACCCGCATGGCCCCACAATATGCCAATATTTTTATGGCCGACCTGGAACAACGCTTCCTCAGCTCTCGCCCACTCACGCCCCTTCTCTGCCTAACTCTACATTGATGACATCTTCATCATCTGGACCCATGGGAAGGAGTCTCTGAAAATATTCCACCACGATTTCAACAGCTTCCACCTCACCATCAACCTCAGCCTGGACCAATCTACACGGGAGGTCCACTTCCTAGACACCACGGTGCAAATAAGTGATGGTCACATTACCACCACCCTATACCGAAAACCTACCAACCACTATGCCTACCTTCATGCCTCCAGCTTCCATCCCGGGCACATCACATGATCCATTGTCTACAGCCAAGCACTGAGGTACAGCCGCATCTGCTCTAACCCCTCAGACAGAGACCAACACCTACAAAATCTCCACCCAGCATTCTCAAAACTACAATACCCGCATGAGGAAATAAGGAAACAGATCAACAGAGCCAGACGTGTACCCAGAAGCCTCCTACTGCAAGACAAACCCAAGAAAGAAACCAACAGGACTCCACTGGCCATCACATGCAGTCCCCAGCTAAAACCTCTCCAACGCATCATCAGGGACCTACAATCCATCCTGGACAATGATCCCACACTTTCACAGGCCTTGGGTGGCAGGCCAGTCCTCGCCCACAGGCAACCTGCCAACCTGAAACATATTCTCACCAGTAACTGCACACCACAGCATAGTAACTCTAGCTCAGGAACCAATCCATGCAACAAACCTCGATGCCAACTCTGCCCACATATCTACACCAGTGACACCATCACAGGACCTAACCAGATCAGCCACACCATCACCGGTTCATTCACCTGCACATCCACCAATGTAATATACGCCATCATATGCCAGCAATGCCCCTCTGCTATGTACATCGGCCAAACTGGACAGTCGCTACGGAAAAGGATTAACGGACACAAATCAGATATTAGGAATGGCAATATACAAAAACCTGTAGGAGAACACTTCAACCTCCCTGGCCACACTATAGCAGACCTTAAGGTGGCCATCCTGCAGCAAAAAAACTTCAGGACCAGACTTCAAAGAGAAACTGCTGAGCTTCAGTTCATCTGCAAATTTGACACCATCAGCTCAGGATTGAACAAAGCCTGTGAATGGCTTGCCAATTACAAAACCAGTTTCTCCTCCCTTGGTTTTCATACCTCAACTGCTAAAACAGGGCCTCATCCTCCCTGATTGAACTACCTCATTATCTCTAGCTTGCCTGCATATATATACCTGCCCCTGGAAATTTCCACTACATGCATCTGACGAAGTGGGTATTCACCCACGAAAGCTCATGCTCCAAAACGTCTGTTAGTCTATAAGGTGCCACAGGAATCTTTGCTGCTTTTACACTCTGGATGTTGATAATATAAAATACCTAATAACCTATTTGATCAGAGAAAAATCTCTTCAATGAATGACTACTATGCATTTATATAGCATTTCTCACCAGAGACTTTAAAAAAGATTTACAGACATTAATTAAGCCACACAATACCCATTTCACACCTTGGGAAAATGAATGACAGCACTGGCTATACAGGGGTAGATCCAGGGATAGCCTGCTATGTCTTGACTGCTAGTCAAAAGACCATGGATTCCCCCTAGTTCTAATATCTCCAAAGTCCCCTTTCACTAAAAAGTTTCACAAAAGAAGTGTGAGCATCAGAGGGATAAACCCACAGCTCTTGAGCAAGACAAAGCAAACTTTCTTAAAAACAGACAGATACGGACATTACAAGGGAAGTAAAGGAAGAAGCCTTCATATTTCATGCTAGCCTTAAGGGTCTTTTCAAGTGCATCACTGGAAAGAAAAATCTGAACACATTTCTAATTTGGATGTAATTAGTAGTATTTTGGCTGTGTGTAGTATTTCTCTTGGCTAAATATATTACAGTATCAACATGCTGATGCCATATAGGTATTCTTCAATTACGCTACAGTATCATGTTGAAATATGTTTCAATTTAAAGTGACACAATAATCCTACATTCACTCATTCTTTAATTTGAATCACTGGTAATACAATATGGAAACAACAGACAACATACTGTCTATTAGCAATTTTACAGTGAATCACTGCTGGAGTCTGTCAACTTAATATTTATTTAACTGAGCCCCATATGATTTATTTGAACATAGCACATATTCCTGTCTTTTCCTTTCTGACATCATGTGTATAAAAACAAATTTTGTTCAGTGTATGAAATATGTATACATCTTATGCAAAAAGATGTATAAATGCATGAGGTTAACCCCTAAAGAATTAAACAAATACAGAATACCACTAATTATGTTTATTTATGCTTACTTATTTTGTGCACAGAACCTTAGGGTTGTATTTTTATAAGCATATTGACAGCATGTAGCACAGGAAAAGGAGGGTTGATTGGTTACGAGCACGGTACTGGGAGTCAGGATTCCTGGATTATGTTGTCCTGGAGGCCACTAATTCACATTCACAGTCAGCCATACCCTGAGCTGGATGTAAGAAATGAAGGAACTCGCCCCCTATTCTGATCAGACCACTTCCTCTTGGTGGTGGAAAAAAAAAGAGCTCTTGCAATTCAAGGTTAGAAACCATCACCACTGTGCTTAGCTAACCAGATTGTCTTGAACCTTCCCAGATTTCAAAACTTGCTTATGGAAAAATCTACTCAATTAGAGAAGTAACACAAGTACTTCTAAACTCGACAGTGCTATCCTCCCACTCCACCACCCACAAAGATCAGAATGATTCTCCAACAAACAGTGAAAGGAGCCGCAAAGGGACCCTAGACTTCTCTTCCACAGAGGCAGCAGACCTATGCTCTGCAAACATTTTTCGGACCACAAGTCACATCATAAATAGGTATTGCCTCCTCTGGCCCTAAGAGCACTTCAGTGCCAGAGGGCAACGGGCTCTCTAGTAGGTAGCAGTGAGTTTCAACTGACCTGACCAGTTCACTGCACCCCACACACTGTTGTCATGATATTTATTTAAAAGGGGTCTTGTAAAATATCACTGGGAAACTAGTAACTCACTGGTCATTAATATTCCTGTGTGATGTATGCATGGTTAACATACAAACAAAGTAAGACTGAAGTCAATGAAAAGTATGTTAGATGCAAGGCAAACAAAGTCAAGTGAGTGAGTAGGGGGAAACCCACTTAACCTCGACTGGGTATGGAGACTATACCTTCAGGAAACCTTCCTGCCTCCTGTGCAGGGTCAATAAACATTGGGAAGATATAAGTGAAGGCAAAAACAAAAACAAAAAAACCTTCGCTTGAGGCGGCAAAGAATCCAAGCACTTTGGGCCCTGTGTTGGAACCTGGCTAAAGCCTGGCCAGCCACATTGGAAGAATGACTGCGGTGAGAAAACTACTTCGAGCAGAAGACTGCAGTTTGTTAAGTTAGACTTCAGGTTTAGAATCCTATTTTTACCTCTGTTTATTTGCAACCATTTCTATACCTATCCCTTCCACTTGGTTTCACTTAACTCTCTGTTCTGGTGTTAATAAACTTGTTTTACTTTTGCTATCAACCAGCTCAGTGCTGAAGTGGAAGATATGTTAACCTCAATTAAGCTAACAGGCTGCTCGTTCAAGGAGCAGTGAGTTAGCTAAGGTTTTTTGAGTGTTACAGTGAGAGGGATTGAACTTTGCAGAGAAACATTTTTTGGTGGATCTCAGGGCTGGAAAGGCTGTTGAAGTCCCCCTGCAAAGAGTAAATAGGCAGTGGCAGCCATGGTATGCTAACAATGTAATTAGCAGTCTTGTTTGTATGCCAGTAATATAAAGAGTATGAGGCACAGCAGCATAGATTTAAGGCACACAGAGCTGCAAAGTACGTGTTGACTGAAACCCTTTTACTGGCATGAGTGAACCCCAAAGCATCACACTTCCACTCAACCACAGAGCCTAGCACTTCTCTTATTTCACAGAGAAGATCATCCACATGAAGAATGGCCTCATAGGCTACCAAGAAGTAGCTAAAAGTGTGAGATCAGGAACATAACACCATCCCTTCCAACAACTGAGCCTATTTACCAACATAATAGTCATTACAGTATCTGTGATTGCTGTCAGGGCTTCCATCTGTTATTTTGATCCCTGCCTGCCCTGCCTGGTTGGGTGGGGAAAGAGAGGACACCTGTAGCAGAACCGAACACTAGTAACAGAAATTGTCTGCATTTCCTCTGCTAAGGAGAAGCTACCACCCACTGTAAAATATGCAAAACTCCAACCACTGCTAAAGAAACCATCCCTTGATGCTAGAGACCTTTCAAACTGTGGCCAAGGGTCAAACCTCCCTTTCTAAGCATGAGAGAGAGCCTCCAATCCTGCTTTTTCCAAGAACACAGATGTCCATAAGTTAAAATTCCACATTATAGGGTCTCTTGTCAGGATTATTTGCTTCTTGCTACGGGCTCCTTTTGTCTTGGTCACTGGATGGGCAACTCTGTTCTTAATCTGTGCCTAGAATGATAGTATTAGGCATCTCATTTTGGGAGGAGAGCTCCACCATAGGGTCAGCTACTCAGATGCCAGGTTGGAAGAAAAAAAATCTGCATGATTGATGTATACCAATTTACATAGGGCAAAGAGCTTTCCAGTTTTTTGTCTTTCATCTACCATCATCTTAAAACTGCAAGGAAATAAGCCATTTGAGGGGAAATAACATGGTATTATTCCTTGACTGATAAGCTTCCAGTGTAATGCACAAAAATGTTCCATATACCCATTCTGCCATTGCAGATATAACATTCACATTTGAGCCCATTTTCCCCCTCCTCTTTTGTTCTCATTGGCTTTTCCCCCCATTTCTGACCATATGTTTCCTGAATTCCTGGCAAGCTTCCTGAGCTGCAGAACAAAATTTAGACTAGAAATGGAGAGTAGCATTTTTTCATTCAAATTAAGGGAAAAAGCTGGGCTGCATGAGATATCCAAATGGACAGACTAGAACCTTAAGCAGGCCTTGGTTCTTTAATTCCTATTGGCCAAGGAGTGCAGGGCTAGCCACATATTTTGTAAGCCTGATTAATGGACAGAGATTAGTATTACTGAAGTGGACTGTGCTTCATTGAAATATTCAGTGTCTCATATCAATGTCACATGCCACAGCATTAATGGGATCGAGATGCAACAATAATAGTTTCCATGACAATGCAGTGCATTTAGTCAGCAGCACCTCCCTGGGTAAACAGTAATCCTTCAGAAAAACAAGAAGGTCATTACAGCAGCTTGTCAAATCAATGCAGAGAGTGTCTGAGCCGATTAAGGCATCTTCTCTCAGCTCTGACATGGTGTCAATAGTACTGGGCCACTAGTACTCAGTCAGATGATTGAAGTGAAATACCCATCAGTCAGGGACTTGAGGTGGACTAATGATTCCCTGTGCTGCCTATTAGAACTACATGACAACTCAATCCTGTTTGCTTTAAAAAAAAAACACAACAAAAAACAGTGACCTTGTTGCTTTGTTTGAAGCTGAATTAAATTGACAACAGCAGCTAATCTTTACCTAGGGCGATTAGCAGAATTAAAGAACAACAACAAAAGCGCACAAGGTTTTATGTTTTATCTTCTTGGTTTGATAATTGCTCGCAGATCTACTAGGGTCTACTCTTCGTAACTGGGCACAATGTAAATATGTATTCCAAGCCAAGTGGCATTTCAAGGGATCGGTGCTAATCTCTATGCACCAGGGGACTACTTAAGATAAATAAATAAAATAAATAAATAAATAAGTGTGCTTAGAGAAAGTCTATTCCAAAAATAAACAACCAGAATAGAGAATTTCAGGAATCTTCTAAATATGCTGTTTAAGTCTGAAAACCACCCTCTGCATATTCTAATGTAGATCATGGACCCAATTCTGCACCCCTGACTCTGCAACTATTTGCATCAGTAGATGCTACTCAGCTTGAGTAACAAATGCACTCAGGTCTGCACTCACTCCAAATATTGCTGTTAAAATCAATGCAATACACAGTTTAATAGGATGGTTTTTTTCCTGTCATTTTGCAATATATTTTCAGTAATATCACAATATGTAGATTCCTGTTTTACACTGTTATATTTAACCAGGAAAAAGCCTAAACAAAACTCAGGATAAAACACACAAGTGCATGAGTTCACATGCTCCTCCTGTGCACACACACTTGAGGCCATTTTAAACTGATGTGCTTGATGAAAGTCTTCATGTCCACATCATGTTTCTCTGCCGTTTATCAGTTTACATTACTGACCTACTCAATCAAAAGGAAGAGAGAAGTTATAAGGGGGAAAAAAAGAAATCCCAAGCAGAACATTTCTCAGCAATGTGTGTGTTAATGAGAAAAATCTGAGATGCTAGTAAAACTAAAAAGATATCCTTATTTATTCTACTCATTCATATATTACTTAAAAATGTACTTTCATCTACAAAATTATCAGGAGAACTGAGCAGCATATACACATTGAGAGTTCAAAAGAAGTTATAGAATTGTACCACTGAAGTACAGACATGGACAAAAGTGAGATTTAGGATGAAGTAAGTAGTGGCCCAAATTCTACTCTTACTAAGGACCTGATCCAAAGCCCATTAGAATCAACAGGAGTCTTTCAACTGACTTCAGCAAGCTGTTCAATCCTAGTGATTTCAATAGGTGCAAATGAGAACATTATATGAACCAATACGTAGAAAACCTGTGCTTATGAAAAGTAGAAATAGCCGGTTACAAGGTTCTTATGAAAAGGCTGTACTAAAAACGTCACTGAGTAGCAAGATGGATGAGGACCCACCCAGGTCAAAGGCAATTTATGTATATCAAGAAATAATTTATTTTTGATGGGAAGACTAGATGGCTTACAGGATTGACATTGGTTTAGAAAGCCCCTCACCTCTTGGTAACTACTCAAATCCAGCCCAAGGCAGTTGAAAATTATACCACGTGATGGCTGTTCAATAATGTGGAGATAGTTGGCCAGTTGGTCTAAGCCCAGTTCCCATCACCATATCAGAGGTTCACTGGAATCCACTGTGGTAGTTTCACGGTAGACCTCAAGAAATGAACAGAGAGGGAAACTGAACTACCTCCTTTTTCAGGTGCAGAGGGCTGTCCCCCTGGAGTCTGGCAAAGCAGGATGGGGAAGCTTACTGTTACTATATGTTCTGTGGATGGAAGATTCCATCTCCACATGACAGGTTAGAAGGAAATGACCTGAATCAGATGTCATTGGTGCTGTTACAAACCTAACAGGAATTTTTCTTGCATCTGTTGCCTCTTGAGATCTGTATGATGTCACCGACTTCATTCCAAACCAGCACATTTTGCACTTCAAATTGCACTTCTAAAAATATATAATTGAGATATCCCAACATATCATACTAGCTTCCTTTAACACGTGATCTAAGGCTTTAGGCTCCTGCATTATACGTTTTAGCTTATAATCAGTTGCTTACTCATTCACTCATTGAGGGAGAACAGCAACATACCGATTGCATCTGTAATGTGAGCAAACCTAAAAAAAAGTACATAGAATGTTAACTTTCCCTGCCAAACAATCACTGTATGATCTAAACAGTTCAATAAGAGCATATTGGATGTACTGACAAAGGCAGTGGTAGCCCATTAGGGGCCCTAAGCCCACACAATACATACTAATAATAAATAGGGGGTCCCTTTGAGCTGCTTAGGGCCTCAAGCAATAACTTAGTCTGCTTATGCCTAGCACTGGCTCTGCGTGGTCCTTACATTAATATCAGTCTTATCATTTGACAGATTTTGCAATATATGTTTTTCAACAGCATTTGACAGCTGAACTGTTTCCTTGGTTAGTTTACCTTGTACAGTAGGTTCACATCATAATGCTCATGATTTTATATAACTCTGTAGAACACACAAGTAAACCTATGCACTTGGCTTTCAGCCAACCCAAACATTTCCTGCACACAGTCATCAATGTAACATGAAATTCCCATTAATATAAGTAATCATATTATTATTATTGATATATGCTGCTCAAATGCTTTCCATAAAGAATTATGTAAACAGAATCACAGACTTCTATAGATATATTGTCAGTGCTGTCCCACGGGGCTCAGCTGGAGTTTGTCAAAGTAAAGCTAACACCATTCTCGGTGTCCCTGTTGGCAGCCCATATAATAGGTATTGAGATCCATTCCATCCAGTAGAAAGAATTAAAAAGTGTTAAGGTCTTTCGCTGGGGAATGATTTAATTGGTGGCTGTAAATCAACCTGACTGGGTTTCACTAATCTTGATTAACTTTCCAATCTGACAATGTGTGTGTGAATGTGAGAAAGGAGTGAAAAATGAGAGGCAGGAGATTTTACATATTAATTCTGAGGGCTGACTAAGGGCTCTCCCATTTAAGACTATAATTATGAAATTATGTGAAGCTAGCCAAAAATACAATAGAGTAAAAATATTCATTTCTACTTGCAGGTCGACCCTGATATGATAGTAGATCATCTTTAAGGGAATGAATGAATTTTTTATATAAATAAAATAAATGGAAAATCAAAAAGCATTCAGAATAGAGTCCCACTGAAAACCAAAACAGAACATTCAGAATTAATGCTTTCTCACTGGTTACTATCCCAGACATTCACTGATACAAAACTATCAGCACTGTAAACAAAAGCACACAACAGTGGTGTCCCATACATCTTGAGAGGCAACACATACAAGAGAAATTTGTACTAAGTTTGTAGCAGCCCTGAGTTGGGCCATTTCCTGATGACCATATAAGAACTCTTCCAGTGAGTCTGTAATGCCCTTGCCATTAGCCAAGTGATATGAGACAATATTCTAGCTCACCTCTGAAATGTGGCTGTTCCAGAAGATACAATATTCCAGCTGGAAGGCTGATTAGTGATAAAAGAAACATGCATTTCCTGCAACTTGTGGGCAGGCAAAGGTCACAATGGTTTCCAAGTCAGCACATTTGTTATCCATGAGAGTGTGGCAGACAAAAGCACCTTTAAAGAATGTCTGTCTCAGAGGAATCTATCTGGTAAAGAGGCTCCAGCACAGATCCTTGAGGTCTGCACAGAACAAGCACACAAAATTCATTCTGTTTTTAGCAGCATTCCCTGTTTTAAGTGCAGAGAATCTCTCTGAAGATGGAATGAACTTTTTCTGATGTGCTACTGTTACCTGTGCCCACAAGTAAAGATTTTACAATACATTGAGGCCAAAGCTTCCAAACTCTGTGGCCTATATCTGGATTTAAATGCCTATTTTAAGGCCAAAATGTCTGAAAATTCTGGGTTGTAGTTGTGGGTACCAACACATGCTACACATAAAAGGTGAAATTTGTTTCACAGGTTTAATTAAAAACCAAATTAAATATCACCTAGATTTTTCTTAAGAGATGCAAGATTTCAAACATGCCAGTTTTTAAGAGGGAGTCTCACAAAAAACACACATTAAATGATTAGTTAAATGAGGTAACACTAATGGCTTTCTGCCATGAATACAATTAAATAGTTTGTTAAAACAAATACCAGATTTTTCTTTAAGTGAACTAATACCATCATATTTTGTTTAAATTGTAAAATAAAGCCAAACATATATTAAGAGACTTGTAAAAATAGTAGATTAACAAGATATCTAAGGAAATAACCAGAAGTTATTAGCATAATAATCCACGTCAAACTACAGTTGGCTCAAGCATTTGCTGCCTGCAGCAAAAGTCTTGCTGAGCCTGAAGCACTGTCATAGGCTCAACAGCCAGTGGGAATTGTAGTTAAAGAAGCTTGGGACCAGCAGTAGATACACAGGTGTGTTGGGGAGCAAGTAGGTAAGCAGAGATGGTCAGGAGGATGCAGGGAAAAAACAAACCCAAAAGGGTTTCTGTGGAAAAACTAAAGAACAGTTACTTACCCAACAGTACCTGTGGTCCTTCACATCATGTCAGTGTGGATCCCAGTATAGATGCCTATTTGCCTCAAGACTAGATTCTTTTGAACAGCAGTATCCAGATGCACCATGTGCCTCTTCTTGCTCTCATACAAGGGCATAAAAGATGAGGTGGTCGCAATCCTTCCTCAAGTCCTCCCAAATTCACAGCCTGTGCAGCTGAGGACTCTGAAAAGTGGCAATAGGGCAGGAGGGGTGGAGAATCCACACCAACTATATCTCAAAGAACCAGTGTTTCTGTAGGATAAGTAACTGTTCTTTCTTCTTTGAGTATGTGTCAGTGCAGATCCCACTGTACGTGAGCAGCAAGCAGTATCTTCCCATGATAGTGGGAGTGAGGAGCTTCAGCTGCAGTCAGTCAGACTGAAGTACTGCTCTCCTGAATTTGGTATCTCACCTGGCTGCAATGTCAAGTTATGGTGTTGCTCAATGTCTAGAATATGACAAAGACCCCCCCATTTTCTATGGAATGAAGAAAAATAATTTGAGAGTCCGCCCAGAGAAGGATAAACATACCAACTAGAGGAGGTATGTACAGGGGGATCTCACCAGAACGGTTTGGTTCAGACACTGGCGATCAATTAATGATGGTGGAAGTAGAAGATCTGAAGTGAAGAAATTTAGCTGGAGCTAAGAACTGGTGGATCAGACACTCACCAGAGTCTGTCTTGCTGCCACAGGTGGCAAGAGAGAGCCAAGGAAGGGCCACAGCAGGAAGTAGCACAAGCTCCAATGAGGCTGCTAGTAAAAAAAAAAAAGAAAAAAAAGAAAAAAAAGAATCCAGTCTTACACATGAGACCTATAGTGGGATACATACTGATACATACTTGAAATAGTGGTAAAAACTTCAGAGGTAGCAGAACAATAGCCCCAAGAAGGGGGAGAGACTCCCAGAAGGGTTTTGTTTAGGTCTAGTTCAACAAACCAGGATAAGACTAAAATAATGGCATAATTAAGGATACAATTTAGTCATGGAGGTCATGGCTGTCATGGATTCTGTGACTTTACTGGACAGCCTTGACTACTTCTTCAGCTGTCAGCGGTTGAAGTCGGGGCTGTGCTCCCCACCACAGACAGCTGCATCTGGGGAAGTGCACCCCCATCCCCTGGTCTCCAGCTGTCATTCCTCCCCTGTCCCCCAATGCTGTCCTCCCCATTATTTTTAGTAAAGTCACAGACAGGTCATGGGCTCCTGTGAATTGTTTATTGCCTGCAACATCTATGACTTTTACTAAAAATAACTGTGACAAACATCTTAACCTTAATTATAATGAAGCCAGATAATAGTTTGCACCTTTCATCAAAGGACTTGAAGCTTTCTGCAAAATTGAATCTCAGACCCATACCCTCAGGTAGGTAGGTATTACTTCCTCCATTTTACAGAGGGAGCAACTGAGGCACAGAGAGGATGTGAATTATCTAATCGCACACAGGGATTTTATTTCAGAACCTGGAACGTGATTGAAGAGTAGAACTGGTTGAAATATTTCAATTTCTTCCTGAAAAAAATTAATCTTGTTTTGCTGCCAGCTTTACTCACGAGGCTTGACTATAAGTTCCCTACTGTAACCACACACCCTTCCCAAAAATGGAGCGGCAAGAGTAGAAAAAATGGGTAAGAGTCAAAGGTGAAGGACATCTTGAAGACTTGGAAGAAACTGAAGAAGTGAGCAATGGTCTAATGTTATAAATAGAATGAGGGGTTGATGATAAGCGATACTTATAAATTAATATATATAATAGATAGCAACTGCAACAAAGGTTATTAGGAGAGAGGATCATGAATGGTGATGATTCAAGGACTGACTGACACTCTTAAGTACTCATCCTGTTGTTGATATCAGAGACTGTGATAAGACTTCTTGAGCCAGATTTGAATCTCAGTTATACAGAGGGGCATTCATGGACAGAGGACTGCTCTTGTGGGATGGCGAGAAAGACTTCTGGGGTGGAAGTTGGCACAGCTGATTTAAAAGAGCTTTAAACTAGAAATTCAGGGGAGACAGGTGGGAGATGCTCACGATTTGAATATAGAGCCAGAGGAAAATCAAGTAAAAGAGGATACAGCAATGGAGAAAGGAACAACAAAGGGTAGGAGAATAGACAGCAAGGGAAAAGATAGTGCCAATACTACTGACAGTTTAGGCTTGAAATTAGATGAACATTTCTAACCATCAGAGGAATTAAATTCTGGAAAAGCCATTCAAGGGGAGTTGTGGGAGAGGGGAAAAAAAACCAAAACTAGTTTATTTCAGGACTGAGTTTGATACATTTATGGAAAGGATGGTACAATGAGATAGCCCATCTGTAATTGCTACTGGCAAACATCTCCAATAGCCAAAGATGGGACACTAGATGGGGAGGGCTCCAAATTACTACAGAGAATTCTTTCCCAGGTGTTCATATGGCCACATGCTCAGGGTCTAACTGAACACTATATTTGGGGTTAGGAAAGAATTATCCCACAGGTCAGATTCACAGAGATCCTGGGGGATTTTTTTCACCTTCCTCTGCAATGTGGGGCATGGGTCACTTGCTGGTTGTGAACTAGAGAAAATGGTGGATTATTTATAGCGAAGTGTTTAAATCAAGATTTGAGGACTTCATTAACTCAGACCAAGACTATGGCCCTTCTACAGGAGTGGGCGGGTGAGATGGTCAGATTGGATGATCATGTTTGTTCCTTGTGGTTTCATTGTCTTTGAGGTGTGAATCTGGAGCAATTTAGTTACAGTATGTGGAGTTATAAACAGATTTACATTGGTGAAAGAGCATAGTCTGAACTCCTTACGCATATGTGAGGCTTTTAATTTTTTTAAAGTAAAAATAATGGAATTCATTAGGAAATATGAACCTGGCAAATGCTCTATGGATTTTGAGAGCTTGAGAAGCTCCTACAATTTTTTCTACAATGATAGTAAATGCTCCGATACTCCCACAGGAAATGATGTAAAGGACAACAACAGCAGCATTGATGAATATGAAGTATGTAATCTAGTGGGAATTATAATAGAAAACTTGTTAGGCACCAGCAGGATTTTGAAAGATCAAAATTAACTAAATTGCTTTTCTGTGTGGTCTGCCATGATAGCTGAGGTCAACCAGAACATTTGCATTAATGGACTAATTGTAAATACAGTGGCTATTGGCAGGGAATTCTGAATGAAGGGCCTTCAGCTCTGAAATTCACTTCTGTTGCGCTGACAGATCCTGAATCAGTTGACCTTCAGGATTCAGTGCAGTCCTATTTGTTTATATCATCTAATAGGGTAATAAGGATACATTTTATTATAATATTGGGCTTAGGTCACTTAGTTATGACTATCAACTAAATTCTGATATTCCCATCTTATTAACACTTGCATACCTGTCCTGAGACATTATGGACAGTTTTTATACACTAAACAAATTATTCAGTAGAGAGCTGTATTTGAGGTGTTGAATAGATTGCTGGCTGACGAAATGACAGATTTATTATGTATACATTTGTAAAGAGCAAAGCAAAGGAAACACAATAATGAGGGGCAATTTGGAATAAAATTGAAGTAATATTGTAACAGCTACAACTAGCATATCGTGCCTGAAGGGAAATATCCTGAAGGGATATCTTGCCTAAAGGGATATGGTCTAGACCACCAGAGCTTGGAGCCATTGAAACCACTAGAGAAAGTCAATAATGGCAGTACATAAGGTATAATTTATTTACAGTTTGAGAAAGCTTTCCATCATGTCCCTCACGATAGGCTACAGTTACATTAACAGCTGCAGTGATTCTGATGAAGACAAAGTCAATATCAAACAAACAAACAAGGGACCTCTAAAATTAAAAAAAAAAAAAAATGCTGCTGCTTCCCAGGCAGGAAGCAATGGAGATCCAGGCAGCAACTTGAACTTTTACTTCTTATGTTTATTAAATGGACTCTCACTGGAAAGGCTACTGGCAGGATGTGAAGCCTATGTAAATAAAGTCTCTTTAAATATTGTTTCTTTACACTTGATCCTACTACCAGACTGAGAGACCGTGTTGACTATATATCAGAAATCACGATCTAATCCCATTGTATATGGTGGCCACTGTGGTGAAGCCAGTCTAAAGATTTCTCCCCATACTTTAACCCCACTCTCTCTTTATTTGTATTTTTAACTAGAGACAGGGAATGGAAATTGAAGAAACTTTTAGGAACAGTCACCTCCTTGATTATTTTCTCACTTCCTCTAAAAACATGAGGCCTGCAAAGAAATACAAATATAAGGAGACTAAAAGTGGAAGAACAAACAATGTTATTGGAAAGAAAGGAACTGGATACACTACATACAACAAACTACGATGAAGAGACAGTGGAAAAAAATGTTCGTGAAACCTATTTTATGCAGGAAAATAGATTCTGGGCCTGATTATCCTCTCAATTACAATGGTGTAAATCAAGAGCTACTCCACTTAAGTCAGTCAAGTTATATTGGTGTATAAAAATGGCCAGAGATCAGAATCATGATAATAAAATCCAGGCTGTAAACTAGCCACTGTTCCAAAAAAGAGCCTGTTTTCACTGGTAAGAAACAGGTATGAATCAAGTAGATTTTGTGCCACCTTCCACAAACAACACTATTATTGCACCTCTATTCAGGTCTGCAAACCCCTATTACTCCTCTTACCAGGAACTTTTCCTGAGTAGAGTTTTCTATTCATGCTGAACCATAGCTCACTCTGCATGGTAGCAAAACAGTCACTTTGTTCTTATAGTGATCCCCTAAATCCAGGCCATTAAACTAAAACTAGATTTTTACAGATAGATCACAGAAAAAAACCATAAAAAGTTAACAGAATCCATTAAAACCAGCATAAAACCAAAAATAATGCTAAAGACTGAAGCTTTTACAATCTCCTATGGTCTCACTGTTTCCTTGTACTCTCCCCTCTGCTGTCTCCATCTTACCTCTTGATTTATACATAAACTTTAAGTTCTTTGGGGCACCTAATACAATGGCATCCTGGTCCATTAGTGGGGCTGCTGGGCACTACAATAATTCAAATAAGTAATATTGAACTTAGTATAATTTTGTCTGAGCTAACACCGTTGCAGCTAGAGACTGATTTGGCCTCAACATATTACAGAAGCCTTTGTGATTATTTGATTGGCGAGACATGTGATCCAGAAAGCAATCTATGCACTCTGAAAAAGGGGGACATGAATTTCTGCAATAAAAAAGTACATAACATTTTATTTGATTAACTACATAGTTTTTAGAATCAGAAAAGTCCTGTTAAGTTGTCTAGCCATTGTATGTAATCCGCTCATATCACATATCTATCACTTATACAATCTAACCTTGAAGATTGTCGTGAAAATTAACTATTTCATGTACAATATCTAATCACCTATCCTTCACCATAATAAAAGAGAAAAAGATAATTATTTTGTATTTAATGGTTTAAAAAAAAAAAGACACCACAGACAAATGAGCAAGCAGAACTTTCCAAGGCTGATCAAGGGATGAAGTTTTCAAATATGTCTTCCTGCTCTTACAGTTTGTGCATTCATATGAAGAGTCTGCTTGGCACATGAGTCACATGATGTCATTTGGGACAGGCACATTCTCCATTCAATTTCTGCTGACAGTGATTGTCCTGTAAATGTCTTCAAACTATTTCCTTTTGCTCCCAAACTGATTAACTAGGTTGTGGTCTTCGAAGAAATTCCTCCCAAATGATGTGAATCACTCAGTATACATAGAACATGGATGGTATATTTACGTTTAGAATGATCACAGCATTCCCTATCCTCAAAAGAGATTTCAAACAAAGGGTTATGGCAGACCAAATTATTTTTACACCCTGAAGTGACAGAGAATGATGCAAGTGATCTTCTGGAAAAAACCCATAAAGAAATAAACACAGAAATAGGATGAGGCAGCTTTGGTTTTACAAAAATCTATTTTGAATTTGCAAAACAAAATCACAAACAGAGACTAGTCCAAATCCAATGTACCATTCCGTCCAAATCACCAAAGCTTTGGGAATTCAGATTTTCCCTTCGCCCCACCCCCCACCAGGGGGAAACTGGTGAGAGTTTGTTTTTCGTTACATCAAAAACTTAAGGAATCATTCAGACTTGGATTCCATTCTTCCCCTCCCCACAGACTCCTCTGGTACCATCAAAATTCAGGGACTTTGTATGAAAGGTTTCTGTCCTGACCCATCTCTGGAAAATAATTATAACATACATCCCCTTTTAAAGGGATCAGACTTAAAGACTTCTGAGCTCCTGGCTAAAGCAGAGCATTTCCAAAGACCCATAGTCATGTTCATAGCAGGAGGCAGCATATTTCATTCTTATCTCAAATTGCCTATATCATGATCTATGAATGAACAGAAGACGAGTTTCCTTGTGAAATGAAATGTGCCCACTGCATTGGCTGGCAGTTATAGTGTCACCTCTCAGCAAAATCATATGAATTATTGAAGGGGGAAAAAAAGATTCTGGATATGAATATGTACGGAGAATGGCGTAAGCTAATGATGGATGTATCCATCCACCCAATGTATAACTCCCATTACGGTAGTGTCTGTGCGCCTCACAATCTTTAATGTATTTATTCTCAGAACATCTCTAAGAGGTGGGGGTGCTATGTCCTCCATTATACAGATGGGAACTGAGGCACAGTGAGAATAAGGGTCTTGCCCAAAGACATTCAGGAATCTCTGGTGGAGCAGAAAATTGAACCCAAGACTCCTAAGTCTCCGGAGCTTGATGAACTTCTCCTTGAAGTAGTCAGTAAGATCCTGGGTAAATGAAAGTGACAGGACCGGAAGAAGAGCTCTGTATAGCTTGAAAGCTTGTCTCTTTCATCAACAGAAGTTGGTCCAATAAAAGATATTACCTCACCCATCTTGTCTCTCTAATATCCTGGGACCAGCATGGCTACAACAACATTGCAAACAATAAGTACTGTAATTTTGTACATCCCTCAAAGCATAATTGTTGTTTTCCATTTAGTGGCAGAGTATGACTTTCCAAGGACTGCTAGAAGGATCACAGCTCCAATTATGAGGGATGGTCCCAGTGTCCTAGTATGCAGCTTTAATATATTTTCCCACACTATGCTGTCAATTGTAAAACCTTGCTGTAATCCACAGAGCCTATAGAGAAAGCACTTTAGACATAAGGAGGGCGAGGCAGACTGACTTCCTCAGTTCATGTGGATGAAAGGAGAGCAACAGCAAGTTCCCCTGAGAGGCAAAGAAAAAAAAATTTTCCTTTTCCCTCAGCCATGCAGATTGTACAGGGCCAGCAAAAGAGGAACAAATTCCTCTGCAGGGTGTGTGTCTTGTGTTTGTAAGGGAGAGGGTTCCCTTGATTTTATCATGCTGCTTGTAGAGAGAATAAAATAACATTAGGTTACAGTAACAAACAGGTGCCTCCTGAAGTCCACACTTATTCAGGTTTAACTCTACTTAGGCAAAGTCCACTGGACTGCAGTTTGTAGAAAAACAAACACTAAAGATAGAACAAAACAGGCAATTAATATTTTCCAGATGCTGAAAATTATGGACAAATGAAAGAATGGAACTGCAATCCCATCAGGGCAGCAAAACAGGATGACAGGAATCTTTCCCAACTCACTGTGCCTTAGCACAGGGACTAACCACACAATCATGATGCTCATACTCCCAAAGTGCAAGGGTTACACAAGCCTAGGGCAACCAGTGGTACTAAATTCACCCAGAGGGAGCAGAAAGGGGTGGGAGGCAAAAGCAGTGCATGATGTACCTGTTAATAATGGCTCTGGTATGCACACTGACCCCTGAAGATAATCTGGTTTAAGTAGCCAGAATGCCTCTTTAATATTCCTTGGGGTACACTCCCTCTTAAATACTCCCCACCCCTCCAAATGAGATTCTATTTTAAAGCCACAGCATAACTGACTCTTAAAACATCCTCCTTACGAGCGCCTCTCTTTCGCTTAACAAACAAACACCATTCTGTCTTTTCTCCCTGCCTTTTCCATTCTGTGTGGAGTCTAATAAGTCCTACAAGTGAAATGTTGTTGAATTGGCTACAGCGCGATATCGAGTGATAATTTATTAATATTTCTACTCAGTGTATATTTTCCAAGCTGTAAATATCTATTTGACTCTCCAAGGCTAAATTCTACACCAAGATTAATTAATCTCCAGTATATTTGATGATCTTCAATAAGTAATTATAAGTACTCAGACTAAAATTCCACAGTAAGCCATGGGAAATGCAAAAAGTCAAATGCTGGTGACAAGCAGGAATTCACACTAACCCTCACTTTGACGATACTCATAAACTGTGAATACTGCCAATGTTATTTTTCCCTGTAAATTAAATGCTTCATTGAGCTGTGAGAAATGGCATGGCAGATGATCTTTGAAAAGTTGATCATTAGAAATTACATTTGCATCATTCCAATTGCATCAGGAAAATTTCTTGTCTTCAGTTCTTACTGGCTGCAGTATCCCACAACATAGATATTCTGTTTTGGTAGATACCCAATTGCAGCATTCGAGAAGCATGATGTTCAGCTGTTCTGTACATAAAAGTACAATTTTTATTATCTATAATTTATATTGAAGTAGTGCTAAGGGACAACAGTCTAAGATCAGAGCCACATTGCATTAGGCACTGTTATATTAAATTGGATGGAATAAAAGGGGCCCAGAGAGTCAAAGGAGTTAACATAACCCAGGAACTGTCCAATTTTAAACAGTGTTAACCAAGGTCCAGGGTTTGGGATACAAGGACATAAGCCTGCTTAGTACCATGGCAAACAACATAAAAAATCTGTTTAACCTTTTAACGATACAGAGAAGGAAAAGCAGTTAAAGCATTTGAAATATAAAGTATTAGGTAAGGTTTTAATTTTAACATTTTTTGTTCTGTTTCTCTTTAGCTGGCAAGAGTTTCAGAGAGAAAATACCCTTGTTCGACCATTTCTTAAATGGTATCAAACTCTACTTAGGCTCAAAGGGGGAAAATAAAAACTAGGCTGTTTTGCTAGAATTTCCCACCATTTGGTACTACTGGTCCAGTCTGACAGGTAACAGCAATGATGGGAGCAGTAATGTAGACAGGAATTCAAGCAGTAATACATTGTCATTCCTGCTTAAACGAGGGTTTAAATAGTACTTCAAATGCTGATGGCCATTGGTAGCCATACCTATTCTTACACTCCTACCACCAGTGGTATCAATGTAGGAAATCTTTGAGAGAGAAACCAATTATTTACAAGAATGTGAATCGAGCTGGGCTCTTTCCCCAGTGATGTGTATGATATCACAAATGAGACAGGTTCTATAGCCCAAATTAGGACCTCAGTCGTACCTTTTCACCCCATTGCCATCTACTTCAGTCCTTTTTGCATTGATTCTGCTTGAGCAACCAGAACACAAGGCAGTATAAATAGATTTCTATCACTCAAGCAAGAAATTCTGCCGTTTATTGCATGAAGAGAGCAGAGCTGTTAAGGAAGACGGTACCATACATAATTTGGTATAGAACTTCATTTTAATAGTTTGCAACAGAAGTGACTTTTTATACTACACGTAAATCTCTGAAATTGTGTAACCAACTCCCTTCTCTGTGCTGTATGGCAAAGGCAAGTACCTTATGATATTTACCTATTAAAAGATAGCTCTATGATTATTATAGTAGCCCACATTCCAACCTGGTTTTGGAATTACTTATGTAGCAGTGCTTCTAATGGAAGTTGGCAGTTTCACTGTCTTATACATGTTACATAAAATCTGTTCCACATTTCGTTATATTTTTAAACTGAATTAATATAAACTAAAATCATTTGACACAGGAAATTTTCTCCCCCTACTCCACCATCACTTAAATCATCATCTGGAAGGGGATACATTGTCTATTAGTCTACACTAGACTAGGACATAGATACATCCTCCCAGTTATAGAAAAGTGCTAAAAACGCAGACCCGAAGTGACTAACAAATACTGCCTCATATAGTTGGAAAACAACTATGGCAAAATGATAGCTACTTCATAAATTTATACTGAAAGTATAGGGTTAATCACAGAGTTCTCTCTCCATTTGATAGTAATGCAAAGTACCACTTCACTTCATTAATAAAGCATTTTCCACTTTTGCCTCTAAGTGCTCTTTGTTTCTATGGCCCCAGGAAGTTTAATGGGACCTTTCTACTGTAACCTCATTTGCATTAATTTTATTTATCTTAAAATAGCAAAGAGCTGTATCACCAGTAAAATCTGAGATGGCCCAAGATTTCTCACTCAAGTTTTTCTACTCCTACCTAAGGAAGGGCTTCAGCAACCTTAGAAAGGGCATCATGATAGGCCCATTACTAAATATACTTCCACATTCCACAATGTTGGTCCATAAGTCTGCAGTACAAACTATTGTGAATTTTATTTTTGGACTATTACTGTGCAATAATCTGATATTTCAGATTTGCAAACAATGTTGTCATGGTGGCTGAAACTCCACAAAGACACCATATTCAAATAATGATTGGCAAAGAGAGTTGAGAATGAAGACTTTTAAGCAATATGCACAAAGTCATAAACAACTCATTGTATAAGATGGAGGACTGAGGAGCATGCAGCCGTACAAAGAGTGAAACACTGCTCTGGATGGGGGAGAGAAAGAGGTTTGCCATTTGGTTCACCTAAGCAGCACAGGAGTGGACCTCTGCTCCTGTTAGACTTAGGAGCTGTGCAGGACGTAAAATGAATTGCTCTTGTGCCCAATAGGGGTAGACAGTGCTTCATTCATATGTTGTTCTGTATTCCAACCCAGAGAGATGAAGTATGTTGAGAAGAATCCAAGCTGGAGGGAAATGCTTTGAAGATGAAACATTTGAATAAAGAGTAGGCTCTCTGACACCTGTGCACTGCCAGCCACAACACACACAATTATTCATTCCTCAAGGACAGAAACTGTAAACCAAAGGCAAAACAAAGGATGGATTAGTGACCTTCAACTCATCAGATAGAGACAGAAGAGTAACCAAGATGAGAAACGTCCTGGAGACTCAGAAAATGAAGCAACAAAGGACTTCCTGGCTATACCATAAGGGGAGAAAGAAAGTGGCCAACATTTATGATAGACTGGTGATCAAGAAAAGAAAAAAGAAAAGAAAGACAGACATGAACAAGTAGCATTTGCAAGAACCAGGTGGTCCCATTTGCCTCAGGAGAGGGATGATTGGTGTCACCATGTGACATTCATCCTGAAGTGGCAGTAATGAAGGATGATGATGAATATAACCTGCGCGTAGCCAACAGCATTAGTTACAAGGTAAATCACATTTAGTGTTCTCCATTCTTGAAGGATGTGTGTTAAATATTGATTTACAACATTCTATTGCTCTTTTCTTATGATCTAATATTATTCAGAAACTAATTTTTAAGTCTTTGTATTAAATTTATTCTTCTGGGTACTGCCAAGCAGTACTGAGACTGTCAGAACATATCCTTTATCCAATGGCTTCACAAAATGAGTTCAACCTGCCATGTAACCCTGGGTATCTTAGAAGCTCTGCTGCTGTGACTCACAGCCACAAAAAACAACAGCCAGCAGATGAGCATGCAGTTCCTTGAGTGTCTGTGTGCTGTGGAGCCCTGGTTTAGTGCTCAGACCTCAGCAGCCTGTCTACAACACAACAGCCCCGCTCTGGTCTCCACCAGCCTGGGATACAACTTCCACAGTGAATTCAACACTTCCCCAGTTCCAGATTTCCCCAAAACCATCTGCTCTGAATGAAGCATCCAGTCCTCTTCTGGAATACTCAGAGAAGTAATAAGGTGCATTGCTCGTTCAATGAGACAAAAGAACAGTTAATTATGGTTTCCTATGACAAGGAATTCCCCTCCATGTCATAATACAGTTTACCTTCCTGTCATCAGATATGGCCAGTACCTCTATTTCCTGCCCTTGGTTGGGTGAGTCAGCCCTCCAGCTGAACCAAAACCTCACCCTTCAAGGATAAACAAAAATAGTTAAAAAGGGGAGGGGAAATCAGAACGGTCTGGGCCACAGACTTTATCAGGATCTGACTGGACACATTTAAGAAGTTAACCCTTCATGTAGTGCTCAAATAATACATTGCTCAGCTCCTCTATAGACTTCCTTACAGGCTTCTCTTTCCCTTCTGAAAAATCAGCATTCTTGCTCTTTCCTCATCTCCTTCTTGACAGAGAAAGACTCATGTTAAGTTCTACCATCTGCACGGTTTGTAAACAGCCTACAGTTCTCATAATTGGAGAACTGGTTTGAAATCAAAAAGATGATATTCAATAAAGACAAGTGCAAGACTACACTTAAGCAGCACAAATACAAAATGGGGTAACTAGGTGAAAGTACTGTTGAAAAGGATCTGGTGGCTAGAGTGGATCACAAAATGAATGAGAGCCAATAACATGATGCAGTTGCAAAAGAGGCTAATATTCTGGAGTGTTGAATGTAAGACATGAGTGATGAGTGTCCTACTGTACTTGGCACTGGTGAGGCCTCAGCTGAAGTACTGTGTCCAATTCTGGGTGCCACACTTTAAGAAAGATGTTGACAAATTGGAGAGAGTCCAGAGAAGAGCTACAAAAAATGCTAAAGGGTTTAGAAAACCTGACCTTTGAGGAAAAGTTAAAAAAACAGCTGGGCACCTTTAGGCTTGAGAAAATAAGACCGAGAATGAACCTGATAACAGTCTTCCAGTATGTTAAGGGCTGTTATCAAGAAGACAGTGATCAATTGTCCTCCATGTCCAATGAAGTTAGGACAAGAAATAATGGGCTTAATATGCAGCATGGGGGATTTAGGTTAGATATTAGGAAAAACTTTCTAACTATAAAAGATAGTTAGGTATGGGAATAGGCTACCTAGGGAGGCTGTGGAACTCCTGTCCTTGGCAGTTTTTAAGAACAATTAGATAAACCCCTGTCAGGGATGGCCAAGGTATATTTGATCCTGCCTCAGTGTAGTGGACTAGATGATCTCTCAAGGTGATTTCCTGCCCCACATTTCTATGACTGCTGAATTGCAAGCCCCAGAATCCCTATGTTTTTGAGTGCAAGCCATGCCACAGGAGTGAGCTGAACTCTGAGCCTCTCAAAGGCCCAAGCTCCCCTGTCACACACTACCACATTTCACGTGTGTGTTAATTTTGTGGTGGACTGGCAGTGCTGGATGCCAGTCTTTATTCACCGAACAGGTACAAAGGCCATAATAGGGCACGCTTCTCCCCTCTCCCTGCTGACACACCTCAGATCTGACTTACAGGGACCAGATTTAGAGGGTAAAGGGCAGGTCTCGGGCTATACCCATTCGATGCATGGCTCCTTGTTCAGATTGCAAATAAGGGGTCCAAATAATGGCAAGTTTGGGATTATTTTTGTGATGTGGACATCTATCCACTGAGATTTCCCATTTCATGTAGGCCACTGAATGGACGTCAGACAGTAACAACGAACCTAGATTGGATCAAGAAGGTTGACTTAAAGTGAGAATTATTCTATATTCCATCAGCAGGCCTTCTGACAAGTTTTCAAAAAGGGAGAAGCCAGAAACAGACTCATAGATCCTAGTGGCCCCTTCTGGCCTTAGAATCATCTTGTTTGACTTCCTGTGTAACACAGGCAGTAGAATTTCTGCAGAAATAATTCTTAAAGCAGATGTAATCATGGACTACATGATGTGGCATATTAATATGGTTACACAGTGGTCACCATTAGTCATCCACAGTTAATAGAAATTGGTATCCCATCTTACATAGTAAGTTTAAGTAGCGTATACAAAGGAACTACTATTGTGCAGTAACTATGAGTAAATGAACTCTTTCTTAGTGCCAAGTACCAAACATCAGTATCATGACAAAACAATTGTATATCTATGTAAGGAGACAACATAATGTAACTGTTTAATCCCAGCACTGTGGTTCAGTGTAAGCTAGTCTATCAAATAGTGCGTCCTGCTCTTTTTGGATATTAATCCTGACAGAAAAATCTTTAGCTTTAGTCAACGTAAATTCTTTAACTACTTGGCATGCTTGTAATACAACCTGTTCTGACGCTAAAGCCTATACTGTTAATCAAAAATCAAATCAAATCAAATCTACACAAGATTTTATGCACACAAAACAATCAGCTCTAGTTTAGACTGAAGAACTGTACTTTACTTTGACCAAATATGAATGCTGGAGCAAATTCTAGAAGAGAAGAGAGCCATGACCAAAGACACCAGTTTTATATTCTTTTAATGTTATCGATATCAGTGGACTTACTTCAGATCCACAATATTGAGAAAGGAGAATCAGGGTCAACCCTTTTTTTTTTTATTCCTCCTGCGTACAATATGTTGGATAATTATTTTTCTCTTCTTTTGAGAACTAAATCAAATTTCTACCTATTCTCAACAATATTTCATTAAGAAGTAAAATGTCATGCTTCAGAATAAATGGAAATTTGGCAGACTTTGCAATTCTTAAATAAAAGATCAGAGATAATATATTTGGTGTCTAGTAAATATTTTTCCTAGACTGTGTAATTTTTTGTTATCCAGCCATTTTAGTCATGCCTTGCTTTCTACTTATAGAGCCAAGACTCAGGAATGATAACCACTACCACGGTCATATTTGTTAAGCATAACAGCCTTCTATTCATTGTAAGTCTTAACCTTTACGTTTCCAATTTAAGTTTAAACCTTTTATATCTGTGAAAAGCACTCCATATTTCTTACTAATTAGGATTTCCCAAGAGAAGTAAAATAAGGTTTGCAGAACGTAAAACTAGTTTCATTAGTACAATGATTCTGTTCAGTACAGTATTTCCCCCATCACAGTTTATAATGTACTTGAATCAGAATGCATTGCTATTATATAATGAATGTTTTATCAAACCCTAGAGTTTGGCAGTAAGTTTCAGATTGTTACCAATCCAACCATTACTAGATATGAAAAGCTTTTCTTTGATTCTTTCCTCCACCTTTCTAGTTCACAGTATAACCAACTGTTTGAAAATCTACAGGTTTTAAAATGAAAATTGCATGTACTAAGTTTCATAAAGGTTTCATATTTCAGAATCATTTCATTAATGAAAGAAGCACAAAGTCACTAGTCATAACACTGTCAAATTCCATGGTAGTTTAGTGCTAGAAGTTGTCCTTGCTGCTAGTGCAGAACTAACATTGCAGCTGGACCAAATCACAGTCTCTGCCAGCTTGTTAGCTTAATAAAACACAGGACAAGACACCAGAAGATAATCTTGAGCCTCTTTTGACACACAGCCATCAAAATAAGGAGTTGCCTGGATCTAGCCATCTTTCATGTTTGCAGAAAGCCTATCAATCTGATGGTATCTAACAAGTTATGAAGAAGCAAAGGAAGACCAATATAAACATCACTTCCTTAGCTGGAGGTGGAAGGAATAGACTAGCTCAATGGTTCTCAAACTTTTGTATTGGTGACCCCTTTCACACAGCAAGCCTCTGAGTGTGACCCCCCTCCCTTATAAATTAAAAACATCTTTCTACATTTAACATTATTATAAATGCTGGAGGTGAAGCACAGTTTGGGGGTGGAGGCTGACAGCTCGTGACCCCCTGAGGGGTTATGACCCCCAGTTTGAGAACCTCTGGACTAGGTGGTTGGCTCAAAGCATCCATCTTCTTGCCTATTTAAGCTTGCCCTCTACATTCAAAAAGCATCTTGTGCCAACCAGCTATCTGGCTGATAAGGATAGAAGGGAACAGCTCCCAAGTGTAAATGACACCCAGGATTGTACAGGTGGCCCTTTTGCCTATGGGGAAAGAGGAGATAGGAAATCCTTGCAAACTGAGGTCTTATCTTGAGAACTGGTATTTCCCTCATGTAAGGGAGGCAGAGACGATTCAAAAGGCAGTTGAATCCTGGGGGTGGGCCCCAGAAGGTCTACCCCACCATATAACCAAAATGTTGGAGTCCTGAACACTGCACCGAACCCATTTAAGTGCCTGATATGAAAGAACAGGAAGGAATATATGCATGACATTTCTCCCAGTATAAAACAAATAAAATTGGCACCTCCCATTTAACATCCATCCCACATGTCTGTTATTCATTTGCCCGAGTGTTCTCACCAATGCTTTTTCTTTCTGTTCTTTGCATAGGGATATGCCAATTTACTTGTTCCAGTAATTTAAAAAAAAAAAAGTTATTTATAAGTGTCATTCCTAGAGGACAGCACTGAGATTTTACACAAAACTTTCAGCTATTTCCAGATGTAAAATTTGGCACTCAAGACATTATGTGGATCTGAAAATCTTTGTGAAGGACTGAAAACATAAATGGGGCATAAAAGCAATTAATGGAGTGATACGTAAACTATTGGTGACATGGCCAGGTATATCCTGTGGGACGCATTGAATTAAAGGTCCATGGAAGAAGTACTTGATAATCTAGCTGTAGTTTCATTTTTCCACTGATCATGTTAACTCACCATGTATTTTAGTGCTGAGTAATAACACAATACCAAAACCCAGGTTTGGGTAGCAAACACGCTGTAAAAGCCATGTGAAGTATACGAACTTGGCTTGTCCTAGTCCAAGATGTCAATAAATGTGAGATGGAAAACGGAGCAGAGGAACAAGAGTTAGGAGAACAAAGGGAGAAGGAGGAAGCAAAGGAAAAGAAAGGATTAATTTGGTGTCAAGATTTTTCCCTCTGGTTGCTACTGTGCTGAGGTGTCACTTTGAAAAAAGATGATGGGAAATGAGTGCGCAGTCCACAACCAATGTTTCAGGGCTACCTTTTCAAGGTGTATCAGGCATACTAGAGAAACTACAGAATGCCATGAGAAAGTGTCTGTAATGAAATAATCTAAAATGAAGTGCCACTACCAATTCAAGCATGCTGCAGATTATGACAAGTACAAGGGCCATGCATGCCAGTGTGGATGAAGCTAATGAATTGTCAATGGAGTTTTCATTGCACTGAAAACATTATTTCCAAGAACTGGTGAGATTAGGGAATGTCCAATATATAGCAGATTTGAAGTGCTGAAGCTGATTGCAAAGCATACTGCTGGGGTTGGGGAGGACTTCCTAAAACAGAGTGGTGGATGGATCTCTCTCAAAAGAAGAAACTGTATTATATAGCAAGTTTCTCCTCTAACATCAGCCAAGCTGAAGACTAAGTGATAAATACATACCAACAATGGGCAAATAAAATGAAACAGATTTTGTAACTTACCCCATGTCTTGTACTATAAGTGCAGATATAGTAGATTCTACCTCTAGCTAGTAAATTTTGGGCCTAAAGTAAGATAAGGAACTTGGTTTCACTGGAAGCATTCACAGAACAAAAAGCACCAATTCATTCGAAGAATGCCAAGCTCACCAACAGCAAGCTTCCTTGGGAACAGAGGTATGGTAGAAGAATGAACAAGTATTCTCCAAGGAAAGAGTTGATTTCAAGTGCATATCGCAGATATTTTTTATTTTATTTTATTTTATTGGGGGGGGGGCTTTGTTTTGCAGAAAGTGAATTTCAGATTCATAATCAAGGTTTTCACATCAGAAATCAGATTTTAAGATTTATAATCCTCCAAGCAAGAAATGGGCTGCCCTTCTGTATGGGAAGTATAGTATGTGACCTATGTACGCAACCAAAACTGCTCAAAGAATGGATATCAAATAGTAACAAACTCACAAATAAGCTACAGTCCAAGAATCACTTGTGGAAATGATCTGATGAAGTGTTGTGAACAAAGGCATTTGAGAAAAATCACAACTGTTTGCGAACAATTAAGAAACAAAGTGAGAAGTGAATTTAGTTGAATAAATTATTCATTTTCATTTATTAAACTAGCTCTAATTTTAGCAAATTGTTTTTAATTTGCCCCTTTAACAGCTCTTGGTCACATCTGGGACTTTTCTCCTCTTTGGATTCCATCTGTTTGTTCACTTTTCTTGTTTTTATCTTTTTATTGCCCTTCACAAAATCTTTAAGTAGATTCATGTTGTCTATGGGTCTGTTTATGGATTTATCTTCCTTGCTGAAGGCTGTGCTTCTAAAGTGATTTCATTAGCTTTTCACTTGTTTAGATTTTTTTTTCCTTCTATGCTAACTCCTTAATCTTCTGTGCATTTTTTCCACAAATAGTCTGATGGGTTTACTGGCTTTATTAAGACAGGCTTTTTTGATTGAAGTTCTTCTGGAGTTTTGCCTGGGAGGGTTTAAAAGTACAAATCTTGAAAATGTTTTCATCTTATTTTGTAGTTTCCTTTGCCTTCAAAAAGAAGTATGGTTAAGTCCATAAAAAGTTACTTTTTGGCTATTCATTAGATTTGTATTTCATTGCATGTGTATTTAACAGCAGTTACATTTCATTTCTGACACCAATTCCTGTTCGACAAAGTGGGAGCAACTATGTAGGTGTTGACCCCAGCAACTGCACATTAGTTCAGAAGTCAGCTGTGCAATGTTTCTCCTTCTCAACATTTAAGACATCTAACATAATGAACCCCTTAGATGGCAATAAAGGAAGTGAAGACATATCCCACCATTCACACATAGGTATGTCTTTTTGTTAAGAAATGGGAGATAACAGTGCCAGACAGGACTCAGGCCCAGCCAACACTTAAAACTTATATCAATCTAGCTATGTCACTCAAGGCTGTGAAAGTTGTCGTGTCCTCAGTGCCATAGTTACGTCAGCCTACCCCCGGTGTAAATGTGGCTAAGTTAATGGAAGAATTCACCTCTCAGAGAGCAGGATTAACTGGATGGATGGAAAAATCCCTTCTACCAATGTAAGAAGCATCTACACAACAGTGCTATAGCAGCACAGTTGCAGGACTGTAGCTGCTGTAGTGTAGACATACCGTCAGTGAAATGACTGTATGTAACCAAACCTATCACCAAAATACCAGCTTGAGGGGACAGACATATATATACACACACACCTCTGCAAGATACAGGATTAGAGGTAGGATTTTCAGAAGTGCTATAATGGCTTAAGGGCACAGATTGCATTGACTTTCAATGCAACTTGTGTATCTAAAATCACTTACACGCTTTTTAAAAAAATCTCCTCCCAGATGATATAGGGAAGTGAGAAACATTCAGAGGGAATTTAATTGAGCTAATTACATTGTACTTATCTAAGTATGACTGAGGCTGGTAGACACTACTGGCCCAATTCCTATTCCTTGTAGCTTGAACAATTTCAATACTTTCAGTCACCTTTCCATATTTGGAATGCTCCAGGATCCCCCTCCCAATTAACCAGGAGCCCACTCTCAGCCCCCTTTTAGCAATATGGGCAGGGTGATCATGATTCCCTGACAGCTTTTCACCACTCCCAACTGAGAACCCAATTTACAGTTGTGTAAGGTGGACGTAAAATACTACCATTCCAGTTCTGTACATTTCACTCTGACTTTGTACAGGACAGTGGAAAATGAAGCTAGTAGATTTGGGATACAGTTTAGCATTCATGCATGCACATTCAGTAAATGAAATCTTAGTTTAAAATTAAGGATAAAACAAAAGCATACATGGGACAAGGAAAAAATAAGAAGTGTAGATACTAATCCATTTAATGGCTGCCCTCTTGTGAAAGGATTTAAGTCATGGTGAGCTGTGAATCCTAGAATTCTGTCCCTCAACTTGATGATGATGATAATGAAAAAAGTCTGCTACACTGATAGCATTTTCTATTTCCTGAATTGTTTTGCTCCTCTCTTGAAAATAAACTATTTCCAATCTTCTTAACCCCCGCCCTTACCTTACACTGAGTCTGATTCTGATCTCACCCCAGTTTTTTACTGCTGTAACTCAATTGACTCACCCAACTTACTCCTGATTTATTTATTTAGACAAAAAATGGCTTTCACCAAAAAGGAAATTTCTGTGGGTATTATCAATTTTCAATAGTGTGTTTTTGGAAAGAGGTGGTGAAAGGAAAGCTATTAAATTGAATACCCCAGCTTTTGTCAACAGAAAACTAAAATGTTTTAATTTTGTTTTTCAATTTCCAAAATATTTCAGTTATGATGAAAACCATTTTGTGAAAAAATGTCCGTGAAAATGAAGAGCTTTTTTTAAACGGAAAATAAAATATTTCCCAACCAGCTGTATTTTATATATAAATGCCTTTAAGTTATTACCTCTACTGCATTCTGTCTTTTTGCATGTCTTCAGACTGTAAACTCTCTGTGGCAAGCTCTGTTGTTTTTTTTTGCATAATGCTAAACATATTGTTGGCACTTAAGTTATAAAAAAAAATTTGTAATGACCAAAACTCAAATCTGTGCCCTTTACACTGACCCGTGCTGAGAAGCAACTCCCTGATTTCTGCCTCTACCTCTCAACTGTTCCATTGAAACTCCTAACTTTCAAAAACATACTCAAAATCCCTCCTGGTACCCCTGGAAACATGGAATATACATGTGGTTCTAGAACACCTCAGAATCCACTCCATTATCCCTCTGTGAACTAGAACTCTGGGATACAACACAATAGGTATCTTTGCAAACATCAAGACACCTCAGATTGCTGAGGGCAGAGAAAGCCATTCTTCTTCATCACAAGGTAAAACCCAGCCCCTACTTCCCCACTGTTTATTTTCACAAAAGTTAAACTGTTTTCGGTAATGTTTTAGATGCTGTAGTCAGAACATCAATAAAGCACATTATGGAGTTCATGGGTGGCATGTTTCACCTCATCTTCTGTCACTTCACAAAGAACAGCTGAGTGGAGGTTCATCTGGGAGCAGGAGTTGTTTCCTCATAATAAGCCAAATCCTGCAGTCGTTATTCATTTCTTAGTTCTCATTGAGGAAACACTTTTACTGAAGTCACTCCTAATGGGAATTTTGACTGAGAAAGGATTTTAAGATTTGACCCATTAATAATAAATGATAATGAGTAGTCAACAGCATCTGCCTTTCAAAGATCCCAAAGCACTTCATAAATGTTAATTACTGAGCCCAAATACTGTTTAAGGCAGGTAACAAATGACAGTAGAAATACGTAAAACTAAATAAATGTGGGAGGTAATATTATCCATAGTCATATCTAGAGTTGAGTGAAAAAAATCAGAATATCCATCCATAGAAAATTCCAATATTGCAATATTTGTTTTTATCCCAAACTGGCATTTCCTTCCACTGTTTTTGAGAAGATTAAAAATACAGAGGAGGATAAAACAGACTTTCTTCTACAGGTCACTAAATCAAGTCCGACACTAGACAGAACTAATTTAAAATCATGACCATCTGCTGGCTCTTCAAGTGCCTATGTGAAATAAGTTGGTGGTCACAGTCCAGTTTCTGCTAGAAAAATGTATATATGACAGTCACCACCATGAATTCCATCTGCTATCTTTGTTGGCAGAATGACCTGATGAATAGTATAAATTCAATTAATTGACTTGGAGAACAGTCGACCTTATTTAAAGAAAACTGGAGTATTAAAAAATCTTAAACAATTCTATCTGATTTTTACCCCTGAATTAAAAAAAAAATAAAATTGACTTAGCTGGTCAAAAATGAGGGGAAATTGGTGAATATATTTCATCAATTTTTCTTCATTTTGAAATTTCAAAATTTGAAAAATTTAAACCAACTCTAAGAAACTGGTTTTAATCTAGCCTGTTTGTACCGTTGGACTTTTCCCAGATCAGAAACATGAAAGAAACTAAATTTCATTGGTATGAATAATAAAAAACAACTAACGTCTAAGCTCACAACTAAATTACCTTTTATTAAGAAAATATTTGTGTAGCAACTAATCAAAATTTCTTTTTGAATGGCTCAAAGAGATTATTAAGGATGTGCAACCACTAAAGATGTACAAGAGGGTTTTAGGGTTTTTTTTGTTTAAACAGAACGCTGAGCTAAATTGAGCAACAAAAAAAATTAAATAGTTCAGAAATCTCTCCTGAACCAGGATCAATTGGGTGGAAATAAAAAATATACCAATTTTACATGATTTTTTTTTACCCAAAATTAGGCAAAACATGGCAGATTTAGTAGAGTTTTGCTTCAAGTCCTTGAAGTTCAAAGAGAAACCTTGTTTACCCAACAACTGACTTTTGCACGTATACAAACTTTAGTGGTGTTTCAAACCCAGATGTCAGAGGTGTAGTCAGTCAGTAGGGTTTTGAAGAGATCTGCAAGGCCCTTGAAATGGAGTTAAGAAAAGCAGCCATGATCACCCGATATTTACGGACAGGTAAGCCAAGACGAAGATTAGAGAGTTAAAAGGCAGTACTAGTGACCAGAAATACTGTTTGAACAACGTGTGTGCCCAGGAAGGGGGCAGGCCATAATACATGCCTACACTCAAGATGTTTGTATTATTATAATTTTTGCCCTATTATCATGATGGCTGATAGCAATTGTAGCCTGTGCATGCTCAGTGTGGCACTCTGTTCCCTTCTAATAGTGACTAACCCAGCTAGAGATTGATGAGCCTGTTACAACCTTAGTTAAGTGACACATCTTCCAGCTCAGGCAGCTGCAGCTGAAGTATTAAGCTCAAGAGGTTCCAGGTTTGATCCCCGCTGCCAATGACCCAATAAGGGGTCATTAAAAGTGGGGTGGCAGGGAATTCAGCTAGGGACGCTTGGGATGTGCCTAACTTCCTACCCAGGGGAAGTATGTAAACCATGCCTGTTTGGTGTGGTCCTCTGTGACCCTCTAGTGGGGGCTAGGAGAGCTAGAGATTAATGAACCTGCTACAGCCCTGGCTAAGTGACAAGTGTCACTAAGCTTAAGTCGTCCTAGGTTTGATCCCTGCTGCCAACAACTCACCAAGGGTGCATTGGCATCACACAATTATAATAATGATTTTTGTAACATAAGCTTTATTTAAAAAACTACTCAACCTGTATAGAAGATTTTGACCCTGGATTGTGCTTTCCATACTTGTGAAAAATTCCTATTGATATTAATGGGAAGCTTGAGCATAGATCGGGGCAACATTTCTCATGCCTTATTTTGCCCATGAGGAGAATTATTCAGTATTTGTCCTTTCCAAAAATATATATATCACTTTTTGGGGAGAGAGGGTCAATGAGGGGAAGAGTCTTCATTAAAACATCTCCTCTTTGGAAATTCAACACTTTTCTTCCTTGACAACTTTCTGGACCTAGTTACTCGTGGCTGAAATAGCTCCTCCCTAATAAAATACCCGACTGAAGCCCTGCAGACTGAAGTCTATCCACAGCACAGGTATGACACAAGCTGTGGCTCTGAAAGCTTCCCAGCAGTGGGACAGTGCTTGCCCAATGGGACAGTTTTTAATGAAGCGAAGGTGGTCAGTTAGTCTATATGGCCAGTTCAAACATCAGCGTCTCTTCTAACAAAACTTCTAACAAAAGTGACAGTTGTGGGGTTATCATAACCTTAGTCCCAGATTTGGACCTTAGCGTCCAAAATATGGGGGTTAGCATAAAAACCTCCAAGCTTAGTTACCAGCTTGGACCTGGTACCTGCTGCCACCACCCAAAAAATTAGAGTGTTTTGGGGCACTCTGGTCCCTCTGAAAAACCTTCCCTGGGGACCCCAAGACCCAAATCCCTTGAGTCTCACAACAAAGAGAAATAATCCTTTTTCCCTTCCCCCCCCTCCAGGTGCTCCTGGAGAGATACACAGACACAAGCTCTGTGAAACTACACAGAAAGACTCCCCCTCTCTGTTCCCAATCCTGGAAACAAAAAGTACTTTCCTATTCCCCCAGAGGGAATGCAAAATCAGGCTAGCAAATCCAACACACAGATCTCCCCATTTCTTCCTCCCACCAATTCCCTGGTGAGTACAGACTCAATTTCCCTGAAGTAAAGAAAAAACTCCAACAGGTCTTAAAAGAAAGCTTTATATAAAAAGAAAGAAAAATACATACAAATGTTCTCTCTGTATTAAGATGATACAACACAGGGTCAATTGCTTAAAAGAATATTGAATAAACAGCCTTATTCAAAAAGAATACAAATCAAAGCACTCCAGCACTTATATTCATGCAAATACCAAAGAAAAGAAACCATAGAACTTACTATCTGATCTCTTTGTCCTTACACTTAGAAACAGAAGACTAGAAAGTAGAAAGTACTTCTCCAAAGCTCAGAGAAAGCAGGCAGGCAGACAAAAGACTCAGACACTCAATTCCCTCCACCCAAAGTTGAAAAAATCCGGTTTCCTGATTGGTCCTCTGGTCAGGTGCTTCAGGTGAAAGAGACATTAACCCTTAGCTATCTGTTTATGACAGGGGTTAGTTTTACCTATGAGGATACCTGCTCCACAGGAATTAGACTGAGACAACAGATGTGGAAAGAGGCAAAGTCACTCAATGATGAGCTAGTGAGGTCTAGTTAAAAATTAACTGAGGAAGAGGCCTAGTTAATTATTAGAGACTAAATCATAATTACTGTAACTAGGGGAGGATATCTAATCATGAACTAGGAACTAGTTAGTGAAGATTATCTAAAGGGATTAGTTAATGATTAATTAGAAAAATAGTTATTAAGTAGAAAGCAGAGAAGTTAAAGAAACTATTGGGAGAATTATCTATGAATAATTCCTGGGGAAGACTAGTTCTGAATGGTTAAATATGGGGCAAATTAATGATTACTGGCATGGTTAATAAATTAATGCATGATAAATGTCTATTTACTGATTAACTCAGGGTGCTAATTATTCAGTTATTAACAGGTAGAACTAGTTAATGTATTAACCTGCAAAAGAAATGCAGTCCTTTACTAAACAAGCAGAGTTTTCTTCAATGTTTCTGTAACAAATTATTTTCAGATTTAGCTAAACTTTTTAAGTTTTGGAGGTATGAGATGTGTAAAAGGCTTCATTTTTTAAAATGTGTATTTGATAAACTAAAGCACACTTATCTGGAAATGTGTGTTGCTATTTCCCCTAACCACATTAGAAACTTCCTGTCCTTATGTTCAGTAAACACAATGATATGTTGAAGATATAAAGATTTCTCTTTGCATATGTGCAATTTGTCAGCTAGTTTATGAATATTTACATATTCATAGGCCTGACAGCTGTCACAATTGCATATGAATGATTTTGGTTTTAATCAGATAATGGATAGATTTATTACTTTGTCCCTAACTAGTATGTCAACATCGTGGAGAGAAAATATACTAAATATGTAAGTGCACACATGGCTACAAGAAAGGTATGCGCTCTTCGCCTTCTGCTTTTCTAGTGATGGTCTCAGAACATTCTGTAGCATATACATTTTGACTCAACATAGTTGCCTGTTAGGACAATCAACTGAAAGACTCCCATTGCCTTCAGTGAGCTTTGGTCAGGCTCTCAGTGTAACAAATGATTTCTGAATGACATAATCCAAAGAGAATGACAATACCTGTTAATAAGCTATACAGGAAGACAAAATTAGATTGAAGAGGTGGGGGAATAGTACACTACCTTAAAGATGCCATAAAACCTATTATCATTTCTGAGTAGATATGGCCAAAAACCAAAATACATCTCAATAAAAATGTAGGTTAAAAATATTCAGGATTTTTTATCCATAAAAGGAAATCAAATTTTCAAGGAAAGATTTCACAAAAACTTTGAAAAAAATCTTACTAGCCCTATTTCTGAGGAGAGGTTGGATTAACAGTAGAAACTGAATGGAGTCAAATTCTAAGTCAAACAGATATCCTACCAGCCTCCTAATAATGAAAAGGCTATTGAATGCACAATGGTGAAGGAGCTCAACAAGGAAGGTGGCTTCATCTACCCATGAATAAGCAAACCAAATAACACTTCAGGACAAACTTTAGAGAATTAGTTGTCAACACCTTAAAATTATTGCTTCTTGGACCAGCTAGTTCTAGAGCACACAGGCAGAATTCCTATTTTTTACTTGGCCCTTAGTAATACACTGTGATTGGTTTAAGTAGCAGCTATAGTTGAGCCACTAGATAATTGTGACCACAATATAATTAAGTTTGACATTCTTGTGGGAGAAATCATATCAAAATCGTTGTCATTGTACTTTAAAGAAGACCATTTAAGTTTCAAAATAAGCATAAATGATACATCAAGTAATTTATTTTGTCCATGAAAGGAAGGCTCTCTGTATTTTGCCTTTTTTTTATGCTTGGGCCAATTTTTACCTACAGAGAAACAGCAGTTCTTTTGATTCAGTCAGTCATTTAACACTTCATATACAGCATATGGAGTACCATGGTTTTTATTTTGTTGTTAAAGCTCCATTTTTAAACTGAATGTCCAGGTTCCTACTTGGCTGCACCTCAAAGACTGAGGTCAAGCCAATGAGGTTGTTCTGTCAGGACTGCATGGCAGTCACAGTTACACTACTATATATCTCACTTCACATTTTATTTGCATGCTCAGCTCCAGTACCTTGCATTACATTTTTGGGTTGGACAACCAAGACAGTCTGTGCTTGAATATGGGTTGGCATCACTGGAATACTTGCCTATGTCTGACAGTCATACCATTTGTAACAATCATCATTTCTCATTTACAGTTTAGACTTTGAGTAGAGAGAAGAACTACAGGGCAGGCAGACAAAAACAGTGTTCATTGTTTATAAATTACGGGCACTAATATATTTCTGCAACTGGCAATTTCTACTTGCAAGAAATAATGCTTCTGTTAAAAATAAACAAAATTAGGACCCTCCTTTTTTTTTTTTTTGCACACTGTGCTATGCTAGATTGCAGTTGTCAAAGTTCAGGGCAACTGCATCTGTATTTCCTCTCTGTGGTTGAGTAAGGGCATCCACTCTCATACCATTGCCTTTCTTAGATGCAGATCCACATATCACTCTCCAGGGAGTTTCCAGGCTGCAGTTTTCTGCCATCAAGGTGTTATACCCAGCAAAGACAGCTCACCTGCTTGCTTTCTCACCAGAAGCAGTTAACAGGTGTACTTTCTATAGTTATACATTACCCAGATAGCACTTCTTATGCAAGCCTATTTAATTCTTCAGGTAAAACCATTATAGAGAAAAAAAAAAGAACCTATATGCATACTAATAACCTTACCAAAGGAAACCCGTCCCCATTCTTAATTTAGGCTCTGGCAGGAGCAGTCCTTCAAGACCACATCCACAGAGCCTCCTTTGTGGTAAGAAATTCATCACTGCTTCAGCTCATAACAAGCACAAAGTCTTATGGGCCTACAGTGACCCATTCCTTCCAACCCTACCCTAAGGATCGGGGCCATTCATGGACTAGGAGTCCTGTCCATTTGCTGGATCAGGAAGAAGGCCCTCAGACAGTTTAAAACCAAGCTATTTATCCAAAAATCATTTCTTTGTCTGTTAATGCCTGGAGAATCCAGTTTGATCTAGTATATGCACACCTCTTGGGGGCAGGGTAGGGTGAAGCTTCAAAGGGCTGACAACAGAGGAAATACGTTTGTTTCCCCCTCCTACTAGAGAAGGTACACACAATGCCAGAACATACAATGTTTGACACTTTACCGAATTAAGTTATCTTAATTCCATAAGGTTTGTCCAGGAAACTACAAGATATTGTCAGTCTGCCACACCCATAAATCACACAAACAGTAACAGCAGCACACGTAGGTGTGCCTGCACAGGGCTCACTCACCACTAGGGCACCTCCTCCTGGGTGTTGAGGGGATCATCTCCTTTCAGGTCCAGCACTCATTTCCTTACACCATGGCCCCTTCTCTCTCTCTCTCTCTCTAAGACTTGGTTGGAGGGCTGAGTCAGGAAGGAGTACCCCAAGTCACTATAGCTCTCCCCTTCTGTGGTATCGAAGTCCAATTGGACAACTGTCCCAGGCAGTCTTCGGCTCCACTGGCCAGTCTATGCCACTTCCCCATAGCTTGTAGGGGAACCAGAGCCCACTCACTACTGTGGGATCTGGTCCAAGGACCCTATGTCCAGCACTAAAGTCTGCTTGCATCCAGTCCCTGTTGCTGTTTTCCCTGGACTCCTTCGTACTTCTATGCTCTTATCTTCAAGCCTCCCCAAACTCTGGGTTTATCAACCCAAACTCCCTCCTGCCAGGGAGTGACTGTAGACTACCTAAATTTGTAGCCCCAAACACACATCCCCTCTCCCAGGGAATGACTGTAGACTAGTTCCCTTGCAGCCCCTTTACATTGCCAACTTCCTGGCATTCCAGTCCTGCCTGTTCCTCCTCAGCTGGGCTCCATCTTCAATCAGCTTTTCAATCCCTGGCTCTTCCCCAGGTGCAGGCTATCAAGTTAATTGATTTCATTTAACATGCTCTGTCTTGTGTGGGGTGGACAGCCCATTCACTGTGCCTTGTACAGGCTCAAAAGGTGTGTAGTCTTTTTATACTATTGTAAATCAGGACTAACTCCAAGTATCTCAATAAGACTACCTCCGGGCAAGTGAGAACAAAATCAAAACTAAGTTTTTTAAGGTCCATATATATGGTTGGGGAAATACTGCTTCTAACACTATTACCTGCAATGGCTGCCACTGAAATCTTTACTGTTTTCCTTTATGAATATTACCTTAGTTTTTGCAATATTCCCTAGACTTCAGTATACACTTAGCAAATGGAATATCACAAATAATGTAGTAATGATAATTACTTACAAATGTCAAATTAATTTTTGATGGTGACCCTATTCTTGCACTGAACACCATTGTATTTATTTTATATCCTGACAATAGCATTTTGAGGAATAGCCTGGCAATGATCGTTACACCAGTTTTGTGGTATTATCTTTTCATTCGTTAAAGTACAACTTTATGTTTCGATTTCTCCTGGGGAGATATGTCAGAGGGCTGCAGAGGCACAGCTGTTTTGGAGATCCCCACAGTAGTGGCACAAATAATAGGTAGTTCTGGATTATTCATTTCTAAATATAAGCTTGAAACAATTATTCTAACCCCCAGGCAGTGGAGGCTGGTGATATCTGAAAGTGTGAGGATACAGTTGACTTGCCCCCATATAGGCATCTTGGGGATGTTTCCCCAGAATATTTTGGTTATATTTCATTTTAAAAACTGGTACCATGTGTTTTATTTTAAGCCCAATTTATATCTAAGTTTATTTTACCACATTATGCAAGTTCATATGATAACCACCTATAGAGAAAGAAACAGAAGGACAAACTAAAAAAGGAAATCAGATGGAAAGAATAAACAGGAGATGGGGAAGACTGGAAGAGAAAAATGAACTACATAAGTCTCTTCACCTACCTTGTTTTAGGTGCTGAGAGCCAGTTCTATATCTAGAAAGGTAGCTATAGGGGACAGAAATGGAAGACGTGAGGATTTAGAAGCAGGGGTAGCTACTTGTGAAACAGCTTAGAGCATGCTGCTTTCCTCTAATGTGGAGATACATGAAGCTGCAAAGAGACGTGGAGAAGAGCTATCTGTAGCTTGAAAGTTTGTCTCTTTCACCAGTAGAAGTTGGTCCAATAAAACACATTACCACGCCCTCCTTGTTTATCAGTATATCAGCTGTCAGGTGAAGGATCCATGAAGAGGCAGCTACCCCAGTGCCTGGAGCCACACAACGCATATTCTAATAGCAGACCTAGCAGCACTTCTAGACTTTCAGAAAGAGCGACCACACATCTCTGAAAGGCCAGACAAGCAGAGCATTCAGAGAAAAAGGGGATGGGGGTGCAGTGCTCTGTAATTTTTTAGAAAAGCAATGATCAGGACTAACATTAATAACCCAACATGATTTTTTAAAAATGTTATTAGATCCATATAGCTATGACTACTTTAGAAAGTGAAGGTCATTAACACAGCAACAATTTAGGCCTAGATTTTCAAAGTTAGACACACACTGAAAATGTCACGCATCTAACATTTGCATCCTAAGTCTCAATGTGCATGTACAATTCAGCAATTTAATGCACACTATCTAGGATCTAGCAAATAGCTAACGACAAGTGACGGTACCCTGCCTCATATTCTGACCTAGCTCCACCAACAATAGAAAACTTAAAAAACAAAAACAAAAACACAGCAGTTTGTGCTGGTGCCTCTGACTGTTTTAAAAATTGCTGAGAGTGGTTAGTAAATGACAAGTACCTTAATGCATTCAGCATATTCATAGTTCTTATATTTCATTCTTCCTGTGTATTTCATTCAACTGAGGTCATTTCTGTAGCATATGTATACTTTACTTCTAGTTCAGCCCCATTTGATTCATTCAGCCTCTCAGGAGCCAGTAAATATAACTATACATGTAACCTTTAACTTTTTAGTGATATGTATAGTTACACCTTTCCTCTCTTCAGTAAAATCCTTTAAACTGTGTGTTCTGAATTCATCCCTCTTCCGGGGATAATGTATGGTTCAATGCTGCTGTAAGGTTGCAGATCAGAGGCTATCGTGCTAATTTAGCAGCAGCACTGCTACCAAGGAAACAGTTATACTCCATATTGACTGATTTTTCTCCTGTGCCTATATTGAACCTGCTTATCAACCTTTCCTTCATGGAATGTCATCACCATTTAAGTAATACATCATCAGTGCAGTTCACTCTGATGATGTATTACACTAACATATCATTAGTGCAACAGCAGAGCAAGGCACTTTGATGATGTATTAATATAATACATCACCAGAATGAGTCACTCTGATGATGTATAACTCAAAAGATGGTACTATCCAGGGAAATGCAGATATTCAATAAATCAAGGACTACATTGAAGAAAAAAATCTGGGCTATCTTCTAAGGGGAAACAAAGGTTCAGATTGCTTTGAATGAATGGAGAATTGATTTAAAAAATATATGCAAATTGTAATTTTAAAATCAGTTATTAAAAAAAGAACATTTCTGAGGACTATTCCAGACAAGAAGTGCAGTATTATTCCTTATAATATTCAGACTTCAGCCCCTCTCCTCTCTGCAATTATAACAGATGCACAATACTTTATTATAATCTAAGGTGCTGTAACAGAATTCATAACATGTTCTGTGTAGCTACCACTAGTCCTATCTGGAATCAGGAAGTGCGGCGTCACAGAAAAATTAAAAAGATTAAATTGAAACTTTTTTAAACTGTAGAAGAGGTTCAGTTCAGGCTTAGTGTGAAGATATGTATCATACTTGTTTGCATAAATATTCTACCAAATGAGTTTTAAGTAAATGGCAAGTTTTAAGTATATACCGCACTGAGAATTTAAGATTTGCAGTCATGGGTATTGGTATCGAAAAACATTCTAACAGTAACACTTAACCAATCAGGAAATAGTAATACCCCATTTGACTTGCATATACAATTGAAACCAACCAAAACAGCCCAAACTTAAAATACACTAACTTCTTGTAATAAGCCAACTAGCAGTAAATTTTGAGAATCATTTTGACTAATAAGTTGAGGAAATCACAATTTCCTCACCATCAGGCCAAAAATAGTAAAAAGCATCAGATAAGTTATTTCTTCTAAACCATATGCCCATCTCCATAAAGAACTCTTTAATAGAAATATGTTAAGTGGATTTAAGTGACAGAGTAACAGGATCACCAGTCATCCCTCAGGGATTGTGAACTCTTTAAAACAGGTCCAAAACGCAAATCAAGAAAAAAAACAAGAAAAAAAAACACCACACAGTTTGGGCCCAGTCTAGGAAAAACAACTCAGTCAAAGGAGGGTTGCTTTGGCCAGAGGGCCCCAAACAATATTAAACAAGGCTGTTTTCCAAGTCCCAAATGTCCATAACAAAACATTAAAACAGAAGCAGTCTATCCTTCCTTAATTCAGGGCAAACAGTAAATTCCCCCTAAAACCCCTTACCCCTAAGCCTGAGTCTCAGTCATGAGCCACCCAGGCCAGAAGAAAATTAGAGAGCATCTCTCTCCATTCCCCTAGAACTCTCTGCTTCCATTTTGTGGCTTTCCTGTCCCTCATCCCCAAAAAGGCAGAACAGTGAGTTCCATCCTCCAGCAGCTTAAGGAGCCACAGCTGCCAACTATCAGCTAGTGTTCAAGGATCAGCTCCTGTCTGCCCAGGAAAAGGTTTAATCCCTTTCTGTGTCTTAGACAGAAATGGTGTCACATCTATCATTTTGGCCTAACAAGGAATTGAACTGATGATGTCCACAGCTAAAACCATGAGGTTCTACAGCTTGAATGAAAGAGCCAGGGTCTCAAGCTGAGAGTGATGAGAGACCCATATACTCTGTGGACTGGGCACAGAGGGGGACACACAAGGCACACTGACTAGTGGGATATAATGGCACATAAAATCCATTACAGGCTGAAAGAACAAGAATTATCCAAAACACTTCCCACCCAATACAGTTCTTAAATCAAACACAGAGACTTTACAATAAGATGCACGCTTACTATGTTATAGCTGGTTTTTTTGTCCTTGTATAATTTTTCTCTGTCCTCTTCCCATTCTTCCTGTTCCCCCCTCTGCTGTGCTTCTCCATATACAATGAGCAACCATACAGTTCAATGTAAAAATTACTTTTCTTTTAAATTAGAATTAAAGAAGTTACAGTATGGGACTGTCTGCACCACTTTGGAGAACAAAATGGCTGCTGTTTCTGCAATCAGGCAAAGTCCTTAGAAATGTAAAAGAGCAGGAAGCAGAAGACAGAGGCATTGCCAGTTTCAAACCACACACATGCTATTCCCTTCTCTTGCTCATTTCTTTCTGCATTCTTCTGTTTTTCTTCTGCTTCTATGACAATGCCTTCTCTCTTCTTTTATCTTTTTTTGCTTACATAGGGATTATAGGACCAATTTCACTAGGTTCCAAATGTTTCTCCTTTAGGACTGACACTCTCAGCCTGTGCTTTATCAGGTCAAGTACATGTCTCACATGAGTGTTGTATTTTTCTGTAATTTTTCCCCCCCTTAGCCTCTGTGGCAAGGTCAGGGTATGATTATCTGAAGAGAAAGTTCACAACAAGCCCAAGTTATGCAATGAAAAATCTCTCTGGGATTTCTTAATTTAAGGGTTCTTATTAAATCAACCCCACTCCATAGTAAAATCATTAGGCAGTCACACTCCCTTAATGTCATTAACAACCAGTAGAATCCCAAACTACATGATCAAGGCATTTTATACCACCTGAGCTGCTTTTCCCAAAATCTGATCAGCACACCCCTATTATAAGAATAGCTAGCTCCTTTAAAAAAAAAATAGACTCAGCTACACCTGATTGCTTCAGCTCATGGGGTTCCAAACTCCCTTTTGGAATTTAACATCCTCCTCCTCCCCCTTAAAAAAGATCCCCAAGCAAAAAGTGCATGCTGGTGGAGAGAGACAGAGAGGAAAAATGCTGTGTTTAAACAACATTAAGATTATGACACAAAGCAATAAAATTCAGAATATTCAGAATGAATGCTGATCCTCCCTCACTCTATTTCCCCATGTTAAGTATCCTCACACATTCTATGGGTCATCTCGATTATCACTTCAAAAGTTTTTTTTCTTCTGCTGCTGATAGCTCATCTCAATTGATTGGTCTCTTACAGTTGGTATGGCTACTTCCACCTTTTCATGTTCTCTGTATGTATAAATATCTTCTTGCTGTATGTTCCAGTCTATGAATCCGATGAAGAGGGCTGTAGCCTATGAAAGCTTATGCTCAAATAAATTTGTTAGTCTCTAAGGTGCCACAAGTACTTCTCTCCTCACTCCTACTGTTACTCTGAGTTTAATTTTCCCCATTCGTCAAGGCAGGAGTTAAGGCTGGAGTCTCACCCAATGCTTATACTGTAATGCTCACTCTAGAGTGGAGCTCTGCAAATTTGGGTAATCCCAGCCACTTTGCATAAATGTATCACTGTGCTTGAAGCCTTTTAATTAATTGCAACCTGTACTGAGAAAGTACAGTTAAAAGTACACTTAAAGATTGAACAGAGGCTTGTAAGAGGAGGGCTACTGGGAGGAGGAATACAAAACAGAACTGCCTCTCTCTCTCATTCACACACATACACAATCTTTTTTTAAGATGCACATCAGTGTGATTACTTAATTCAGTACACAACTGTCAATTCAAGAGCAGAGACCCAAGCACATTGACCCTTCTCTCTCACACACACACACACACACACACACTCTCTCTCTCTCTCTCTCTCTCTCCAAGCTGTAGATATTCTGTGACTGGAGAATATCACAGAGCAGCCCTAGTCAGATGGGATCCATTATAGAAGCAATGGATGCCTCCAGGGAGCACATATTCTCCCCTTCCCCACCATCCCCTGAAATAAAAAAAAAGAGCAGTTTCTCCCTCTGTGACCCTCTCTGCCTGGTGATAATGTGACTAAATGTCATTGTTTGCAACAAGCTTTAGTTTTGCTGTTTGCGTTTAAAGTCAAGCATACTGATTCAGAGCTCCAGGCCACTCTAATGTTAAACATAGAACAGTATGTGCTGGGGTTAGAGAAGAGTCCACTCCATCAATAAAACACAATCACCCGGAGGGGGGTGGGGGCACGAGGAGGCTGTTTATAAAAAAGCATACAGGGTTCTTAACTGCCTCAGCAGTAGTTAAGAGAACAAGAACCTTTTATTGTCCTTAACTACCTGCGCCTTCAGATAGTGCTTGAACTAAAATATATCCCAAACATGCTTTTAGGAGGAGCATTAGGGAAGGTTATAAAAAAAATGGTAACCCCACCCACCACAATTCACCATAACAGCTGTTTAGAACTGAATACGCATATAAAAGATTTCTAAAAACACATCAAGTTTTTGTTGCTGCTTTCACTGGCTAACAGCCACCAGTTTGGTCTTTCCTTTCAGCTACCTTTGTCTTAATCCCATTCCAGGTGCCAGAAGGCTTTTAACAACAAGCAGCAATCAGGCAGATTTTAGCTTCTTGATGCCAAGTCACAGATTTCCATGTGGTGAGCCCACATCAAATCCACTGACACAATAAGGTCAAAAAGAAAAATATGTGCAGCACTGGAGGCCTGTCCTACAAGTCTGGTTACATTTATAGTCATCTGCCTATTCAAGAAATACTAATTAAGCAACTGTAGGGAAGACTAGGGTAACATATGCAGTGGGTGACCTGTATCTGACAAGCTTAGCCCAGATTCTACTGGCTAAATGATGAGCACCCTCAGATCCCATTGATCTTACTGGTAATGCTCATCACATTTCAGCATCAGGCCCTAACATAAATGGTGATGGGTGAAGAGACTCCTTTTACAGGATTGCTGCTGAATCCAGACCATGTTTAAAACCCATGTGCAGATAAGGAAACACACACAAAGAGCTCAATCCTGTAGTCATTACACGTACTAATCTTCCATTGAAGTAACTGGGTATTTTGCCAGTGGCAGACTGTAGGATCAGACACAATGATTCTAGTCACTGGTAGGACTCTGCTAACTGAACAATTATGGTATATTAAGTGTCTAGTGGGTTAGCAAACACAACTGTTGCTTTAAACTACGTGAAGATAACAAAAGAAAAATATACCCCCCAAAAGCGAGTTGAAAGCATTCAGAAAAATTCAGCCCTGTTATAAGCAAATGCATTCCACTGATCATTTGCACTTGCTCACACAGTCTAAATTTGACCCACAGCCTTCTTACTGGAAAGAGAATAGGATAATGAGCATTAAAAATGTATCTTGCATATTAAAAAAGCTTACCTGTAAGCAAATGAAATGATGGTGCCAAAGTAAAAGTTAATATGAAAGTGAATAGTGCATAGTTCATCCAAGTTATAGAATTTCTACACCCAAGTAATTGGCTCCTGGAAAATCCATATTGCTTCCCCCTCCCCACATTTTGTTTGTATCAGTGGGATGTTTAATTTTTCATGTTTACTCCATTTCTTCTCTTTCCTACACCCCAGTACCAAAAGTTACCCTGCTACTGAGACCTTTTACCATTTCCCTATATTACTTTCACTATTTCTAAACTTTGTGATAAGATAGAAATTCCTAGATAAAATGTAAACTGGTGTAATCCCTCTCTCTCATTCTATTTAGCAACAGTGTATTTCCAGGTGAGCCCAATATAAAACATTTGACTCAGGAGGTAGATCCAAGGTTATTTAAAGTTCAGGGGCAATCTGACTGAAGAGTTTGGCTTAGCCCAGTTTATAGAGCTGTACCAGCTGTGAAGTTTGGACATGGACTCCCAAGTTTGGGGATGTTTAACCCAAGGAATATCTGAAGAAGTGAGGTTTTTTACCCATGAAAGCTTATGTACAAATAAATCTGTCAGTCTTTAAGGTTCCACTGGACTCCTTGTTGTTTTTGTGCATACAGACTAACAAGGCTACCCCCTGATACGTGACACCAAGGAATGTGGTTAGCTTATAATACACAGAGTCATGAAGTGCGGATTGTAAATATAAATGTCTGCAAAGTTCAGCATGCTTGAATCTGGGAGTTTAGCTCATGACCATCTCTACTAGTTATGTTTGTCAGGTGGACTCCAATGATATAAAACCTCAAAAACATTGGTTTGGGTTTGCACCAAAAAGTTTGGGAGTGTCAGTGATTGGGCCATGGAGCCTAGTGGTTAGAGCAGACATTAGTAGCCAGGAATCAGCACCCAGGGTTGGGGCTGAATCAGAGGCCTAGTGCCAGAGCCCAGGGTCAGAACTAAAGTCAGAGACTAGATACCACAACTGAAGTTAAGAATCAGAGCTGAGGATTGGAATGGAATTACCTGCAGCAAGTCAAGACAGGAGCAGGTAAGAACAAGGCTGGGAACAAGCAGACACACAAGTTATCACAGCCATGGGGGGAATGCTTCAAACAGCTGCTGAACTACAGCTGCTGGGCTTAGGAGCCAGTCTTCAAACTCTTCCAATCAATCAGGCATTGTAGCCAATTAGGCCAGCTGTAGTTGTTAGGTTGCCCAGAGACTGGCTCTGCTCAGACCTACTTCTTGTCAGGATGGTTTTCTGAAACTTGAGTGTGTAAATTTGGGCTGGGAACACCAGAGATATGATCCAAAATCCATTTAAGTCAATGGAAAGATTCCTATTGACTTGACTAGGCTTTGAATCAGCTCTCACAAGAATAGCCTACACTACACAGTGGCACCATGTTATAGTCTTATATATACATATATCTATTATAGAAACACCAAGAGCATCAGAACCTTTCCAAAAGTGAGGGGGCAGAGACCCTGGCCCCCCCAGAGGCCCCACCCTCCTCTTCTCCCCAAGGCCCTGCCCCCCGAGGCCTCTCCCCTTCACCCCAAGGGTGTGCCCCACCCCTCCTCTTCTCCTGGGGGTGAAAGCAGCCCCCGCCTGTGTCCCCATCACCCAGGACCAGGGCAGGTGGAGAGTCTCAGGATCCCCACAGCTGCCCATGCAGCACTCTCTGACCTGAGTCCAGCCAGGGCCTCGGGGCCGCAGACCAGCCATGGTAAGAGCTGAACAGGGAGCTTTGGGGAGCCCCGGCAGACCCTCCACCTGCCCACGGTGCAGGGAATCTGCCAAGAGCAGCTCCCTGCCCCTCGGCCCCCCTCCAAGGCCCCCTCTCTCACCTGGAGCCAAGGTGGAGAGAACCGCGCAGGCACCTGTGGTAAGCCACCTCCATCTGCCCTGGGACTAGTGGGGACATGGGCTGGGGTCTGCTCTCAGACTCCCTCTCCACACCATGGGCAACTCTCACAACTGCCCAGACTCCCCAGCCAAGCTCCACACTGGCCTAGCTGGGGGGCTGAGACCTCAGGAGGAAGAGATGGGGAAGGGGGCAGGCTCTCCCTAGCAAAAAGTGGATTTGCCAGGCCTGTCCACTTTCAAAAAGTGGTAGGGCTATGGCCCCTCGGTCTCCCCCAGTTCCAGCGCCACTGGGCAGCACTTAGGGGCCTCAACCAGGGCCTCATTGTGCTAGACACTGTACAAACACATGACAAAAAGCCACCTGCCCCAGAGAGCTTAGAGTCTAACATAATACAGGAAACAACTGGTGGATACAGCAGAGAGAGGAGGACACTCAAGGTAACAATGAGAAGATTATGAACAACATGAGCACAGTGATCAAAGCACACCAGCTGCCTGTATGTAAGTTCTGAGTGAAGTGGGTAGAGTTTAGTTCTAATGAAAGTCCTGGAATGGTTTCTTTAGATCCCATTTATAGTGAATTTGATTATGAAAATCTCACTATAATTAGAATTAAGTCCCCCAAAAGTCTAAGGTTGTTTCAATGGATGGCAACCTAGTTATAGTAAATTTCAACTTAGAATAAGGTTGTTCTGGGGAAAAATGAGTTCTTTTATAAGAACATTCCAGTGCATATAAGCTCACTGACTTTCCCCATTACTGCACTGTATCAAAAGATTTTTTCATGTTTTTCACAAGCAAGCCACCATGCAGCAGCTCTGTGCACATCCAACCCGGTTAAAAACTTTCCTAGTACTGTACCATCTTACATTCAACTATAATAAATAAAAACCTCTTTGAATTATTTTTCCAACTGTAGTGTATAGTTTTGCAAGATTGAAATGCAAGAACTAATAAAATATATGCTTTAATTAACTAAACTTATGCTGTACTGTACACCAGAAGTAGATGATTTATAGAGTGTTATCCTCTTCAGGACAGAATAATGCAAACAACATAATTAAAAGTTGATGAGAAGTATATTTATTGAGCGCACAGGAAGAATAGACACTTAGATTTATGATACACAGAAAGTGTATCTTTAGTTTACAATATTAACATTTTAAAGTCCAAAGCATAAGCGTCATGCATCCAAACTGCTCTTTGGAGCATACAGATAATTCCAGTGAGGTTAAAATCCTAGCACTGTCACCAGTAAATTGTATCCCCTGAACATATACTAATGTAACATGATCTATAATGATCTGGTGATTATGTTCATTGAAATGCCTGTGTCTGCCATAGACCATGATTGAATGTCTATAAAGACACATGAAATAGCTGAAGGGCCAATTATTTATCTGTGACGTGGATTTCAAGGCCATTAGTCATAGATCCATTGACGCAAAGCAAGGATCTGCTGTTTCATTGTAATTAATCTGATTCAAGATTAATTACATTGGTGTCACTGAAATATCAGGGCCTATTTAGATGTGTGTGTATATAACTAACTTGTTCTTTTGAAGCCCACAGGATACCTACCCCTCAAGGAAGAAGAGTAAGCTACTATAGGTGGCATTTTTCAAAAGTGGAATCCATACACTCCCAACAAACACAAGGCATTCTTATTTTATCAGAGTAAGGGATACTCCTCCACACCCTTCCTCTCTGCCTCAGATCCATCACTGCCACCTGTCCATCTTTCTGGCTACATAGACCTGATGCTGCTCCTAGGTCTGCTAAAGGGAGTTATGAGACAGGAACATATGTTTTTTCTTCTCTGTTAGGGGTGAGAATGCTACCTTTGCATAAACCCAGAGAGGTAGAGACCAAGCCTGGACTGTCCAGCTATTCTAAGGTCAGGTCAACATTAACAGAATAAAACAAAAACAAAAACACTGGTGTAACATTAAGGTTTCGAACTTAAAATGCACCACATTCGGGGAATGTAAAACTTAAGTTTGAAAACACAACCTTAACTCTCTCCCCTTACCCATCACTCAAAAATGGTGGAAAAGGTTTTCTTCAAACTAGCCAATACAAATCACCCATAAACTGTGATGAAGCATGCAAAATTTGGTCCCAAAGGATGGAAAGTTATGAGTAACCCAAAATGGGGGGTTATAAATAATTTGTCCGGATTTAATCTGAACTAAAGCGGGAGCTGCCACAATCAACATAATATTCTCAGGGTTAGCTACAGTCAATTATTTTTGTCTCCCTTTGTCTTCCTTTTCTATGAAAATAATTTGCAAATTCCATGAGAACTTGTCATTCTAACAGGGCAGGACCAACATAGAAATTCTCCTGTAGCTACTGCTAAATTACAACACTACTACCAGGCACCACAGTTACCAACTGAATTTCAATGTCTAGAGAAATATGTACCGAAATCATACGTAAAAGAAATTTCACTCACAGTAGCTAAGTCAGTGTCATGTTAGAGGAGTGGTTCCCAAACTTTAACAGCTCATGAACCCCTTTCACTAAATTGTGAAATCTCGTGAGCCCCCTCCAAAAAATGAATATTTCCAGGGATTTAAGTTTAAATTTCTTCAGTGTGATGGATGTGCTTGCTGTGTGCTGCATAGCTCTTGGAAGTCCTTAACCACCAGAGAAAGATAAAGTCTCAAGGTACTTCTAGACTACCCGCCGTATCGGCGGGTAGCGATCGATTTCTCAGAGATCGATATATCGCGTCTCATCTAGACATGATATATCAATCCCCGAAAGCGCTCCCATTGACTCCGGAACTCCACCAGCTCGAACGGCTGTAGTGGAGTCAACAGGGGGAGCTGCGGATGTCGATCCCACGCAGTGAGGAAAATTGATCTAAGAAACTTCGACTTCAGCTATGCTATTCACGTGGCTGAAGTTGTGTATCTTAGATCGATCACCGCTCCAGTGTAGACCAGCCCTCAGGTCTGGTTCAGCATCCGACCCCACTCTCCTTGGGTCTTGGCCTGCCAGCCCAGCGCGGAGTGCTGGGGTTCAGGCTGATGGGGGCTGGGCTTAGGCTGCCAGCCCCATCTGCCAGGCCTCACTCTCCCTGGGGCTTGGGCTGCCAGCCCCACACAGAGTGTTAGGGTTCGGGCTGCTGGCTCCCCCACTGACAGGCTGGGCTCAGGCTGCCAGCCATGTAGCCGGGTCCCACCTGCTGCCTCCAATGCCCGGGGTCTTCTGGCCGTCATTAATGAATTTTTCTGGCAACCCCCCTGTAACGTTCTGCGAACCCCACTTTGGAAACCACTGTGTTAGAGGATCTCACAGAGGAAGAATGGTCAAGTGTCGAGGATGCTAGTCTGGCAATTGGGAAAACAGAGTTCAATTCAATGCTGCTATAGTCTTCTTGTATGGCCTTGGGCTTGTCACTTAGTCATTCCCTTCTCTAAATTCGGGAAAACAGTATTTTCCTACCTTGCATGGGTATTATGTGGATAAATATATTAAAGACTGTGAAATGCTCAGATACCATTGAAAGGGAGGCCATATACTCTTATGCCAAACTCATTGAAAAAAGACTTCTCTTATGAATTACTTTGCTCAAGTGTATGTTCTTCCTAGAGGATATTATTTTTTGGGGGGAGGAAAATGTGAGGCTAATTGGACAATCCATTTTGAGTTATTAGTCTTTGAAAAGGGGGTAGTTTCTTACTTTTTAAAAATTGCTCTAACTTTTTTCTCTATTCATAACTCAAAAATAACTGTAAAAACTTCAGACTTGTTTTATACATTAATCTTCAATAAGAACTAGTGCATAGGGCTGTTCTTATCAAAGAGGAGTGCAAAAGTTTTTGGTTATTAGAAGAGATTTCTGCATGTGATACAACTTTAGTTAGAGGGCTTGCAACTATTGTGCCTTATTCCACCTAATCCAACCTTCTTTTTTTAAAAAATATTATATCTCTATAGTAACTTTCCAGATTTTGCATTGCAAACAGAGCATTGAAAATGTAAATTAAACACCAAAAACATGAGGTGAGATTTTGAAAGGCACTTAAATTAGGTGCCTAATTGCCATTTGTGCCTTTGAAATCTCCTCCCTCCTCCCCCGTTTGTCCCTCTCCCTTATCTTCCTCCCACCTAAGTGAAATGGAGTCTTGCTACTGTAACTAGTTGGTAATGTGGTGTGTGTACCACAAGTGGTAGGCAAACACTGTAAGCACTGGACTGTACAGGTTCTAGTCCTTAGTCAGGTGTCAAATGAGAGTGGGAGCACTCCCAAGCTGTGCCCACCACTTATGCTCCACCTATGTGAATCACAAAATTGAGTCATTGCTCACAGCAAATTGGATAGATGTTCAAAATATGATTGTGATAGCTCTCTGACCTCTGCTTGGCTCCTTCTTGACTGGGGAAAACTAAAAGTGCTGGTATCTCCCATAGGTCATCCACTTGTGGAAAGGTGCTGATGTCCCCCTCAGTGAATTGTGCAGATCTATGATCCTCCTTCTTTCTTGCAGGTGGAATGAAATAGCTAGCAATGTTGATATTTAAATTATCCTTGGGTATCTGAGTTAACCCCTCACAGAGATGAATGGGCAGTTCACACCTCCTGTAGACACTCTACACCAGTTACACCTTGAGTCACAATTTTACACTTGGTTCACTAACGGAACAATCTGAGATTTTCTTCACTAACAGTTTGAAATTTTCATTTTTCTGCAGAACAAAATAGAGACTGGAGATAAGTGCTGTATTGCTGAATACTCACTGAATTTGAGCCTCCTCCCTGGTAGATTCCCATTAAACAATCATGTGCAATGCTCACGTGTGTCTAGTAAGTAAAATAAGATTCTTTTCTACAGCTGTCTGAAATAATCCCACATAAATTGAGGGGGAGGGTGGCTTCCCCTTTAAATTATAAAAAAAAAATAATCAGGATTTAAGCAAACATGATTATTTGGGGTCAGACTCTTATTTTGTTCTAAAACTTGGAGCTGGCAATACTGTAATGTGTCAGCCTATGGTTGGATGGCCTGGCATGATTTGCTTTTCTAAGTATACCATGCATTCCCTGGCTGAAAACCCAATATCCTCATGGTAATCTCCTATTATACAGTACTCGTTAGCCTTTATATGCCATATAAAGTATTCTGCCTCTTTTTTAACAGTTGGCCACAAATCAATATTTGCGCTAACACCAAGGAGATTCAGATAAACTCTAAATTAGCAACAAAGCACCATAGATAGTGATGTGGGACTAGGAGTCTGGAGAAATGTGTTCTATTCTGGCTCTGCTACAGTTTTGCTGTGCAACCATGTGCAATTCTCTCTCTGTGCTTTAATTTGCCAATCTGCAGGAAATAGTATTTATCTACTTCTTTAAATTGCCTTGAGATTAACAGAGGAGTAAAGGTACTACATACATTGGATTATTTATGATCGCTATTGTTATTTCCTGGTAAACAGTAGTTTATTCCAATCATCATTTTTTTAATCATGTTTTATTTTGAGGAGGGGAAAAATTACAAAAACAGAAATCTCCTGAAATCTTAAATAGTGCAGGAAACCCTCTCAGAAAAGAGGAAATATGCAAAATAAATTAAGAATGAAGCAGCTAAAGAAAGTAATATGAGCTCCTATTCATTATCTGGTTCACTACACTTTTTAGTGCTTATTAAATTGTTAAGTGATTTAATTTGTGTTTCAAAAAATTAAGAGTACAGATTAAGAGGATAAAATGCTGAGCCTTCCATTTCAGAACTGGCTACAGAGCGACCGTTAAGCCTTGAAAATTAATTTGTCAGTCTCTCATGGGGTGTAATCAACATCAGATACCACAACACACACAATTTGGCTTACTTCTGCTTAATTGGCAGGATCTTCTCTAGGGAAACTCAGGAGTGAGCAATGGAGAGAATAAATCAGCATTAGCGATGATCCCTTCAGGTCAAGGCTAATTTTTCCAACAGAGAAGTGGTACAGTATATGGATGTTAATGCATCAACTAGTCATATTGCACCTATATTTTGTGGAGGGTAATTTTCTCTCTGATAAAAAGCTACAAGCCATGCTTTCAGCAGGCTTTCTGAACAGTGCCCACACACCCATTTTACTGGCCCTGGGCAAAATATTTAACAACATTGATTTTTGAGTTTGGATTTGTTTTTAAATGTAAATGCCTATTTGTGTGGTATAAGTAAATATAATTATATTTTATGGTATGTATAAAAATGTACATAAAGAGCTTCCCTTTTATTAAAAATTTCCCAGTCACACCTATGTTGCCAAATTGTTGTTGCCAAACAATTAAAGCAAAAATGTTGGTTGTTAGTCTGGTTGCAGAGGAAACATATTCGGAATAAGTTTTTGCATTCATTTTGCCCAGAGCAGTTTGCTTTCAGTCTGTGTACTCATACAACTCCCATTACTATAGAAGCTGGGTGCCTCACAACATGTAATGAATTTATCCTCAAACCAGTGAGCTAAGGAGGTAGCATTAGTTCCATTCTGGGAAACAATGGCAGAGGTGGTCAAGGGGGTAAATCAAAGGTGCTGACTTTCTAATGTGCTGGGGGGTGCTCAACCTCTGCTCTTCCCCAGCTCCCCTCCATTCCACCCCTTCCCCCAAGGCCTCACCCACAACCTGCCTCTTCCCGCCCGCACTGTGCCCCTCCCCAGAGTGCACCCCACCCGTGCTCCTCCCCTTTCCCTCCCAGTGCCTCCTGCACACCACTGAACAGCTGATCACTGGCAGGTGGGAGGCACTAGGGGGGAGAGAGAGAAGCTGATCTGCAGGGCTGCCGGTGGGTGGTGAGTACCCACCATTTTTTTCCATGGTATTAAATGAGGATATCGATATAATAGGCATCATGGAAACTATGTGCAGTGATGACAGTCAATAGGACAAGGTAATATCTGGGTACAAAATACATAGGAATGACAGAGTAGATGGAAGTGGCACTAGATGTGACAAAGTCTAATCAAATTTAGTAAAAATCTCAAATGAATCCACAGAATCTCTATGGATAGAATTTCCATGCTTGAATAATAAGGGTATAGTAGTAGGAAAATACCACCGACCATGTGACCAAGATGGTGGTGATGACTGTGAAATGCTCATGGAGCTCAGAGAAGGTGCAAACCCCAGAAAAATGCAATAATTATGGAGGATTTCAACTATCCCCGTATTGATGGGGTACATGTCACCTTACGATGGGACATAGACATAAAGTTTCTAGATACCATTAATGATTCCTTTTGTAGCAGTTTGTCCTGGAACCCACAAAGAGAGAGACAATTTTTTATTTAGTCCTAAGTGGAGGACAGGATTGGGTCCAAGAAGTAAATATAGCTGAACTGCTTGGTAATAACAACCATGTCATCAATAAATTTAACATCCTTGTAGTGGGAAAATACCAAAGAAGCCTCCACCACAGTAACATTTAACTTCAGAAAGGAGAACTACACAAAAATGAGGAAACTAGTTCAACAGAAATTAAAAGGTACGTTCACAAGAGTGAAATGCCTGCAAGCACCATGGAAACTTTTTGAAAGCTATAATAGAGGCTCAAATTAAAATATATACCTTAAAATAAAAAATAGTAAGAGGATCAAGCAAACGCCACCAGGGTTAAACAACAGGGTAAAAGAGGCGGTTACAGGCAAATAGGCATCCTTTAAAAATTGGAAGTCAAATCATACTAAGGAAAATAGAAAGGAGCATAAACTCTGGCAAACAATCAATGAGGACCAGATAATCGAGATGCTAAAGGAGCACTCAAGGAAGACAAGGCCATTGTGGAGAAATCAAGTGAATTCTTGGCATTGGTCATCACTGCTGAAGCTGTGAGGGAGATTCCCATACCTGAGCCATTCTCTTTAGGTGACAAATCTGGGGAATTGTCCACACTGAGCTATCAGTAGAGGAGGTTTTGGAACAAATTGATAAATTAAACAGTAATAAGGCACAATGACCAGATGGTATTCACCCAGGAGTTCTGAAGGAACTCACATATGAAATTGCAGAACTACTAACTGAGGTACATATCATATCACTTAAATCAGCTTCTGTACCAGATAACTGGAGGAGAGCTAATGTGACACCAATTTTTTAAAAAGGTTCCAGAGGCAATTCTGGAAATTACTGGCAAACTGGTTAAAAGAACAGAATTATCAGACACATAGATGAACACCATTTGTTGGAAAAGAGTCAAAGCAGCTTTTGAAAAGGGAAATTGTGCCTCAGCAATTTGTTAGAATTCTTTGAGGGGGTCAACAAACATGTGGACAAGAGTGATCTAGTGGATATAGTGTACCTGGACTGTCAGAAAGCCTTTGACAAGGTCTCTCACCAAAGACTCTTAAGCAAAGTAAGCAGTCATGGGATAAGAGGAAAAATCAGGGGTCATGCAATGAAATTAATACACAGCAGGTTTAAAACAAACAAAAGGAAGTACTTCTTCACACAACGCACAGTAAACCTGTGGAACTTATTGCCAAGGGATGTTGTGAAGGCCAAAAGTATAACTGGGTTCAAAAAAGAACTAGATAAGTTCATGGAGGATAGGTCCATCCAGGGCTATTAGCCAACATGGTCAGGGATGCAATCTCACATTTGGTTATCCCTAAGCCTCTGATTGCCGGATGCTGGGAATGTAAGGCAGGGATGGATCAATTGATAACTGCACTTGTTCATTCTCTTTGAAGCACGTGGCATTGGCTACTGTTGGAAGACAGGATACTGGGCTAGCTGGACCATTGGCCTGACCCAGTATGACCAATCATATGTTCTTAAGTTCCCCCATCACTTGATTTATATGAAGTATGACCACATGGAGGTTCGTTTTCAGAATGCTTTTGCATGTAGTTTGCCTACACTGAGGCCACTTTCCCATGTGCTTTTAAATGTGCAGTAGTTTGGCAATGATAATGCTGGGCTTTCCATACTTTCTCTGGTATACACAGTGTATGGGTCATAAGAATCGGTAATGTTTTGGCATGCTGGTGGGAAACAAGCTGTCTAATCTGCTGCTACACTTTAAATAGCCAACCATAACCATAAATCTCCAATTTTAAACTTACTTTCCTCCTTTCAGCTGCCCAAAATTTGAGTTTAAAGTTACATCTTTTCTTGACTGACAGGAGCAGGGTCTTGTGCGGATTTCCTGTTACATTTGTGGAGATTAAGAGAGACAGTATGCATTCCAAACTATGTACTGCACCCATCACTGTAGGATTTGAGTACTAGCCACTACTGTGCCTTACCAAATGGCTTACCCGATATGTGTGTATATATTATAACTGCGTGTGTGACGACTTTGTGTATTTTCTCCATTCTTTCTTGCCTTCTTTCCACAAGCCAAATCTACCAAAGATAGCTGCCAGGATAAATGCATGTGAAAATGTGGAGTCTCATACTCAATATAAACTTCAGAAGATGATCTGTGAGAAATGTTGTGTTACAAAATTTTGTGGAAAACAGAACCTGGTGTGAATTGATTAAAATCTTGGTGCAAAAGTTCATGCAAAAAATGTCACCATTTTCAAAAATCTCTACCATTTACACAGGTGAAATTCCAAACGGCACATCATAGAATGTTAGGGGTGGAAGGGACCTCAGGAGATCATCTAGTCCAACCCCCTGCTCAAAGCAGAACTAATCCCCTGACATATTTTTACCCCAGTTCCCAAAATGGCCCCCTCAAGGATTGAACTCACAACCCTGAGTTCAGCAGGCCAATGCTCAAACCACTGAGCTATCCCTCCCCCCACATCAAAAAGAAATCTTTCAGAAAACAAATCAGGTAATGACAGGGTTAATTGCTCATTTTATTTTATTTTGACATGCAAATACAGCTTCTCTTATGCACAAATAGATGCTCTCACAAATAGTGCAAGTAAAGTTAAAGGACTGGAAATAAAATTGGACCTATATTGTGTAACTTTCATTTAGCATTAGGACTGGTAGTGGGTTACAAAATAGAAGCAGTAAATTAAAAACATTGTAAATGCTGATAGCAAGAGCTGCCTTTGGCAAGTAGTGTCCATATGTTTATTAGCATGGGACAGGAAGATAGCCTTCCTGAAAGAAATATTGAGCAGAGATGGTTTATAAATTTTCTGCAGACCAGACTTACTCAAATCCAGAGTAGCATCATTTCATATTCTGCTGAGATTATTAGGATGTGGCAACGCACACTAGGTAATGTGAGCAACAAAGTACAGGGGAAAAGCTAATCATAAATGGGAAACATACTTCAGGGCTGGTGAAGAGGGGCAGATGATGTGACCAAATACCTATTTGGGTAGCTAATCAGAAATGAAAGCAGATGAACAGAATTGGACTAGACTAGGGGTCTCAAACTCCCAGCCCACAGACCATCTGCAGCCCGCAAGCCTCCCCAATGTGGCCTGCGGAACTCCTGCAGTTTTGGGGCCAGGTCTCTCCCTTGGCCCCACCTGCAACCTCCAGGTGCTCCCTCCTCAGGGTCCCCGGCAGCAGCATCTGCCTGCTCGCTCCAGTGGCTGCCAGCCCCTCCCTGCGGCCCAGGGGCAGGCCAGGGCTGTGCCTCCGCATGCTGCCCCTGCCCTGAGCGCCCCTGAGGCCAATGGAATGCTGCAGGGCAGTTCCTGGGGTAAGAAGCATGCAGAGGCCCCCCGGCCGGCCCTGCCTTGGAGTCCCAGGTAAGCACCGCGTCCCCGACCTCCTCCCAGAGCCTGCACCCCCTTCCCACATACCCCCTCCCACCCCCAAAGTCCCTCCCAGAGCCTGCACCCTCTCCCCACGCACCCCCAGCCCCCAAACTCCCTCACAGAGCCTGCACTCCCTTCCCACACCCCCTCCTGCCCCCAAACTCCATCCCAGAGCCTTAGGCAGGTGGCAGGGTGGGCGGAGATTTTTGGGGGGCAGATTCTGGGCAGCATGAGTGACATTGGCCGGCTGGAAGGATTTGAGGACTGGCATTGGCCCTAAGGTAAATTGAGTTTGAGACCCCTGGACTAGACAGTAAACAATATACATTATACCCAAACCGGGAGATACAATGGTTCACCGCTTACCCAGATTAGATTCAGGTAGTTTGGCATTTTCTCAGATATAGATATAATGTTTAGCAGATCACATATTTTCTGCTTTCCCAATACTGCAGTTCACCACTCGACACGATCATCTTATTAGTAAGAAGGCAATTCCAAAATTGAACCATACCTAATGAGAGCAGCAAAGACAGAAGAGCAGGGCCTTTGACTCAGTTAAAAAGACTTATATTTCTGACAGTCTAAGATATTGTAAATACACAATTCACCCTGATATTCTTCTATCTCAAGACCCTTCAGTCATTCTAACCAAATCCTTAAAATATTGTGTACCTCTTTTATGGTTTAGATGGTGCTTAACCCTATATACTTCTACAGTAATTCACCAATCCGGCTCATACACACTTGCTAAAAACTGTCATTACGCTAGGTCCAATTTTCCAACTTTTCATGATCATGTAGGCAATAAAATGCCTTCTTGGGCCCTAAAATGTAAAGGAAACACCCAAATGCCCAGCAGGTGGCCACATTTGACAATTGGGCTCTGTAACTCTAAATCCTTCAAGAGTGTGTGTGTGTGTGTGTGTGTGTGTGTGTGTGTGTGTGTACGTACACACTTTACACACAGGTCCTATTCAGGAAGGCATCTCTATTCAGGAAAGGTGATGAAGTAAGTGCAAGTTTAAGCATGTGCTTAAGTCCCATTGAAGTCAGTGGGACATGGGCATTTATTTAAGAGCTTTTCTAAATTGGGGCCACAGTAAAGGAGTATTTCACTTATTCATTTATTTTAAATACAGTCCTGTGAGTACTCAACTCTCTTGGTACCAAATTCAGGTCTAGATTCACACATGCAATTGCAACTGGATGAAATGGCTCTCCAGTTAATGTGAGTTAAATGCAAGCATCCACAGATAGAATTTGGTCCTTCAGGTACATGAGAAGAGAACATTTTTCTAGACTAGCATAGTTCATTAATAGCTTCAGCTAATAATTGACTTTTAATGGAAGTTGTCAATGATTTTAAAAGCAATGTTATAATTTGAATAGATTCTAATCAGGAATATTCTTTACCATCTATTTGTCCAGTTGGTGGCTGACATATTTATTTTGCATGTTAGTAAAAAAAGAAACAAGCACAAACCAAAAACCTGGATTCAAACACTCTGGGAATTTTCTGGTTGGGGATGAATTGAATCTGAACTCAGATCTAGATGCAAACTCTATGACTGGTTCCTGTTTGTATAATGGACTGAACCCAAATTCAGGATCCGAACACCCCGAAGCTAATCCAAAAGCTAGCAGTTTGGGCCCAATTGCTAGTGGAAAACTAATTTCAGCCACAAACGGAACCATTTATTCTATATGATCTTTCTGCTCCTACTTTCCCTCATGAGCTCACACTCTTTTCTTGTATATTTGAGGGGGTGATTTGTAATATCTCCTCGCACTCAGAACACTGACTCAGTCACATGTCAAAACTGCTGGCACACAAGAAGAATGCCTAGCTATTACACTGTGGTGTTCTTCTCTGCCTAATCCTTAACAGGTCACGTGTGCCTCTCCTGCTGTGCTCCTGTTGTTACGCGGGTTCTTTCAACCTAAAGCTCTTGGTAACTTTACTCTGTGCAAGGAGGTGTCAGGAAATAAATCAGGGGAGACACGGCCATCCGACCAATAGATGGCTGGCACAAACAAGACAACATAAGAGTGCTTTCACTTAAAGCTAAACTTTACTTAGTCTCAAGCACTTACACACGTCCGCAACAAATTAGTAAAATACCCCCAACCCTAGATAATTACCAAAGCTGAGTGTGGCTTTCGAGTGATACAGCGGCAGCCCGTCTGCTGCTGGGGAACAGAAGATGCATCCAGAGGGAGAGGCCAGTCCCGAAACGAGTCCCACTTGTCTCAAGCTTTTTCTCCTTATTTATACATTAGTAATTAAAGAAACCTTGTTAAGTAAGCAGTTTCAAGCAAGAGGTTCCTTCTGATTATTGATTAACCAGGTGTGGGTTTTTCCAAAACTTGCAGCCTTGAGACCTCAATAGACATTCCTGGGGCATATCCTACTCTTTGAAAACACATGTATCAGCAATTTTTAAGCCAGTTCTTATCAGGAATGACACGGGGTCAAGCTGCCCTTTCCGTGGCACCCTAAACCTCCGTCCCCTCCTACGTTCGTCAAGCTGAGACTTGCTTTTAACAGCTTGTTGACTAGGCTGTCTTTAACAATAAGCTATAGTGGTTTCAGGCACTTTACGGGTTTGCCAAAGTCTCCCCGTACACTGTGACACCACCCAGGGTATCATCTGGGCCGATGAACAGTTGTGTCCTCTGTTATCCAACGTAGGGTGCCTTTTACACTGCTTGCAGTGAGAACAACCACTCCTGGTCAGCTCACATACAACCTACAGCATGTAAATTACTCCCAGTTATATTGCATGAATGCTATAACTAGCCACCCTTGAATTAGACTGAAGAGCAACACCAGCAAATCCCCAGTCCCTGACTTTCCCCCAGAAATGTGTGTCTTGTAGTGCCCAGCCCTCTCCTGGACAATACAAGCTCATATAAAGTCCATCATTTTACTAATAGAAATGATATGTACAAATCCTGTTTTCTCAAATGGTGTTTCCCAAGCACTTCTATCCAAACACACTGGTTTAGATAAAACTACAGAAGGATAGATTTTAAGTGACTATAAGTAATGAGGCATAAGAGTCACAATTGCTTATAAGAAAATAAAAGTAAAACACAACTAATGCCTAAGTTAAGCTAAGTGAATTCAAAGCAAAGGTGTCTCTCATCATGTTTCAGCAGTCTTACTGGCTGAATTCTTTCAGTCAGGATCCCTCCCTCAGTCCAGTGCTGCTTCCTTTGTTCTTCAAGTATTGTCAGAGAAAGGGAGAGAGAATTTGGGACATCTGATCTCTATTCCTCAAGAAGAGTGAGAGAAAGAACTATGAGAATCATCTCCAACTGAGGTTCAGGATACTGAATGTCTGTGTGGATGGGAACCCTAAAATGTTTCTTAGTAATATAATACAGTAGAATTTTATAACATTACGTAAAATGTTGCCATACACATTTTACCAGGACTTTGCACAACATTTATCAGAATCCTGTAAAAGGACTGAACATAAGGGTACAAACTGTCACAGCTTTCATTTGTGACTCCAGCACTGCAGCCAGCAGCAAATCAGGTGGGGGCTCCCCCACCCTCCCACACACATACCACCTCTCTTTCCTATCCCCAGTTCCCTTAGCTGGTTCACAATACAACCTCACATGAAAGGTCAATATTGCCAGAGAAGGGCTGTCACTTGCCCCTGCCCCCCATTTTCTTCCTAAATCATAATTCCTTTCAGGTTGTTTAACAGCAGCGAGCTGCAACCAGCGATGAGACACGCTGCTTTCTGTTTCACTGACTGGGGCAAGGCAAACCTCATCTCTATCCTACCAATCCATTGTTGATCCACCCCTAACTGGGAGGCTAACTCCTTACCCTGCAGGGCTATGGACTCACTGATCCACCAGTGAATCCATAGCCCTGCAGAGTAAGGAGTTAGCCTCCCAGTTAGGGGTGGATCAACAATGGATTGGTAGGATAGAGATGAGGTTTGCCTTGCCCCAGTCAGTGAAACAGAAAGCAGCGTGTCTCATCGCTGGTTGCAGCTCGCTGCTGTTAAACAACCTGAAAGGAATTATGATTTAGGAAGAAAATGGGGGGCAGGGGCAAGTGACAGCCCTTCTCTGGCAATATTGACCTTTCATGTGAGGTTGTATTGTGAACCAGCTAAGGGAACTGGGGATAGGAAAGAGAGGTGGTATGTGTGTGGGAGGGTGGGGGAGCCCCCACCTGATTTGCTGCTGGCTGCAGTGCTGGAGTCACAAATGAAAGCTGTGACAGTTTGTACCCTTATGTTCAGTCCTTTTACAGGATTCTGATAAATGTTGTGCAAAGTCCTGGTAAAATGTGTATGGCAACATTTTACGTAATGTTATAAAATTCTACTGTATTATATTACTAAGAAACATTTTAGGGTTCCCATCCTCACTGATCCACCAGGCTTTTTCCATCTCCTAGGAGAGATGGGTCTAGGGTGACCAGATGTCCTGATTTTATAGGGACAGTCCCAATATTCAGGGCTTTTTATCACAGGTGTCTATTATGCCCCACCCTGTCCTGATTTTTCACATTTGCTATTTGGTCACCTTAGATGGGTCTGAACCAGAACATTGGATCTGAACACGTCAAAATTTGGGAAAGTTCAAATCACTAGTCAAACCTCATGGCTTGAGCCTCTGTCTGTAACAGACTGCACTGCAAACTCAGATTCGCTCCCATACTTCTATTTAATTAGCAGGACTTCATGAGACTGGTTAAACAGCTTCCCAGACCTTGCAACACTGAGGGAAGCTCAAATATTTGCCAGTGGGCAAGCCAACTGCAGCTGGTTAAACTGATGACAGAATTACTCTATAGGATTTTTCTAGTATATGGGGATTTTCTTTTTTGTTAATAGTGTTATGCACGGGGTAACTCTGGCCAACAGCTACTTTATCAGAAAGCTTAAAAGAAGGAATTAAGGGAGGATGGAGATAAAACATAGGGGTCAGATCCTGTGTGTGTGTAAACTGTTGTAACTCAGTTGAAGTCAATGGAGTGAAGACATTTTACACCAACTGAGAATCAGGCCCAGGGAGAAGAGACAAAACAATGGTAGAGCCTCTAAAGCAAAAGAAAAATAAATCCCACCACCTTGCATAACTGAACATGTCACAGACTGACTTGCTGTGTTATGGATACCCAACGTCTCATTTTCTTTCACTCTTCTCTTTAAGTGCAGCCTTGGCTTCCAAGCTAGGAGAAATCTCGTGGGAGAAAGGGAGCTTGCCTTTTTTCTCAGTTTCTCCCCACAAGCTCATCCAGCTCCACTCTTAACAGATGGTAGTTTACCACAACATTTTTTTTGCCTTTGATGCTAAGCATGATTTACAGGCCTGAGTTATTATTTATCATTAGTCATTTTCTGTCACCAGTGCATTGAAGGTTAATAGAAATGCCAGCATGCTCACTGATTTACTTAGTAAAATATTTGTTCCAAGGTTTAGGTCAGATGATTGGTGTCTGAGAGAGCTTCAGGTTTATGCATTATGAAAAGCAAGCTGACTTGACCTTGAGCCACCAATAATAGCACTATATATTACTTCAGTGGAGTGACCTTCAGAGACCTAAGACACACTAGATGTATTCAACATGTTTTTTAATTCTATACTGCTGACATTGTACACATACCAGCTGAAGTTTTGCAATGTAAACCGACACTCACTATTCATCTGATGAATTTGTGCAGGGTGATATGTTAAATTGAGAGCCTCATCTCAGAGGTAACAAACTATCTTTGGATCCCAGAACCCTAGCATATACCTTAGGACACAATGGTCACACTGCTTCCTGCGAGCCAACCTATGTAGCAGACAGAGGTCCTGGTTCTGATTCTTATTCTTACCCATACTGGCATAAATTAGGAGTAGCTCCAATGAAGTTCAATAAATTAAATGAGAGGAGAAGACCTATAGTATGAGTTTTGGAATAAGTTGCTCACAGACCTTTTTAGCTGGACCTTACAGGGCCAGAATATTCAAATCAGTGGGATTACACATGGAATAAAAGTATTGCTCAACATGGAGTAAAGAGTGGCATGATTTAGCCCTTAATGCTTCCCTCTACTTTCTGTCTAAAGGCACACTGAGTCTGATGTGAGATTTTCAAACAAAAAATAAGTCAAGGAGAAATTTGTATCCTTACATTTGCACATTGATCTTTAAGTTCTGTCGGTTCCTTTTTACTTATTTGTTCAACCAAACAATAGCTATTGCAAAAAAGATAATAAGTACTGGTTACTATTAAGCAATCACCTAAACACTTAGCTTATGTTTACACTGCAAAAAAGGAGTGTTCTTAACTCGGGTTAACTAACTTATGTAGGTTAATTTGGGTTAAAATAGCTATGAAGACTCCACAATTCCAGTTTTAACTCCGGTCAGCAGCTCAAGTTCAGGTCTATAGAGCCTCCTGGGGCTGAGCTGCTAACCCAAGTTAAACACTATTTTAATTCAAGTTAGGCAATGCCAGTTAGCTAACCTGAGTTAAAAACACCTCTAGTTTTACAGTGTAGACCTACTCTAAGACTAAATTGTTATTAAACTTAAAGGATCAGATTCTGCTTTCGGCTATGCTGGTGTAAATCTGGAGATATTGCATAGACTTCAGTGGAATTATTCCAGTTATACCAGTGTAAGTGAGATCAGAATCTGGCATAAAAATGAGCAATCATTTTCTCCATCCCCTTTAATTTTTCACTGATATTAGTTGAGACAGACATACTATTGCATTACTTGTTCCTCTAAAAGGGTTAAAAGTGAAACCTTTGGCATCTATATCCTCTTAGGGTAAAAACACACTCTTAGTTTCTTCCACCCCACCCCCGCCTCCCAATACACAACACAGGAGATAGATGAGATTTATATAGGCAGATTTGGCAGCCTTTTCATATTTACTTATGCTGAGAGATAAATCAAATCTGGAGAACACTCTCCAAGAATAAGTTATTTGTTATCTAACTATGTGTTTGTGGATCAGACAGAGAGAAGATATTTCTATTATAACTGTGTTGTTTGGACATGATTTACAGTAGTAGATGTTATTTTTCATTTTCAATTACTCAGTCAGTTCTATGTATTTTGACACAGTTGGGGTGGGGAGGTTGTGGCCAACTATTTAACTAAAGGAGCAGAACATGACACTGTAGGTACAGCTCCATCTGAGAGAGGAGAGGCTGAGAAAGCACATCCTGCTAACTGTGCACCAGGAACAATAAACCTGCTTTGGAGTCTGCCAAGGAGAAGTGGTATCTCCAGATGTCTAGGCGACACCCTGGGAGAAATCCCAATTTACCACTGAAGAGAAATATATAACTGGAATGTTATCTGGAAAAACTAAAAGTGAAATGATGCTTCATTCTGGAATTTCTGGGGCTGGATTCAATTTGCAAAGGCCTCTGGGAGAAAAGTGGTGAAATAATCTAACATGGGGAAACTATTAGATGGCCCTACAGACCAGTTGCAACATGCCAGCCAAAATATATGCCTCTTTCATTTCTCAAGAGAAACATGAGGAGAAAATGTCATTGCTTTCAAATGTTGCCCTAATTCTTTCAGTGACTATCTGAGACCCTAGGCATTCATTCTTGGAGCAGCTAACTCGTCTCACAGCTCACACTAGTGTGGCTATATTCATTGAGCTAGTGTGGGTATGTCTCCTTCAGCTGGGAATCGCACCCGCAGTGCCAAGTACAGACACACCTTTTGTCAACAGATCCAATTTTCTATTGAAGAGACAGAGTCCTACACATCACTCTTCTATTATGCTAGAACCTGCAGGTCCAGAATTTGGGGTTGTGGGGTCCTGGGCGACTGATGGATCCACTTCACCACCTGAGAGTCAGGTGAACCAGCACCCAACAATTACTGGAGGATGAGGCTCCACATGAAGTACCATCTGAAAAGGCCAGAATGAAAGAACCCTGTGGCCACCTAATTGGTGCACACCAACGATTTGAATCAGGAAATTGCCCCAGGGAGCTATCTGAGCAACAATGCAGACTCCGGTCTGCTATTGCTACAGACCTCATTTTTCTCCCCATCTTGCTCCTGACTCTGGACTTTGATCCCAGCCTGCACTGATCTTGGTACCTTGACTCAGCTTGGTAACAAGTCCTGACTCCTTGCCTTTAACTCTGGCCCAGTGGACACTACTGGCTCAGCTGCCTATACCCTGGCCATTATATGTAGTTCTTGGCACATCATTGATCTGTATGAATCCTCTTCATTTATGGCTTAATCCTGGAAGGTGCTGAGCACTCTGGACCCCAAATAGTGACAAGTGGTGGCTCAAAGTGAGAGTGCGCTAAGCAGCTCCTTGCAAGATCAAGCTATCAAACTCCCAGACTTTGACTGGAAGCACGGCTCACTCAAACTCAACTAACATTATTCTTCCTCCAGATGGAGTCAACAATACCACATCTAAGTGTTCAAAATTCATGAGTTTGACTCCCCAAAAATCATAAGCTTTTTTTTTTAAATAATAAATTTGTGGTCCTTTTTATTCACCATCAGGAGTGGATGCGTTATGGGGACATATTTCCAAGCTTTTGTCCACTACTATGAGGACTAGTAACTTTTTTTCTGAATGAAAATAGAGATTTTCTTACATAATCATATGACTCCAGGAGTAGTAGCTTTAAGTAAATCATTAAATATTGTGAGACTTATGGGAGCTGGCAACATTGGATATCTGTGACAATTACTTAATAGATCAATAAAAATTAAACTAAATTACAGTGCTGTGTGATACAAGTTCCTCTGTTTAGGTCTGATCCTACATAACTGAAACCAATAGGAATTTTGGTATTGGCTTCAATAAGAGCAGGATTCAGACCTTTATTTGTACTATGGCCAGCTACTTCAGCACACAATAACACCTAGATATTAACGCAGACCAGACCAGCCCTTTAAAACATGAGAAACCCTTTTCTTCATAGCTCTCAGTACAGATCAACCTGCATTCCTACCAAGATGCTCCTCTACTTTTTTTTGCTCTTCAAAAAAGGGCCAGTCCCTTTATCTAAAGGCAGAACATTACACCTGATCACTCCATGATACACACACATTTACTAGTATCTACTTATCTTGTGCTATTTTGCAATTTTCTTTAGGCTGCTTAGAGAGTATCAGAGCGATTTCGATAACCAATGTAGAAGGTGCACAGTTTGCAGGAAAGCAAGCAAACGGAAAAGTACCAAGAACAAAGAGGAATTTTAAGCACTCTTTTTAAGCACTATTGACTTAATCCATAACACGTGACAGCCACTATGAAACTAAATGCATGTCAGTCTGACTGCAGGAGACACACTGCAGTGGGGGGAAAAACCAATATTCTCAATAACAAACATGCCAGGGAAAATGTCATGATGGGATTGGGTCTTATACTATCATGTTGCTTGTTCATATTATTGTTATTTACTATTCATCTTAAAGTAGCGCTCAAAGGATCCCCATCAAAAACAGCACTATACCAACTCATGAAAAGACAGTCCCTTTCCTAAAGATCTTACATTCTAAGGGCCAAATTATCTAGTACTCAGCACCCAAAATTGAGAGCAGATTTTCAGAGGACCTTAGCTCCCCTCTAGACATCTAGAAATAAGAGTCAGACTTTCAAAGGAGTTCAACATGCTGAGCTTCTTTGAAAATCTGGCCACTTATTTAGGAGCCTAAAAAGGAGCTGAGCTCTTTTGGAAACTGGGCCCCAGCTGTGTGTGCTGAGCCCTTCTGAAAATTCTGGCCTAAGTAAACACAGGCAAGAATTGATGCAACAAACCAGGGGCCTGATCTAGTTTCCACAAAAGTCAGAGAGCATCATTGACTTTAATGGGAGCTGGATTGGGTTTAAAGGAAAAATGGGAACTGGAAGATGAAGGTACAGTTAAACAGTCACATGGTTATTTCAGGTTTCATCTTGCAGTTCAACAATATAAAAGAGAGTTATAAAATATTTCTGTTATATTTACCTCTATCTTCTCTTTATTCCATCTCCTCATGGCATTGGCAGTGAATTTCTGCCTGTAAATGGGTATACAGCCTCTGAGTGCATCCGTCTTTGGCATAACATATCACTGCAGTCCCCTGCCTCAGTTTCCCTTCAAGAAATAATACAGTCACAGTCAAGGTCTTTGAAACCATATACCCCTCCTGTCCTATGGTCTAATTCAGGCCCCTTTCTGCTCATGCCTCAGGTTCAGAGTATTCCTTCTTAGGACTGTGGCTTCAAGTTCCTGCCTCCCTGACCTCTACATTCAGCCCTTCAAGTTTAGGGTCACAGTCCTCCTCTTTGGGACTGTGTTTCCAGTCCTGGTCTCCCTGGCCTGTCAACTCTTCCCTCAGGTTCAGAGGTTTCACAGCCCTCCCACCTGAGGCAGTGTCCCAGCTCAGTTCTCCCTCTCAGCAGCACCTTCTACAGCTCCCTTCCTTGACTGGACTTGGAGCCCCCTTTTTAGTCACAAACCCAGCCAACAAATTATTCTCTTGATCCTCCCCAAGAGGGTCTCATAATCCCAAACACCTGTCTACACTGGCTGGGAGAGAGGGGAGCCTTGACTCACCACCTCTACAGGGCTGCTGTCCTGATCTTTTAAAGAAATATGGTCTGGATTCTCCTATACCTCCCCCCTCATGGACACTAACCATTCTCTAGGACAAACTTCCTCTCTCCAAGTGACTGCTTCAATTATTTATTTTGGTTTCATCCACTTTCCCTGGACACATGAAATGGGGTCACTGGCCTCTCAAACGACCCCCCTCTAGCCTCAAAATGCCAGTACCTTGTTATGCTTCCCATTTCCCATGTGCCTTGTTCCATTTCTATATATAGTTTTGTAAGTTCACTCAACACACCACAGCTACATATCCTTCTGTTTCTTAGGTGCTTTCCAGGGAATGCATTCCAGGGAATTTCTCAATACTATCAAATTACTGCAAGGTCTTATACCAGTCCATCTCATTGGACAGTAATTTGAGTAATTTAAATGCTGGAATTCACCCTCAATAGTGCAGATACACAAAAACCTGAATTTTCAGTGTGACAAGTTGGATCACAGAACCCCCTTGGGGGTGCCAATTGATGTACCAAGACTACCTCTGCCCCTGCTTTCCCTGCCAGCTTGGTGCTCCAACACCCTGTCTAGTTGAGACAGACACACCAGTCTGCTCCAACATAGACTCAGGGTCTGAGCCACGTGCCCCCAAGCTGCAGATTTAACTGAAAGCAACTTAAGAAGTGTTCCTGTCTTTAACACTCAGATGTCCAACTGCCAATTGGGTCCAAACCCCAAATAAATCCGTTTTACCTTGTATAGAGCTTATACAGGGTAAATTCAAATTGTTCGCCCTCTACAACACTGATCACTGATAGAGAGGTATGCACAGCTGTTCCCCCCCCCAGGTATTAATACATACTCTGGGTTAATTAATAAGTAAAAAGTGATTTTATTAAATACAGAAAGTAGGATTTAAGTGGTTCCAAGTAGTAGCAGACAGAACAAAGTGAATTACCAAGTAAAGTAAAATAAAATAAAACATGCAAGTCTGAGTCTAATACAGTAAGAAAACTGAAAACAGAAAAAAACCTCACCCTTAGAGGAATTCCAATAAGCTTCCTTTTACAACTAGTCTCCTTCTAGTCTGGGTCCAGCAATCACTCACACCCGCTGTAGTTACTGTCCTTTGTTCCACTTTCTTTCAGGTATCCCTGGGGGTCGAGAGAGTGTATCTCTTTAGCCAGCTGAAGACAAAATGGAGAGGTCTCCCACGGGCTTAAATAGACTCTCTCTTGTGGGTAGAGACCCCCTCCTCTCTCCTATGTAAAGTCCAGCTCCAGGATGGAGTTTTGGAGTCACCTGGGCAAGTCACATGTCCATGCATGACTCATAGGCAGCAGCCATTGCTCACATGCTACTTTGAAGTCCTCATGTATACTTCTTATGCGGATTGGAGCCTTTCAAGATCCATTGTCCCTTAAGTGCTTCTTGACTGGGCACTTAATTTGCACATTCCTTTCTCAAGAAGCTGACCAAATGCTTTACAAAGGCTACTTAAAAATCAAGCAAGTACACAGCCAATATTCATAACTTCAAATACAAAAAATGATGCATGCATACAAATAGGATTAATAGATCATAACCTTTACAGAGATATGTTACATGGCATATTCTAGTTATTGCCTATGACACATTCTAGTTATGTCATCTATACATTAATAAGCATATTTCCATAAAGCCTTATGGGAGGCACAGTTATATTCAGTGTGCAACTTCAGGCTCCACATGAAACTCATGAGCCACAGTACCACACTTTGAAACAAGCGCAACAAAATAATGAGATTACCACTTCCATTTCAACCAAAATGGGCTATGCATGATGGCCATTGCATAGCAAAAGTGACAACAGGTTGGTGGGTTCTGCATGCTGCCTGTTTGGATGATTATTTTCAAAAGAGTTGTGCAAATTGCACATTCAACTTCTTTTCCAATTGCCTCTCACAATTCCTAAATAAACCATTTTACTAGATGTTGGTGCCATTTAAATAAATAGTGTTTTGTAAAACAAAAAGAATCTTCTTCTGGCAGAAGCATGTTTTTCAAAAGAACAAGTAATAGTAAGACAGGACTTTGAGAATATTCACTGTATTTAAATGATTCACCTTTTCCTGACCAATTGCAGTTTTTGTTTTCAACACAGTAGATGCTATTAAAGAATTAATATTTACTCAAAGTTATCTGTCATAAACAGATAAGTAAGAGTTAATAGAACAAAAGTGCTTCATATCTCTTTTGCCTGGAAAGAGTTAACAAGATCTGTGAGCCTGGCTGTCACCTGACCAGAGGACCAATCAGGGGACAGGATACTTTCAAATCTTGGCGGAGGGAAGTTTGTGTGTGTGCTGTTAGTTTTTGGTTGTTGTTCGCTCTGGGGGCTCAGAGGGACCAGACGTGCAACCAGGTTTCTCTCCAATCTCCCTGATACAGGTTCTTATAGATTCAAAATAGTGAGTACTAGGTAGATAAAGCGAGTTAGGCTTATGCTTGTTTTCTTTATTTGCAAATGTGTGTTTGGCTTGAAGGAGTTCAAATGTGTATTTGGCTGAAAGGAGTTCAAATTGGTATTTTGCTAAAAAGATTTTAATTTGTACTTGTATACTTAGGCTGGGAGGGTATTCCTGGTGTCTATAGCTGAAAGACCCTGTACCTATTCCATTTTAAATTTACAAAGATAATTTTTATAGTTTTTTCTTTCTTTAATTAAAAGTTTTTCTTGTTTAAGAACCTGATTGTTTTGTTATTCTGGTGTGAGACCCCAGGGGACAGGGTCTGGATTCACCAGGGAATTGGTGGGGAGAAAGGAGGGAAGCGGGAGAGAGAGGCTAATTTCTCTCTGTGTTAGGATTACTCTCTCTCTCAGGGACAATCTGGGAGGGGAAGAGAGAAGGAGAGGGGAAGGTGCATTTTCCTCTCTGTTTTAAGATTCAAGGAGTTTAAATCACAGTGATCTTCCAGGGTAACCCAGGGAGGGGAAGCCTGGGAGAGGCAATGGTGAGGGAAAGGGTTTACTTCCCTTGTGTTAAGATCCAGAGGGTCTGGGTCTTGGGGTTCCCCGGGCAAGGTTTTGAGGGGACCAGAGTGTACTAAGCACTGGAATTCCTGGTTGGTGGCAGCGCCACAGGTTCTAAGCTGATAATTGAGCTTAGAGGAATTTATGCTGGTACCCCATCTGTTGGACGCTACTCTGGGAATTATACCATGACATTACCACACATCAATCTGGAGAGTACTGCAGTTAGAATACAAAATACGAGCTATAGAGGAAAACAGTAGCATCCAAGATGTGTGCTAACTAGGGGTAAATGAAGGATTTTTTATGCCAACCATTTGTTATTAAACCATTTGGCTTATCTATAATTCATAAAATGCACTTCCTGTGCACAGAACATCCACTGAACAGAGATCAATAGGAGTTTTGCAAACAAATTAATGGCAAGAAATGACACCATGCATCTAACACACTCTTTCACCCTTATTCTTGCTAAGCCCAGTCAACATTAGCAGGTATTTCCATTTGGACAATAAGATCCTGACACTGAAAGGGAGGTAAGAATAGGGGGCTGGACTAGATGAACTCTCTTGAGGTCCCTTCCAGCCATACATTCTGTGATTCTCTAAAAGAGTGAAGTAAATGTTAGAAATAATACTGTCAGTAAGCAGCAGAATTAGTTGGCCTAAGAAACCTCCGCCAAAGTCCTGCCTCTACCATCTATGATGATTCAAAGAACTGCAAAGGTGAGTTAATTGTGTCTCCATGACTGAATTTAAATTAGATAACCTACAGTTAAAACTGAGTCAACATTATTATTTAAACACAGTGCCTCATATTCAGGCCTTACAGAGCTATGTAGTAGGGACAGGATAGACTCATTATTGAGATATGGGATGGATGCATCAGTTCTCCCAAATCAGACTAATATGTCATACTTCCATAGCACCTTCCTTCTGAGGATCTCAAAGTACTTTAAAACATTAACACACACACACAGTCTTTGTGAGGGGAGTGTCCTATGCATTTCTTAGATGGGGAAACTGAGACAACAGAGGTCATGCAGGACTTCTGTAGCAAGGCTTGGAATGGAACCAATCTCAGAATTCCAAATCCCATGGTTTGGCCTCCACAGATTGTTCCATCAGAGAGAGCGAGCAATGAGCTGCAAAATCTGAAAGCCCTTTGTTCCTCGAAAGCTTGATTAAACTATTGTCTCTATTGTTGGGGCCTGAAACAATGTACAGAACAGCAGACACGTTTCTGGTTTTAAATATGGTAAATGTCAGTGTTTATGCATTTGTTAGCTGGCCTAATTATTTTATGTCCTCCAAAACTCTCTGCCAGAATTACCACTCATAGTTGTGACACCTACTGCTAAGAGGAGAGCTGATCAGCTGCAGGATTTCTTTACTCCTGAAATGGGCCAGCAAACTGCATGTGACACCAGCAGATGTTTCTGGTTTTAAAACCATGGGAACTTCATGAACTGTTTTCCCCAACCTCCCAGGAGTAAAATGCCACCACAGATGAAAAGTTGGAAACGTTTGTCAGACTCTGAACAAAGCTGTGAATTAATGCTACAGTAATTTGCTTCTTCCACAGTCCATTTTTTATGTTTTAAACAGCAGAAAAAGCTGAAGAGGCTACACAAAAAACCATTAGCAACAGCAGTAGTGTGTGCAGTTTTGCCATTAGTGGCATCATAGCCTTGGCATTATCTACATGTGTACTACAGTACATGGAGAATTAGCCATGGAGGCTGTCACTCTAGAGAATGGCTTATAACCCCGTCTTTTGTAAGGGTTATAAAATGCCCATTCACTCACATGGGTTGTGCTGAATTTTGTTTGCAGTGTAAAGGGAATAGTTTGGCTAGGAATCTGTGGTTGTAACAGTACAAGAAGGGCAGGGGGGAATCAATAAGTTCCATGTAAGCAAAGTCAGAGCAACCTTTAAAATAATAAGACAAATCAATTTATTTCACAAATGTCTTAATTTCCAAATGCCATTGTTTGGTGCTCTGTACTGTCATTGCCTATGACATTTGAGAAAACTTGACTCTTAATCATTTAGGTGCAGCAAGAGTTATCATGTAACAGCCATGCTAAAAGATTATATGTTCACCCCAGTGAAGATCTAGTGGAACAACCTTATTCTATGGAGTAAAGAGGATGAAGGGAGAGAGGCAAGGGAGACAAGTTTTAAATATGGACAGAAAATTCCTACTTTATTGCTATATACAATGAAAAGTAATTACAGAGAAAAATGAAAGCTGTTTCTTGCTGTTAGTGGGAAGAATAAGGGAATTCTGTTCCTTTTTAAAGCTTGGAGTCCATTTTGATATAATTGGTTCCAGAATTATTTATGACATTAATTGCTGCATTATCGACTGCCTGTCAGCTTTTCTGGCAGTTAGTCCATCTTTCTTACCACAGAAAGCCAGCTCAGCCCAAACTAGACTGACAAGCTAATTATACCCATCTCCCCTTCAATGACAAATGCTGCTCATCGGAAACCTTTCTAGAAATAAGCTTTCATTCTTTCCCCTTTTTCCTGAGCCAGACATAACCAATATCTCAAGGTACAGATCACAGCTAAAACTCTGCTCACAGGGCTATTAGCTCTGAACATCTCACTTGAGCCAAAAAATCTAAGCATCTTATGTTATCAAACTGTATGTCATTCCCTGCTGCTAGTTTTCAGTGGATGTGCACTGGGTCATGCCTGTCACTCAAAGCTGTGTCAGACAGAGTAAACCTGACTGAATTAGCTGGGCCCTTCTTAACACTATAGGCAGGACACTGACAGCAATTCTAGAACTGAGATAAGAGACTTTGTATTTTCTGCATGTAAACTTCCCAAATCAATATTTTATAGCTTTTATTTTCTCTTATTCCACAAATGGTGCTCAGATGGGGAGAACTTAGCACAAAAAGGACCTGGTCCATGACTGGGATGCCCAGGTGCTCATAGACTCATAGACTCCAGGACTGGAAGGGACCTCGAGAGGTCATCGAGTCCAGTCCCCTGCCCTCATGGCAGGACCAAATATTGTCTAGACCATCCCTAATAGACATTTATCTAACCTACTCTTAAATATCTCCAGAGATGGAGATTCCACAACTTCCCTAGGCAATCTATTCCAGTGTTTAACTACCCTGACAGTTAGGAACTTTTTCCTAATGTCCAACCTAAATCTCCCTTGCTGCAGTTTAAGCCCATTGCTTCTTGTGCTAATGTAATACAAATAATAATTACAACACACACATTCAAATATATATGTCAGCAGTCTATTACTTTACTATGTAATCCCATGCCTCACCTTGAAGAGGTATAAAAATTCTCTGATGGCTGGTAATTGGGTGCAGATTCAACAGTTCCAGTAGACAGCCAGAATATAGCAATGAAGAGGACAAGAGGCAAAGGGTTCAAACGTACAGCATAGCAGATTTAGATTAAATTTCAGGAACAACTTCCTAAGAGTGAGAAGTGAGAAGAGTAGGACCATGGAACAGACTGCTTAGGGAGGTTGTGAAAGCGCCTTCCCTGGAGGCTTTCGAAAGGAGGCTGCATAGCCATCTGTCTTGGATGGTTTAGACACAACAAATCTTGCATTTTGGCAGGGGGGTAGACTAGATAGCTCTTGCAATTGATTCTATGAAGCTTTGTTGTTGATATATGGTCTATGTAAAATGAATTAATCAGTATCAGTTTATTTGCTACTGAACAGGAACCTACATCACAAAACCGCCAACACAATTGGCACTCACAGGCACCCTTGCTGGTGGTTCCATAACACTAAGGATTGAACTATTCTCCCTGCCTAGAGTACGGTCTTCCATAAGAGCTGAAGGAGATTGGCAGGGCAGAGTAGATTATTTTACTTTACTGCTACACAATCCTGTTCTCCAATATTCTTAATCTAGCAGCCATCAACAGCACTAAATTTACATTGTTTTGTGAATCCAAAAAAGAAATACAAACAAAATGGCACTCAACATGTCACAGGCACACAGTAGGAGGTGACTATGGATATTGTGGTTGCTGTAGTAACTTCTCATTTTATTGAACAGCATAGTAAGACATTGCATAAGTGATGCCAAAGATGCCAATTAAAATAACCACTAAGTGTCCTTGATTTACATCCTGACCTTTTTTAGAGTATTTGTATTTCTTATTTTCAGAGTTTTGAACCGAGCAAGCTACCTTTTTTTGAGAGGTCTAGTTGCCAAGGAAAAAGGGGGAGTAGCTGAATAGAAGTCTTGTGCATATTACACTTTTTCTAAGTAAAGTCCATGGGAAAAGCAGCACATAAATTGAGTCTGAAGTTTACAGATTGGCTACTTAAACCACTCCATACCTATAAATTGTGCCGCACTGGAGGCCATCTTTCTTCAGACACTCTTCTTTCATGGAGCAAGTCAACAAGACTTGAAAGGAGAGGACTGAGATTTCAAATTAACTGTATGCTAAAATACTGTGGAAAAATTAAGGAGTAAAAGGAAAGGATGATGATTCAGAAGAAAAAGTGACAAAAGCAGTGGTTTGTGTTTTGCCAGCAAGCCACATTATACGCCATTACAGACAGCAAATAGGCGCGTGTGTGGATTTAGGATTTCTGAGATGGTAAAACAGACATGAAATAACTAGCAGGTATAGACTGTTAAAATCAGACCAGTTACAACTGAAAGGATCTCCTCTGCAACTTCAGAATTCAACTGTGAATATGGTTCCAACTGATTTACATCAGCAAGTGCACAGTGAAAGGCAAAAGGATTCCCATTTTAACCAATACAATATTTTGCTCATTTAGTGGTTGGGTGGATTCAATTATCCCTATATAGTTTATAAATTAACTTAAAGTCCCGATCCTGCTCACAAGAGTGATGCAGTGAAGACAAGAGGGTGACTCATGTGGCTGAAGTGAATAGAAGTTGGCTCTAAATGTGTTAAGTTCTTAAGGATGCTCTGAAATGTAAATTGTGATATAAATGGCGGGAAGATTAATTAATGTTTGTTCAGTACTTTGGAACCATATTTAGCACAGGATACGTGATTATTATTCAGGCAAGATGCTATAAAGCTATAGAAGTTTCCATTGTAGAAGTGGTTTTGTCAGGGTCAGCTCCAGGGGTTTTGCCGCCCTAAGCAGCCAAAAAAAAAAAAAAAAAAAGCAGGAGTGAGGGACCCTCTGCCAAATTGCCGCCGAATACCTGAAAGTGCCGCCCGCTCCGGAGTTGCCACCCCAAGCACCTGCTTGATAAGCTGGTGCCTGGAGCTGGCCCTGGGTTTTCTGTGTGTAAGTTCTATCACCTACTCACTCAGGTGTCACTACTGGAAAGGTCCATATGTAGGAGTAAACATGCATAAAAACAGAGGCCAGACTGAAGACTTTTTCACAGTCTAGTCCAAAATGTTAAATAAAATAATTTCCTTAACTGTAGAGTGTTCATTTAGGGTTAGAGCAGACTCCCTGCGATGTCAGGGGAAAGACTTCCATTGACTTCAGTGGGAGTTGGATCAGACGCTAGCTTTTGGGGGCAGAGTCTATCATTTACTATGTGTGTCTTTATCGCCTAACATAATGGGACCCAAACCTGGTTGAGACCTCTGGCCCTACTAAAATAGATGATGATGAAGAAGAAGAAGAAAGAATTATTTGTGTTACAGTCTGCAATCAGGACATGGGATCTATTGTACAAGACGCTGCTCAAACATAAAGAAAAGAGGGTCCCCTGTATCCAAAAACTATAAATAAGAAAAATAATCATATAAAACTGTAAGGTTGTTTAAATTTTTATTTTAAAAATATTTTGTAGTTTAATATTTTACTTTTCTTCAACTTCAGGGATCTGATTAAATGATATTCACTTCCGTATCATATTTTGCTGCAATATTCTTTTGAAACTAGTTCACAATCAGTGTTAGTTAGCAAGAGAGACCAATTATAATTTACCAGTTGAATAATAAATTCAAAAGAGAAAAATATTGTTCTCATTCATTCACATTAACAAACGTCCGAGGAAAGGAAAACCAAATGGCATTTTCAGCATTATTGTCCAATATTCTAATGAAAAGGAGTTACTTGTTGTGAGCTTAAGTTACACACATAGTAGTTTATTGGGGTCTACATTTGTTAAGGTTCAATTAGTTAGTATATGCTTTAAAATTATACTCCATCCATCACCAAAATTTTGAGTGTGTTTTAAGGACTCATTGGCAATTGAAATAAAGTCACTGGGACTTGTATATTGCTCACCTTGATAGCTTTTCAGTTTATAACATTTTAGAGGTACATGTACAACACCATCAGTGAGGGTAAAAAAGAAAGCAAATGCCAGGAGATCTATTAGAAACAAGATGCATTTGTTTTTGACTTCTAATTAATCAAGATAACATCTCTTTCAGCCATTAGACAGTAAAATCAATAGCTTGGGCAGTCTGACTGCCAGTTAGACTTATACACCAACACCTATTATTGGCAAAACTGTGATGTATTTAACCATTTCATCCTTTATTATATTAAAAAAGTGACCAGTCTTTGAAAGAGCATGTGGGAGGGAAAGTTCAGCACCAAAATAGATTGTTTGTCCTTCTATGAGCAAGTTTCGCACCTCCTCCCTTGCCATGCTATAGGAATAGTTCTTTTGAAGTGAGCAGGACAAAAATAATGTCAAACAACACTGTAGGAAAATCAAAGTTTGGCAAGTATAGGAACCAATGTAGCTGTGCAAATCATCAAAGAATGCTGGGAATGAGATTGCGCCATCCTGTGCCATACAGATGAGATGACCCCCCAAACAGCAGGAGGTGACTTTCAGGAAGTCCAAGGGCAGCAGCATTAGAAATTATTCCCACTTTTTATTGCCCCCAAGAAGCAGCAGCATGTTGCTCTTCCAGACAAGACCTTTCCCTGGCTTACACTGTATGGAAATGAAAGATCCCATGCCACCTTCAACAACAAAGGGGTTTTGCTACAGCTCTTGGTCAAAATTTCTCCTCCCACTATTGGCTGCCACTCTTTCACCACGGTGGTGGCTGCATTTCAGGGGTGAGTTGTAGGGCTTCCCCTATGTATGCTGTAGCGCAGTGTCTCTCAACCTTTTTGATACCAGGGACAGGCTTGCTGCCTTCCTAAACTGTGCCAGGGAGTGTTAGAGACTGTGTCAGTGAGAAACACTGCTGTAGAGGGTGCAATCCTGCCAACTCTTACACAAGAGTAGTCCCACCAAAAAGCTACTCACAAAGGGCCAGATTCTGCCAATCTTACTGAAGGTATTAACTTACCCCACAAGCAGTCCCATTCAGCCTGGTTTTTAATAAAATCAACACAGAGGATGATGCTTCCGAATGTCAGTAACGGGGCAGGTTGTGGTCCATAAGGTCTAATCACAAAATGATTTACAGCCTCAGGCCCATATAATTTTATAACTATGAATTATCCTTTCAGGTGAAAGGGGCTTCTAGAGTTAGCCCTTTGAGCCAAAAGCAGCCAGTCACAACCTTGGAGCTGCTCTGTTTTAAGCTGGCCAGCCAGCCCCAGCATCAGGGATCCACAATAGTCACTTAAACTACCTGTATCCCATTCTGGCCCAGCTCCACTCAACTAGAAAATCTAGCATACAGAGTTATGAGCTATTACTACACAATATTGCAGTATATCTCCTTCCTCCCTGTGTCTTTGTCTTTTCTATTCACCTAACATGATGGGATCCAAACCTGATTGAGGCCTACTACAATATATAATGATGATTTATTGGTATTACAGTATTACTTCCCACTTGAGTCTCTGTTACTATTATGTTTAGCATCTGTAAATCCTGACCCTTCTAATTAAGTATTTTGATTTGAAAAATCCCACATGCCCCAAAATATAAAAGATGATAGGTCGGAAAAGTTAGTCACTTTGAATGACTCATTCTGGAAAGCCCTAGCCAGCTTGATCCTGGCAAACTGATTGGATTGTTTTCAATCACCTTCATAGTTTTCAGTTGGAAAAAAAAGGGACCACAGCTATAAATAAAAAAGAAAAGTAAGGACCTCCTGTGTAATCTGCATAGGATAAGCAAAGTACAATATAGCCAAACATTCTCAATTAGAGTGTATAGCGTTTGCACCTTTAACAAGATAGATACAAATGGGCCAGTAATTATGATATGAAGGTGTTCTGTGCCATATTTACCTTTCTATTATACACAATGATCAGATGTACACTTAATAATGATACTTGCAGCATTAATTTATAATGCTACAAATCAATTCAACCAGACATTTTATAACACAGAGAGAATGCTATTAAAGTGAATACAACAGAAAACAAATTCTTAAAAATCATACCACACTCTAGGAGACTTTTGACATATCTTCCCATGCTGCATAGATCATTTATTATACAGTGAGGCGTAACTCCCATTAAGGCAAATGGGAGTTACTTGCAGAACTTCCCTGAAAATCTATGGCAGAACTGAATCCAGAGATTCTGTCACAGATATAAATAGTGTACATCCATTTCTGCAGATTATGTATACAGGTTTAATTAGGGCCCAAGTAAGTATTTGGAATCTCAACAGAGTAACATAAGTGAAAAGGTTCTCTCCTTAGCTTAATCTAGTTTTTCCAAGGTGAAGTTAATATATAATAAACAAGGAAATAAAAACATTTAGGGGTGGGGAGTTCGGTAAGGTCAAAATTTTATTCACAATACATTTAGGAAAGGGAGAAAGTTTTCCCATAATAACCTTAACTATGCCCCCTTTCTTCATATGCACTACCATAGGATCATTACAGAATTACAGATGAATAATAAAAATCATTACTTATGGCCCTCTAACATGAGAGAAAAGGTGCATTTTGAAAACATAATTCCAACGTACACACTTCTACTTATTTACTAGACTGAAAAATCAACAAAGCAGTTTGACAATACATTTTGTAATTTCAAATACATTTTTGTTCCAAAACAGAATGTATTTTTCAAATTTTTTCATTTTTTTATTTTAAAATTTCAATATTTCAAAAATTCAGTATTTTGATTTTTTTCCCTTGTAATAAGGTGGCCACCACTCACCTCTTCCCCTTTAATAATTCATTCAGTGTCCAGTTGCCTTCTCTGCCCAAAATCCTTTTATTCACTCTTCACCAGACTGGCAATAGAGTTTGTCAGAAACAGAACTCAAAAGTCTCAAAACACACACACAAAATTTTTCATCAGTTCCAGCTCTGGATAGTTTGTGGTTTCCTGGGTTTTCCTAGCTTAATGCAAAGCCTCCTGCCTCTGACAGTACGAACTACTTCTCTCAGACTACCTCCCAGTCTTCCTGCTGCCTTTTCTATTTCAATAATCTGATTCCTCTGAGATGGGATTCACCTTGTAATCAGGGCTGTCTTAGCCCCAGGTTCTCCACCCCATGGGCAGGCTTTTACATCGCCCCTTTCTCCTTCCTGTTGCCATGTAGTAGAATGAATGATTGTCCCAGGTTTTTGTTATTCCCCACCTCCACCTTTTCATTCATTCTTGTTTTCATTTTTTTTCACTCTGTAACTTTTCAAAAGATGGAGACATTTAGAAAAGTTGCAAACTAACAAAAGGAAAGCTGAAAAACTGAAAAATGGGTATAATTAATTCTGCTGTATTCAGTGGCAAAAAAAATATGGACAAAATGATCAAAAACAAAATTAAGGGGAGAAAGGAAGAAAGGAGAAAAAAACAAAAAAAAGAAAACCAAAATTTCAAATTTGTCATATACTGAAGTGTATGGTTTTGATGAAAAACAGGAAATTTCCAAAAACTTGAGGCTGTCCATGAAAAATTCCAAAAAAGACAATATTTTCCATTTTTAAAAGTTTCAAACAAAACATTATTTCAGCCAGCTGTGTTATTCATTCAGGTACTGGATTCACTTCAGGAGCTTTCCTTCTGACTTGAAGTCAACGAGCTGGGATTTATCACTTTACTTAATGAACGTCAGTGGGTTTGCCCAAACTGTTTCTTGGTTAATTTGCTAAATGAAAATATCATGTGAAAGTCTGAAAAGTGAAAAAAGAGTTTGTTTTTGGAGAAAAGAGTTTCTGACTAGAGATCTGTGAAGCTCAGCAGTTTGACTCCACTGGACAGTTATACAAATGGTTCTCCCATTGGAACCCACATTAAAATCTGGGTTCAGACACCTCACCACCTGCTTCCCCTGCTTTCTCAAGGTCTGAAATATGATGCTCTAAACTGACCTGGGTTCAATTAACACTTTTTCCCTAGCTTGCTGGAAAAGTTTGGGAGCCTTCTGATAAAGCTTGGCTGAGTTGTAAGTTTCAAACAAACCAGATGAGCTGTGCGTGGCTTATTCCAATTTTCTTGTGTATATGCAAACAGCTTTGCTCTCAACCTACACGGCTAGAACACATTCTGGGAGAGTGGAGATTGGGGAGAGGATGGAAGGATAGATATTTGATTTTTACCAAGTTCAGTGAAATCCCAACTCGTTATTTGCACTTTTAGGACCAAGTCCTCTCTCCCAGCACACACAGCCCCAGCAATAGCTGTTCTCAGGGTAACTCTGTGGGGGAAGAAGGAAGGAATCATCTGCTCAAACTTAAGGGGCAGAACTACAGCCTTGACACATTCACAGGTTGAACATCCTAGTAGGTATCATGGCTCAACCCCAACACACACACTCTTCATGCACACACACACTTATACTTCTAGGTGGTATGCCGGAGGGGTTGAGACACATAGCAGAGGATCCATTAGCTCTGGTCTAGCTATAACACACCTTCACACAAGCCTCATGTGCAACAATTCCCCATGACGTGAACCCTGCACAGCCACCCTGAACCCTACCTGCTACTGACAACTGGATAATCTTGTTCCCACTTCTTGAGTTCCTTCTGCATGTGCAGATGAAGGGAGAGGATATGCTCTTCACTCACAGCTCCACCTCTCACACACCAGTTTTAAAGGCATATGAAAGAATTTGATAGGAAGAAGTCCATATCTTGCATGATGCTAAGCATCTTCTACTTCCAGAGGGATCTGAGATGAGCCATGTTTGAATTTCAGCGTAAACCGGCATCAGGACGGTGATGGATGAACTTTAGAATGTTCAGAGTTCAAGTTCAATTTGGTTAAACATCCCAAAGTTTGGAAGGTCATTGAGATATCTGAATCTCTTGGTGAGAGATGTTAGGCTAGATCTAACAAGGACAGGCTTTCACTTGAGATAAATGGCTTTCCTGTTTCTGATCCCAGATGGAAATACCAAAACAACAGCATTTCTCACAGTGTTTTCACGCTTCCAGCTCTGCTCCTGGCTGAAATCCAGAAAGGCAAAGAGAAGAGTATATTTAATAATAACTAGATGATAAAACCAAAACAACCTTGCCCTCCCTCCCCTGCAGCACCACACACAAATCTGGGAGTGGATGAGAGGTAACAAACTTATCTGCCAATCCTCAAAACAAAGCTTTGTGCAAAATGATGTATTCTGCACACATTCCATCATGAAATCTTATTTTCCACTACCATAATGCCTGTAAAACCATAATTCTCTTACTTACCTGTTTTAATATATAGAAGGAAATATACTGTCAAACTTGTGCTTCATTTATCACCATGCCTAGGTAGCCAAAATATTTAAGTGGAAACCAGTCTCATAGCTTGTAGGCACCAGTGACATTTTTATAGGAAGGATTTCTTTTAATGCAGTTCGCCAGAGGACTCTCATTATCAAAGTCTGATTGTATTTGCAAAATGCTAAAACTGAATCCATTATATTCACCTCCCAGGCCATTAAATAAAGAAGTGTCCCTTACATTAAAGATAAGCAGAGATCATATGCTCATTTGCTGTAATCAATGACAAACTAATGGATATTAACAATAAATTCTCTGTAAATCTCTTGAATCAGGTGATCTTTGATACAATCCATGTGCCATTCTAAGCAATCATATCTGAACAAAAGTTTGCAGATACCCATTAAAAGCTGCAACGTTTCAAACAAAATTCTGGCATGATATTTACAAACAATGTAATTGTTATAGAATTTTGACTGCAACTCAACATTACAAGTAGATCTTTTTGAAACACGATTAGAACCTCAGATTGCAAAATATCCAGACAAAGTATAATCAGTACAGCATCTGATTGCTGGTACAATAATCATCAGTATCAGCCAGAGCCTCAACCGGTGTAAATCAGTGACATCAATGGAGCTATGCTGATGAACACCAGCTGAGGATCAAGCCCTGCTTTCTTTATTAATTTTGACTATTGAAGAACATCTCTGGCATCATCATATTTCTGAATCCATAGTTCATGCATTTGGGTCAACTTTAGAGAACAGCTTGACAGATTTATGCATATATCTTGGGGATTTTTTTTTTTAAAGTCTGCTGACCTGTCTACCTATATTTGAGAGCTGGTCTGTGTTAGCACCACTTTATAATATCAATTAGACTGGGAAGCATTATTTTGAGTTTTTTGAACTATTACTACTGCCCATGTCCATTTGTCTTTTTTATTCTCTAGATGTGCCATGACAAGGATTAAATGCGACATACACCAAACTTTGAATGTCCCGCAGCCAGCTCCAATGGCTTGGATGCTGTCATATCGAGCTACATCAGGAGCAGTGGCTCAATGGCTGCGTCTGTGACACATGTCAGAAACTTTTAAATGTCTGCTCTTTTTTCATCAGGATGCATCTATATCCTAACTAGGGAAGAGATGACATTTTGTGTTTGGGTGGAACTTGTTGTGGTTCCCTCTTCCTACCTCCTCTAACTGTCAGCCTGAGTTTCCCCTAAACATATCAAAATGCAGACAAATAAAACTTGTCATTTAGAAATAAATTCAGTAGTAACCATACTTGAAAACAATGTTTTAGAAAGAACTTGGGCACATTTTCTCATAGAATAATGCGCTACAGAAAACACAGCACCAGGCTATCACTGACCTTTGTAATGTGCTGCCTTAGAAGACTGATGTGCAAAACTCAGATACACATGAATTCCTTAACATTTCTGTTCTTTTTCCATTAAAGTGGAATAATTTGGCATATAACTACACAATGTATCGGGGTATTGCCAAGCCTTGCAAGAATTAACATTTTGATAAAAATATGTAGTTTAAGGGTAGAACATGGGTCTGCTAATGCATAGGACTGTACTCCCCGGGATGAGTCTCATTAGTTGAAAAGGAAAGAGAGAGAGAGAGAGAAAAGCAAGCTTGCGTCATTCATTTTGAACAAATATATGTCATTTCTTTAAGCTCGATCTTGGATTGGTTTGTTTTCCAAAATGAAAAGTAATGCAGTCCACGGGACTCCTTGATTATGACATTTTCTCATCAGGTTGAATTGATATTATGAATAGCCTTTTGAGTCTCAATTTCCCAAGGCAGCTTGAGAACTTTGAATTTTCCTGAAGTTGCATGTGACTGTGCTTGGGAGGCCAGACTAAGCTGACAAAGTTAAACACTGAGTAATTTTACTCTAGGGCCCTCTTTGCCCATTTCAACTGACCATGTATGAGTTGAATTTGACTAGAACTTGGACCTGTAAAACCTTTGGCTTCCCAAAATCATCTGTTTGGTTCCTAGCTAAGCTGCCTATTTCCAAACAACCAGCAATAAGAAAGGAAAATCAATTTCAGGACACTTGTACAAGGATTAGCCCATTTACCACTCAAAACAGCTCTCTCTTTTATTCTTCCAAATAATTTTAGCATCTGTAAAAGAGGTCATATTTACACACGCTCCAACCAGAAATCCTGGGTGTGTCAGCTATCCCAAAGGGTAGATGTGGGCATGCCCCACCACTCTCTTTGCATCTACCAGCAGAGCAGGCTGGCCTCATAGGGAAGAGCATGTTCCACTCTCCTAAGCAGTGTGCGCACTTCCCCTGTATGCTGGAATGTTCTGGAAGGTATTGTGGCTCCCTGAAGCACAATGCCTCCTAGAGTTCCCCCTGGATTTGTGCGATACCTCAGGCCAGTGCCTCAACGGCATAAATTTGCCTGTAAGGTTGCCCTCAGCACTGCTTCATTCTCAGCCCTTTCCCTTGAGACTGGCTGTCCTCTCTTCTCTGACATATCGCATCAACACCTATTTGCATGGCTAGACAGGACAGGTTACTTCAGAACACACAGATTATATTCACTTGCCTGGAGAGCATCCAAGTTACTTTAGAACCCAGAGCTCATAGTTGATTTTTTGCCATGTTTGTTAAGATAAGGATAACCAGATCACCATTCTCATACGATTCCACGCACCCCTCTTTCCCCATGAATTGGGAAGTGCCCTGCCAGCAGAATATGAGCCTTGACAGAGCAATTGTCTGAGTTGCTATAATAAAATCCTACAATTCTCCTCAGAGCTTGTTGTGTTTGATGCCCCCATGATGACCCCACACTGGCACACTACATTTTCCTTATGGACACAGAGGTATTCTCTCCTTTTGACATGCACCCAAAATTCCTTGGTAAAGATGAGACTGAGGCCGAAAACAAACATATTATATTGTCTGCCATTGTTTTTACAGGTATATTTTCAAAGTAGTGGGTGGAAGGCATACATGCAAATTGTGCTCAGAAAATATCGCACATTAGTGCCACAAATTCAAACCCGCTCAGGAAAGCAACAGAGGGACAGTTCTAATTGTTACCACAGTCAAGAGTAATTGCATCTGCTGGAATAAAAAGTGTGGCAGCACAAGTTATCTTTTGCCTCATGTTTATTTAGGACTGAGCAAAATAAGGATGACAATAATATGATAGAAATATGCACATTCTATCTGCAGAGTTTAAAGCCCTTCAGCTAATTAAACCCCAGAACACACTATGATGTAGCAAAATATTATTTCCATTTTACCAACGGGAAAACCAAGCTACAGGCTGGTTTAGTAACTTGTTCCAAAAAATCAGCGAGTCAGCCACAAACAGAACTCAGATCTACCATTTCTCAGCCCTAACCTTTAATCACAAGACCATCAATCCTCTTTACTGTGAAAATAGTCATAACAAAAGCTGATGCTCCATGAGGTTTGCTGAAAGGTTCTCTCGGGTTTCAAAATTTTCAGTGAACTTGAGCCCCAAACCAGGTAAAATATAACCTCTAAGCCTCAAAATCCAAACTGCAAGCAAAGCAGAAGATCTGTAAGCCACATCCTTCACTTTTGGTTTGAGAGATCCACACAAAGCAAAACCAGCAGATTTCCCTAACATCTAAACATTACAATTACTTTAAAAATAGAGTAAAATTGTGTTAACAATGCTAACTTCTGTTCTGATGTTTGATTTCATGCTTTCCATGCCATACAAGAGGATAACGTTAACAGTAATGATGAACTGAATGAAACAAAATGTTTTCAATTTGGAATGACCCAACATGAAATTAAGAATGTCCTTTCAACTTTTGGTTAGTAAACTAGAAAAAAAATCAGCAAAATGGAAATTTTCCTCAAAAATATGAAGATTTTGCAGAAATTGCATTTTCCATTGGAAAAAAAATTGACAGAAAATACTCTACTAGATGATCATTCCTCCCCGTCTCAGCATTTCAATTCTCATTTCTCTTCTTCACCACGTCTGTCCCACTGCAGTCTCGTGTGCTTCACTCAATTGGCCCAGACATTTGCCAGCAGTTCAACCTATTATCTTACTGCTCTAAGACTTCATAAAGTGTGCTAGAGTGGTGGAAGCACTAGCATAATTTTAAGCAGTTGCCAGGCATGATTTATTTCCATATAGGCTGAAGTAAATGTAGGAAGGAACCCAGGACAGAATATGGGGACATACAGTCCCAAAGTGTGTCCTTATGATGATACTGCCCTTGCTTACACAGTGTCGAGATCTGTCTCTCTCTAGTGGTTGGACCTCATGGATGTTTCTGAGTCACCTATAGGCTACAAAACTAACACACCTGGGTTCCTTAGCTCAGGCAGTGGAGGCTCATCCTTTCATATCCAGAGGTCCTGGGTTTTGATCACTGCGGCAAGCACCCGTCTGTTAAATGGCATTCATTGCCCTCTAACAAAATCTGGGTGATTCCATCATTATGGATGAAAATTGTCCTTGCCTCCACTGTGCCCAACCATCATATCTGATCTGTTCCTTGGTTAGAAGTGGAATGCTTACCTAGAACAAAAGGATCTAGGTACATTGCCTAATTTATGGCTCTGTTGGTTCAAGGAGACCCCCCCATCTCCATTTTGGAATAGTGTGTATGTTCCTGCACTTTGTAAACCCCACTCTGAAGGTGATGAGAGTTTTGTCATTGACTTGAATGGGAACAGGATAAGACTCAGAATGTGCTTATGCTATAAACTTGTGATTAACATTAACAGCTGGTAGGTTTTTACCCTTAAGTCTCATAAATATAGCTGAAAAAACATTTATCTGGATGTGGAAAATGAGGGTCTAGCTAGAGCTGTTCAAGCCTTTCATCGCGAAACCCAAACAGCCTGTTTTTTTTTTCAGGGGTGAGTGGAAGGGGTTGCTTGAATCTTGACATTCAGGCCAGGTTTGCTAACTCTTCGGCAAACTTGGGCTGACTTATGATTTCAGGTGGAAACCATAAACAGCTCAGTGGTGGTTTTGGCTTTGTTTTGCTTTCAGTTTTTGCTTCATCCTGAAACTCAGTGGGTGAGAACCCACAATAACCAAAACTGAAAAAAGCTTGGCACAAACACCATCTGAACAGAAACCACCCAAGATTCACACAGCTCCAGGTACAGAAAGCAATAGTTACAGAGAAGACACATTCAGTACCCTCCCATTGTGAGATCTTGCAGCTTAGTATTCATTGGAAGGAATGGCTGAGGCTGTGGGTACTTGGTGTAGATCAAGCTAACTGTAGTATAGCTTCAGTTGATAACAGCACTGTTTATCAGGATTACTTCCTAGTGCTCTGACATTTCCATTGTCCTTTATAATATTTCTGTGTCAGGTAGGTGGTGATTTTCTGGTTTGGGAAGTAGCCAAACAAGGAGGCTCTGAAGTGTGGTGTAGTGAGCTTTTTTCCAAAATTGATGTAGAAATTTGGCTACCTGAAACACATTATAAATGGTGGTTAAATCATTAGGGTATTAAAAAGGAAATTACTCTTGAACAGAGAAGGTTTTGTTTTCTCCTCAACTTGCATTGTAATCCTCTGACCAGCCCTAACTCGACTGCTAAGCTAAAGGAAATTAAAGAAAAGATGAATAAAAATATCTCACACTTGACCAAATTCATCCCCAGCGTAACATAGTTCAAATGGAGTTAAATCAATGGCGTTTCACTGGGGAAAAATTTGGCTCATTGTCAAAAGGAAATGAAGCAACTGTGTCCTCATTTGCAGGTATGAGCTTTAACAGAATTTTCATTACTTGGGAATTTCTGAAAACAATTCCTAGGTAAAAGAAAATTGGTAAGATTGAACTGACCTAATATTAACCTCTTTGGGGAAAAAACCTTAAAAGAACAATGCTGCTAAAGAATACAGAACACTTATAACCTGGAAAGCTTGTAATTTCTAAATTAAGGTTCCAAAGTTATGACAATTGGAAATTGCATCACAATCAAGTGTATTAGAAAATATCTTTAAGTCTACATGTGTCTGCTTACCTGGTAAATATATATACACCAAATATAACATAGTAGCTAATTAGGTGCACATTTATTGTTTGAACTGATTTTGAAAATCAGAGGAGCTTGTAAAATGGACAAGATCTGTCTACAAATTTTCTTTGCATCATTTTCCCCTTCTGCCTTGCAAAAATCCTAAGAAATTAAATTAACAAAATTAGTGTTAATGTAAGAGTATAAGGTCAAGTACTCTCAAGCCAGGAGTTACCTGAGTAGTGTTAACTCGCCATCTTGCAAATACGTGGAATTCTTGATACGTCTTTCCCTTTAAAAATATATATTGTAATGAAGAATATCTTAAACTCAGTGGTGTGCTCCAGAACACTTGCAGGTGATCTCAGAGCTGCCTGCTTACAGGCTGTTGATTCCTCCTGTTTACTTTTAGATGCTAAACTGAGTTAAGAGACAACTAAAAATACAGGAACACTTTCTTAATTAAATTCCACGTAAGACATTGCTGCAGCTACTACAGGGTTCCAAATGGGAATGGAGGTGAGTCTGTAGAATTGACGTTGCGACCTGAGGTGGGCCATCAAAGAATTTGTATATTGAAACTACAAACAAGACTTCTATGACTATATATTTTTGTTTCTAATGCATAACAGAAAAATATATAGCATGTGCAATATGGATGCATTAACGTAGCCAAAAGAAACTTAATGGTGGGAATTATTTTGCTTTTGAGAGCTTCCTCTCACATCCCCAACACTGCAATTACAGTATTTTTTATGCATTTAAACATATGAATACAATCCACCCAGAACTACACACATTTTCCAAGATGCGGTTCTCGTAAGAAGTCAAGGATGCTGAGATGATGATGATGTTTTGTGAATGTGCCATGACCACGACTTAGTTTGTCCTTAAAAATATCTGCTTCCTTGAAGGCTTGTGAAAATAATGATTTGAAACCTTAATCTAGTTGTCAGCAAGACTAAGAAAGGGTCAGCTTCAGGTTGACAACACCTCCAGAGGCGAGTCCATCAGAGTCACCTAACCTAAAAGGTAACTTTTAGGAGAATTCAGATCTCTGTGTGTTATGTATGGAAAAAATATTAATTCAAATGGTTTTCCTGAAACGTGCGTGCTGGGTATTTTATGCATATTTCTAGACAGTAAATGCCAAAATAAATGATTTGAAGTCTTTTGCTTTATAAATGTTTGGAAGAAAAAGTGCTTATTAAATACTTTCTGGGACTAATTCTCATTTACAGTAAGCCTCCTTTACACTCCTCCAGCAGTCTAAAGGAGCCTTAAAGTGGGAATAATTACAGTTCAGGCCCCTTTACTCTGCCAGACTGGTATAAAGAGGTCTTAGAGTACATGAAAATCAGACCCTCTGTTTTTCTGTCCTCTTAAGACTTCATTTCCTGCAATGCCCTGGCTTTCTCTTTCACTGAGCCTTTGGATTTTAAAATACTGTGTTAGGAAAAAAATATTTCTCTCCAGGTTTCTAAACAGCCTGCTGTGTTTCCATATTTTCCATTTCCTACACACATATCCAAGTGTGTGTTTTTATGCATGTGTCTGTTTTCTTTAATGACCAGAGATCTTGTCTTTGTGCCCATATAGATAAAGGACTCCGTATTTCCTGAAGCTGTCAGATCTCACTGAGGAAACCTTCCCTTGCAGTCCAGAGAGGCTCTGAGGTTGAAGTGAGATCTCCATACAAGTCTCAATAGCACTACAGTGAGCAGATATAGTTGGCTGGTGGTTTAATATCTCACTATTACAGAAAGGAAGTAGTAGTGCAAGATGGAGGCCAAGCTAGACTTTATTAAAAAGGAGTCCGAGATTCTTTAGAGCTATTGGCCCAAATGGTCAAAAATTCAGAGCAATTGGGGGTAGAGTCAGAGAGAGGGAGACAGCCTCCATGACATGGCCAAAACTTCACTTTGAAGAAGAGAAATCTCTGGAAAGGATAAACTCCATTCTCAGGGCTAAAGCAAAATCCCATTGGAAATGGCTCCAAGCAGCAGCGCTCGATTTTGTTAGTTTTCCTTATTCACTAGTATTTTACTTTAATGTGCAAAAACATCTTCTGGGCTCTTAACTGAGACAAAGGAACCCACCATTATATAATGATGGTGCTGGATATAGAGCCAGATGCTGACACCCTTACTCAGGTCAAGTAGCATTTACTGCACGGGTAGTCCCATTGGAGGCACTACCGAGCCTGATTGTGGTTCTCAGAATCCAGCCATACATCATTTTTTTGTCTTTGCAGCCAATATACTAGCCGAGTCTCTCCAAAGACATTATGATCTATCCTGAGAGTTGGCTTTCCATAAGGTGGGAAAGCATGGGGAAACCTTCACTGCCACTGTCTGTGTTGTATCTCTGGAGAAAGAGAAGATCATGGTTTCCACTATTCTTCAGCACTGTGAGTTGATGGTGGTGGCGGCTTGCTCTTCCCTCAGAACAGAATTTTTAAAAATTAAAATAGGTGGAGGGGATAGAAGCCAATATATCTAATCCAGGCAGCTGAACTGGACTGGACAGCAAGGTCTAAAGGAGGATATCACGTAGAGGTACAAGCACTGAAAAAGGAGTATGCATTTCAAGCATTATGCCACACTCAGTGAAGCAGAAACATCAGTCTCAAAACAGACATCGAGTATTTAACAACTTCTTGCCATCACTTTCTTTCAGAGCAATAACATGGCAATTGAAATGGTCAAGAGCACAGCCAGAGACTTTTAGGAGCAGAAACAAGTACTAAAGGAACCTACCACTAGTTCCTAAACCCCTGACTTTGTGGTCACCTAATTCACCATCTGACTCTTAAGACTGACACTGCAAACTGATGCCTGGAAATGTAAGTCCAAACATCCAACAAGAAGCTTGGCTGCGTGGCTAGAATACCGAAGATATCAAATTTACCCCCTTCTTTTTCAATCTGTTCCTGCCAGTTTGCAATGCAGACAGACAGGTGAATTAGAGCAAAGATTATAAACCTGCCCAAACTGGGCAAGCACAGCCAAACAGATCACAACAAATGTGCTAACTTCCATACTACATAAAGCAGATATATGTAGTAAGATTCATTCCAGGCCCGTACAAAACATGACACAGGTCCCTGTCACCAGAATGTCTGCTAAGGGGAGATGGTTATGTCCACAAACCCCATTCCACAGGGTTGGCTACAGAGGGCCATAACTGGCCAGGAAAAGGATATGGCCAGAGACACTGGAAAATAGGCTGATCCTGAACCTCACCTCTCACCAGTAGAGCCCCTATTGAGCCAAAGTTCTCTCTTCACTCCTTGTTGCAAACACTAGGGAGGACAGTGCTGTAATACTCCCTGTGGGTGCAAAGGAGCCTGGCTGGCCAGAAAGATATAATTTATCAGAGGAACTTTCAAAACCGCTGAGCGTTGCCCTCAATGGAAACACTGGCCATTTCTGAAAATCCCACCCTACAGCTCCCTGTGCCATCTGCAGTTAATCTGGCCCATGAGTCCTAACTCTCCATTCCCTGTTGAGGCGAAACTGAAGTGAATAGTGGGATTTTGGTGGGAGTCTTGCCTGAGCAAGGACTGTAGGATTGGGCTGACAATATTTATTTAGAGCAGGGAGTCTAGCATTTATGTTTCAAAATGAAAAGATCACTTAGAATTATGGGAGCCGCTAGGAGAATTGCCATGAAGGCAATAGCTGTCTCCACAGCAATATCAAGAGGTGTCAATTTAGGACCTTCAGGGTCGGTTTACCACAAACACATTTTATTCCTCTGAAGACTTAGCAATGTGGTGGTAGCTATTGCCTCAGCCCGAGAGAATGTCAGCATCTAGGAGGAACAGATCTCAATTTAGGTTCTGGAGCTTGCCAACATGTAATAGCTTTAAAAGTCACAAAGTATAACTGTCCATCCTTTGTAAATTGCCATGAATGCAGCGGTAGTCTGAATGACTTCACAGCAGTACAATAGGTGCCTTCATAGCAATCTGCATCACACTGCTCTATAGTTCACAATCACTCAGACTTTTATTTCTTGGCAATCTCGCTAACCTAAATAAGTATGTGTTATGCCAAGGAGCTGACACTTTGCATAGCTGAGACATCCAACTCTTTCCTATCTGAGTCTCACAAAAAGATCAAAGGTCACAGCTACCCACCTTAAAAGGATCCCCAAAAGTACAAATTAAAAAGAGACTAACAAGCATTTTTCAAGTAGATAAATCTTAAAAAACTGTGCTTATGCTACCAAATAGGAAGCCAACATGAAGAAACTATATAATGGTCAGTTTGTCTCGATAACCATGTAGATAAGATACTGTGGTGGGACTCAGAAGATGTGGGTTTAACTCTTTGCTTTGTCACAGACGCCTTGTGTGATCAAGGCCAGATTATGTACTCTCTCTGTGCCTTAGCTAGCTCTCTATAAGATGAAGATACCGTTACTTCCTCTCTCATAATGTTTGTCCATCTTGTCTATTTTCACTGAGAAATTTTTGGAAAAGAGACTGTTTCTTGCTGTGTAAATGTACAGCACCTGGCCGAATGGGGCCTTGATCTCAGCTGGGGCTTTTAGGCACTAACACAATACAAATAATAAATACATACTATTTTTATATAACACATACAATATAGAGGATCATTCAGACCTATGGGGGTTCCATATTTTATACAACGTATCTTGTCCATTGTGTGGCACCAGCCTTCAATTCATTGTCTAATTTATTATTAGTAGCATTGTCACAGCACTAGGAACCCCAATCATTCACCATCACCTCACTGTACTGGATGCTGTACAAGCACAGAAAGGCCCAGCCCCAAGGAATTTACAATCTAAGTATAAGACAACAGATGGATATGGACAGACGGGGGAAGACAACGAAACAGTATCACTCAGCATGAGAAGCAGTGGTAACAGCACACCATTTAGAGAGGAGGACAATGAGGTCGCCTTGTGGACGTTTATATGGAGCTCTTTGTGGGAGCAAGCACAAGGGAGCTTATTTGAAATTTTAACAAGTGGGCAATCAAAGCCTGTCATCACGGGGTAAGTGGAGGCAGGAGTCATCATCTTAATAGAGTATATGTCTTGCCCTTACCTCATATTACATACCCGTTTGTTTGGTAAGCATATGTGCACTCTCAGACCTATTCACATCATTCAGAAACAGGGATGGATGCAATAGCTTCAGCTGGATCACTATGTGGGATTAAAAAATAGGGATGGATGCAATAGCTTCAGCTGGATCACTAAAATTTGGGAGGCCACTGCAAATCACTGCGTTCTTCAAATGAATGGCTCAGCAAAACAATGCAAGAGCAACGCAGCTTCATAAATGAACTCTGCTTGCATGATCTGACACCAATAATTCAATTTGCATTATAAATACTTCATAATGTGTTAGTAAGGGAACTATCGAATATTTTGTAAAAGTGACAAAGTTTTAGCAATAATTACACTTACAAAAATCATCAGTGTACAATTAAAATCACAAAGAGCAGTGGGGAGAATGGAAATTTCTTTGTATGGAGGATTTGGAGATTTCAAAATTTGCTTTTCTACCAGTTAGGAATGAAACTGGAAAATTTTGAAATTCCTCTCCAAAAGAAAATTCTGAAAGAAATTCAGTTTCAGGTCAACAGCAACATTTTGTTTTGACAAAACCGAAATGTTTTGGTTTGATTTGACATTTTAATTTTATTTTATAATGAAAAGTTATTTCTCACAAGGAAAAATCAAAATGTTTTGTTCCAAAAATGTTGAAACTGGATGTTTTTGACAGTGCTGGAACTTTTTTCTATTATTTGCTTCAAAATGAAATTTCAATGAAATCAAACATGATTTCACAAAGCATTTTGATTTTGACAGAATTGCATATTCCTGCAGAATATGGTTCCATTGAAGTTTTTTGACCCAGTTCTAAAAATCACATCAGATCAGGAAATGAAAAAGTTCAGGTTCCAGCATCAGCATTGATTAATCTGCATTGCACATCTCCTGTATATTTTCTGATAAGCAGGTCATCATGCTAACAATAATTTTGGGCCCAAATATTCAAAGAGATCTGCAAGTGCTCCCATGGAGTGTCAGAGGGAAAAAGAGTCCACTTTTTGCACAATCAGGGCCATATTAAATTAGAGATTTAAACAGAATAGCAATAGAAAGTACTGGGTTTGGACAGAAAGCAAAATTAAGGCTGCTCTTAGAACCCTACATTTTGCATTTCCTGACTCTTCTTGAGATTTTGAATTGTGCACCTTTTAACAGCTGAAGGAATTTTGTTAAGTGTTCAGTATAATTTCATTTCTGTTTCTTACATGGAATAGTTCAGAAAGTTATGAGCATATGAAAAAATATATAAAATGGAAACAGTTTTGCAACCTTAACTACATTAGGGCACAGATTTCTCAGCTGTTGTCAGTTTTCACCAGGGGCAGCTGACAGGGGGAACAGCATGGGAAGTGGTTGAGTCTCATTGGCTCTGGGGCCAGTTCTGAGTTTAAGAGTTTCTCTAATTTACACCAGCAAGCTATGGGCCCCACAGAGCCTTCCACTTACTAGGGACTGCTGGAACACACCTAGGTTGAAGGATGGCAGCACAGGAGAAGGCCATACTGGCTGTATGCCTAATCAAATCCAGAAGAGGATGCCACGGTCTGGGGAGCAATGCAAGTCTTAGAGATGAAGCAGAAGTGACAGCAGTGAGACATCACTAGAGCAGGGCACTCTGGCGAAATGAGCGTTAATTCCCAGGATGCCCAGCAGGAGGCTCAACAGTGGTGAGACCTGCCCCATTACAGTTACATTCTATGGTGTGCTTAACAGTGTGTTAGACTTCACCAATGTAACCTAATATTGGTTGCCTTTCTAACAATAGTCTCTGTGTCTTCATTAATCTGTGTTAAAATAATCCATGTTAACTATCTTTACTACAATCAGATAATGTATGGTAAAACTGCCATTCCTTGTCTAAATTAGAATTCTAACATGAGCTAATAAATGTGTTAAGAATGTTTTTTTTCATAATGAAGATGAGCCCTATGTCACTAAACCTTTGATATATTATTTTCCACAAAGATAATGAAATCTAGAGATAAGAACTCAATATTGAAGATTATTGCTGCCAATATTCAGGCATAAAGATGTGCATGGATTATATTTGATTTGCAGATTAAGAGCTCAAAAAGAGCAAACTTTTACTCATGTGAATAATTCCCTTGATTTAAATGGGAAAGCTGGCTTGAAAAGGGACTACGTGCATAATTAAGGCATTGCAAGATTGGTCCTTAAAAGAGAAAAAAGCCTACCTATTTACTCTGATAATATTATAGCTAAGGCCCTGATCCTGTTTCCTTCCAAGAACAAACATACATTACTCCAGAAACTTCAGTTTGGATATTTTTTTTTTCAATATAACGGTCACAAATACATTAACAAAACACAGCAGCTAGAACCAGTTCCCTGTAAAAACATCCATCTTCTATTCCCAAATATGGTTAGCCAACAAATAATACAGCTATCCCACTTTGCTGTTCAGCCAGAGCTACAGGACAGTGTAGTAACTCCATAGAAGCAATGTATCTTTAAATCCTGTGGCTCAGCCCACGTCCAGACTACCCCGCCGTATCGGCGGGTTAAAATCGATTGCTCGGGGATCGATATATCGCGTCTAATCTAGACGCGATATATCGATCCCCAAGCGCGCTTATATCGATTCCGGAACTCCATCAACCCCAACGGAGTTCCGGAATCGACACGGAGAGCCGCGGACATTGATCCCGCGCCGTCTGGACGGGTGAGTAATTCGATCTTAGATATTCGACTTCAGCTACGTTATTCACGTAGCTGAAGTTGCGTATCTAAGATCGATTTTCCTCCCCTAGTCTGGACCAGCCCTCAGTGATCACCTTTTTAAAATAGCTTGGTAGATCACCATGTGAACTGTTCAAGAGCCACTTGTTAATTGATAACTTACTGACACCCTCTAACTTCCTCAGGAATCATCCGTGAGAGAGAATTTAAGGGACAACTGATCTGTATATTATCCTATTATTTGGGTGCCCAAGAAGGTGTGTGCACACATACGTCAGCCTGGGGAAGGAAGAGAGAAATAGTCTGATAGTCTGCGTGTCATCTCTGCTAAGACACAATGGCAAAATACAGTGCACAGCATAGCTTCTATTCAGACAGCACTGGGAAAGATGGCAAAGTCAATTCTTACACTTCTGCAAGGCTTTGAGAGGGATGGGAGGGTGGAAAGACTGGCCCCTGATTGAATCTGATTTATACTTTAAAAAACCTAATACTCTTACTGATGAGCGAGCCCAGACAAGCGCTGAAAACAACACTTGTTCACAATGAACCTTGTACATGCTCATCAAAAGCCCCCTACTTCAATATGGTACATACATTGCACTCTTGTGCAGTGATCATTTAAGTATTGGATTAAGCAGAGTCAGTGAAGAGAGTTAGAAACTAAGCTGGTTCAGCACATCAGTACAATATTTCTTAGGCTGATTGGTGGCATTTACTGAGGACAGAGGATGGTTCTCATTTTTTGGTGGCATTTACTGAGGACAGAGGATGGTTCTCATTTTCATCATCCACTTGGATACACCAGCAAATGAGTGCATCAGAGCCCTGATCCAAAACCCAGTGAAACCAAAGGAAAGACCCCCCCCCCACTGACATCAGTGGGATCCCCAGTTGTAGCTCATTTGGTGGGTAGCAGCTTCTGCTGACCAAGTATTGGTCTTCCCATGCTGCTGGGCAATAGGATTGTTCCTAGCTGGCTGGAAGGTGATTAAAGCATTTACATTTGAAATCAATAACACTACAGTCCAAACTAGTGTATTCAAAGGAACAAATTGTCCCATAAAATTACATTATTGGAGACTGTCCTGATATTCCCAGAGTGGGCAGAGTTCTCATGCAGAGGCCCTGAGTTTGAGAACCAGATTGGGACCAGTGAGGGTTAGGAGGGCCATGGAAGGGACAGCATCACAAAGAAGAGAAGGATGCAGACACCATCGTTATTTACTATTTGAACTGTGGGTTGTGCTAAGGAGCACTGGTCATGGGCCAACACCTGTCTGCACTAGGTGCTGTACAAACTCAGCACAAAAAGAAATCTCTCTGTCCCAAAGAGCTTTTCTGCACCTTCATGTACACAAGTTTCAGCAAATGCTCCCTGCCCTCAGTCACAGGGACATGACCCTCTGCAGCAGCTAAGGAGGAGGAGAGGAAACGTGTGTGCTGTGCATGTATGCAGCTTCAAGGAGAAACTGAGGACCTGATGAAAAGGATATTTTAAGACTAGCCTAACTTGAATCACCCCCTGAAGGTGGAGGAAGCACCTTGATGTAGATGAGGTGGGCAGGGGAGAGGAGGAGAGATTTCTCCTTAGATCCCTTTTCTGTCAAGATATTGACATGTTACCATTTTGAACTTGTGAACAACCTACAGCCCAGTCCTGTAGCTCTGACTCCGGCCCAATTTGTATCAACACCTGAGAAAGCGCTCAGGAATGACTGCAGGACTGGGCCCAAAACATTTGCCACACCCTGAAACAGTATTTCAGTTCAAAACACCTGAGAATGAAATACCTTGCATGCTTCAGCAATGTGTGCAACACAGACAGCAGTAAACAGTCCCACATGTATTTAAATAATATGCCAATACATTATAGCCATAAAAAGTAATAGTTCAGATTATTCAGATGACTATACAGAACTAGTGGATTTTATTGAGTTCTAATTCAGCTAAATTTAATTAAAGTTGTTATATTATTTAATACTTAAAAAAATATCTTTGGTCACATCTCATTCCAAAAATATTATTGCCTCCAAAGCTTTGCATCAAGACCATCCCTGAGAATGATACAAAGGGTTTTGACATTACAAAAAGTAAACAAGGAAAAAAAATAAAGAAAGAAAAATCATTTGGTCAGTTTGCAAGTGTTTTTTATTGTTTGAGGCAGGATTAAAGCCTTTTATAGAGACAGGAACATATATGCAACCAGACTGAATGTGACATTAGGTTACTCTAGACACCTCTGTTTAGCACCCTGCTGCCTGTAATATGCTATGGTCAAAACGTGAGTTGATGATTCAGAACAGATATTATGATATAAATGAGCTAGGATGGCAACTTGCTGTTATTTTGGTAACTGAGTTAGAAATCTAATAATTATTTATGTCACAAGAGAAGCAATCTCCTGATTCTCCAAAACTCCTGCATCTCAGAAGCCTTTTAATCAGAATTTGGTTTCCTATCCATAATAGCCAAATAAGAGACATCAGCAAAGTTGCTACCGTAGCCACAACTCACTTCCCAGCAATTTGTACAGCAGCCAACTCAGAGACAGATCTGAATTTAAAATATATGGGGCCAGATCCACAGCTGATGGAAACTGTGTAGCTCCATTAAAGTCAAGTCAATGGAGCTATGCCAGTTTATAGCAGCTGAGGATCTGGGCCCTCTGTATTTTAAATTTCTTTTCAAATGTAAAAGTAAATGTAACACTGGTTAGCAGTTTCATATTGACAGCCATGGTGAGTCAAGTCTTCCATTCATCAAGAGAGACAAATAACATGCACAATAGCAGTGCCAGTTTCCCTTCATTCCTCCGTCAAGGTGCCTCATCATTTTCTGGCAGAACTATCTCTGGCAGAGAAAGACCTCTGTCTCCAGTCCCGTTCCATCGACAGCATCTGCTAAAGATTGCCAAAATATGGGCCACTTGTAAGTATTTAGTTTTATGAGAGTCACCTATCTGCTAGGAAAGTGAACACAGACCAACAACTCATTTCATACAAGCCAACGAATAGCCAACAGATGGTAACAGCTCTCAGACAATACGATCACGGGCTGGTTTTGAAATTGCAGCCTAGAAGTGAAAGGCTCTGCATACTCTTTGTCAATCCCATGACATCAGTGTATTACCTCTTGGGAACGTGAAGCACAGTAACAAAGGAAATGAGTCATTACTCCAAACATGTTTACCCCATTTGCTAAAAAAAACTTGTAAAATGCTAAGGATTTTCATGTTGTTACTGAAAAGTTGACAAGAAGCCATGTTTAAATAATTTGTATGTATATTAATAGGGGTTTAATAATGACCACAATAGGGAGGCGACTAAGACATATTAGCAAGATTGTAAATTATGTAGATTCCAACAATAATGTTAGTGATATGAAACAAACAATTGTACCTTATTTTCCTCCAAATATCATCTAAGCTCAGTAGGGTTTTGTGGTGTTTTTGGCTTTCTCCTTTCAAAATGTTTAATTTTAAATCTAATCTCTGCACATATTAAAAAAAAATTGTCAAATAAACCAAGCATAAATACAACTGTCACTACCATAATCAAGCATATACAGTTAAACAGTGTGCCTTCTGTATCACATATTCTGCAATGTTAAAAATGCCCCCCTTCTGAATGTTAAGATGTAGTAAAACTTGAGATTTAAATCAAAAATAGGATGCTTTGCTTCAGTTGTATCTGCAAAATTGTTTAGACCTTTTTTCTTTAATAAAAATATGCAGATTCAGTGCTGTGCATTTCTAAAGTATTTTCATATAACATTGCTGACAACATATCCCCTGCCCCCTTAAAGAAAGAGCAAAGCAAACTACGAAGTTTGACTTGTGATAAACACTGTCTGAAAAGGTGTGTGTGTGTGTTAAACTTAAGGGCCTAATTCTTGAGGGGGGGAGAATAAGGGCAGACAAGGGTTTTTTTAATCTTCAGTTATAGACACTGCTTTTAGGAGCATATTGATATTGCAAGCCTCTCTCACTCAACAGGCAAACTTTAGATAAAAGCATTGCTCTTGCTAAAATCAACTGAGCATGCTCACTGAAGCCCCAGGTGTGACCTTTGCTCTTCTGTGTGCAGCAATTGGACCAGGCAATCCATCATGGTGTTCATCCTGTCAGGCCCGGTGCTTGGCTGCAGCTGTCTGTCACACTGGTGGATGGGACCTGCTTAAAGGCAATCATGTCAATCTCTATGTGACTACTCAGACTAAGACAGAAAGATGATCTTGACAGGCTTTGCAAAGTCAGCACAAGGTACTGGAGGACTTTAGTTACATGCAGAAAATGTAGATGCAATTTGTGCTTTTTGTGTGCATGTTTTGTGGATTGTGTAAAGAGGCATGGAACAGTGCTGTTTTATAGCTGGTCATCTCGAATGAATCTGTTGCCTTCCGAATGTTTCCCATAGTAAATGTAGCGACATTTTCCCAGAACACCTACAGTGAAAAGAAAACAAAGAAAAAAGTGAGCAATTAGCATTGTATGTAATGGAACGATATTACTGAGGTTGGGGAAAAGAAGGTTCAGCTGTGTTTGGGAACTGCTCTCTCTCTTGCTTTTCTAGCTATGCTTGGAAAGCAAAGTATGTTAATTTGAAATTAATTTATTTTAACTAGTGGCATTGGGGTCAGCCCTGAAAAAACACACTTGAGTACTTTGTGAATCACCCCGTTAAGCACATATGCATGCCCTATTGCTTTTTGTAGGGATGGCATTTTGGATAGAGTTGTATGTTTGTACTGTCTGTTATCATTCCAAAACATGGATATGGGGATGAATCTTTCTAAACGACATGGTTTTATTGATAATAAAATAATAGCAGCAAGTAACAACAGCTTGGCACTGATCTAGTTATATAAAGAAGAAAAACTCTGTTCAGACATCCTCACAACAGCCCTTTGATGTAAGTAATAATCATTATCCCTACTGTGCAGAGACAGAGAAAAGTGAAGTGACTTGCCCAAGGTCATCCAGACCTCACAGCCCTCCTTTTCTAAATATAAATGGTTCTACGAGCCAGAACAATGGTAAAGGGTGAGCAAGAGGAGTGCTGTGGTAGTACTAGCAATGCCTCCTTTTGCACCCCAAGGCATGTACAATCAAATTATTATTGCTTCCTGCACAAGGAAGCCACGTGAAAGGGTCTCTCTGTCTCCCTCTATGTATCTGGGGATTTTCTAAAGCTCTCACCACTATAGTATCTAGCTCATCCACTCAAGGTCCACCAACATCCAGCCAATAGGAAACAAAACATTATGTATAGGGACAAAGACTGGGAGGGATTTACTGTGATTTACTCATTTACTGTGCAGGGATTTAAATTTGACAGGTCTCACATGAACAAATGGGGTCTTATTAGCTGCACCCATATGCAGCATGAATTAAGTATTCTTTTAATAATCTGTATGTAATGTAGCAATATAATTATAAACATCAAATAAGCTATGAAAACCCTGGAAGCAGGGGCTGTGCTGGATTAAAGTTAGTCCCTATTATTCTCTCCTTTTTCAAACCATTGGGTGAGTAACACATCACTATGGAAAAAAATTGATAGGCCTATCACCTGTTTTGAAAAACACATGCCTTTTAAGCAAAGCACAGAAGAGGGTTATATGAGCTTTGTTTAACCCCTTCTTCGCTTCCTTCTCTCTCCAAGTCTCCAATAACCTGATTGATCAGTGGAGCAACTTCCACATTCAAGGGAACAAATTATTCGCCTTCATAAACCAGTGTCTGGTCAAAAGCAAGTTCTCATGTCCTGAGGGGACGCTATCCCATGCAAAGCGTGGTTGTCATTAGTTGGTAAAAAGCTTGACTGTGGTTCTAGCAGCAGAGCTCTAAATTCAAAGGATATGATCAGGTTTATTAATGACCTTCTTCAGACTCCTTTTTCACTGTCATTGATAAAAGTCCTATTTGAGGTCTGCTGTGTTTCTTCAGGACTGGAAGCAAGACTGTTTACTGAGATCTTGGTGAGAGAGTGCTGTTTGATGAATGCTGGAGACTGCACCGAGGTGTCAGCGTTTAGAAAATGAGGCAAGGACATGAGGTATTAATGCTGTCAATGATCTCTTGACAGGAAAACAGATACTACATTCACCATCAGATTTAAATAGACATCAAGTGCATTAATGACAAAAGGGCAGACTTCAAACAAAGGGGGCTGGATGGTGCTGCACTGAACGAGTGCAATAACCTGATCTGAAAAGACACTGTCAGAACTACAGACAGACCTAGAATTGTGTGCGGTGACAGAAAACAGAGATGCCGACAGAGATACCGGTGCCATATTATGCCAAGTATATTTTAACAGTGTCTCCAGCCCCTAACTAAATCTGACATCATTTCCTATCACTTATAGTATTCTCCACTGCTCCTGCAGAATATTTCTCCCCAGACATCATTACAAACTCCACTGTAGTTTTAGAGTTACTGGCATGCCTGTTCTGTCATGGAGGTTGGGTCTAGAGGCCTAAGGATAACCTCAGTCAATCTAAATTTGGAGTTTGCTGTGGAAGTGCTCTCATTTTCACTGATATCTCAGCTACTTGAGGTGATCTGAACGCTAAAGTGTGAGGAGCTGTCACCTTGAATAAAATCCTTAAAGCAAAGACGCTCAGTTCCTGGGATGTTCAGCAAAGATGTCGGACTGTCTGGCAGCAGGAAATGAAATCCAGCTGCTGCTGCTCGCCTGGGGATAAAGGTGCTTGGGCTAGTGACAGCTAAAGTCAGCTGAAATTTTTGAACTCCTGCAGCCTACAATTGTTTAAATTAAGGAAGTGTTGTCTCCACAGAGATTCCCTACCAAGGCGCACAGCTGTGCTTCGATTGCCAGGCAGATTATACACACTGCTCAGAGAGCTTTGATAAAAGCACAGTTGAAAATGTTGCAATGAGTCTTTATTTATCATGAAGGTTATTTGTAAAACAATAGGCTTGCTCATAAATTAAATGGTGACTTTTTCCCCTCTTCCTCCTCTCCCTTTGCTTGAAGATAACTGAACATTACAGAGGGTTTATATGCTGCAGTAAGAGCTTTCAATACTAAAATATGCAATACATGGATTTAGGAAATTTATTGCTTCTGACTCAGTAGGAGATAGTTTCCCCCGCACATCTGCAATGTGTTCATTTGTTTGCAGCTTCACAAACTCATGTGTGTGTATGCATGCGCACGTGTGTGCGGTGGATGATAACACATTTAATGACGTGTGGTGTTTTTAATTAAAATATCTGGCATTGGTCATAATAAGCTAAGTATACTCCCAATGCATCAGCCTAATGCACAGCATTCTGAATGAGCTTTCTGCTCAGGGCTCTTGAAAAATGACAACATGAAGTCTCTTGAGGGATCATCTCCCCACAAATGAGGTTCCAATTTTTTCTTAAGTAGCTGCTTCCCCATCACCATAAGCTGTTAAAACTATAATTATGAAAAAATTACATAGAGAAGAATCATGTTTAAATATACCTTTTATCTTTTAAATTCCCCCTCCTTCAGAATCAAATGTTCTAATTATGACGGGTAAGTAATAACCCTGCCGTCACCTATGTGTGTTGTGATATCAGTCTTTCTTCGCCAACACGTTGTAGTGTCAACAACACAAGCTTTGTCTTAGCTGGGGGAAAACCCAATTATCCCCATAAATAAATAAATACATACATGCATACTAAAGCAAGTGAAAAAATGTTCAAGTCATGTTCTCTCCTTTTAAATTGGGCATGTGTTTGAGAGTTATTATGCAATCGATTCCTCAATGTTCTTTTCCAGAGTGAAATATGTTTTCACTTCTTGGGGACCAGACAGTACAAGGAATTCACAATAAGCTATGGGACAATGCACTTCTAGGTCACCAGTTCAAATCAGCTCAAGTTAGTAGTGACCTAATGCTAAGACTATCTGGTGGCATCCTGGTGCCATTGCATGAGTTGCTGGCTTAATTTTCCTAATGCTTTTAATAATTCTGATACATGTAAAAGGTGCTACCATGTATCAGCATATAGTAAAGTATTTGCATTTAAGAATATTAGTGAAAGAGATAATCTTATTTACATTAGGTGCCAAGGACTGTACTCCATAAGTAAACCAAAAGCGCATATGATACTTTATACAACACTATACTATATCTGTGTTCAGGTGGAACCTAAGCAGAAGTCGTGACTGCTTTTGGTCTGACCACATGGCAATTACTACCAAACTTGATGTCCTAACCAAATTCCAGTTTAGCTAATTTTATTCTGACTACAGTACCTAAATCCCACCCCATCAGTCTGTGTTGGATCAGATATTCATCTTCACACTTCTTGCCTCACGCTATTGGGTAGTGCTGCTGTGGGTTATTAAACAGCTGTCACCTTCCACCAAGAAGCTGGTTACATTTTGAGTGGTAGTTATAGGATAAATGTATAAACTGCTTTCTGGATGAAACATCAACACCATTATAATTTTTTTCAAAAGCTCTGGGGGATTTTCTCCCATCAATGAATGGGAACTGCAAAGTCCCCTAAAATACTAATTGCAACTTTCCTTATAGGAAAGTACAACCCTATTTACAATCAACATTCACAGGAGAACAAACATCTGTCTACAACCAACTCAAGTCTATAGTGCTAGTCATTTAGACAAAACACTTGCATTAATCCCATTAATTTTAAACATATTTAAGACCATCCCCAGTTAGCAAACAACATAAGCAGGTACTTATGGGTAAAATTTTCAAAAGTGCCTGTAACTGAGAAGCCTAAGCCCCATTTTCTTCAAGGTATTCGGGCACCTAAAATGCAGACAGATGCATAGTGGGATTTTCTAAAGTGACTAGGACCTACTTGTGTCTTAGGTGCCTAAATACCTTTAAGAATCTGGTGCTTAAGAGTCAAAGTAACTTTTCAATGGAAGATAGGCTCCTAAATCATTAAGTTCTTTTGAAAATGTTCCCCTACATGATTTGCTAAGTGAGGCCTTACATTCTATAAAGGGTTCCTATGTGTTTTAGTTAAAAATAAGTGGGTCACACTATTTATTCCTACATTATTTATTCTTAAATAATTGAGAACAAATATTAAAACAACTGAATACTGCAAAAAAAGTGTGGAAAGCCTCAAATGACCAGCTGCAAACTATCTGCTTAGAGCAGCCCCAATACACGGCTCCGGACACAATAAGTGGAGATGGGCTGTTCAGTTAGTTTAAAAACGCATAAAACCCCAAAGAATCAGCCCAAAGTTCAGCCCTTTCCCTGGAGCATAGATAAGTCACCCTCCAAGGGACATGACACAGTATATGACAGCTAAATATCAAGACAGTTAAATAAGGGCACAGAAGGCAGACTTGGACCCAAGTATAGAGACTGTTGTTCTACTGGGACTTGTGGTTGCATCACCAGGGAGGCTGTCCAACCTAGACCATTTGGAAGGAAGAAGGGTTGTTTTGGGGTTATGGGGGTTTTTTTGAGAAAGGAAGTTGGATGTGGGGGAGATTAGTGAGGAGGCAATCTACAAGGAAGAAAGAGCTATATAGCTGGCCTAAGAGAAGGGAGGGGAATGTCAATAGATTCAGATACACAGCCAAGATTTTGTTCTTATTCAGGACTGAGTCTTCTGAGTTTCATCCATCAGCTTTAATTCATACATGTTTATTTATTTACATTTGGATTTGCAATTTATTTACTGTTGGATTTGCAACAGTTTTTTCTCCCTCCAAGAGCAAATCCCATCACAAAATAAAAAAATATCACATTCAACTACTTCATTATTTCCTGGAATAACAGCATCCAAAATAGTGATGCCCACTACTATACAGGGCAAGCAGACAAAATATACAGCTTGTCCTTGGACCTCCAAACACCCAAACAACTGAAAGTCTATCCATATTGGTGGAAGGAATAGAGGGGTGGGAATGATCTCATAGCTCTAATTAAAAGTCCCTAAACCATTTTACAGTATCTGCCATGGCTACCCAATCCTCACTATATTGTGCTATGAGTGATGGCTATTAGATTATTGTGCATTGCTTACAAGAGCAGAGACTGTCATAGAAAAGCAACTCTTGACTGTCTCAGAGTATCAGTACTAAGGATATCCAAAGTTATCTGGTGTCTGACTGACTAACTGTCTTTCTCAGAGGTAGCAGACAGTTTTTTGTTTGTTTCTTTCCACATGATGTCTCATTTGATAAAATAAGAGCAACTTATTGCTCCTTTCCTACGTTATTTTCTTCTTAAACTGCTAGAATATCTACAGTAGAAACTGAAGATAAAATGCTACTGCTAGTACTGACATCTATTTTGATTTACATTTTTAAAGTACAAGCCATGTAAAGGTGCTGTAGATGCTATGAGAATCCAAGAGTCACTTTAACATGGCATGTGGTTTGAGCGGTTAGAAGAGGAAACTAGGGAGTCAGAAATCAGATTCCTAGGGTCTAATTTTGGCTCCGCCAATGACTTGCTGAGTGGTCTTGGAGAAGTCACTCTGACTGCTCGGTGCCTCAATTTCCCCATCTGTAAATGGGGAACATGCAATATTGTTGCCAAACAACATTTAGAGAAATGTAAAACCGTGAACAACTGTCACCCAGGGAAATGGGAGAGTCGGGCCAGCCTTTGCCCTCAGCATGCAACACTTCCGACCTCATTGCATACAGGACTCCGGCTCAGATGATAACTACAGGAAAGTGATTGTAAAGGGGTCTGAGTGTGCCACAAGTAAACTTGCTCACTGGTGGCTGCAGCTCCCCAACTGCCAGACTAGAGGCTGAATTCAAGTCACTGGGTCCTAATTTTCAGGTTATATATCAGAGCAGCACAAGCAGGAGCCAGCAGAGAATGAGGTAAATGCTGAGCTGGCCAGCCCTTCCTCCTGGATCTGCTACAAATGATTGCACTCTGGGCCAATATCAGTGGGGAGAAGCATCTGCAGCCATTCCCAAATGACTTGCCAGAAACTGCTCTGAGGCACTAGGCCTCAGCCGTAACCCCCTACACATGGCCTGAAGTTTCTGTGGCAGGCTATGAAAGGCCCAACTCCTGAAAGACCCAGACCTGGGTCTATTCAAAATAGACCTCAGACACTAAGCTTACTGATGTCACAATAGACTTGGACTTTTTTGAACTATGAACTTCCCCTCCTTCACTGTATCAATCTCCTCTCTTCTTCCCTTTTTATTCCTAACAATTTCTCCATCCTCCTCTTCTCCTCCACAAACAAATCCCATGGAATGAACAAGTCATGGGCCACTCACCCTAACCACTATCTTGAATTCCCTTCCCCCATCCTTGGGCTGCTTTTGTCCACTCTAGATTGTAAGCACTGCACAGTGGAGCTTCAGTGTTGACTGAGGACCACTGTATGCTTCCAAAATATACATGATAAATAATAAGAATCAGGCTTAGATTTCAGCAGTTTCTAATGAGTGAAAGGTTTCCAGTTATGCCATTCTCTGCTTTGCCTTCTCCAGCTGATGACATTGCATGTGACTCCAAATACCCCTGAGCAGATACTATCTGAGCGTTGGCTTACAAAGACTAGCAATATCTTGGCACCAAATTTAGTTATGAACTAATATGACATCAGGTAATGCTATCAGAAGTGCCCAAGGAACAGATACACAAAATATTAACTCTTCTTACATTATAAATTAACAGTCTTCAATGATCAGAGCGGGGTAGCTGTGTTAGTCTAAATCTGTAAAAAGCGACAAAGAGTCCTGTTAGTCTATAAAGTGCCACAGGACTCTGTAGCCTTTTAATTGATTTTTTAAGAGAACAGAGCTGCTAAATGTAAGCAGAAATAATCCGCTATTCCTCCAAAAGTAGCTGCACATAAAGACAGCTTCGTAAGGCTGAGGGGAGTGCTCAGCTGCCCCAGCCCAGCACGAGCTCCATCTTCATCAAAGAAGCAATCAGATACTATGACAACGGGTACAGTATAGAAAGACAGATCTCTCCATAACACAGGGGAATGTGACCAATTGCATCACTCTTCAAGACAGTGAAGATCTTTTAGGTGGTGTGCTGCTGACCTGCACTCTCTGCTGCACCCTTTGCTGTGTCTAGAAGTGCTTGCATAAGCCATGGGACTGCAATGGCTACCAACGTGCTTAGCCCCTATGCAAGGATGCCAAGAAAGTGATAATTCTAGGGTGACCAGATAGCAAGTGTAAAAAATTGGGACAGGGAGTGGGGGGTAATAGGTGCCTATATAAGAAAAAGCCCCCAAAATCGGGACTGTCCCTATAAAATCAGGACATCTGGTCACCCTAGATGATTCATTCCCCTGAATACACGTGCCCTTCAGGTTGATCAGATTATTTCCAGGCACCAAGTCAAACCCATATTTCGTCCACGGCAATAACATTGGCATTATGTGCCTAACTTTATCAAACAGGGAAGAATCAGAACAAGCAAGTGGGGCCATGAAATTATGGCAACTATCCTGCACAGACAAGTACTGTGTCATGTCAAGTCTCACTGGCCTGGTTGTAGGAAGGAAAAAAAAAGAGGAAGGAAAGCAGTCAACACGGAGAGGATGTTGGAAAAATTTACAATGAAGGTGATAGGAATAAAAAGACGTGAAGTTTGCATCCCAGGCCAGGGGAGACTGCATAAATGTTCAGTGTAAACTAGCAGTCGAGCTGATGTGTGATAAAGTGCAGCCTGCTGTAAATACACTTCAGGGCTCCCAGTGCAGCTGGGGATGAAACTTGTAATTTAAAAGGAAAAAAAAGGAAAGGGCAAAAAAAATGCACTGCAAGCTTTTTCTCACATAATCTGTTACTGGAAAATTGAGAAGCTTGTCCAAGTCCGTGGGAATAAGCTGATGAGCTGATACTTAATAATAAACCATATTGTGTCATGGTGCAGAGTCATCTAGATCCATTCAGGCCACAAACTATATTACTTTATACAGCCCTGGCTGACATACATTTAAAGCCCTCTACACATTAAGGAGCCATTAGGCTGACAGATTAAAAGTTATCTTGGAGCTAATGTTTCCATTATGTGTGTCCTGGCAGTGGAACAATCAACACACTGTTCCTCAGATGTCGTACTTTGTTTAAAACAAAAAAGAAAAGGAGGGTAGATCTCTCTCCTTGAATGACATTGACATGATCTGCTTTGATCTGGGCATGTGCTGTCTACAGATCATCTACTGCTGGCTAAAAAGCATTAAGGGAAAATCACTTTAAATCATTAACCAGTTCTGTACTGTCCAGGGTAGTTCAGTAATATTATAAGGGCCCACATTTGTGCACTGGGACTTCTTAGCAATCCTTCCACACTTCTGATGATGATTGCAATATGCTGGCTTTTTTCCTATTAAAAACAAAGCAAGCAAACAAAAAGCCCGCCCCCTTCCACCATCCAGATGTGTGTCTTCACCGTTGTTGCAGTTTCAAATGACTCTGTGGATGGGATGAGCCTAGAGGTCAGTATGAAATTTTTCTTGTCGAATATTTTGGATTTTTTTTAAAGGGTGGAGTAAACTATAAAAAATAATCAAGAACATACTTGTATTTTTATGTATTGGTGTTACTGAGCACCAGAAACACTGTTTATAAAGATATCAACTTTTCCAGAGCTTAACTTACATATGAACTGAGGCTCAAATGTATATAGATTGGATAGCTTCAAAGGGAAACAACTATGGATTTACAATATCTATTTGTACTTTACATGTCTCATTTTCTCATATTTATTATAAAAAGAGTGGATAAAAGATGGAGCTGTTTCCAAAGAGCATGCAAGGATCAGATGCAAATCAGGTAAAATTTGTTAAATGCCCTTCACTCTCCATTTCTAGATTGAAGTCACAAAAACTGAAGTTATTTATTAATAGCCAAGTGCTCCATGCTGGACTACTTACTCTTTTTTTGGCTACTAACATAACAGCTGCTCTCCTTCCTCTGTCCCACCCCCACAAAAAACATGCACACAACTAAAAAGCAAACAAACTCATGCTGATTTCTCTGTAGTCAATTTAAAGTTGAGGTCATCACCACTAGAGGGCAGCATCCATTTGTCTATTAAACTGGCTAAAACAGCAGACTAAATATTCCCCTATGACAATTAAACAATACTGTTCGTTAGTTTTGCAGCCAATGTTATGTTCTATACTGATCAAAGCTTATATTTATACAATCTGTGCTTTCAACCTTTTACCTGGAAGCCTGATTTCTGGTGGACTAACCTCATTGAACATCAATGTGGGTATATGAGTGACTACAAAAAGAAGTCACTAGTGTATTTAGTGGTTTGAAATAAAGGCTCAGTATGTTTCATAGAGGGAATAACTATACATATATGAATTAAACTGATTGTTCTGAATTATGTTTCTTTTATTTTTACTAATGCAACAACATGATCACTGCATTGATGCAAGTGATACTTCTAATGTATTCAGAATGGTGAGCAAGGAGGTTTTAAAATCTGATCCTCACTGCATATTAAAAAGTTCAACTGCTCTGTCAACTCCTCCCATATTATCTTAGAAGACTCTTAGTTGATTTGACTAACATATGCAAAAGTGACATTTCTGTAGGCTGCTCTCCACTTTGGGTTACACTCTACTAATAATACCTCCATTAATCAGCAACAGAATTAAACCATAAAGAATGCTAGAGCCATTAAGGAAACAGAGGATGAATATAATTATATTGTACTTCCCAAAGTTCAGAAATTGCATTAGCAGTAAAGGGGAAGGAAAGTAAGCCCTTTCAGTAACGGTGATAGGATTAAATAAATGTACCATGATTTATGTGGTAGAAAGTAAACTTTTGGAATAATTGTTCGGAAAGTCTGCAAGCATTCCAGTAAAATTACAAATTCTTATATGAGCAGCAGGGCCCTTCTGGAGAGTTTAGAAATGAATTTGGCTCACCTCATGAGTAAAATTTGCTTTTTGGATCTCAGATGTATTCTGTTGGAGGAGTTCACATTTTTCTTTAAAAAAGCCATCCACAATTCAGTCTGGCTCAACTGGTTTGACATTTCTCAAGAGAGTCATTTGAAATAAAGACCAAGTTTCTTTCCCAGCTTTAAAAATAAAAAAGCAAGTCTCTCAAAATTCAAGAGCACAGTTAAACAGTGCTGCTGTCATATTATGATACTGTGACAATCAATTAGGGGAATGTTCTTTGTATACTGTTACTCATTCCCTTCCATAAGCCGTTCATCAGAAACAAAGGAGACTTTTAACTGATTGCTAATGATAGGATTAACAGGATTCTTCTTAATATAAAGTAACCCTCCTTAAGCGACTGGTGCTGCTAAGTGCTGGGTTCCCTTAACTCCCAGTGCGAGCTGCAAGTGCTTAACACCTTCCAGCAGGCATCCAGATCTCACAGGATCAGGCGTTAAAGGGGCTCCCCACTCTTCCAACCCAGTTGACAGATGGTTCAGCTGAAATCAGAAATACATCCGAGCCATAAAGTTCAGCTCTGGAGCCAAACTTCCTGAAAGTTCTCAGGCATTCAGTTCACTGGTTTTAGTTGGGGCCTGTCTCAAGCTGAAACAAATCCTGCATTATATAGAATACACACAATGATTTGCTACTGCAAAGGATTCATAGCCTAATTCTCAAACACTGACTGACTCCAGTAGAGAGTGCCAAAACATTGTCACTGTTTTCTATCTTAAACTCTCTCCTGCTCCCTCAGCCTCCTTTTAAAATGAGGGAGAGGCTGAAGATTAAATCACAATGGACAGCTGAAGGTAGTTTACAAGAGCACTCAGCCTCTATGGAAGCTTGTGCTGAAGACTAAAGATAGGAAGCTAAAGAAGCAACTCAAGAGAGGCACAGCAAAACCCCTCTACTAGGGTCAGACTCATTAAAATTTAGTGAAAGCACCAAAGACTTTCTAACAAATATTACACTTAGTAAACATATTCCACTGGAGCATGGATATTGGTGAGAGCTTTTGGAGTGTGTCAGTTAATCAGTATTCACCTGCTTTGACAGCTTGAAATATTACTCACTTATTTGGCTGGTTCAGATTTGTCAGACTTGACTATGTCATAAGTTAACATGTTCCCATATTAAAAAGGAGCCAACTGGCAAATGCGCACATTGGACATAATAAAACACATCTGGCCAAACAATCAAACAATGTGGATCACAGTATCACTCGCAAACACAAATTAACAGCGACTGTCTAGGACATTACCAAGTCAAACAGGAAGCAATAACCTGCTACCCGCTACTTCACCAAATACCCATTAAATGGTTAATTGAAAGACAGAGCCTCTAAAGCACTCTTTTTCCAAGGCACTCTCCTGCATGGTTAAAGGTGTATAAATGTTTTACATGTCCAGGGTCATTTGCTTATAAAAGGGAAGAGCTGAAGGGGGAAGCTGTGCCTCAACCCACTGAATGTCACTAGAAGGCCATCAGGGCAGTGAAGATTACACATCACAGCCCTTTGTCTAAAAGCGGGTGTCACTGTGCCTAAGTACAAGTGGAAAGTACAAAAGAGGTAGCGGGTAGCCAAGGATTAGTTAAAACCCCAAATCCTGCCGTATCAGTTCACAGTTGTACATAGCAGCAAGGGCAACATTGGTCAGATGCATCCTCATTGCTCAGTTAAACATCTAAGGGCTGGTCCACACTACGGGGGGAAATCGATCTTAGATACACAACTTCAGCTACGTGAATAACGTAGCTGAAGTCGAATATCTAAGATCGGATTACTCACCCGTCCTCACCGCGCGGGATCGATGTTCGTGGCTCTCCCTGTCGATTCCGCAACTCCGTTGGGGTTGATGGAGTTCCGGAATCGATATAAGCGTGCTCGGGGATCGATATATCGCGTCTAGATGAGACGCGATATATTGATCCCTGAGCAATCGATTTTAACCTGCCGATACGGCGGGTAGTCTGGACGTAGCCTAAGAGTGTAGTACACAATTCTGCTGCTATTATGCCACAGCAACCTTGGAACAGTCTCTCTCTTGCAGGTGCAAGCACTAGCAGCGATATCATCAAGGCACATTGACCTTCAAAGCACCCTCCCTGCTCCCCATCAGGAGCAATGCACAGCTGCAGTAACTGACACCACAAGGATGCAGAAAGTTTAAGAAATTAAATTTGTACACTGAACCTCTAGACTTGTCCTTTTGGAGAAGCCACCAGTAAATAGTTGAACATTATTCAAAGTATTTCAGTCTCCAGGACAAAAATGGTTAAACTAGCCTGACAACCTTTGTGGCATTTCTGCTGAGAATATGTGCTGGCCTTTCTAATGAAACATCAAATGTAACTTTTTGTTTGTTGTGGCTGCACGAAAGCCAAATATTGTAGGGGGGAGATAAAGGAGATAGGGAAAGCAGATAGTTAAAAGGGTTAAGTGTGTATTGTAATCCCCAAATTGCACCTGGACTGAATGTTTTCAGACCATTTTCTTGACTACACCAAGACAGTTTTGTATTTTTCTTTCTTCTAGGAGAGGGTTAAGAATAATCTGAAGCCTGGAAAATGGTTGCTGTTGATACTAGTGAGGCCTTCTCTTTAACTAGATCCTCCAGGAAAAAACAAATTAATCAACAGCCAGCTGAAGTGGGTTTAATGATTGCATTCTGCATACAATCAGCTTTTCCCTTTTCAAGGGCCATCAATATGTCAAGGGAAGACATATCTGAAGGATATAGCTCTTAACATCAAGGTTATCTATTCTCCACATGGCTCCCACTCCTTACTGGGCTGATACTTTACACTGCCTGTGTCTAACATTTTCATCAACTTTGCAATCAATCAAGGTAATAATGTTGTGCAAAAAATCAATTAACAACGCAATTAAACTTTCCTTATTATCTCAAAGGGCTGAAATAATACCTAAAGGGAAGATAGACTCACTGAATGCAGACATCCATAACCCAATGTGAAAGTGAATTATGAGGTTAGACAGATGCAGGCATGTACTGGCGCTGTTATATTCAAAGGGATATAGCTCATCCAGGCAGTGTATCAGTCACAACCAATCCCATATCCTAAAATTCCAAATTACTTTAAGAAATATATGATGTGCAATATCCATTTCATATCTCTTTTAAAGATAACCCCTCCCCCCCGAAATCTGAACAGGAGTATGATTCAAAGACAAAATGATTTTTCAGAGAGAACATAAAATATAAAAGCTATAACAACATTTACATCTGTATACCACCCATGTCTGTAAATGGAGGTCATCAATTATACATAATCTGGAACGTATAAGGAATAGAAGAGATGGCACAACATTTAAAATCCAAAGGCTTAAATGTGCAAACACCTACATCCGATGTACCACCAAGGACAGTGAAGGAATAGCCAGTTGACACATATGTGGTAGCATCAGTAACAACTTAAGTACTATTCATTTAAAATAAGACAGAGTGCCTGTATTATTAGCAATTACACTCAATTCTCACTGAAACACCATTCCCGGGAGCTGAGAATTTTAAAGTGCATCAAAAGAAGACAATTAACCCCTTGCTGTTGGGAGGATTTGGGATTTAGCACTAAGCAGTTAAGAATCAGGGGAGATTCAAAGATACCAACACAATGGAGTAACCGTAATATAGTTAGAAACCCAGGTCTTGTGCCAGAGATGTATGGATGAGCCTTTGGGAGAGAAAGAAGAAAAGACAATGAGGGGAAAGAATAAATATCTATCATATGAATGACCTCTCAACTTCCGGGGGGGAACAAAAAATATTATACAAAGAAAATGACCACCACAGAACTAACTAGAATTTTCTGACACCTATCATTTTCCAGCACACATCCTGAGCTTTTCCCAACACACACACCCACCCCAGCCTCTGTTTTGATTTAGCACAGGCAAAAAGAAAATGAAAACAGAAAAAGATATTGAAGGAAGGGGATATCTATATCAGAATGACAAGCTAAGCTCACATCCTGCAAGAAGCTCAGCACCAAACTCTGAGAAACAAAAGCTTTCTCTTCAACACTGCACTCTGGCTTCCTTTATTGAGGATCTCTCTGCGTCTGCTAGCAGAGGTGTTCCACAAAACACTTCTCCCAGCAGGGTTTGCTTAAGCACATAACAGCTGCATTTCAGAAATGGTCTATTTTTACAATTAGCTCATGTAGTGCAAGTCGCTTGTTTGGACCAAGAACATCTTTTTTGTTAGTAATTCTCCCTGTTTTTGTCCTGTGCTACCCCCATACAGTGTAGAGTCAGTCACAAGTGAGTTACAGATGCAGGATTAAGTGAATTCAAAACTGTGCAATTTCCACAATTTTTGAAACATTACACACTTTTCCTGCATGGGTTTTGAGCATTAATGTGATGCCAAGATTAGCGAATTCAGCCATTACTATCTTAACCTTAAGGAACATAATTAATATGTTTCCATTTTCAATGACTTCTTTGTGTGTCTATCAACTGGAACCATTCCTGCTGTGTATTTGATTCCAGTGACGATGGGGTATGTTGGATTTTAAATGAGGTGCTAGCTCTTCTGCTCCTTATATGCTCTAGTTTATGCGTTATTCATGACTTGCATTTGGAGACATGGATGATACACAGATGGAAATGTTATTAAAGCTTTTGTATTTTAGTTTCTTTGTGAATGGCGTCTTTGTTTTTAGATAATTCTTTTAACCATCACAAATAACTAGCAATACATGACAACTTCTTTAAACTTTTTTTTTCCTGTTAAGCTTTTTGATTAAGAGATTTTTTGTTCTCTAATGCTCTCTCTTCCTGAAACTAAAATGAAGGATAAGTTGGCAGACAGAAAAGCTACATCTGCAGGGTAATGTACAAGAAACCCCCTTCTTTGTCATATGCTCATTATACAGATTCAAAACCAAAAGTTACTTGATTTTTTATTAGCTGTCAGGGATGTAGGTCCCAGTTCCTGAAGCCTGTGACTGACAATTTTCAACCTGCTTTCACTTCTTACTATCCTATTCATACTTCTCAGAAATTCAACATTAACATGGCAGAGGGAAAGTTACCTTACCAGTTTGCTGTCTCTATTTTAAGTTGTAGTCAAACAATTTTAGATTAACAAGTCAACATTTCCACTTAATTATTTTCATAATTTAGATAGCTAAATAATATTATAGCCAGATTTGACTTACCATGTAGACACATATTCAAGGCTCTGGTAATATGGTGCTATAAAAAACTTAAGACAGGGATATAGATGCATATATGCACGCTACACATCAACCCTGAAAAACATTACTCAGCCATTGTCTGGGGTAATTTTTTTTATATCATTATCAGTCATTAAGCGAAAGGGTAAGTAGGTAGATGTGCGTGTCTGGGCTGGTAAATCTTCATGACAATTGTGTAAGACTATTGTACATAAGTGCATATATACACACATACATAACTTCAGAGTGATAGAAATGCCAAGCCAAACAATTTATGTTTAATGACTAATAATTTTGCAATGTGAAAACATTTTTTTCCCACTCGTACAGTTACTCTCTCTCAGTGAAGTTTCGCCACATGTCAAATGTGAAGCTTTTGAGTTTCCCCTCCTCTCCCAAAGGCTTAGATTTCTTTCTAACAAAGACAAGGTACTTTTTTTTTTTTTACCCATTGAGATAACTCAAAACCTACTAAGCCTATAATATATACATCATCATTCTCTCTGTATGATTTAATTATACATGGAAAAGGAATATTGATATCAGAATTCAGACTTATTTTTGTTTAAAAAAAACTAACTTGAAATCGTTTGACCAAATGGCAACACCACCAGACCAACAAAATAATAGTTATAGCTTTTGAAATGAGTTGCATACTGTATGCTGACAGCCTGACCTCTCCAGCATTACATTTACCGCACAACGTAGTATTTTGTTGTTAATGGATATTGAAAATGCAGTGTTCTGTCTGATATACATGGAGATCCAAACCCACATTACTCTCTCCCCACATCCAGCTTGCTACCAGAGGCCACCTGTTTCTGAGGTAAATTCAATACAGATTTGCCTTGTCATTTGTTTCACTCCACATTCTACTATCGTGCCCCAGCAGAAGGATGCTTTTTGGGCCTATGAAACAATGATAGAAGAGTTACAGAAAATATAAACCATAATTCAGCTTAGTTCAGTTGGACACCACAGCTCCATTTTGACATCTTCAGTATGACATCCTCTTTCTGAAGCTGATAAGCTACTCTCATACATTTCAGCCCGTATCACCATGGAGGCTATAAAGTCAACTCAAAACCATGAATTAGGCTGGTTCTGTTATATAAAAGTAAAGCCAAGCTATGTTAATAGCATACTGACCCACATCCTGGCATATGGTGCAGCTGTTTTGTGCTGCATTGTTGGTAAATTATACCTAGAGAGTCAGCCATGGGAGGATCACCCCAGCAAACAGTGGCCCATTCCCTACCATTAGTTGCTGGATGTGTAACTAGGGGAGAGGGTAAAGTGGGCACCTCCCTATATCATACTTATCCAGGTTGGCCCCTTGAGGCTGCTCTTAATTTATGCTGTGCGAATAGACTGGCCCACAGACAACACATGAACAGAGGAGCATGAAGACTATCTTTGCACAGACCTCTTCTGTGATCCTTGACCATAGGGGACAATCTGACCATCATTCTGAAGTAATTACTCCTTTTACTTTCCACCTGTAAAATACACGTGAGTAAGGGCTTGCATGATCAGGCCCCAGTAATTTTTTAAAATGGTTTGTCATGTGGATAGTGGAGGAGGAACATTTTCAAATGCTTGCTAAGCAATTTCTCTTGATACTTGGAAGTTGCATCTAACATTTTATAAATATGAGGTATGGAAATAAGACTCTGCAACATGACTTTGCCAAAGATGGCTTTATTCACAGGCTCTCTAGATGACCACCTAATGGCACTCTATCTAAAGCGGACATACGGAGCCTCACATCTATGGTGACATTGGGAGAGACATTGCTTATTATAAAATAGTTGTCATAAACAAAATGTAAATATTAAGGGATGTCCTTTGTGGGAGTGGAGTAAGATCCCTGCTCCAATCAAATCCTTTAACCCTTTGTACAAGCTATGGCTCCATCCCCTCTGAAGAATCAGTTATAGACAGTGAGGAACATTCTGGGAAGTATTATGCGGTTATAAGAGTGGAAGCAAACTCTTCTGTTACATACAAGTAGACCTGCATTTAGCAGCTCATTGCATAATCTCATGCTGCAATCACATAGCTTCCCTTGGGGAAAAAAAATTAAGATGCATGAACACGTTTAACAAAATGGAATATTTTGTAGAGATGGAGAAGCCACAAAAGAGCAATTATTCAATCAATCTCCAAAGAAACTAACAACCCCCCATTGATCCACAAATGCATGGTCAGCACTACCTAGAAGTTCCACATGTTGACTATAGAGCATCAGGGATCAGTTTGGGTAAGAAAAATGACCTGCTAATGGACTACTCTCGAACACTGGATAACAGAGGAGATGCTAAAAACATTTTCAGTTTTCTCTAATTATTTTTAACATCGGGTGGTAGAGGGTTCCACAGTGATTTTGCAAGACCTACTTATGTATCATGGGGGATAAAAACATTTTTCCTTAAATAAATAAGTAAGTAAAGGTATATTTGCAACCAAAATGGGTTTTTCACAAAGCCTGATATCTTTATAGGGCTGGTGGATCTGGCAGCCTTGAAATTTCCCTCCTTCCCACTCTTTACACCAATGATGGGTAAATCCTAGGTTTACACAACTCGAAATTCATTTACTTCAACTGTAATTAATATCTAAACATTTCCAAAGCTTATATAATGGTATTACTCTGTTCAAAGGGAAAGACATTGGAAATGCTGGTTCTAAAAGTTATTGTCCTCAGAAAGAAAAAGGGGGGAAAACCCCTCACCAACTATATATCTTCCAAAACTGTAACTCAGGAAAAGAATTTTCAGATACAATGCTTCCAGGAAAAGAATATTTGGCAGTGTTTGGTGCTTGTTTTCCCTAATAACCATTAAAAGTCTCCCTTAGTAAAGCTTTTTACTGCAACATTAGAAATGGAAGAGTTTACATTTTATTTAATGAATAGTTGCAGAGCATTAAAGCAGCATCTCGTTGGTGAAACAGCTCCTTATCCTCACTTTGTCTCAATTGGTTTTTTTACATTTCATTTTCAATGACATGTCAGCCGTCTCTCACCAACCTCAAAGGAAAGTTGAATGCAGGGCTTACAAAGTTAAGCTGACATTTGCTCTCTTCCAATAAAAAATATTTAGTCCATTAAACATAAATACCTGTCATTATGATACATGGACTGGGTACAAGCCTCCCGTTTCCCTCTGATGTTTATTACATCCAAACAACTGCAGTGCCTGCATGTTTTCAACTTTAGTGTATTGATTAAACTTTTAAATGGCTGCCATATAACCCAGGGACATCAGGAAGATTAATTTGCGTCAATGTTCATCTGTAATTCATTAGCCATTTATTCTTTACAACCACATGGGCTATCAAGAAAATGCAGGCCATTTTTCACTCTGCACAGGCTTGGGAACAGATCCTGAAATTTGTGCTGCATACAAATAAGCTCCCCAGGCCCGGCCACTTAAACTGCTCGGCTTTTCAAAAGTTAAAGTTGGGAATAAGAGAAGAAAAAAAGGAACATAAAAAAGCAGAAATGGACAAAATATACATCCTCAGGGTATTTGAGATTTAACTGAGTTTGTCCACTGTCTTTTCATCCATGGATTATGGTTTCTTATTTCAGTCAGATTAAAATAACTGAAACTTGTTTCTGAGCATAGGCCATAAATAAAATGAGTGTCCCCCCGCCCCAGCATCTCCTTAGATGCAGTTAACTCAGAGAAAGCTACAGAGAGTGACGGTGAAGTATAAAAAGCTCATGCCTCAAGGAAGCTGAAACTGAAAATCCAAAGAAAGGCTACAGTTTTAACTGACTCTCATATTTATTGTGGATTCCAGTCCTGCCTTTATTTGGGAAAATGCCCAGCTAAATATCGGTGTGTTTCCTTAGGGTAGAGGTAAGCCATCTGGCTCCCTGATTTGCCCTACTGACCTTTTGGCACAGTATGAAGTGCATATTTAATAAGGAAAAGGAAAGAGTGCTGCTATAAAACAAACAAGAAATGCACATGAATTTTACATTTACGGAAAGATCAATGAAATGCATCCTGGATTTCTTCCCCCTTTCTAAATACCTAAAAATAAATGGCATCGCTGTACTAGCAAAGCCTATAGTTCTAGGGCATCAGACTCATGCCTAATGATTCTAATCTGGACTCCAAAACTGAAGATGTCATATACGATGATGACAGAGGCAGGTTCTCTGGTGCAGGGCAGGAGCAGGAGCATATCAGTGCACGGCAACAAAAGCTAGAATTCCCCATGTCAGCCTACACGTCATTTGGGGTACCGCTGATTTCTACGTGCAAGGAAGCTTTGTTAGAGCCACCATTCTTCTGCTTTTAATGCAGAAAGGTGCCTAAAAGCAGGGAGTGTATTTTTACATTTGTGAGTGGAGAAGGATGAAATGATTTGCTTGTAATATCACTGATCAGGCTGCTTATTCTTGAATATAAAATTGAATAAAGAGAACCTCTAAATGGGCTGAATCTGCTGTAATCCTAAATCCTAGCATGAGTTCACAAAAACCCGTACCATCAGCAATACAGTAGCATCTCTTCAGAAGCTTTGTGGGCTAGGAAGGGATTATCAAAAATACAACCTTGGAGCTCTGAGATACCCAGGGCCACATAAAGCTTGTAGCCTTTCTGCAAAGGTTTAGGAAAGGCAAATGTTACTTTGGATTAGAATGACAACACATCTTGCGAATGGATCATACCCTTTGATGTCGCATCTTATAATGTGATTAAACTCAAAAAATACAAATAGAAGTGAAATCAGAACATTCAAGGTTCACTTTACAGAATTTTTACCATCTTCTCTCCTTCCCACCCTCCATTTCTAATAAAACCTCCATGGAATCCTGATGCTGCAATCTGTTTCCTTAACAATTTCTTTGTTCCCATTATAGACACTTTACATCAGATCTGAGCTCCACTCTACTGATTCACAGGTTCAAGGTGTTAATGAACCTGGCCCATAGTTTGCACAACTATGACACGTGTGACTAGCCTCCCACTCAGCCAAGCTTCCCTTGCTGTTCCCAACAGCCTTCACTTCCCTCACTCCAGTGAGTCCCCCTTTCCTCAAGCAACCCCAGGATCTCATATGTACCTGACATGTCTTTGGGAAGAAGGCAGTGGCTTGTACCCTCCTTCCACTTCTTTCTGGAGCCTGGAGGGGGGTGGGACCTTTGTCTTTCCTTCATCTTCATTTATCTATAGTGGCTGTCAGTTATGGGCAGCAGCATCTCCCAATCTTTGGAGTCTCATCTCACCTGACTCCTGCCACCAGTACTAGAAATCACACTCCAGAGGTCATGGCCAATTGTCTCTACTGAGCTGGGACAGAGAGAAGCTTACAATCTTTTGCATAATGCCCTGTCAGTTGCATGCCAGGGGTCATCGTGAATCCTTGTTAGAGTGTAAATACACGCAAGGTCTCCTTAGCTACTTCACTAAGGCCTGGGAAAGTGGCACAAAGGGGCACCCAAGCTCTAAGGGGATGGATTGGAGAAGGTGGTATGGGAAATTGAGTGGTATGGAGGCTCTTCTGTAGGAAGGGACAGCTAGGTGTGGATGAAACAAGCCTGGGTGAATTCCTACTCTTCCCCCAGAAGTGTAAAAATAAATCATATGTAGATGCTCTAGGATCCTGCCCATTCCATCACAGATTCCCACAGAAGTCTTATTTTCAGGGATTTATAAATTGGCTATGAAAAACTGATCCATGTTGACACTTAGTTGTTAAAACCTAAAAAGCCTAAATACCCATTTGCCTCAGATCTACAAAGTGTGATTTCCTTTGGCATCATCAGGACACATGCCATTAAATCCTCTTACTCTGCTTTGAAAATATATTCCTATAGAGCAAGAATCTCTCTAATCGTTTTCCTATAGGCAGAACCATTATGGATTGAGAACATATGCAGCATCAGCGGGTGACCACATAAAAACCCCCTTGATTCGGGTGTGCAGTTGCCATTGACACCAGGTAAATATTTAGCCACAAGGTAAATAAATAGCCCTATTTGTTCCATTAATGTGCCATCAAAACATCTCTCTCTTCTAAATGGCTGCTAGGAACAGGTGCAGTTCTCTCCCTGCCTCCCTCTCTCCTAGGTAAGTGTAAGGGGACTGTTGCCCCCTTACTAACATTCAGTGGGGGTGTTTTGGTTGCTAGTTCCCAGCACTAAAAGGGGAGAGGTTGATGGAAAATCAGGACCCTGAAACACTCCCCAGAAACAATGGTGAGAGGCCAATGCTCCAGGTCAGCCTGATTGACAGGGCGGGCAGGCTAATCAAGAAGACAGAAGGCCAGGGTGGGTCCCGTCCTCTGTGTGAGCTGGAATTGCCTGGGTCAGACAGAGTGGGGCCGAACTAAGGAGAAAGCAGGGGCTCAAGCTGAGCTGCAGAGCAGAGCCATGCCAGATCCAGAGGGGCCAGAGCTGCAGCCACAGAGCCAGAGACATAGCCCAGGGAGAGCTGATCCGAGCTGTGAACAGAGCTGCAGCCATAGGGTATGGTTACACTTGCAGCCATACAGCACTGCCGCGGGAGTGCTCCCGCGGCAGCGCTTTGAAGTGCGAGTGTGGTCGTGATGCCAGCACTGCAGGTACTCCACCTCCCCGTGAGGATTAGCTTACAGCGCTGGGAGCCGCGCTCCCAGTGGTGGGACAGTGTTTACACTGGTGCTTTGCAGCGCTGTAACTTGCTGCGCTCAGGGGGGTGTTTTTTCACACCCCTGAGCGAGAAAGTTTCAACGCTGTAAAGTGCCAATGTAGCCAAGGCATAGAGCCAGAGGCACAGCCCAGGGAGAGCAGATCCTGTGCTGGGAGCAGAGCTGCAACCATAGAGCCAGGTGTGGTGAGAAACTGGGGCCAGCCAAGGGGAGGATCTTGGGCAAAGGGGCCAGTGCAGAAAGACACCCCCAGCCAAGGGTCCTTGCAGGCCAGGCTGGGAGGGGGTTCTTAACCCGACAGGGGGCTGATGCTAGGAAGAAAGGTCCCACCACCCAAAGCCCAGAGGTGTGTGGCAAGCACCATTGCAAGTGTCCAACCCACAGGATCCCTGCAGCACAGCCAGGGCCTGAGACCTACAAGGAACAGACTGTGAACTGCCTTTATGTCCAGAGACACTCCTTGTAATGTTCCCTGCCATGGAGCGGGGTGATATGTTTTCCTGTAACCTTTCCCATTTTTCCTTATTCTTTTTTAAAATTAATTGTTAATTAAACAACTTGTATTTGCTTTAAACTGTATGGAATAATCAGTGGGTCAGGGAGATGCCCAGTGCAGAGAGGGTACCCCGGAGTGAGGACATCCTAGCCCCTATCCTAGGTGACCACAGCAGGGTTAGGGGGTTGAACCCCCCAGGAATCCTGGGCCCAGTCTTGTTGGGGTTACAAGAACTCTGCCAGACAGGAAAGTGGAAGGGGAGTCCTCAAGGGCAGGGAGGCCTCTGGGTAAAGGAAGTGGGAGTGAGGACTCAAATCCTTTCGCTAGCCCACTTCACCAGGGTAGCACAGAAGCCGGGAAAGTTCCCCACAATAGCGTGACCATTCCCTCGCTTACATAAGGGACAGTAGAATTCTATATGGGTAGTGGTTCTTTGCACTGTAGCTAATGATTTCTTTATTTTCTCCTCCTTCAGAGGTCTAATGGCTAGCATGCTGCTGAGTCTGACTGCACAGTGCTCCCTGTTCTACATGATTGTGGTAGGGAGCTCTCTGGCACTTCCTACATCCAGGCATTATATGCCATGTGCCAATTACAGGAACTTCCCTACTTAGGCACAGCAGTGAGCGGTGCCCTGAATGCTCCCAGGTAGAGTATGAGGTGAGACAGTCAGTATAACAGTTGGCCAGTCTGAATACTGCATGTGAATAGCAGTGTGTAATCTGGGGGCAGAACCTCAACTGGTGTAACCTGACATAGCTCCAATGAAGTCAACAGCGCTAAGGATTTGCCCTTGTATGTATGCATCTGTGTTTGGCATCCTCAGGCATAGCTAGGCACAGTCCGTAGGGGCATTGCTAAGGAATAATTCCTAGCAATTTACAAGCAAAATCACCTAAGAACAAATTACCAGAGCTGTATGAAAATATTCCAAGTGCAACCTGAATGCGCGTTTGTGTTTTATTATATGCTTGAAATTTAAACCAAGTTCACTGAAAGGTTCCCTGTGTTTTATCAAACTTATAAGCAAACCTGAGCTGATCTATGGCTTTCCATTGAATAAAAATATTCTGATTTTGGGTAAAAGGTTAGGGGAAATCCAGTGATTTTAGACAAGTTCTACTTGGAAATTTGGGCTTTGTTTCAAACTGAAACTCCAAGTGAATCCTGGGAGCTGAGGCGGTTTTGAAGTCCCAGGGGTGAAAACAAGAGTCAATTTACATAAATTCTGATGAGTTCTATGGAGCTCGCCATGGAATTCAAGTAATTCTGCTTTAATTTTTGCACAGTTGTATGAGCAAAAGATGGCCGTTCAGCATCAACATTAAATTTCCTGGCTTTTGTCAGTTTAAGTCAGACTTTTAAAATTATTTAAACTTTTTTTTTTGTTTGTACTGAATACTTTATCTACTGTGAGAGCACACCAACTATACAACTTCAGCACTGTTAATGCTCTCCTAAGAAGTGGCTTGGAAATATTGCATAATTTACCTTATTTTTTTAAAAAGTAACCAGACTAAAATATAACTTAAATTAAGAAAAATGAGGGAAATTTGCAATACAGTTGTGACTGTTCCACTGACTTTCTATCATGTCTGGAAGACCTTCAGACACACTGAGGACCAAGTGTTCCAAAACAGACCCATTATCACAGAATCATAGAACTGGAAGGGACCTCCAGAGGTCATCCAGTCTAGTCCCCTGCTTTCCATTGTAAGTCCATTAAACTTTTAATGGAAGAGTTTCAACACTGTTTCCATTAACAGCAGAGCCTAGGCTATGGGACTCGATACAAAGCATCAGTTGAATTGTTTCATGCAGTGTGTGATCCCTAATTATCCCATGTGTTCGTAATGTCTAACAGCACAATGCAGGGAAGAGGTAGCAACAGCTTTGGTTCCAGTTCTGCCCTCAGAACCTATCTTTTAGGTTAACAACTTTTGTTAAGATTTTTTAAATTTCTGAACTACTTAAATGCCAAGTAAACTATGATACTGCACAGCCAGCATGGTTAGATTATTACTTTGCCACCTGGGATACATAGAATACCTTGAACCAACGGTTCGAGCCCCAGAAAAACGCTTTGCTGTTCATCACAATATAAATATTTGGCATAAATGCTTAGGCTCAGCCCTGCCTTTCCTGTATGGATATTAAAGATCTCATATCACTTTTCTTAAGAGCAAGGATTTGTCCTGGCAAAACCTTCCCTTCTTCCTTGTTGTTGCGCAGTGCCATATTTTCTGACATTCTTCACCCCAGATTTGGTACTGTACCTACAGGGCCCCATCGACCCTTTGCAGTGGAACAATGCTCCAGACACTAAGGGCTCAACTCTCGGCTGCACAAAGTATCCATTAGTTGCATCTGCGGTGGAATGGGGAGGAAAGCCAATGAGGAGGGAAGCAGTCTCAGAGCTACTCTAAACTACATCTGGCTGGGTACAGTAAGCAAGGGATTATTTGCCACTGTGCCCTGGTGATCATACTTCCTTCCTGAGAATGCCCCAGCACACTCCCTATGCTAAGGGCTGGGGAAACAGGAACCAGCTATTTCAGCTTTATGCCACCCAGGGAATCCCTCATGCTTGAGTATTCCCAGATGGGGATATTAGGTAGTTGTTAGCTCTGTTTGCATAATGGGTGTTGCTCAGAGAGGCAGGAGCAGAGCTCAATACTTAGCCTTGTGTGTTCATTTTAAACTAATGACATCTTATGGCTATGCAGAAAACTTTACAAACTCAAACCATGTGTAAACTGATGCAATAATGTCTTGCTGAGTCTGCAGACATCGCAAAATAATGGCGCAGACATGTGGACCACATCCATTCATCTCAACTCTGAAAACTCAAGATTGCACTTAAATGCCAACATTGGTAGCGTTTCACTACTGAGAATTTTAAACAAAGCAGCCAGATAACCTCTCTCTCCACATTTCCCCAGTGCCAAATGCCCCAGCCATCAGCATTCTATCTAATGATCTAGTTACCTTTTTGGCTCTCATTATCATAGTACCTGAGCACCTGGCAATCATTATTGTATCAACCCTCAGAACTCTACTGTGAGGCAGAGAAATTCTCCTATCTCCATTTCACAGATAGGGAACTGAGACATAGAGACACTAAGGGACTTGCCCAAAGTCACACAGAAAACCTGTGGTGAAGAAGGGATTTGAACCTAGATCTCAGGAATCTGAGCTCCAGGCTTCTGTCTTAAATCACTAGATCATCCTGCCCCTCTTTGTACAAAAATCTGTGGCTTATTAAAAATATAGGGACAGTGTAAAATACATTGAATTTTATATAACACAGGTGGGCTATTTTAAGATTGTATTGTTCATTGACACAGTTAATTTCTTAAACACGTTGGGTTTTTTCTTTGTTTTAGTTTGTTTGTTTTAAATGAGGCTGCCACAAAATTTCTGGGGCCCTTGCCACAGAATTTAAGACCAGCTCACCACAGAGCCTTATCCTTGTGCCTCTATCTAGTCTGTGAAGTGCTGTGTGATGAAAGGCACTATACACATGTAAAGTATTATTACTACATTTGCAAAATGAAATTTCTAAGCGGAAAAAAGTGCAAACCACGCCAACAACAATAAAGCCATCAAATTGTAATAGGATGCAATAACGGGCTTTCTCCTTTGCTTTGTAGACATGGATTAAATTGTTTCAGCACTAGCCACCCAATCCAACGTAACTAACAAAGGGGGAAAAAGAAATGCGAAACATTTGCTTAAAAAGCTCATAACTGTCAATGTGTTCAGAACACCACCATGTCCTGCTACACCTAATACCTTTGTCAAGGTGGCCTACTCTGGATCTACTCTTTCACATTCCCTGCAGACCTCAGTTGCAGAGTTTCCCCACAGACACACACTGTATTTGCCAGCCCTGGATCTCTGCTTGGGGTCTGAGTTTGAGACAATCCAGATCCCTACACCCCCTCCTCCAGTATCACTCATCGCGGCTTAAGCCTGTCTGGTTTGCACTGGCAGTGACCTGGATGTTGCACACGCTACAATGCAATAAGAGAACAACTCACTAGCAATGGGACTGTTTGTACAACGCTGGCTTTTCATAAAGATGTGCTTAACCTTCTTCCAACAAAATTATTGTTATAATATTTTTCCATGCAATGTTTCTACAAATCAGCATTACATTATAGCATATAAGGAGTGCATTTGGTCTTATTTCCTGGTATGAAGCGTCCCTTTGAACAAAGGTTTTAACAGATTAAGTTCGCTATTCTACAAAATCTTTTAATAAATCACTGTCTCAATTCCTAATACTTTTTTCTATTAACACACACAATTGTAACCTCCTCTTTCCACTTAGTCCCTCTGTGTTTAAGTAACATCAGGGTTGTGCCTCAACATGACAGGGCTGAGATATTCAAAATACGGGCTGTCACTCTAGCCCCTAACTTGTACCGTAGTACCTATGTTTTGCATTCTACAGGAGACTTCAAAATTACTAAGAATACTGGGAGTGGACAGGAGAGCTGTCATTCATCCTCATTTTCACGAGTCAGACCCATTGCCTTAGCTGTCCTGTGTCCTGATATTTAAAGTGTTCAAAAATACTTTTGCTACTTAAGTAGAAGCATCAAATCATGATTCAAAATGTGCTTGCTACACAATTTGACAACACTGTCACAATGCTGTGACACTGTATTGTGATACGATAGCATGGTATTGTGAAGCAGTGGTATGATATTCTAATTTATTGTGACCCGTTAAACTAATTACATATTATATGTAACCAATGAACAAAATGTTAAGGTCTTAGGCCAAAATTTGCAAAAACAGGAGCCTAAAGTTAGATTTATAGACTGAGATTTTCAAACGCGCTTACGCTAACGCTTTCAAAAGCCTCCAAGCAATTTAGGAGGCGAAGTCTCATTTTCAAAAGTGACATGCATTTAAGAACCCAAGACCCATTCATATTAAATTAGATTTAGGCTCCTAGGTCACCTGTGAAAATAGGACTCAGGCCCTTTTCAAAAATTTACACTTAGGATCAGATTTTTAAAGGTATTTAGACATTGCAGCACTCAGCCTCACAACGCCTAACTCATTTAGGAGACTAAATATTTTCAAAAGTGATTTAGGCACTTGGGAACCTAAATCCCATCAACTGTAAATGCAAATGATATTTAAGTTCCTAAATCAGTTACGTTTTGCAATGCTGAGTACAGTAACTCCTAACTACCTTTAAAATCTGGGCCTTAGTGTGTAACTCTAAACTCCTCTCAAGATCCCAGCCCTAATTCCTGATACAGATTCCTAACAAAAATGGACTAATTTTACCAAGTGCTGAGCACTTACCTGCTCCCATTGACTATAATGGGGACTGCCTGGTGCTGACAGAAAATGCCTTTTCTGCAAAATTTCACTTTCTGCTTGCTGGGAAAAAATGAAATTAAGCCAGAGCCTTCCAGGCTGGCAGCCTGGGAGATGAAAATTTCCATTTCAGTTCTCCCAAAACACAATGTTTCTGAAAATTCCTACCCATCCACAATTCCACATTTTTGTCTTTTCATCCAGATTTTGAATGAACATTTATTTTAAAAAATGAATGGGATGGGATTCCCATTTTGCAGCCAGCTGTAGCACTCAGCACTTGAAAAAGAAACCACTTCTTTAAGGAGCCTAAATCAGAATTTAGGGCTGTTATTTTCAAAAGCATTCAACCCTGCAACTGGGTGTGGGATATTTAAAAGAGCTCAACTCCCATTTAGACACTTAACAAAAGGGCCAGATTCCCAAATATGCTGAACATCCAGCAGCTCACTGTATTCTCTGGGGTGCTACTAGTCACCGAGAACTTTTGAAAATCTAACCACAGAAGCTAACTTTAGGCTTCTGTTTTTGAAAAAATTGGTCTTACATTGTTACAGAGATCAAAAATACAATAAAACAAGGAGTATTTTCTCCCTACTAAAGTCTATCATGTCAAAGCATAGTTAGGATTTCTTGTCCTTTTTTCTTAGGTGATATTATAGGTTCCAGGTCCTACAAGTTTTTAGTAATATTTTAAATATATAGGCATAATATATTAAAAACAACAGCTTTTCAGTACAGATTCACAGCACACAAAAAGATGTTATGATGCACTACACCCTCTGAAAGAAGATTTAAAATGGATTTAAAATAAGATTTGTATTTTATAGATTTGTGATAAAAAAAGTACTGAAAAGAAATGACTGAAGGGGTGTAATACCATTTTTCCAATTTAAACATCTGATTTTATTTATGTTATAAGCACAGGAGACTAACCTATGTTCTATCATAACATCTTGCAAAATGTAATTCGCAACATGAGCCAAAAAGAGCACCCACAACAAAATTTCCCTATTTTTCTACATTGGCTGAAGATGCCAATATCTAAAAAAACGAATTTGGTAAAATAAATTTTCCCTTTGTATTCAAAAGTTTAAGCCCACTGCAATATTTTTAACTGGAGAGTTATTTCCCCAAAACAATAAGGAACATGTTGATCTTAACTATCTAGGAGGACTAGCTGGGAATGGGACATGGCACCTTTTATTTTTTGTGCAACAGTTCAAATCCCATTCAAGTTAGTGGTGACTAAGAATTATCACAGTACCACCAAACGATGTTACACTGGCTTATGGAACAAGACTTAGTAATTTTGATTCAGTTCCTGAGGAATAATGGAGCTCATCACAAAGATACTATCATAACTGGCACTACATGATATCATCTGGTAGATTCAGCAAGGAGTAACTGAGCATGGCATCTCAGCCATAGAACTGGGTCCTCCAGATCAGAGTTCAGGATTGGAGGTGTCACTGCTGATGCATGTGTTGTACCTACATTGTAGGTAAACCTCATTTCTCTAAACCTGTCATATCCAATCACTTTCATGGATTCTGTATTCATTCAAAATAACCTGTGTGTACGTATAACTCTTGGGGTGCTAGCTACTTGAACCTCATGATGAGTTTAACATTGTGGTTGTTTATCAAGCAGTGAAGAAGTCCTTCTGTCACTGAGAAGGTAAATGATAGAATAAGGAGCCAGAAATGCTTCTTCATCACCTCTCCAGAGTTAAACAGCAAACTGTACCCAGAGGTAATGTTCCTTTCCTCCCTGAAAAGTCCTGTTATACTGTATGTGGGCAGTGATTGCTAGTTGTGTCCATGTGTCACTTTTCTTACTCAAATATCTTTTTACTTAGTTTGTGGACTGCAAACTGAATCTGAGGTTAAAACCACACAAACCCACATTACTTGTCAACTTTGCTGATAACCATGGTCAATTTTGCTGTAAGGTCTACTCCATAATATTCTTAAATCATGTTCTCATGGGATGCTGCTAGCTATGTAACACTGCTTACAGACCCTTGGCTTTGTTTAGTGCTGGAAATCTGTCTTACTCTTCTTCTTCTTTTTAAGCTAAGGTACAAAAAACAGTCTCCACTTATGTTGAGCCATAAATTTTAGGATGCTGACAAGCTATATACATCAACCAAGCAATAAAGGGTCAAATAGCATTCAGCTTCCATGAAACTAACTCTTCATTTTTAAAGAATAGTTGGAAGGAGGAAGATGGAACAATTCTACTTCTGTACTATGTTTGCTTAAAAATTTCAGATGGATTTTCGCGAAGTTTTGTTGTTAGGTGAAGGGCACATTACTCTGGGCTCCCATGACAAATATGAATTTCCTTTACATATGGGTTAAAATTCCTTCTTTGTCTGACTAAGGAGGACCAATGTGTATAAAGAACTCACCTGCAAGCTTAGCCCTAAACTCTAACCCAACCTTGTTTTTTTCTTTATTTTAGAGGATGAAACTAATATAACACTAACATTTGCAATGATGTATTTTTTTTATTTTTGTGCTCCTCTGAACTTCCAGGTGCCGATTCAACTGTGCAACCAATTGCAATAGGAAGCAATACCAAAAAAGTCTATTCCAGCCCAACCTTCCACACAGAAAGATTGGCTAGTTTGGTTATGGTTTAGATAAGCTTCCAACCTTCTTAGTCTAATGTAACCCTCTGAATCTTTTAAGGTCCACTCATCACTACTCATAATCTAGAATCCTTCAGTGGCAGGAAGAAGCAAAACAAAGGGGAAAAAAACCTTCAACTAAACTGTAGCAAAGAGAAGGTAGGTGCAGTAGTAATGCTTAAAGCATCATAAATGCATCCTAAAAACTGAAACATTGTAGGCACAATAGTTCCTGTGGCATCTGTGAAAAAACAGCATTTGGGAAGTGGGTTGGGGAGGGGAGAAGGCAAGAAAAAAGTGGTTCTTTGAATCTGCATTCTTTACTAATTTGTTTCAAATTCTGCTGGTTTTACATGTGAAAAATGACATTAAGGGGCAAAGGGCAACGGTGCAGAGATAAAGCAACAAAAAGGTATTCAAAATACTTGCCAAGAAAAAAAAAGCACTCATCTGATAAAAATTTAGACAGGAAGGATGCCAAAAACCAGGAGAGAGAGAAAGATTTGATGAGGTGATTGCTGCTGCACTTGTCAGGCCTGTCAGTAGTCAAAGGAATGCCAGATTTTAACTCAAAAATAGTGTCAGCTTAAGAGTTGCCTCTATTTCCCCACATGTTTCTAATTAAGACGACATTAGGAGCTTACTTTTGGCAACTATAAATAAAACTGTTTGGGGGTTAGCGTAAAAGATTAGTTACTAGGTTTTCTAAATTAAAAATAGACGAAAGAGAAAAAGAAAACCTGCCACAAAGAGCAAATGAACCTCTCAACAATTTGTGAGAGCTGCCACAAACTGGCAATAATCTCAAGATTGTTTTGAATTTGAATAATGGGACTCGCTCTTTTTTTAAGACACTCATTAAGGTGAATTTGACAACTTTAGTGGAGCCATTTTTCCGCTTTACCTTAGGCAACTTTTATGAGGTGCTCTTCAGATTAACTACAGTACTTTAAGAACTGTGAAAATGAAGCTCATCTTCCCATTCTAAAAAAAAACTGGGGTGGAATGAAACCTAAACACACTTGGCATTCTCAGTCTTTGGAATCCCAACTATTATTTGTATTTTCAACACTTTCCTAAGGTTTTAAAGCACCCTGCATCTCCACCCTTGCTTTGAAGGAATTTACAATATGTATCTTACATGTGTCTGAACAATTTTTATGTGCATTTATGAACTATTGCCTCAACAAGTGAAAGAAAGAGATAAAAGAAAAATAAATAGTTGTAATGTACTTTAGAGTGGTAACAGAGCTTGAGACTAACATTAGGACTAGTCTATGAGACCAGAAAGAGGCAAGCTGAAAGGGTGCTTCAACTCTTTACAGGCAGCTGGTACAACAGGCATTTCCAGGGCTAACAAAAATGATGTCTTTTAGGATTATTGAAGTCATTGGGAGCTATAAATTATAGAATTATAATATATGCACAGTAAATCTTTTCTATGTGAGAACTGAAAAGTCATCATCGCATTATCTAAGCCTCTTCACATTCAGCAATCAGCCAGTATTATGGTTAATTACTGTATCTAGTGAAGCAACACACATAAACTACCCCACCCCCAGCCTGTTTGACTTTTAGTCAAAATGCAACAGTCTCATTCTGAAAAGCCAAATAAAATCTTACACCATGACGAGGGGTGGGGGGGCGGGAGAAGATGACTGTGGTCACAGAGCGATCTTCATGCAGAGTGAAATCCATTTCTGCACACAGCACTGTTGCTCTGTGCAGGAGAATTGTGGGTGGGTTGGAACCCCTTCCTGAAGACAGTTTTTGCTTAGAATTGGAGAAGCAGCTGCGGCCCCTCGATACTACTTGCATGGGGTGTTGGGGTAAGTGGATTTGTGTAGGCACTTCACTCTACTCTTTAGAATGATTTTTTATGGAAGATTTCACAACAATCCAGGTGGTTTGCAGTCTGAAGGCTAGACTGTTCTTTCAAGCCTGGGCCTGTGGAAGGGATAGTGTGTATATGCACCGCTTCAAAGGGAGCACCTTTTTTCCCTGCTCACCCATTGCTCCTGGGAGAAATATTCTCCTTCTAGTTCTAAGCGGTAGCAGAGTACTTCCCTGCTGGTATACTGGGGAAGGGAGGGAGTCAAGTCTCTGCCCATCTGTGTGTGCAAGGGGGGAGAGGGTACACAGTGTGTAGACCCGTACAGTTCAATGTATAGTAAATTGCATGCCTGCCACAGAAAAAATGAGAAAGAAATTCTTAAACTTGGGTTTTTAAGGCCAAAACAGAATAATCCTTTTGCTTCTATATGTTTAATCCATCCTGTATGATGATGAAGAGAAAAAACAACTTGAAGGGAAGACTAAAAAGGAATGAAAGAAAGATGACTAACATCATGAGGATTACTTATGGTCACTGTAACAGCTATTCTTAGAAATCATGCCTTATAATTCAACAAGTCAATCCAGAACATTTCTTAGGTTAGGAATATGTATTTAAATCTTACCCCAAATGATTTTTTTTTATGATTTAACTGGATTTTGCTATAACTAAAACCAGATACGATTAGAATTTCAAAGAAAACATTTAACATTGCCCAAAGTAGAAGGATTATTTACAACTCTGAAAGCATAGTAAACAAGGAATGAGTTCAGTTACTAACCATCAGAATGTATTATTTGGTTAAACCAAAAATACATGAAAAAAAATTGCTCTTTTGAGTAGGTATTAAAGCACATATGATATGCAGCATCCAGTTATCATGTACAGCTTGCAGACCTCTGCAATACCTTAGCTCAAAGGGAAGTCAGAATGCCAATTTGGAGTTTCAGCCTCAATTTATTTTTGTGGCTTATGCAGTTGTTACTTTAATGCGGGTTTTTGTGGTTTGATAAATGTTATAAACATCATTTAATTTTCCAAAATTAAACAGTCTCTTTCCCGTTTTTATAAAGGAAAATGCACTTCAAAACCTTAAATAGAAATATAAGAAAACCCACTTTATCCCCAGAGGAACTTAAAAGCACCACCATACAACAAACAGCAAAGAAAGAAGGGACACTAACCAAGGCAGATGCCTGTTTTCCCTTCACACAGACTATTTATCCTGAGAATCTTGAGATATGGTTAGGGATTTGGGGTGGGGGTAGAGTGGAATGGGAAGGGAGTAGCAGTGGAAGGAGGGTGGTGAGTGCATAGGAAGAAAGCCAGCCTTCTTATTTTATGCATCACCATCAGGAGGGAGAATTTTGGTGTCTATTTATTTATTTGTATGGAGCTGGTGCCTAAAGACCTCAACCCAGTGTACAGACACGAAGCAAAAGACAGTCCCTGCCTGAAAGAGCTTAAAGATTTAAACAAACAAGACAGAAAAAAGATGAACAAAAGTAACTTTATCCCTATTTTCCAAATGGGAAAATACGGCATAGAGCAACTTGCCCAAGGTCACACATGAAAGGCTTGTCTAGAGAACAAGCTGAGGTGCTAACTTCTAAGCAAAATCATCTATACAACTATCTCTATGGAAGACTTAGGCTCCTGTAGACGAACAGTTAGTGCATGGCAACGTGGTGTGTTAATGTTCGCTGCACTAGCCTGCTATGCACTAACTGTCTGTGTAGACACTGCTGCCATGCACTAAAAGTGCCCTAGTGTGCTTTGATCTATTCTGCTTTGAAATGGGAGCAGCTAACTGTTCATCTAGAGGAGCCTAAGTCTGACATAATGACAGATGTATCATAGAGCCAGACCCCCATTTATAAAAGCAGCAAAGAGTCCTGTGGCACCTTATAGACTAACAGACGTTTTGGAGCATGAGCTTTCGTAGGTGAATACCCACTTCGTCAGAGGCATGTAGTGGAAATTTCCAGGGACAGGTATATATATGCAGGCAAGCTAGAGAAAATGAGGTAGTTCAATCACGGAGGATGAGGCCCTGTTCTAGCAGTTGAGGTGTGAAAACCAAGGGAGGAGAAACTGGTTCTGTAATTGGCAAGCCATTCACAGTCTTTGTTTAATCCTGAGCTGATGGTGTCAAATTTGCAGATGAACTGAAGCTCAGCAGTTTCTCTTTGAAGTCTGGTCCTGAAGTTTTTTTGCTGCAGGATGGCCACCTTAAGGTCTGCTATAGTGTGGCCAGGGAGGTTGAAGTGTTCTCCTACAGGTTTTTGTATATTGCCATTCCTAATATCTGATTTGTGTCCATTTATCCTTTTCCGTAGCGACTGTCCAGTTTGGCCGATGTACATAGCAGAGGGGCATTGCTGGCACATGATGGCGTATGTTACATTGGTGGCCTTGGGTGGCAGGCCAGTCCTCGCCCACAGGCAACCTGCCAACCTGAAACATATTCTCACCAGTAACTGCACACCGCACCATAGTAACTCTAGCTCAGGAACCAATCCATGCAACAAACCTCAATGCCAACTCTGCCCACATATCTACAGCAGGGACACCATCACAGGACCTAAGCAGATCAGCCACACCATCACCGGTTCATTCACCTGCACGTCCACCAATGTAATATATGCCATCATATGCCAGCAATGCCCCTCTGCTATGTACATCGGCCAAACTAGACAGTCGCTACGGAAAAGGATAAACGGACACAAATCAGATATTAGGAATGGCAATATACAAAAACCTGTAGGAGAACACTTCAACCTCCCTGGCCACATTATAGCAGACCTTAAGGTGGCCATCCTGCAGCAAAAAGACTTCAGGACCAGACTTCAAAGAGAAACTGCTGAGCTTCAGTTCATCTGCAAATTTGACACCATCAGCTCAGGATTAAACAAAGACTGTGAATGGCTTGCCAATTACAAAACCAGTTTCTCCTCCCTTGGTTTTCACACCTCAACTGCTAGAACAGGGCCTCATCGTCCCTGATTGAACTACCTCATTTTCTCTAGCTTGCCTGCATATATATACCTTCCCCTAGAAATTTCCACTAAATGCATCTGACGAAGTGGGTATTCACCCACGAAAGCTCATGCTCCAAAACGTCTGTTAGTCTATAAGGTGCCACAGGACTCTTTGCTGCTTTTACAGATCCAGACTAACACAGCTACCCCTCTGATACTTCACCCCCATTTATAGTGATGATTTTGCTTAAAGGTTAGGATGAAAAGAGCTGGCACATTGAAACTTTATGTAATGTTATCATTCCAAAGAAGGGCTGGAATGCTTCTAATTTTGGGGAGGTCAGAAAATTATTAGAAAGGGAATCTGCTGTTGATAGTTGCACAGTTACATTCTTCTGTCACTTGTTTGTGTGATGATTTTTTTAACTCCTTGAAATTAATGCATATTCTGTAAGGATTTGGGGATGCTAAGGAAATGTTCATTTGGAGACTTTCCTCACCTACTTTCTTTTGTCCACTGCCAATGAATGCCTCATGACAGCATCTGGGTCCTTGTCTATACATGAGAAAAAAGGTCTTCCAAAGTTCAACAGCCTCTCTCCTGTGGACTTCTGCTGATCCTATCATGTAAAATATTAATACTGGTAGGAATGTGTCATCGTCTTCTTGCAAATCATCAGCCCCATTGTTTGTTTATGCATCCAAATGCACATCTTGGATGCTGTGATGGGATGTCACCCCACATAAAACTAGAAGGGGTTAAGGTGGCCAGGTAGGCCCAATTAACTGCCCAGGTTGCACCTGGAAGAGGTGCCATCTAGCACTTAGTTGAGCCTCCTGTCACAAATTGGTGGACAACACAGCCTGATACAAAGGGGTGCGTGTGAAAGGACTGTGCATGATGGTCGCTCCCTGATCTAAAAGGGGAGTGTAAGAGACTGTGGCAGACTGTAAAGGACTGTATAAGGCAGTCACCCCAACACAAGGAGAGTATGGAAGGCTACAGCAGGAAAAAAAAAGGGAAAGAGACAATGGACCCACAATACGCAAAATCTTTCTTTGCAGATGGCACTTACATCGTCCCAGGCTGGACTCCAGAGCTGTCGCCCCTGCAGAAGGGCACTGACAAACAGCATGGACAGATCCAGGCTGGTGCTGGATTGCTGGCAAAAACAATGGGAAGCACACTTGTACCTGCAAAATTATTTGATGCAACTGATCCAACAGCAACTGTATTTATTCAAGACCATGTGGGAAGAAATTAGCAGAGGCCACAGAGAGCTAGATTGGAAAGGAAGTATCCTGGCTAGGAGTCCGGAGGCCTTCCCAAAGAAATGTTATGCCCCTGGTAAAGGGGACATCTAAAAAGACTTTGCCCTTATATGAACTGCAGGTTGAAGGCGAGCCCAGGAGAGGTGACTAGACAAGAGAAAGCTGAAGCATGGCCTGCTGAAAAGGCAAGGTCCAGACAAGGGTTTGTTTTAGGTGCTGGGAGGTCTGTCATATAAAAAGGCACTGCCCTCTTGAGAAAGGACAGGGTAGAAAAGTAGAAGACATGGACTCCAATGAGACAGAAAAAAGGGGATTAAGAAGATAAAATAGTTGGGATGGAGAAGGCCAAGATAAAGACAAGAACTCGGACCCTGAGGGAAAGGGAGATGAGCAAGTAAAGACAATGCAGGAGAAATTAGTAGTGACTGTGCAGGCCTTATGAGAAGCTACAGAGGGCTTAGAATTGCAGCGAAATAAGTACCAGGACACCATGAAGGAGAAGGTAGATTGCTCCTCATGGAGTGGGACCTGGAGCAAGAGAGAGATGACCTGCAGGCCCATTACAGCAGATGCAGGTCAGGAGACACCCATACCTCTGAGGGCTGTAAGCTTGGGAGCGAGGTATGTGGGTGTCCACTCCACACAAGACTGGAAGGGGTTAAGGAAGTCATGTAGACCCATTAACTGCCCAGGCCCCTCGTCACAGATGCTTAAGGAGGGGGGAAATATTTTGGAAAGGAAAGGGTTGCCCTTTAACTAACCTCTCACCACTCCAGTAAATATACCATTTCCTGAGATACAGAGTAAACTGATTTCACTTCTCTCACAATAGCATTTTATTTGTCATCATTAAATGTTCATTTAATTTTCCCTTTATCCGCTGTTCCCTATTTAATCCCAGACCAGTGATACTTTAAGACAGGGCATGTAATCTCAAGGTTTGTTATTTTAGACCCTCCTGTTTTCTTAGACACCTTTTCCTGGGAGTTTTCCTACTTTTAGAGAGCTTTTACATTCTGATTTTGGAGTGGGCTTCTCACCAATCTCACCAAACAGCTCAAAGCTAACAGAGGAGTGCAGTTTTCAACTGGTTGAATTTCTGGTAATTTGTTTTATGAATCTCATTCCATAGGAGGTATTTGTCAAGGTGCCTATAACATCATCAGAATTTGCTACTATGATATTAGTATGGTAATATGCTCTTCCAGAACCACCAAAGTGTAGTATTTTTTCTGTCCAAAGAGTATTTCTTTCAGTCGTATTATGCCTTAAACCAAGTATATTTTCTGTCAGGGGCACATATCTTTAATATGATTAAAAACTAGCAAAGGTAATTACATTGTCTAATTACCACACTGCCTCCTGAATCATCCATCACATGGGAAATTTTGTACCTGCATGGTTAAACTTTATCTTTCCTTACAGGCAAAATTTTCACCACTTTATTTCATGGTACCTCAGATGTACTTGGAACAAAGTAACAAGAGCTAGTTTGGTTTAAAATACACAATGGTTTAAAAAACATAATGGTTTAAAAATGTAAAACTATCCTGAAAGGTATCAGCAATTATTAATAAAGAGAAATCTTCTAAAGTAGCCAGAGAATGATTTAAAAGGCATTTGTTCCTGAATGTTCTTTTCCTCTCTCTCAAACAAAACAGATTAAGGAGGAAATTAAATTCCTGAAGAAATAAATTTTGACTGAAGTGAGAAATCACACTAAGAAGCTAATTTAAGAGAGATGAAATTAATTTTGGTGACATTTATTCTATTTAGCAAAAATGGCGACAAAACATATCGTAGCTCTGTTACCATGAGATAAGAGGCTAGTAATTTAAGGCTGGGCATAGCTACAGTCTACAACGATTTAATCCTTCTGGTACAACATCCCTTGTGACCTATCATTAAAGGTTTAGAGTAAAACTGACAATTATTATTAGCTGGTAATTGGATTTTGGAGATTCAGTATAAAGTTAGGATAATTTAAATTGACTGTTGACATTGGAAAGATTATGTAAATGTTCTGAATCAGCTATATTTATCAATTTACTTAGCTGGATGAAAAAACCTAACATATCACTATTGTCTGCAACAAAACGCAAAAAGTGCAAGATTACAGAAATATTCTCTGTATGTTCAATAAAAAACAACAACAAATGTTATCTTTGAAGAAGGAGAAGTAGACTGTATCTGGACTATACAAAATACCTCTGTTGCAACATAGCACACTTTTTGAAATATAAAGCATAAAGCACACTTTTTGAAATATACACTTTTATATCAGTCCTAAGACCAGAAACTATTGAATGTGTGTAAGAAACTCATGGCCAAGGGCAAAATAAAATTGTCATGGTACAGTATTTTATTATATGGATTTTTAATTATAAAAGCTGAATTTCAGAATCTAAAAAAGGAATTGAAAACCAAGCAGTCATTATAAATTTATAGGGCATTCCTTTGTGCCACAACTGCTTTCCACATGGTTTAAACTTCCTAGTTTCTATAACAGTGATGTGCATACACATATAATGGTCTCGTGTAATTTTGAACACTAGACGAATATGGCTTATTTGCAAAAATACATTTTTGTCAGTTCAGTACAAAACACATTTACATTTCATATGCCAGCACAGTCCCTCAGCCAAAGGTGTAAAGGAATTCACAACTGTTTTATCTTCTCATACTCTTTGTTAACTGTTCTCTTAAAGAGACAGTTTGGTTTCACTTTAAAGATCCATTTGTTACAGCCTTATGCTTAAATAATAATTCCCACCTTTGACACTTCAAAATTTCCCCTTTTTTATTTCAGTCTTTTCTCACTGTTTCTTTCTGATACTAACATCAATGCCCTTTTCCTCCTACATGGAAGTTACAACAGACCGAATCTCTGGGGGCCATAAATCATATCTGTCCTCCAAATAACAAGTACATTGTCTAAGAAATGCACTCTGCATAAAATTGTCAAAACCTGGGATCCAAGATGTACTTCTGAACAGAAGAAAATGCATGTCAAATGCATGAACTCACTCCACAAAAAAAGACTAATTTCTTTTACAGTTTTTTTTTAAATCTTTTCCGTTGTTTTTATTAAACAGTGTTGGTAGAATGGACTTTAGTGATCACCATTAAAGAGTCAACATTCACCTACAGTTTTCAGAGAAATGGTATCTAAGACATAATAAAGTTACTTCTTATTCCAGCCACAGAAGAAACTATGCTTTCTCAGATACCATTTCGAGCTAAGTGTCCTCAAATGTTGATTTTCTTAATGGTGACTATTTCAGGATATTTATTTTCCTAAAGTGTCCCTCTCTCTATTATTCTGATGTTCTCAAAGTCTGTTTTTTGACCAGCTATTCATTAACAAACAATCCAGTGTAATATTTTCTCTATTCACTGTAAGTGCAGAGAATATAATATTGAATCCAACATTTTAAAAAATGGCTGCTTAAAACTAGGCTACTAAGTTCTTATTTTGAAATCCAAAAGCTTTCATTGACTTAGCCATACATGATTGGGAGATGCTGGACATAGCACTTTTGAAAATCATTTGGGTGCCTAAATAAAGATTTAGGAAGTTCTAAGAGCTGATGTTAAGAGCTACAGGAGGGAGCCATTTGCAGTGCACAAGTTTTGTTGGTCCTACAAAACCCAGCAACTATGCCATGTATTCTTGAGCACCATTTAGTTGCTAGAGCTGTGCACAGAATGAAAATTCCATTTTGAGAAGAATTTCAAGATTTTGAAATTTGTCTTTGTTCCAGTTAGGAATGAATCCCATATATTTTGGCATTCTCTGCAAAGGAAAATTCTGAAAATAAAATCCTTTGATATCTTTAATCTTGATTTCACTTTTTATTATTTTTATATTGTATTTTAATATATTACAATATAAAAAACATTCAAATTCAAAAGTATTTTCAAAACAGAACATCAGAACTTGATGTTTTTGACAATGACAAAAATGTTTTCTCATTTTGTCCAAAACAAAATTTCAGTGACAGAAAATGGTTCCATTGAAGTCTTTGCATCCAGCTCTACCATTTGCATATGTGTATAGATATAGAGCTCTCCTATAACAGGAGCTGAATTTTACCCAACCATTTTTGAAAATGGTGATGTGTTTTCTGGCCCTGTTAGGTGCTAATGGAGATTATGGGCCAGATCTTCACTTGATGTAAATAGGCATAGTAAGTAAATTGTTATAAGCAAACATAGCTTCATTGACTTCAACTGACCTGTGCCAATTTATACATGTTGTAAATCCAGCTGAATATCTTTAAAGAGCGTTAGAGAATTGTGCCACTATGTGGATGATCTGAGTTCAGATTCTAGTTTCAGCCTTTTACCATGCAGCATGGCAAAAGGAGCTGTGCATCCATGAGGTGATGCCTTCAGCTGCAACAGAGAGGCAGGATGTTGCCTCCTGCAACTATGCTGCATATTACTCAATGTGTGTGTGAAATAAGCTATATGTGGCTCTGTCGCTGTACTGGACTGCAGGATATCTAGGGCCTGTCCCACGTCTGTCCCAGATTCTGAGAGTCCTTGTGTAAACCATTTCATTTCTATGAGGAAGGTTTTCAAAGGCACAAACTGAGTTTTCAATGGTAGTTGGATGCCTAACTCCTCTTTGGACCTTTGAAAATATCCTCCATCTGTGCCTCACCTCTCACACTTACAAAATAAAGATATTAATCCTTCCTTTCTATCTTGCCTATTTAGGCTGTAAGCTCTTTAAGGTAGGGTCTGTCTCTTACTACATATATGTACAGCACCTAGCACAAGGGGACCCTGAGCTCGGTTGGCTATAGTAATACAATTAATAATGATACTGAGGGAGGTGCCTATGGCACTAGTCAAAGATGGGGCAAGAAATCCTAACCTGTTGCCTATCCATCGGGAGAGGGGAGAATTAAAAAGGTAATGAAGTGAAACTAGGAGAGTTAAGCTACCTACCCCCTCTGTTTAGGCCTAAAATCCTGTTTCTTGATTAGGCAGGGCAAGCCTAGAAGGGGCCCCCTTTGGAGGGTCAAGTCACAGGAGGAAGCCATGTATGAGATATTTATATAACACGTCCATGTTATGGATATCCCTTGTGGCCTCACAGCCTCAGCATGTGTGATATTAAAGTGCATTGCCACGAAAAAGATCGTGATGACTGCAGTAAAAGGGCTGAAGAGTCATACATTCCATCACTTAAATAAGGCAGAGAGACTCAGACAAACAGTGCCAAGCTGTTTCAAAATTAAGAGGAGGAAATTGTGAGTCAACAGTTAAAATAGTCTTCCTCGGTAAATACAGTTAGTGTCACTCTGATTTTAAAAGTGAGCATTCACACTGAGACCTATGAGACTGTCTGGAATGCAAGACCTGAGCTTTCTCTTGCTATTTTTCCATGAATAAAGCTAAATTAGAGATAACTCAAAAACAAGCGAAAAACAGTCATCAGTCAGCTACCTGTGGCCAGGGAAAATACTGAATTCTCTTACGGAAATGTAGAGCATGCCAGACCGATAGCCCTGCATGATGCAGTCATCTACCCCTCCAGGCAAAGTACATTATTGATGGAAGACCTGGTGGTTAAAGGATGGTGGGTTTGGAAAGCCATCTAAAGAAGATGGTGGATGTACTGACTTTTCCCCACTGTTGAGGCATTATAGTTTGCCTACTGCTTATGAGATGTGGAATCTGGAGTTCTTTCTGGATCTTTGCCTGCTGATGGATTCTTTTCGCCATTTATGTCTGGTTAGGAGGTTTTACCCTCAGACCTATCTACAGCTCTTCATATGTTTATTACTTCACGACTGCACTATTTTAGGATGCTCTACAAGAGGCTATCCTCGAAGACCATTCAGAAACTTGAGCTACTATGGCACTCGGTGGTCCATTTAATCACATGGAACATATAGCACTTGCACTTTGTAGATTTAAGTGGCTGCTCATTTCTTTCCTGGTTTAATTAAATGCACCGATTTAATCTATAAAACTATACATTATTTGGGCACTGGCTTTCATGGGTCCTGATCTTGTACTGTGATCCATGTGAACAGGCTGCTACACCTGTGCATGGCCCCCACTGACACCCATGGACACGTGCAAACTGCAGTCTAGGACTGTGGCCTTAGAGACTGTCTCTTCTCACAGACAGTATTTCAACAGCTGAGATCAGCTGTAAAATCGAGCAAAACATCCCTCAATCTGAAATGTAAGAAGCCTGGGATTCTCAGGGGAACCCACTTCCACATTTTGATCCGGCAAAGCCATGTTTTTTACCTTTAAGGGTACTGCATGTAGCAAGGCCTTTCCTGAGTAAGTAGTAAGAGTAGGGTGAACTTATTGTCTGGGCCTGGGAGCTCTATTTTAAATTGAGTTTTGTCATTATTTTATTCTGAGAGGATTTTTGATAATGTAAATATGCCCAGAAATTATTGATGGGTGCATATTTTACAAACGAAACCTACAAACAAACTTCCTTTCTGAACTGGAGGTTGAGAAGAGACTGTAGCAATGCCATCCAGAACCACCTGGTGAAAGCCATCCCACTACGCCTGGGGGAAGTCAACATGAACTGCACCATCCCTGGTACTGACAGCCAGCTGCGACCTGACATTGTTGTCAGTGACGAGGCCCAGAAAAAGATCATCCTTGTCAATGTCATGGTCTCCTTTGGGAACAGGACCCCGGCCTTTCGCGAAGCCTGAGCTTGTAAGCTGAAAAAGTACACTCCCTTGGTCGACACCCTGAGAGCAAAGGGCTACGAGGTGCAGCTGGATGCCCCAATCGTCGGAGCCCTGAGCGCCTCGGACCCCTGCAACGAGCATGCGCTGTGGACCTACAGGATCAGTCGGCGCTACGCATGGTTCATGCAGCACCTCATGGTCTCAGACACCATCTGATTGTCCAGGGACATCTACATCGAACTGACGGTACAAGGAGGTATGAGCCGGAGCAACATCATGCTTCGACTAAGAGAAAGGGACCGAGAGACTTTGTCTGTTGGACCATATGAACCGGAACCATAAACACATTGAACATTAAATCTCACCAAATGAGGGTCAATCCATCCTCATCATTGTATCCACTCGTTATACTCTACACCTGAATATAGCCAACATATGAATAACACACCCTCATAACTCAATGTCTGTACTTTGACCCGTCAACATTTTACCCACAATCGGGAATATTGCAGATTATGTATTCCTTACGCCACACGATCTTAAACCAAATTTTAAACCCCTTGATAATAACAAATTCCCTGATAATCAGAAACTTCTATGCTTAAACTCTGTACCGTTCACTTTTTCTAAACATCATCTTAATAAAATTTTTAAATCTTGTCTTTATAGCTATTCTATCATTGGCTCACTGCTGTGAGTATCATCAAATTTTTCAAGTAGGAGTGTTTTTTGTGGTGAGGATAACTTGATGTCAGTACTGATCCATTAGGGACTGGACTAATACTCCTACTCATATCTCATGTGACAGTTAAGAGACATTTGGTGACTGTGATATTTAGTCACTACCAAGGCTGAGTTGGGACTAAACTGGTGACTTAGAAATGAAATGATCTACTCATACCCCCATTATTTCAGTCCAGTCCCTCAGAGTGACTGCATGTTTACTACCTACCTATTAACAACAATGCAGATACTCTGGACTCTTCCCTGAAATAAACAATAGGAAGGACTACATTGAGATTGAATAGGATGATTAATTCCAGATGACAGGGAGAGACTGTGTGTATTGTGACATTGGAGGCCATAACTTCATCTCTCTCTCTCATAACTAGCACCATCATCAACCATGGGGAGACATCCTTAGTTGCTGCGAAACCTCAGTGTCCTTTTTCAATGTGTCCTTTCATATGGTACCTTACATACAGATAAATTTGCCTGCTTAAATACTTTGAAAGCTGCTGGTAATAGTAAAGTACGTTCCTAAAGCTATAACAAATGCACCTTGGGATGAATGCATGATAAAGAACTGTCATGATACCCTTTTCTGTTACATTTCCACCTGCTCATGTGGTGTTACCTGGGACTTGATGGCAGGGCATTTGGTTCCAGTGGGGGAGGCTTGTGTATTCAGAACTGTAATGTAAGAACTTTATAAAATTTAGAAACAGGAAAAGACCCATCCAGGCCAACAGCTTTGCCTTTTTGATTTATCTTAATCCCACCTTCTTGCTTTTTCAGCATGTCCCACTTGGATCTTATTTCACTTAGATCTTATTTCATCATGGGGTGTTTCCCCTCTCAAAGTTTATACAGCTCTTTCGTAGTCTTTAAAAAAAATTATATCAATGTCATCTTTTCCTTTCCTGCCAATCTCCGGTAGTGAGGTTTTTCCTGCCCTTGAGGGAACACTGAAGATTGACACCAGATTTCTCCCTTTTGATAAGAGACTACAACTTCCAGATGTAGTATAAACAGAATTCTCTTTTAAGTAAGAGGTTAACACCCTTTAATTTGTCATGGTGGCCAATGTTGAGCAATCAGAACATTCTTGCCTCTTCCTGGGAATGAATATATGACCTTTGCTCCCTTTCAAAACCTCTGTTGGCTGAAGGAATTAAAGGCTAGGTCCACAAGTAGAACTGAAGTCTTCATAAATCAACAACATCCCTAAAATCTATTTTGCTCCATTTGAAATGTGCTAAGCGTAGGTGCAGACACTAAGAAAGGCACGGTGGAACACTACTAAATCCATCTTAAGAGACCTTTAAGAGGTCTTGAAGTAACGTCTCTCATGTTTTATATACTGCCACTCTGTGTGCAACCTCCACCAGGCGTAAGAAATGAGACATTTTTAGGGTTATTGAGCACAACATTTTTACAGCAGATCAGCATGAAATTATTTGGCTGGAGCACAGGTGTTTCTTTAATTATGTAACATTTGGAAAACTTGCTTCAATTGCTCTCAGATTCACGCTCCTATTTATGTGGTTTGGTGGGCTAGGATTTAATAATAAATGTAGGGACACAGGCTGGCTCCAGACCTATTAAGTGATTTTTTCACATTGCCTGTGCTTTTTTATTTTAAGTTTTTGTTCCTATAGGGGTATTTCTTCATTTCAGCATTTCTGAAACAATGCAAATGTAGGGAGTGAGTAAGCTTTGAGGCTGGGAATTCTGCACACTATAATTAAGGGCATAGGCTGCAAGACCCAGTTGCACACTATCATAAGTCAGTGAACTACTGTACAAGATGCTGGTGGATGCTACACGAGCCGTTATACACTCTACATAAGCACTTGAGAGTAGGATGACAGTACTGTGCCCACAATATATTAATCTCAATTTGCTCTTTTGCATCTATGGGTACTTTCTTTATTAGTGGCCTTTAGAGGGATTTTTTTTAAGCAGGTGAGTACCTATTTCCAAAAGATCACTATAAGCAGAAGTGACTGTGTGGCTACTCCCCCGCCCGTTTCCCCATTTGCTGGTTGTGCACCACTGATTGAGAAGTCTTGTCTAATGGCTAGAGAAGGCCAATGGAAATCAGGACTCCTGTGCTGTATTCCCAGCTGTGCCACTGACTGCTTCACACCTCCTCTGTGCTTCAATTTACACCTCTATAAAAAGTGATGATAGTGATACTTATGTAAATCAAAGAAGTACTGTGAGGATTAATTCACTAATACTTGCAAAACCTTTAGTTATCTTTGTAGATGTTAGATAAGCATAAATATGTTCCATGCAACTATATAACTCCTTGTTTCCTAAAAAACTTGATCAGATAATTTAAACACGTGGAATGAATTAATTGAAGCTAAAGAGAAGCCCTTGAAGATGTATGGAAACCATCTTCTTTTGTCCCAGACAGACCACAGATCAAGTGGACGCTGCAGAACTCTCCTTAATTCACCAGGCAATCTTGAGGGTTCCTATTGGCCACGACAAGAACTGGCACAACATGAGCCTCCTTACCCTTCCCTAAGTATTTTCTCCCCTTGGACTCAAGTGTACGCAATCAACAAGGTCTGCATTTCGTATACTTTCGTTCAAGTCAGGCCAACAAGAGGGAGGCAATCAGGAATAGAACACCATTATGGCTGTGGAAATCTGATTGCAATGGCCGCCCATGAGAAAAAGCCTCTCATTTTAATGAGAGCTCAAAAGCGTGAAAAGGTTCAGGGGTGTGGATGTCACAAAGTAAAACCTTTCCTTCTTAGCTGTTAGTTACAAGACTGATGCCAAAAAGGAAGATTTGTGGAGCTCAGAGTTATTAAGCATTCGTACCATGGCATATTCTAGTGCAAACATCCCCCCACCCAATTGTGAAGTAACTAACAAAGGCATGCATTAAGAGACTATTTCAATACCATTATGCAATAGCACCAAAACAAATAGAGCATAACAATGAATAGGAAGATTTGATGAGCAAAAAGTTACCGAGCCTTCCCAAGGAAGGCACACACAATGTAAACTGCACCTTAATTGCAAAAGAAACAGCAGAAAGATGCATTGGGAACATTGTCTCCAACATTTTGCAATAGCATGAAAACACGTACTGCATTTATTAAACAGCATGAAATCCATTTAACGCTTCTCTGGATGCATTAATTAGGTTTTGTATATTGGGGCAGAGCAATACACTACTGAGGGCAAAATACTGCATTTATTAACGTTTCATGCTACTGCAACTACTGCTAATACAATGTGATACTAGTGAGGTCAAAACATCCTGAATGAGAGAGCAAAGGAGTATTTTTGGAAAATATATTTAAATACATGGGTTGGAACATCTACTTATAGGAAATGTCAGCAAGAATGGGGAGGCTCCCTTTTTAATGTGATTTACCTTTAAAGGGGAATTCTGCTCCATGAAATTTGGCTCTGTTCTTGAAACCACATATGTTAAATCCTTAATTCTATGCATGCAAATAGTCCTGGAGAGTTCAATAGGATACCTGCTTATGTGCCTAAAGTTAAAGATATGTATAAGCATTTGCAAGGTCGGGGGCTTAGTGATTGCTTTGCCAGTGAAATTTTGTGATATCCAAAGTCCCATTTGGATGCTGCGTTTAGAGTGAAAATGAGAGCAGGGAGAATGTTGTTCATTTTTTCTTACATCATTCCTTCACTGAATCCAAGTTTATTTACTTACCAAAATAATCCCCTCAAAACTCCATCACAGCAAGCATTGTACCTACTTCAACACAGAGATGATAAATCTTGCAAACCAACTGTAATTTCTTCTTGACTCTTTTGCTGCAGGTGGAACTAACAATTTTACATTTCTCTTCGCTAAGACCTTCTCAAAGTGAGTTTTCAGGTAAAACTAACAAGGCTGGATGATTGCAACTTTCATATGTATCACAAGGTCCAGGCATGTATGCTGGAGGGCATGTTCATCAGGATAAAAATGCAACTGTTAGATACCGGCAGATGCCTGCACCCACACACAGCCCCAATTTCTTCAGCAGGGATCCACGTAGGTCCAGGATTCTAATGGCTCCATGTGGAGCAGGATCAGGCCTTAGACATCACATAATGGCTGAGATTTTTCAAAGAACCTTAAAGAAGGTAAGTGCAGCTTTGCTTCACACAGACATGATTAAACTGTCCAGTCAACAATGCAGCCTACAGTGTTGTTACAAACAATATGTGACTTTACTTGGCACTTCCTTGCAGGTATGCAGCTAGCTGAGATCATGGAACATCACTGCAAGAGCATTGCGCAGTAGTTAAAGGTACTATATGTACCTATTACTTCTAAGGACTTGTTTTTACAAGCCGCCAAGATTGTGCAGGAATAAAACAATCATTTTTCTTCAGTTTCCTAAGCTGCATTTTTAGCTCCAACCAAATCAATGGAGCTATTAGCAGGATGAATATTATGAAATCTGACAAAAGTTATCAATAAACCATTTTGTGTGTGGACTATCAATAAGTTCTTTTATATTCATCTAAATGTTTACATGTAACTAAAAACAGAAAGGATTCTTCAAGACTGATTTGTATTGAAAACGCAAACAATATTAAATATCAGATCCTCTGGCTCAGACTCCAAGATTTATTCTAGCAGTCAGAACTTTAATCTGGAACTCAATAAAATCCATACTATCTTCTTGCAACCCTTTCCTGATACTAGATTTCAAATGTGTACAGAATATGATCGAAATATATTATCTGAATAACAATCTTCTTTGGAAACCACATAATACTTAAAAGAAAAGTAGAGTTGCAATGTTCTCCTCTAGGCTGATACAAATAGCTTAAAGGAAGTGTCAAGTCTCTCCTCTGTTTTGCAAGGGAGACCCAAAGTGTATGCTAACCTCATGTTACTTCCATGATATGCTAGTAGGGTGCTTATGTGGAAGACAGAATTGGCTGAGCTTACTCACTTCATTTATAACTACCAGTCTAGTGTCTAGCTTACAGAAGCACTGCTTTCCCTGATAAAATCAGTAGAACTTTGGGTTGGGAACACGATACAAGTGTAACCTAGTTTGGAAGGTAGAAGAACAAGTAATAAAAGAAGAGGCTGCCTCCAGTGATCAACACTTTCCACCCCACCCAACTCCCAAAAAGAGAGCTGTCAAAAGTCCCAAATCTTTAATATCAGTTGGCCTCTTGGACACGTGCCTGCCTGGGAAAAGAAAGCCCCCTACTCAGGCAGAATGACAGAAACATAACATTAGATTAAGGAGGGGTGCATACATTCAAACAATTCAAGAACCTGTTCAAAATTTAGCCTAAATTCAAACAATAATGGAAAATCTCGAGAGTCAACAATGTTACATCACAGCTGTCTAAATGTGATTGGGTATAGGGATGCTACATGATTCCAGATACACAAGGGGTTAAATTAGGTTTCAGTTCTCCACTGGCCCCATGCAAAATGGCTATAAAAAGGAGGGCACCTGGAGAGAGTGTGCTTGTATGAAGGCAGGACACCACACACCCAGGTGCTGAGGATGGGGGTAAGCCCTGGGCCGAAGAATATTTTTGTTAGGTTTGTTTTGCTATAGTGACTCATTTTAGCTCATTCTGCTAAAAAGTTGCTCCTGATTATTCCTGCTATTTATTTTGGCTATTTATGAGCTTCCACTAGAGCTGGTGTGGTGGATTAACAATTAAATCAATGCACACTGCAGGTACTCTCTCAGTATCAGGCTACTTTTATTTAGCTGTCCTCATTGGGAATTGGGTGCCCAACTTTAGGTACCAGAGTTTGAAGTTTTGGCAGAGATTAAAATTTTCCTTTGATTTTTCATGGGCCTCTGCTCTGCTTGATTATTGCCATGATCAAAAGTGCTGAAACAGAGAACGGGCCCAGCTCATCTCTCTGATATAGCAAAAATTCTGGTTTACTAAGGAATGAGTGCTTTACTAACATATATAGAAAAAAGGAAGAGAGACATGCACTTGTGGAAAGCTGTGCAGAAATTGTGTGTGCATGCTGTGCAGGACTAGGGTGACCAGATGTCCCAATTTTATAGGGACAGTCTGGATATTTGGGGTTTTTTCTTACATAGGCTTCTATTACCTCCCACCCCCTATGCCGATTTTTCACACTTGCTGTCTGGTCAGCCTATGCAGGACTCTTACACTGAGTGTGGCAAATCTATTCCAAACAGATTTTTCAAACCCATTTCCCCCAGCTTGATCTTTCCACTGCTACAGGCACATCCCACTTGCAAGAAAAAACAAGTCTCCACCAGCTAAAGCATAATTTTTTACAGGACAGGCAAAAACTGTAAGGTTGATGGCCTTCTTAGTTCCCCGGGCACTAAAAGGGACCTAGTTATTGGATCTGTGGTAAAATACTTGAAAAACTCAATTTCTAAGACTCTGGACCTTATTAATAAAAGACTAGACAATTTATAACAATCATGAAACCTAGAGTGAAGAGGCTGTAGAACATTGTCACAGAATCAAACTGAATGCAATGAAGTCAGCAGCCTCTTATCATTCCAATGCTGTTGCAGATCTAATTACAGATAGTAAAACATTTCTTTCAGAGATGGATGAAATGTAAAACAAGCACATGTTCAAGCATTAAGACTTACTGGTACTCTGGAACGAACTAAAGTCCTCTGACCCTTCCTTCTTTGATAATTGGCTAACTGAATTATTGCATGTGTCTAATCTGGAAGACTCTGCTCCAGCACAATTTGCCAAGACACTCTTCAAAAGGAAGGAACCAGCATCTGAATCTATACCATGCAGTGTACTAGTAATATCCAGCTCTGCCACTCTACAGAAGGATTCTTGAGGAAGTTATTGTTCCACTGGTCTAAAACAAGAGTTGACATTCCCGTTGCTACTTAAAAATTGAAAGACTTTGCTTCAGCTAATTCTTGGGTAAAGTAAAATCAAAACAACTATGCTGTATCCCTGCTTGGTGGTTGTTGGGTGTGTGTGTGGGGGGAATGACGGCCTGTGACGCAGTAGGGAGCGGGGCGGATTGACCTGAGAATGTCATCTAGTTTTACTGGGATTGTCAGCATTGGGGATGGGATAGCAGGGGATGATTTTACCTGAGAACTACCTGAGCTTGTAACCTGAGCCAGGAGGGTGGTGGTGCCAGGTGACACCTTACCCAGGAAACTGGACAAACGGAGGGGAGGAGCTGGGGGAAGGGGGAGAGAAACGACTAGAGGGGGGTTTGCTTTCAGTTTTGGACAGGGTGGTGAAATGCACGGAACCCCAAAGCTGGAGTCTAAGCTCTCTAACCCCCCAGAAGGACTTGACTGAGGGGTCCTGGTTGTACCTACACGCTCTGCTTGCAATGGTGTTCCTGTCATCTAATAAACCTTCTGTTTTACTGGCTGGCTGAGAGTCACAGTGAACCACAGGAAGAGGGGTGCTGACTTCCCCCCACTCTGTAACATGGCCATTCCTATTTCTTTAAATCTGTGGTAGAAGCAGAGAGCTTTGCTACTTTGGACAGGGAGGGATAGGAAGCAGGTGCAACAGTGACTCTGTCTTGTCCTCTCCCAAACCAGCTAAGAGAACTGAGCTGATTCAAATGGGGAAATTAACTTGCACCCAATAAAGGGCTGAAGAAAGCTGGGAGCCAGTCAGGGAACAGGGAAGGAATTGCTACTCTGAAGAGGGTGCTACTTGGGTCAGTGCCATAATGCATTGCCCTTCACACAGGGCCTGAGCAAAGAGCACACTCTAGCTCTAAATCAGCAAGTACAAGAGGATGAAAAGAAACATGAAATTCAGGAGTAATAATCCCTTGAAGTAACAACAACAAAGTCTTATTGCAATGGATTAGAGCATTTTGTCTGCATGTTTTTACCTATAGATCTCAAATTTTACCTGGGTGTTTGGCCCTGAAGAACCTGTAACATGAACCTGATTAAAATATGTCCCTTTACAAATAACAATTGAGCCTTTACACTGAAACTAATTTCATCACTGTGCCGATAATTTAAAAATAAATGAAAAAATATAAAAAATACATAGATGGCTAAGTCACAGACATCGATCACTCCTTAAATAAGGTGTATTACTACTACTACTGGAGTGTTGTCATTGGCCTATACTAATACATTTCCCTGAACATGCTTGTATAAGAACAGATCTATATTTCTCATCATGTTACCACTGCTCTATAATCACTGTAGCAGCTGCAGTGTAAGAGTTTATGACATCATCTCCATTACTTCAAAGCACCATAGTTCTGAAGATTAGGTCTACTGACTGCATGGTTTGGTTTCCATGAAATATCATTCCCGACAAAGAGTATGTTGGAAGGTTTTCTGTTACAGGACTTCATTTTTTGGCTAAAATAATCATACTGGAAAAGTCATTAGCGCACAGGTTTTTTTTTTTATGGGAACAAATTATTTGAAATGTCTATAAATGTCTATGATGGAATATATGTGGAAACGGAATCTTTGACCTTGCTAAAAATGAGGGATTTGCTGGTAATAGGGTGACCAGATGTCCTGATTTTATATGAACAGTCCCGATTTTTGGGTCTTTTTCTTATATAGGCTCCTATTACTGACACTCCCCTACCCTGATTTTTCACACTTGCTGTCTGGTCACCCTAGCTGGTGACCAGACAGCATCATGTCCAGTATTCAGCAACAAGCAATAACCCCTCACCCCTCTGCTGTGACAAAGGCTCTACAATGCATCTAATCGATTGTGCGAAGTTGCTCATGGAAGGAAATGTTCCCAGTGTCGCCAAGGCTTGCGGAATCTCATGTTTTTCCTTAAGTCTCAGCTCCTGTAGTCCTGTGATAATGTAAGAATCTCAGTTTCCTTTAAAAACAAAAAGTTTCCAGCCCTTGTGGTAGTGGAGAAAAGCTGGAAAATGTGAACCTGAAAGGTTCAAAAACCAGAAGGCAACTAAAAAAACCCAAAGATAACTATTTTGTAAAATCTCATGATTTTAAACCAATGTCTAGATATTTTGCAAGGCCTGACTAATGATTTTTGAATACTGGCAATATTGTATTCCCTCCCGTTCCTGAATGGATATAACCTAAAACATGAGGTGTGATGGTCTTTATTTTCTTAGCTAACAAGGTATAATATTAGTCATAATAAATAGCAGATAAATGATAATAAAATTACCCTAAATTTTTAAACATCCAGTTAACTTATTTATACATATATAACTGAGCAAGATTTGGACAATTTGGTCAGGTTACCTTTCTCCTCTTATTCCCAATGAACCCAAAAAAATTAAATTACAGAGATATTTTTTAACATTTGATTTGTTGTAAATTTCTACCACATTTAAAAGGAACTATTAATTAAAATATGTCTGTCTTATATTTTAAATAATTTCAAATAGTAGTAAGAAGAAAAATGTTATGCAGCAGCTTTTGGGCCAAAGAATCCTCAAATGCTTTACAAAGTATTGGCTTAATTTGCCCAGGCATCTGAGCTCTGGTGCAGGGGAGAACCATTGGGGAGCTGATATGGCTGCCTCATTCTGTTCCAGTCAGTTCCTGGTGATTGCTAGCGCAGTCAAAATTATTCTCTAATTGATGTCACTGGCGTAAAGTTCTCAATGGACTGTATGTCAGCAGAAGAGTTCTTTCACAAGAGGAATTATCTGATGACCTTTCACAGCCAGAATCTGGTCTCTCTGCCCATAAACACAATGGGGAGTCTGGCCTTGTGGGAACTGAGAAGAGTAGCATAAATGTCATCCATTTTTCAATTTGTTTTACGCCAATTTTTTTTAAATGCCCATCTCTGCTATAGACAGTAGAATGATTTCACCTGCCATTATAACAAAGCCACATCTGGAGTACAGTATGACAGATGGTGAACAACACACTGTTTAGAACTATCACATGATGGAAGGGAGTGAAGGATTCTGTATCTAGATGAAAATATGGTAGATAGTTACCCAAATTGGATCTTCATAGAATATCAGGGTTGGAAGGGATCTCAAGAGGTCATCTAGCCCACCCCACTGCTCAAAGCAGGACCAATCCCCAGATAGATTTTTGCTCTGATTCCTACGTGGCCCCTCAAGGATTGAACTCACAACCCTGGGTTTAGCAGGCCAATGCTCAAACTGCTGAACTATCCCTCCCCACCAGTTTACTTGCAAAATACAGAGGGAGGGAAAGAAGAGTTTAAAGAAAAGGGAGAAAATGAACTAAGAGGAAGAAAACCAAAAAGAAAGGACAGAGAAGAGGAAAGATCCAAGTTGCCAGACAAAGTGACGTTGGTCAATTACATAAAGGAAGGGCTACCTTCAGAAAGTCACTTAATTAATAAAATAGTAACCACTACCACTTCTAAACACCTGCATAGCACTTAAGCCCCAAATTGCAAGATTTTCTGAGTCTCCTGCTCTAGCCAAAAGCTACAGGAGGCATCATCAGGAACTAAGAAAAAAGGCTGGCTCTGGCAGTAACAGTGCCCCAAAAGCAGTGCCAGGAAGGTATACAGAGGTGACTACAAAATCCAGAGGTTCCACTTACTAGTAAACATAAAATCAGCACCACTGACATTCAGCAGCATGCATCTCCAGCTATTCGTGTAATGCAGCAGCAAAATACTCCATTCGGTTTTCCTGACTATGACAAATGCAGCCCTAGAGATTATTTAGGGATTGCTACTAGGGCTGGACAAACATTCTAACTAGATTTTACAGATTGCTTAATGTACAGTTTTCGAATATACAACCACCACACAGATGCAATTTTATAATACACATATTGTGCATTATACATATACATACTTCAAAGAATAAAGTACACTAATAGATCATTAAGGTTAGATCAGGCAAAATGGACCCAACACTCAAACACTTACAACCAAGGGTACTGCTTACTATGGTGTATACACCCATTGTTCTGAACATAAAGAGAATGGCTCAGGTATGGAGATCTCCCTCACATCCTCTGCAGGGAAGACAGATGCAATGAATTCCTTTAGCTTCTCTAAAATAGCCTTGTGTTCTCTGAATCCTCCTTCAGCATGTCGATCATCCACTGGCCCCACTGACTGTTTGGCAGGCTTCCTGCTTCTGATGTACTTTAAAAAAACGCTGTTAGTGGTTCTGCCCTTAGCTAATGCTCTTCAAATTCTTTCTTGGCTTGCGTTATTATACTTTTACACTTGACTTGCCAGAGTTTATGCTCCTTTCTATTTTCCTCACTAGATTAGGCTTCCAATTTTTAAAGGATGCCATTTTGCCTCTAAGCGCCTCTTCTACTATGCTGTTTAGTCATGGCATATTTTTGGTCCTCTTACTGTTCTTTTCCTAATTTGGGGAGTACACTTTGTTTGAGCCTCTATTACAGTGTTTTTAAATAGTTTCCAGGCAGTTTGCAGGCATTTCACCCTTGTGATTGTTCCTTCTAATTACTGTTTAACTAGCTTCCTCATTTTTGTGCATTTCCCCTTTCTGAAGTTAAATGCTACTGTGGTGGGTTTCTTTGGTATTTTTCCCTCTACAAGGATTAAATTGAATTAAATTATGGTTGCTTTTATCAAGTGGTTCATCTATATTCATGTCTTGGACCAGATCCTGTGCTCTACTTAGGACTAAATCAAGAACTGCCTCTCCCCTTCTAGGTTCCAGGACACACTGCCCAAATAGAAGTTATTAATGATGACTAATCATTTTCTCTCTGCATCCCTTCCTAAGGCGATATATACCCATTCAATATGAGGATAGCTGAAATCCCCCATTCTTACTGCATTTATCAGACTTAGTACTCTTTCTAAACTCCCTGAGCATTTCAAAATCACCACCACCAATCCAGGTAGTCAGTGGTATATTCCTATTACTATACTCTTATTGTTCAACCATGGATTTTCTATCCATAGAGATTTTATGGTACAGTGTGATTCATTTAAGATTTTTACTTTATTTACTCTATCTTTTCTTATACATATAGTACCACCCTCCAGCCAGCATGACCTATTCTATCATTTCTATATATTTTGTACCGTTATTACCATGTCACATTGATTATCCTCAGTTCACCAAGTTTCATGGCAGATTAAATTTAATGTTGATAAATGCAAAGTAATGCACACTGGAAAAATCCTAACTATACATATACAATGATTGGGTCTAAATTAGCTGTTACCACTCAAGAAAGAGATCTTGGAATCATTGTGGATAGTTCTCTGAAATCATCCACTCAAGGTGCAGCGGCAGTCAAAAATGCAAACAGAATGTTGAGAATAATCAAGAAAGGGATAGATAAGACAGAAAATATCATATTGCCTCTATATAAATCAATGGTACCCACACCTGGAATATTGCATGCAGATGTAGTCACCCTATCTCAAAAAAGATATATTGGAATTGGAAAAGGTTCAGAAAAGGGCAACAAAAATGATTAGGGGTACAGAACGGCTTCCATATGAGGAGAGATTAATAAGACTGGGACTTTTCAGCTTGGAAAAGAGGTGACTAAGGGGGGATATGATAGAGGTCTATAAAATCATGAAAGGTATAGAGAAAGTTAATAAGGAAGTGTTACTTACTCTCTCATAATACAAGAACAAGGGGCCACCAAATGAAATTAATAGGTAGTAGGTTTAAAACAAACAAGAAAGTATTTTTTCATGCAACGCACTATCAACCTCTGGAACTCCTTGCCAGAGGGTGTTGTGAAGGCCAATACTATAACAGGTTCAAAAGGGAGCTAGATAGATTGATGGAAGATATCCATTGATGGACTTATTAGCCAGGATGGATAGGAATGGTGTCCCTAGCCTCTCTTTGCCAGAAGCTGGGATTGGGTGACAGGGCATGGATCACTTGATGATAACCTGTTTGTTCATTCCCTTTGGGGCACCTGCCATTGGTCACTGTCAGAGGACAGGATACTGGGCTTGATGGATCTTTGGTCTGACCCAATATGGCCGTTCTTATGTTCTGTGTTCCACAACGCCTATTGTATCAATATCCTCATTTAATGCCAGGCACTCTAGTTTATTCATCTTAATATCCTGAACACAAAACACTCTAGTGTGTAGTCTACTGACATACTGGTAAGTACTGCATCTAATAATTACTGCCAGCAGGATTGGTCTTTCAGGCTGCATGCAACCTTAACTCTGCCTACACGTGTTCTATGATACAATCATTACTGACATGATCACATACCATTTCTCCAATAATGAAATATATCATACTGTTCTTGTATAAATGTGGGGAATTTTTTTAACTCTCTCCATATAGTCTATTAAATACCTAATTAATTAATTTCACTGTGCTCACGAGCATAATTTGAAAGAATTTCTAGTATCCATAAGCTGGCCTAGAATACAACAGGGTTCTTTATTTAAAACATAAATTGTTGAGTGTCTACAGGAAAAATCACAAATACATAAATTGATGCCTTTAACCAAGTATAAAACATGCTGTTGTGGTTACCAGAGCTATCCATCCTGTATGATTTATTCATAAACAATGTAAGACCAGATAATCCATAACACTGCAAACAAATGTGGTCTGGTTTCATTCATATCTCCCATGCAAACAGATGCTTATCATAGTTTCCCCAAAATAAAACAGATGTTCCACAGCTGAAATACTAGGAATATAGATAAAAAAATAGTTTTCAGTGTCTATCATGTTATATTTTGGGTATTTACATACATCTTTGACATAATACCTTGATTCAAGCAAACATAAAACAATGAAAATTAGTTATTTTGATCACCTAATGTATCAATGAAAAATTATCTTTTCTGGGCCAACATTTGCACATTCACATTATTTTTTAATGAAAACTGAGGAGAGATTTGAAAATATTAGCAGACATTAAAGTGCACATTAGAAAAACCTTTAAGATTTGCAACTGACATGTAAATACCGTGTTTTGCAAAACTGTGATTAAAACTGATCAAAAAAACTGGCAATATTAAAAATGACAATTAGAGCATTAAAAAAAAAACCTATCAGTGTTTGTAGCACATTTGGATTTTCTCTGAGACATGAACTTGAACACAGTCCAGAAAGAGTAACCAAAGTCATTTCTCATTTTTCCTGTAGGCTTTGCAAACCTCATTTAATAACATCACATCATTCCAGTTTTGCTCTGAGTAAGCACTTCGTACTAATTTACCAGTCTGAGAGGAGAAGGCCTTGAAATAAAGAGAACAGAAGTATTTGTCCTCAGAGACAGCAAAGGCTTTTTAAGTTGACTACAGTAGATGAAGATAACCTGACAAGGATGGGAGACATTCCTTCATCCAGTCTTCCATAACTCCTAAGAGTACAAAAGGGAAAAAAGCAAGTGCTACTGTAGCAGTCAGGCTAATATAGGTTTAGCCCAAGGAAGCAAGGCTCTAAGGATTAATGTTTAACTAGGGTAGCTCTCTTCTTATTCTCATATACATTATATATTAAACTAATTAATTTATTTTAAGAACTATAATTGTGCTTCCTCCATCTTCCCTTCAGTCTGAGCTCTGCTAAGGACACTGGGATACACAGAAGAATTTCCAATTTAGGGCCATCCATGTGAACTAAGTAACAGCAATACATACTAGTTTGGTAGCACCTAAAGGACTCAGTTGGGACAGGGTCTCCATTTTGCTGAGGATTGTACAAACAGAAAAAGAGACATTCCCTGCATCAAAAAGCTTACAATGTAAAGACACAAAGGGACAAAGGGTAGGGGATGAGGATCACAGCCAGCTGCCTGTGGTGACACTTGTAATGAAGCACTGCCCCATGATCAAAATCATTTAAACAAAATAAGATGGTTCCCTGCCTCCTCACAGGCTCCCCAAAATCCACTGGTTGCTGTGGCTCCCTTGCGGGACACTACTGACCCTAATGCAAAAGACTTGGGGTGGGGGGTGGATAAGCGATGGGACTGAGAGGCTGTTGTTGCCTACAGTGCGGAATTCAACTCCAGGTCAGCGATAAAGGTAATACCTTACTAAAAAATTCTCAGTAAACAATCGGTTAAGAAAGAGACAAATATCATACTGGAAATAAGATATGAATATAACAGGGATAGGTAAAACCTATTTTGCACTCAGTTACATGCATGTAGTTCCCATTCAATGGGAGCTGCTCATTTGTAATTCAACTGAATTAAATCCCAAGGCCCCAATCCAGCCAACACTTATGTATGTGCTTATCTTTAAGTATATGAATTGTCCCACTGACGTTAATGGGCATTCTCACACTTAAAGTTAAGTTTTTACACTAGATGTTTCAGAAGAGTGCCCTCAATGCCCCGAGATTCAGCACATCTAGCACAGAATGAGCAAAGAATCTGCATTGGAGAGGAAGGTATCATCACAACTCAGCCAAATAAGAAGAGGCAAAGTCCTTATTGGAATAAACACTAGAAATAATACTTTAAACTCATTCGTACAATGAACTGACATCTAGAGAAGTGATATTAAATATGATGTACTGTGTTCAGTTTTCTTAGTTTTTCTCACTAACTGAGGTAGCAGACAGCATTCCTAGCTGAAAGGCTCTTCAGTGAAAGCCAGTAAAAAAGGGCATTAAAATAGTCAATTTTTGAGGTAATCAAAACATCTATCAGAATGTCTATATTCCAAACTCTCTATAAAGTTAAGTCACAATCTCAGTAATGTTATGCAAATGATACAAAGAAATCTTAAAGACTACATGAAAAATATTATTTATGTATATTTAATATATCACAGTAATTAGACTATATACGATAATATTAACATAAAAGCCACGTTATCATCTCTGCTAGAGCTTTTGGATCCTTATTCAAACTAGACATCTAAGCCTCTCAAGGTCCATATGTTACACAGGGAAAGAAGAGGCATATGAGAGAGAGAGAGAGAGAGAGAGAGAGAGAGCGCGCGAGTGTGTGCGCATGCACAGTACAGTCTTCCTTAAGTGCAAATATAGGGAATAAAGAAATTAACTATGCAGGTAACTTGGCTGAGAACCAAAGTGGGTCTTCCTAAGCCATAAAATTTCACTATAATTAGGTTATTCTATTTTAACTGTAGTCTGTTTTGTATAGATCTACCTAAAAATATTTCTCAAATACTTCATTCAACAAATGAATACTCCAACTCAGGAAAACATCCCTGTTATGGAAAGCACTTCAGCATGTGCTTAACTTTAAGTCAAAAGGACTTCAAATTAAGAAGATGCTTAACTGTGCTCTTGAAGAGAGATGGACTTAAGCATTGTGCTTAGGTAGCTTCCTGAATTAGTGCCTATTTCAACAAAAATTTTGGAGTAAATTAATCAATGAATAATTGTACTTTGATTGGCAAGCCTGAGTAGTGCATAGCACTATGAGATCTTGCAGGTATGCACATAAGATTGTAGAATAAAGTCATATATTACATTGTATTTGAGAAATGCCATGTGATCACATAATTAAATACTGCATTATAATGAATTTGCACTAGTGAAAAGTGTTATTTTGCAAATATAATATTTGGTTAAACATCAACCAAATACCCTGTTCCACGCATTTTAGACCAGGAGGGTTGCAGGATTGAAAAAAAGATTAGGTGCAGTAGTGAAAAGCCCCAGCCCATGTGGACTTAAAATACACTTTCTACTGCATAACTAAGCATACACATGTAGTTTCAACCTCATTTTCCATGAGCTGAATTTGCAAAGGGTTTCTGGAACATGCAGCCGAAACATTTGCGATTGCATCTGTTTGTGCATGAAAACACCCTTCTTTGTGGATGTTGATTACCAAGCTGCATAGCTACTGCCCAACTGCACATGGAGTTATGTAAATTGTGTATGGAAATTACAGCTTTTGGATGCACAAATGGACAATGTTCGTAAAAACAATTTTAGAGCCTTATGGAATATTTGACCTTATGTGTTCAATTTTTTTTCAGTTCTGCCAAATGTATTATAACTGCATAGGGGTAGTTTATCCCTGGTCCTGCAAAGCACTCAACCACATGATTAACTTTAAGTATTTTAATAGTCCCATTGACTTCAGAGGTGAAATCCTGGCTTCACCGAATTCACCAGATGGGTGGTGGTTCAGAATTTTACCTCCTAGGACTTGGAGGAATCAGAGAGACTCCTCAGAAGGATCTTATCATTTTATGCCCAGGATGATTTTCAATCTGTTCCGTGTCAAATCCAAACCAACTTCAGAATGCTCAAAGACACTTATTCTCAATGAAGATTAATTCCATATGATAATTCTAGTTTCTACCCCAAAATACTTTTACTGCAGAGATGTTGGAAAGTGTCACAATATTTTTACAATGTATTTTTCCCATTCTGTTTGTACTTCAAAGTGGCTAAGCGTGTTTATTTAAGCTTTTTAAAAACCATATCAAAACAACCCTTACCCGCCAATCTCCTAGCAAAGACCAGCCTACAAAATTTCAGACAGAAATGTGAAAGTTTTACCAAGTTATGAGTAATTGAAAACAGGGAGTTAGAATGGAAAAGCACACCCAGCCTGAACCATAATTACCCCCACTGCTTTAATCCACACTGATATAAATAATAAACTCACAGATTAAATTACATATTGCCATAACAGACCAATCATTGGTTTTAGAATTGAGAAACCCAAATTTAATGTCAGCATGTTTAAGTAATGCCACTGCTAGTAATTTTCAAAACCATAAGTATTATTTGAATATAAGAAAAGTTAACTAAGTTTAAAAGAAGTAGGATAATGCAAAAGAATTGAGAGGCTTGATTAAGAGACTAGTCAACTATAATGTCCACAACTGGACGTTCCTGTAAATAACACACTTGTCCAGTGCAGTAGGTTTAATGTCTGACACATTCTTCAAGTCAGACATGATGTAAGGCAGGCACCAAAAGACATATTCAAAAGTAAGAACAATAAAGTCAGTAAATCAAATTGCAGTGCTGTGCAGCATATTTAATAGAAATTGAAGTGTCTTTTGTTATTATCGTCCTAAAGGCAATTGTTTACTGCAACATTTTTTTTTAACCTGAAAGACGTTAAGCCACAGTTAAAGTTGTGTCACTAACCAACAAAGACTGAGTCTTCTTCAAGCTAAGGCTGACAAATAGGGGCTTAGAGTTGTCCACTCATACTGTTCATAGGCACTCATCAAGAACAATCAGATATAGGACAATTTAACACAAGAGAACAGCCAATCAAAAAGGAAAGTGTCATAAACACACAGCTAAGGGTAGCATAAAATCCCTCTTTACCCTGTAAAGGGTTAATCCCTCTTTTATCTGTAAAGGGTTAAGAAGCTCAGATAATCTGGGTGGCACCTGACCAAAAGGACCAAAAAGGGGAGAAATTACTTTCAAATCTGTGGGGGAAGGTTTTTTGTCTGTCTGTCTCGGAGTCAGCCAGGAAACAGGACAGAGAAATTACATCTCCTTAAGCATATCTGAACTAAGCATCTAGTATTGCACAAATAGTAAGTAATAGGAAAGAAATGTGTTAGATTGTCTTTTGTTTTAGCTTGTGAATTTTCCCTGTGCTAAGAGGGAGTTTTATCCCTGTTTTTGTAACTTTAATTTTTGCCTAGAGGGGAAATCCTCTGTGTTTTTAAGTCTTTTGTTTTTCTGTAAAGTACCTACCATCCTGATTTTACAGAGGTGATTCTTTTACTTTTTCTTTAATTAAAAATATTCTTTTAAGAATCTTATTGATTTTTCATTGTTCTTAAGATCCAAGGGTTTGGGTCTGTGTTCACCTGTACCAATTGGTGAGGATATTTTCTCAAGCCTCCCCAGGAAAGGGGCTGTAGGTGCTTGGGGGGATATTTGAGGAAGGTAGGGTTCCAAGTGGCCCTCCCTGAATGTTTGTTCAAGTCACTTGGCGGTGGCAGCAACACTAAGGCAAGGAAGGAATTTGTGCCTTGGGGAAGTTTTTAACCTGGCTGGTAAAAATAAGCTTAGGAGGTCTTTCATGTGGGTCCCCACATCTGTACCCCAGAGTTCAGAGTGGAGAAGGACCCTTGTCAAATGTACAAATATTGTGTGCCAAATTATGGCCACTCCAGCATAGCTGTACTGGGGCGAGGGTGGACAGAAGGACTATATAGGGAGCTTCCCGTGTACCTACATGGATGGCGAACAGGAGCTCAAGGCCGAGTGAAATACAGCACTAGGAGGAGTATAGCTATAGGTCAGATTGTCAGCTGGTGTAAATTGTCATGGCTCCATTGAGTACTCTGGTGCCTCCCCAGTTGATATCAGCTGATGGCCTAGTACCTAAGCTTTTAAAAATTGTATAACAAGATCTGCTCCTCAGCACACTCGCTCCATTTCCTAGGGAGATATGATGTCTTATAAGGGTAAAGCGTTCCTAGGAACCACTGCTAGGGATACATACTTGCAGTATTACATATATTTTCATGACATTTTCTACCTCCATTTTAGATTGTGCCTGCTGTGACTTTAAGGAATTGTCATAAGTAGTAAAATCTCTTCCACCTACCCCTGAGCTTCCTTATATGCTGGGGGGAGTCTGCACCCTGTTCTATCCCTTTGGTCGGTGCACCATGCCGCCCATTGTGTGCCAAGCCAGCATCATGCTAAACCAGGTTTGAAGATACCAACAATCCATTAAACCTGCTCCCCCTGGGGGCTTGCATCCTGCCAGCTGGCAAAGCACAAAGTGGGAAGAGCCTATTGAGAGCCTCTGATCAGGCTGCCTATGCCAGCAAGGATCCTATGGAACATTGTCCGCATTGTAAAGCTGCCCTTCCTCCCCTGACAGGACTTCAACTATGTATCTGAGACTGAATTTAATGCATCAAACTATAATTTAAAAATGTAGCATTAAACTCCTTTTCTTCTGTGGTGTAAGACAGGCATTTCAGCTTTCCAGAGATGGACCCTCACTATGAAATTTGGATCTCGATTTCAAACTTTTCAAAATTTGGGGGGGTGCTCTTATTCAGCTATTTGGATCAACATAAAAACCAGGACCATTTTCAAAATCTGGTTCTGGGTTTGGACCTTGTATACTCCCAAAAGATCAGCAAAATTCAGCTGGAGGATCTTCATTTGGGCCCATCTTCGTTTTTAACTCTTCAGTGCCTTCTGCTACTGTAACTCATCAGAGACACTGTCTATGTTTAAAATGCCAGCATCCCTAGGGGACATATAGCAATAGGTATTGTAGAAAACACAGAATGTACATTACGTATCATGTACCTGGTACATATCATATATCTGGTACTTTACACAGCAGGGAAGCAGTTCTGTTTTTTTTAATGTAGTGGTTTGCAGTTTATACATTAAGTGACACAGTAATAACCTTAGGTAGTATGTCTGCTTAGTGAAAAGTTTCAGTTCAAAGCAAACTGCCTTGCTATACACTGCCAAATTTTTTCAGAACTCATTGCATTTTTCTTCCATTTAATGACCAGAAATCGGTCTTTTTTTTTTAAACATACTTTGCTTTGGACTCCACACCAACTGTGAGCATCAGTGAGAAATAAACTGATGGAGAGAAAGATTTAATGAATGCAAAAGTGAGGCAATGAGAGGTTGTTGGACATCCTGCACATATAATACATTCAGTTTTTGTTAAAAAAAGAAGCTTGAAAAAAACTGTTTAATCTAGTTTCTTAAAACCCTACTGTGGTTTTAACCATTCTAAAATTAATACAAGTGTATTGCGAATAACTGCCATCTCAACTGCCTTACAAAGTTTATATAAAGAATCTAATATATATATAAAATATATATTAGATTCTTTTTAAAAAAATGCATGTGCAAAGGATTCTAAAAGCAATCTGAGTTCATGTTAACATTTATTCCCAGTTTCAGATTTGCATAATAGCCTGAGGAATCGCTTTCTTAACTCTTTAGTAATAAAGAATCAAGAAAAAGATACTTTTTTCAATTTCTTTCCATTATATTTTATGTCTACATTTAGATGTATATGGCAAAACCTGAAAAGTGACACCAATGTGAGAGTCCCCAGGGAATCACAAATATAATTTCCATGCCACTCTGAAAACCGGGGGGAGAAAATGGAAAATGCAAACTGTTATAAATTTGAGCTAATCCCCTCATGCCATAACCTAAAATGATCCTCAGCAGCCCAGTAATCTTCTAGTATTCTACACTGTAAGAAAAGCTTGCCTATCTGAATCTCAGTGGCTGATAAGGATGTCAGTATCTCCTGAAATACATGTACAAAGAAATTTCCTTGTGACATTTCAATTCAAGAGCTGCATACTTAACCTGGGGGAAAATGGCAACAATATTGTGAAATTTCTGATTGCAGCATTTTATTTTTATGGTTAAAAGCAAAAACAGCTGCACAGAGATACATTAAGGATTATAAATAATCATTAATCTAAACGACTGTAATCCAAGACCAGGAATCTTTTAATTACCCTAAAGAAGATAATATTTACTCTTTAATATGCACAGACCAAAACATATTTTACAATATGCTCACAAGGAATTTCTAATCCCTCCAGATACCTAGAAAGCCACAAGGTAAAAATTTCAATAGCACTTATGCGATTCAGGAGCCTAAGCACTATTTTCAGTGATTTGGGAGTCTACATTTTATTGTAAGTCAATGAGACTTAGGCTCCTAAATCAATTAGGTTATTTTGAAAAGTTAACCCCTGGATAAAAAGCTGAAGAATATGATCGTTAGGTCATTTTAGCACTACATTACTCTTTTACTGCTCCTCCCTCCCCATTAAAAAAATTATCTAAATCAGAATTCTAATTAGCTTAGTCATTTCTAAGAGACATGGCACCTGAGTTAGTGTTGCCAGTTCTCATAGTTTTCTGCCAAGTCTCCATACTCTTCTTTAAACCCAGTCACTGGAATCAAGAGATTAAAAATAGTGAAGCTGAGATATTCATGCAAAGTAAGTGTCCAGCTCTCATGGTTGTGAAGACAAGCTTGAAAACATGAATGAAGTGTACTCTAAAGGCTCAGGACGAGGGGTAACAAAAAGATCCCAACTTCAAAAAAAATCTCATGATTTTAAAGCTAATCTGATGATTTTGGGGGGCCTGACTCAGGATTTTTGAATGGTTGTAGTTGGAAATCCTGCATAATATTGATCAAATGCTTAAAGGGACAATGTGTTCTTGGAGGGGCCATCTTCCAGGTAATACATGCAGCTTTGTTCACCCGGGCATTACTCCTGCTATCTTAATCAGATTCTGTTATGAGTAATTATATTCCGCTTAGTGTGTACTGTTAGCTGGATACAACACTTTTCACCTCCTGTACTGGATTGTGTAGTGTCACTAAATGCCACTGAAAAGCTTGTGAATTCTTTGATAGATATGAAAGTGCTTCAGTGCTGGGTAAAATAATTTACTTCACTTTGTAAAGGGCTTTGGGATCCTTCTAACTGGAAGATGCTTTTCTTCTTCTTCTTATTAGAATACCTAGCTCTCATATAGCTCTTTTCCTCAATAGATCAAAAAGTATTTTAGAAAGGGAGGTCGGAATGATTATCTCCATCAAATCAGACTATTTAGAATCTTTCCCCTATGTCCATAGAAATTCTGAATACATATTTTAAATGAAGTTCAGTTCATACAGTTACTTGCAGCCATCTCGTGCTCCATTCTTACAGTTGCAAAAACACAACAACCAAAAGCAAATATGTTTTAGGTACCAAGCCATTACTTGACATCTGGGATTTCTGAACATTCTTGTGGCACTCTTAATTTACTAAGAGTGAAGTAAATGGTGTTTCAGTATAAAACTAAAGATATTATTATGAGGCAACATGGAGAACACCCCAAAGTGCTTCACAAGATACATGACAATTTTGTCTCAATAACAGAGCAGAAATATGAGAAAGCTCAACTCATTACTTTTGGTAGCACTATCATCATACATACATAACTGAATATGACTTACATTCTTATTTCTCATTTTGACAAGTAATTAAATGATTTTTTTAGTTTAGCTCTGATCAGCTGTAAGAACTCAGAGTGATGTCACTGATTAGACTAATGCCATCATCAGTTTGCTCATCTCTGTAATTGCAGTGCCTTCAGTCACTAAAATAGTTGAGATGATAGCAAACGGCACCAAGAACAATATTTTAGCAAAGACAAATAAGTAATAAGCAGTGGAGTAGTGATATACTAGTACAGTCATTACTCTGAAGTGACTTGGAAATGTGATGAGATGAAAGAGCGTGAAGGGAGAGAAAAAAAAACAAGGTACAAAGAACTCAGGGATTTATGTATCCAAAGTAAAAACCATCAATAATCAGAATGTCAACATTCGTCTTATTTGAAGTCCAGTAACAACAGCCTTCATGATCGCACCTTTCCAAAGAGCACCGCAAACAGAAGACAGCAATCACTTCATCAATTGCTATATTTGCCTAAGCATTTGACCAAAACAAAACATTTAATAATAGGCAAGTGTAGTGCTTATTTCTTCTTATGTTTCATTCCACCTGCACTCCAGCAGAAGTAACCAAAACCAAACAAACAAAACGGAAGTTGTGGGTGGCACAAATCTCTTGCTGGGGCAACTAAATTATAACGCCTGCTGATAACTGCCTTGAGTGTTGTCAAACCACACTGAAATCTGAAGGTTAAAAAAAAGTGGTTGGTTAGATAAGTATGTTATTTCAGAGCCTAAAGCTTTTCCTCTTAAACATTAGAACTCTTTACATACCTTAGACAAACCAACAATTCACTGCATTGTCTGTAAACACCAGAGTTTTCCATATCACTGCAACTTATATAATTATATAAAACTGCTGCTTATATAATAACATATAATAATTCTCATCCAAGTATCTCAAAATTGTTTTACAGGTACTATATTAAGTCTGCCTTAGATCTCTCCTTTGAAGATATTAACTTCACTTGACAAATAGTGAAAACTGTGGCATGGAAAGTTTAAGTGACTCACCCAAGGTCACAGAGCATGTCAATGGCGATGCTGGGACTAGAATTACAAGTTATTTATCCCAATTCACAGATCAGGTTCCACCCTCTCCCCAGCTTCAAAACTTTGGTTTGATAATACAGACAGAGTACAGTGCATAAGTGTAGACTTTAACTTCTATACTCCTGTTAGTACCTTTCATTCTTCTCCAGTTCAAGCTTGGTTTTACAAGCTACTAAGAAAACAACACATTTAAAGAACACATGCTGCTTGCTAGCATCACCCTAGCTAAACTACAGTCCTGACAGTGCCACCACATTTTCACTCGTTATTGTGACTCAGGTTTCCAAGTTGTAACCTTTTCTCTCAAGTGAACAATCTTGTTGTAGATGGAGACATCTAGCCTCAGGCTGTTGAAAATAGGTCCCAGAAAACTGTCCTCAATTGCTGCTGCAGCAAGCCATCAAAAAAGGTACTAAATTAAAAACCTTGTTTGACGACATTATGTATTAATTCTACCATATATACATCTGCACATTCAGAGCCGGCTCCAGGCACCAGCGAAGGAAGCACGTAGTTGGGGCAGCCAATGGAAAGGGGCGTCACGTCCGGGTCTTCAGCAGCAGGTCTCTCAGTCCCTCTCGGAGCGAAGGACTTGCCGCCGAATTGCCACCGAAGAATGAAGCGGCGCAATAGAGCTGCCGCCGAAGTGCCGCCAATCGCGGCTTTATCTTTTTTTTTTTTTTCGCTTCGCTGCTTGGGGCAGCAAAAAAGCTGGGGCCGGCCCTGTGTACATTACAAATAAAACCCCTCTTCCTAAAAAAGAGTCCAAAACCAAACTTCTTTTCTTGTATCAAAACTACCATTTTTTATTTAATGTGGGACTTCGATGCATCCATAAGGCAGAGTGTGAAGACTGTGGTTTATTCCTCTTTGCTGGAGGTTGGTCAGAAAGCCTAGTTACCAGTTGGAGTGCGCTTTCTAATCTTCATGTGTCAGATTAAAGAATCACTCCTCTCTACAGGACAGTTGCTGCAGGATGGAAGATAAAGCAGATGGAGAGGTTTAGAGGGTCCAAATACAGCACCACTGGGCACATGCTGATGAAGCAACAATGGAGAGAATTTCAGCTAAAGTTTAGAAGTAGAAGCACAGAGATTTTATAAAGTCACTTTTGAAAGTACACAGATTACAACCTATCTCCATTTAGAGGTTATTTCAGCCAGTTTATAAACTTCAGTGATTTTCTACTCCATTACAGTGGATATTAATGGCATTTTGATGATTCACCAGTCTGTTCAGTTAGCTATTAAGCACTTTTGCCAAGCGCCCAGTGTGCAGGACTCATTCTGTAATTCTTTGTGTCAACATTAAATGTAGACAAAGTGACTGATTTAAAAATTAAACTTAACAGAAGCAATAGTAATCAACTAGGTCAACTCTAAACTAATTATTTTTAGTTTGTAAAGTGCTCTGAGATCCTTGGGTGAAAGGTACTGTATAAGTCCAAATTGTTATTTGCCCATGTCCTAGAAAGTGCTGGACTAAAAAGTAGAATTATTACAGTAAAAGCCTGCATGGTAAAAATGTTAACACTACATTTATTGACTACAACAGCAGTTAGTTACCATTATGCAGAGGGAACATGATGCTTGGAAGACCAGAATCTTCAAAATTTTCCTGTGATGATTTGATAATAAAATTCCTATCATCACTTAAGTACAGGACACTTTTGAATAAGAAGTATGTATGCTCACTAAGTTAAATTATAAAATAGCAATGCTATGTAGGTATGTAAGATATGGTGCATTAAGGGATCGGTGTACTCCAACTACTTGTTTGTGTATACATGCTTTCTATTTATTTATTTGTAAGCAGCAGCAAGACCAATTCCCCTATTAGTGACCTAACCCAATACACATTATAGTGCCCTTTCTGTTGCAATTCTTGTTCTACGTCTTATGAGTCCTGCCCACTTGTTCAAGTTACACCAAAGAGTAGTGGTGATAAAGGACACTGAAATTACTAAAACCAAAAATGGTATATTGGAATAGCCAGGATATAGATTGATAGATTTTCCCTCCCCACAAAAGTGAGATTCTTCAGATGACATCTGCCCCAGTGACCCTTCTCAGGGCATCTTCTCAAGGACAAAGTGAGAAAAAGTCATTTGGAGTGAGTGTGTGTGGCCAGTCATGTACCCATTTTGTTTTGGTTTTTTAAATTTTCATCAGTTCCAGGCAGAGAGTGTTTTGTTTCATCTGGCACCCACTTCAAACAGCTTCGGGTGCTCTTCATATCTCTACAAAAGCAGCAGCATTAGTGTCACAGGATTTGACAAATAATGCAAACATATTGGTAAGATCTGGAAACTGTTATGATTGGTAGGCCAAAGAGACATTCAGTTATTGTATATCCCTTTATTAAACTAGATACTTATGCAGTCTACACTCTGATGAGTGTCTTAGGCAACTTTAAAAACATTGTATTTGGGCAAATGTGGGTGGAACCAAGGATTCTAATGGATGGGATATTTTATTAATTTATTTCCATAATTGTGTTTCTTGGAAGGGAATGAAAACAAAAACAAACCAAGATAAATCAACAACAACAAAAGTCCAACCCTTGAAAATGAACATTATCTAGGAAACACATCTTTTTTCATCCCCACTAACACATTAAAACTGCTACTTTAGCAAGAAAGAATAAACTGAAGACAAATGATGCAATGGTTACCACTAAAAAAAAAAAAGCACCTGCTTCTGAGGCAGAAGGACACCATTGTCACATATGGCCAACCAGATTAAGTTGGAGTGATGGAATAGTTAACAACCGAGCACAATGGGTGCAACTATCTAAATTAGTTACAATGTCTCAGGTACCACTGTACAGCATCAGTACTGTACAGCAAGCACTAAATTACTAATGGTGACAAGGTCACACCAAATGATTTTGATTGGGCGTATGTAAAGGTGACATCTTCATCCTCAGAAAGAGAAGTGCTATGGAGTCAGAACTTGAAGGATCTCTGCCACGCATTTTGGATTGAAGCCTACAATTTTTTACAGCTACTTTGTGGTGGTTAGTCCACTATGATTATTTCACCACCAGTTTCCTTGCATATGTTAAGGAAGAAGTAGCAAAGCAGGATAATCAAAGAAACAGATGTGAATAAGAAAATATGCCTCACAAGCAGTATCCCTGTTCCTTGAATGTGTTTTCACCAATTGTTGTCATCCATCAGGCAAGATAGCTGAGCCACTAGAATGTCAGTTAAAAAAACTGGCATGGTACCTCTTAAAATGTTTGGAAAGACATTGCAACATTGGTGACCCCTATGCCTCGACATGAAGGCAGTTTAAAACACCTATGACTTCGTCATTAGCAGAGCTTTATCAAAAAGGAAAGCCATATATGGAAAACTAAAAATCTCTTCCTTTCCTCCTATGCCATTATTCCTCCTATTGCAAGACTATTATTCTATTCCAAAATGTTCAGGCTGGTGAAATCTTCATTATCTTTTAGTACAAACACTCAAATATGTATCTGTACACAAAATACCCAATTTGGCATATCAGTGTTCTGGCCCAGCATGGTAATTCTTTATTCCTAGTGTTCTTAGTATCATGAAATGGGATTCAATATCTATTGAGTAGATTTCCCTCACTATCATGCAAAAGTACCTACAGCATCTATCAGATATCACATCATTATTATTCCTTAAACTGGAGGGAGGGAGGCAAGCACTGGGATTTGGATTACATAACAAATGCATTTGCCCGCAGTTAAAAACACACTAGACATTTTGTTCCTGAACGTGCCTGAATTATGTTGACTGTGACACACCCAAGAGTGACTGATTGAAAAAACCCTGTGGAACAGCTGAAGTTCAAATTAAATTTGACCTCTGTTGCACTAGATAAAGAAGAGTTTATCCTTTCCAAGCATTAAAAAGGCACAAGAGAAAATATAGCATGCTGAGGAAAACATTGGTAAACCACCAATCATCTTTTATTTCTGTAACAAACTAATTATGTTAAATTAAAGACTAAAATACAAGGCAGTCTGTCAGTTCCAGGTAACAGAAACAGAATGAAGAGGTTTGGAGGGCAGAGTAGTTATGCTAATGAATATGAGAAAATACATTCATATTTTATTAATTAAAGCAAAGGCAATATAGTGTTTTCCCCACTGGTATGCTCTGACACATTTGCAGAGATAGATTGGTACAGACATATCTAGATACTGTGGACTTGATACTTATTGTGCACAGATCTCACAATGGGGAGAAGGCAGGAAAAAATGTCCCCCAGTCATAGGGCAACACTACTCTATGCTGCTGGAACAGCCCTCTGGATACTCTTTTGGCAGTGTGTTCAGGCCACACCTCCTCCCTCTCCTGGTCACACCCACAAATGCTCCCCTAAATGGAAGCTGCTGGGGATCAGCTGGTGTGGAGACTTAAAGGGTACTTAGAGCTGTCTCTGGAGCAGTGTAGACTTGAGCTGAGTATCTGAAACGCCATGCAATTATAAACATTTACACACAAGCACAGCACAGTCCAATGTCCTTTGGTAAAGATGAGTTACCTGGCAAATGTCAATGATCTGTCTCTACTGATTTGTGACTAGAGATATTCCAAAAAAGGGATGTGTGTGTGTATAAAAAAAAAAAGGGGGACATGTGTGTGTATATTTTATTTTCAACTTCTTTTTTAATTATTTAGGAACAAAAGCAATCATCGCAATGGTATAGACCCACTATTTGATGGAGATGATAAAGTTGTTAATACTGATGAAGACATGGAAGAAGTGTCCAAAAATACTGTTGTTTTGTATTTGTTTAAGAAGCAGGATTATGCAGTAATATCACATGAGGTTGATAAAGTACTTCCCAGTACATTAATAACTAGTGAGGATGTTAAACAATGTCTAATAGGGATGATAAACATATATCAGCCAGCCCTAACTTGAATCCAAGAGCCCTAAAAGAGTTGCCTGAGGAGATCTCTCAACCACAGATATTAACTTTTAATAAATTTAAGAAAACCAGATAAATTAGAATCATAGACTTTAAGGTCAGAAGCGACCATTGTGATAATCTAGTCTGACCTCCTGCACAATGCAGGCCACAGAAGCTCACCTACCCACTCCTGTATCAAACCTGTGTCTGAGCCACTGAAGTCCTGAAATCATGGTTTAAAGACTTCAAGGTGCAGAGAACATTCCAGAAATTGACACGTGCCCCATGCTGCCGAGGAAGGCGAAACCCCCCAGGGCTTCTGTCAATCTGCCTGGAGGAAAATTCCTTCCCGACCCCAAACATGGCGATCAGCTAAACCCTGAGCATGTGGGCAAGACTCACCAGCCAGACACCCAGGAAAGAATTCTCTGTAGTAACTCAGATCCCACCCCATCTAACACCCCATCACAAGCCATTGGACAAATTTCAGAAGACTGGAAGAGTGCTAATGTGCCAATATTCAAAAAGGATGAGTAGAATCAATAGGCCAGTTAGCCTGACAACAATTCTAGGCAAAATAATGGAAAAGCTGATACAGGATTCAATAGATAAAGAATAAAAGGAAAGGAATATAATTAATGCCAGCCAACATGGTTTTATGGAAAATAGACCTTGTCAAACAAGCTTGATTTAATTCTTTAATAAGAATACAAATGTGTTTGAAAAAGGTAGCTGTGTAGACATAATATACTTTTATAAGGAGATTGACTAAGTGCTGTAGGGCATTCTGATTAAGAAAATAGCACTATACAAGATCAATAAAGTTCACATGAAATGAATTAAGAAATGGATAACTGGCAGATCTCAGAAAGTAGTTGTCAATGGGGAACAATCATCAAATGGAGATGTTTCTAGTGAGATTCCACAGGAATCAGTACTAAGCCAACACTATTCAACATTTTCATCAGTGATCTGGAAGTAACTATAAAATCACTGTTGACAAAAGTTGTGGATAAACACAAACATTGGTGGTGTGTAAATGATAAGGAGGGCAGAGGAGCCATAAAGAGCAATCTGGATAATTTTGGTAACCTGGGCCCATTCAAAAAAATGTGTTTTAATAAAGGCAAATGCAAAGTTATTCATCTAGGAACAAGGAATGCAGCCCAGACCTATGGCGGCCTGCATCCTGGAAAACAGTCACTCTGAAATTTTTTAGGGGTCATAGTGGATGAACAAAGCAACATGAACGCCCAGTGTGACGAAAAGGGCTAATGCAATACTTGGATGTGTAAAGAGAGGAGTAGAAGTAAGGAGGTGATTCTACCTCCATGTACATCATTGGTGAGACCACTGCGGCAATACAGGCTTGGTGTCCACATTTTAAAAAGTATATTGAAAAACTGCAGAGAGTGAAGAAAAGAGCCACAAAAATGATTCAAGGGCTGAAGAAAATGCTTTATAATGAAAGACTTAAAGAATTCAATTTTCTTAGTTTATCTAAAAGAGAATAGAGAGGTGACTTGATTAAAGTGTACAGTAACTTCTCACTTAACGTTGTAGTTATGTTCCTGAAAAATGTGATTTTAAGTGAAACGATGTTAAGCGAATCCAATTTCCTCATAAGAATTAATGTAAATGAGGAGGTTAGGATCCAGAGAAATTTTTTTTCAGCATACAAAAGACTATATTATACACACACACACACACACGCACACTATAAGTTTTAAACAAACAATTTAATACTGGTACACAGTGATAATGATTGTGAAGCTTGGTTGAGGTGGAGGAGTCTGAGGGTGGGATATTTCCCTTACTGCTAAATGATGAACTCTCTCTCTCTCTACACAAGGCAGCAGAAATGGACAGAGAGATGTGCATTTCCCTTAAGTACACTGCTCCCTCCATCCTGAGTCCTGGTCTGTCCCCTCTGCTCTATCGAAGATGGGGTAAGCGGGGTGCAGGAGCAGGGGGACACCCTGACATTAGCCCCCCCCACTCCCCCCCACACAGCAAGCAGGAGTCTCGGGGAGCAGATCCAAGGCAGAGGGCAGAAGCAGCACATGGCAGTAGGGGGAGGGACACAGCTGAACTGCAGGCAGCTGCTGCACAGGGAACTTAAGGGAGCGGGGAGCTGATAGGGGGCTGCCGGTCCACTCTGGTTCCAAGCCCCCACCAGATAGCTGCAATGGGCTGCTCTTCCTGCAAGCAGTAGACAAAGCAGGCGGCTGCCAAACGACGTCTGAAGGGAGCATTACACAACTTTAAAAGAGCATGTTCCCTAATTGATCAGCAATGAAACAATGTTAACCGGGATGACTTCAAGTGAGGAGTTACTGTATAAGTACCTTCACAGGGAGAAAATATTGTGCACTAACAGATTCTTTAATCTAGCTAAAGAAAGGCACAAGAAGAACCAAGGATTGGAAAATTGGAAGCCAAAAAAGGTAAATTAGAAATTAGGCACAAATCTGTAATCATGAGGATGATGAATCAAGTACAACAAACTACCAAGGGAAGCAGTAGATTCTCCATTTACTGATGTCTTCAAATCGAGACTGGATGTCTTTCTGGAAGATATGTTTTTGCCAAACACATGTTATGCTTTACTCAAACACAAGGTATTGGGCTCAATCCGGGGTAAATGGGCAAAATTCAATAGCCTGCAACACACAGAAGGTCAGATTAGATACTGTAACTTAATGGTCTCTTCTGGCCCTAAACTCTATGAATCTATGAGAAACAGCGGAACTATTTTGCTAAACCTTTAAAAAGAAACAAGCTCTAAGACCAAACCCACCTTTGGTCAGAGACTGGGCAAATACCAGTTGGAAAGTTGACATTTCAAAAAGTTATAAATGACTGAAAAATGAGGCTATAATGGAAACACTTTGGAAGCCTTAGCTAAAGCTCTTGCTATTTGTTCTAGTTATAATTATTCACATGTGAACATACCTACATATATATTAGAGGGGAGGGCAAAAGTGGAAAATTTTATTCCATTCCCCACACATACCAACTTTTGAGGTTCAGATAAAATGGAACCATTATTCAACACTCTGGTTCTCAGCTTGCAAAACCAAAGAATGACCTCTGTGACCAATCCTTAATATAGAAAAATATGAAAAACACCATTAACTGAACTGGAAACAAAACTCCAGTTCATTAACTGAATACTTCAAAGAGAAGAGAGAGAGAGAGAGAGAGTGTGTGTGTGTGTAATTCCATATATATATATACACACACACACACACAAATTGATATCTAGAGAATGAGTCTGGAAAATGTTGGGTAACGATAAAGGATAGATGTTTTCATGAGCTCTCTCTCATTTATCCAGGAAGGAAATCTAGATTTTAAAGAAAATACAGTAAACTAGGCTAGGGCTAACCAGACATATATAGAAATCCCTAAGAAATAGTATTTCTAAGCTCTCTTCTTCAGAACGGGTTGATTACCAGATAACCACTGACTATTCCATTTTCTCAAATAAACAGCTTGACAGGCACAAAGTGACAGACATCAATACTAATCTTCCCAGCCTGCCTGTAACTGGACCCCGAGACAAGCCAACCTACACCTGCTTGTCCGCAGGATGTACTTCTGGTTCTTCCCCACAGAAACCACTAACAACACTTATTAGCTGCTTCCTTCGCTGATAAGTGGTTTGTGCTATTTTTTGGTTCCCATTGTTATAGTCATTTCAATGTGGTTCCTGAAGCCTGATACCTCCGTACTTTAGGGGTTCTGCATCTGACAGAAAACAATGATTTGACATGACATTGTGACAGAAAACAGGGAGAAGGGATGGAAATAAAAGAAGAAGGGAACAAAATAGCCGCATTTGGCGCTCTATGTGGGTTGTGCCTATCAACACCAATAACCGTTAACTGTGACCCAGGTGTCACATTGATAGAGGAGTCAGATCACTCAGGTCAGGGTTCCATTTGACTGGAAGGTATCAATCTTCTTCCCTTATCTAAAAGGACATATACAAATATAATGGGCAATTAGCTCTTGTTTTTGCACAACCCTTTCAAGTTTAAGTAGATTTTAGGGGGATGTAGGGGGGTTATTTCTCACTCTTTTGGTGAGTGCCCTTTGCACTTACTAATTCCATACTGACCCTTGTATATACTAGCTTCTTGGAATTTTCTTTCTCCCTTCCCTTCTTTCATAGCGTAAAGGCTGCATTCTAAAGCCACACTGGTGACTACAACTACATTTTTTTGTTAACCTTGGGGCTGACTTTACCGCCTTATGATTTCTTTAGAGTGCTTAATTAAAGCGATTTAAAAATCGTACTTCTCTGACCTTTTTTAACCTACTATATTTACAAGCATCACCTAATAATAATGGGCCAGATCTTTACACTCTTTACTAAGGCAAACTCCCTCTAAAACCAACAGTCCCATTGTTATTTTATATCAAACAGAGAAGCCCTGGTTAGGGCATCTGAGTAGGGTTCCGGAGACTTCAGGTTTCAGGGATTCTATACCTAGCTTTGCCACTGACCTGCTGTGTGATACAGATCATGTGCTTCACCTTTCCTATGCCTCTGTTTCCCTCCCCACATTTAGATAGGAAGCTCCTTGGGGTTAGGCCCATCTCTCACTGTGTCTTTGTATAGTGTCTAGCACAACCAAGGCCCTGATCTCAGATGGAATCACTAGGCAGTACTGTAGTTATCATAATAATGATAATACATTTCCACTTTAAACAAGCTTGAGTTTGCCCCTTTAAATTTTGTGTCACATAGCAAAACTGCCTTTTAGTGGAGAAGAGGAGCGAACACATCACAACAGAATTTGATCTCCTACCCTCTAAATATACAGGTCTCCCTCTCTTTTTTCCACTGCATGTCCTGATATAATCATTTTTATCACAGTCAGTCTTGAAAGGATGCAGTGGTTAATTTTATGTTATAAATTATCACCTTCAAATGTATGGCCCAAAATGATATGATAAGCTTTTTCTCCTTCAAGGCTGTTATATCTCAGTCAGTTACTTAACCATGAAGATTTAAAGACTCCTGAAGCCAGTTCTTCACAAGAGATGTTCTTTTATTAGGATTTTCCACTCACTAAATGGACTATAGAGCTTCTTTACATGTTACTCACCCAAAACCTTCAACTGTATTTCACTACACAGAGTAAACCAAACAGTGTTTGGGGTTGTTTTTCGTTTAGTTTTTTATAAACTAAAAGCTCACTGTATAGGTAAATCACCAGGAATTATTAGCTAAATGATCAAATAAATAATTTGCTTTAAAATATATTGCAAACACCTCCAGTGTTATGTGCAACAAAATGGGGAAAAAAGCTCAGAGAAAGAAATACGTGTTTTAAACAATTTTTAAGCTGTTTAAATATGAAACAAAATTATGTCAAGCTGCAAGTTTCCAGCTGTTATGATATCATAAGACAAATTTGGAGTTACAAAACAGCTTGGTGAAGGAAAAAAATTGCTTTTATAAAGTTTGGAAATGTAAATGTTTCAAGTATTGCAACTGTCCAAACAAATTAGCACAAGCAAAAACAGTTGAGTTCAGTGTGGTCTGTTTTTATTCTAGCTTCATAACACTTATAACTGTTGAAGAAATTAGATAAAATGTGGTTTAAAGCTTAGTAGGATAGATCTAATATTCAACTGATGCAATAAAAATATACAGTGGTCTTGGTGCCTATCATTTTTCTTGTACTTTATTAATTGAAATAATAATTTATTTCATTAATTAAGACTGAACCTAGGTAGCTCACTCTGAAAGCCTAGCATGCATTCTTTTTTTAAAAAATTCTCAAGCAAGCAAGGCTAAAATGAAAAAGGAGTTTTTTTCCTCAGTGACTTTGAAAAGAATAGAGTGGTGATTAACAGCAATTTTTTTTTAAATGAAACACAACCTTTCATCCCTGTCATTTTCTGACCATCCTTGCTTGTACGCTGCTCCCTGACAAGTAGAATAATAATGGTCATACATCACTGCCCTGAAAGTCCAATCATCTAAATCTTCACTCTCTACAGCCTCTGAGACTCAATTACTTTATTGACATGCAATCTTCATAAGGAGAGAAATATTGTGCATGTAAGGTCACTTGGTTATGAAGACATATTATCATATTATCTGCATGAGGGTTGCAGGGCTAAGACCTGACAGAGCTAATTATAATGGTACATGATAGAGAGCTCAGTACACATTATTTGCTTGGCTGAAACTAAAGGTGAGGTAAGACCATGACATCATGGTTTCACAAGAAAATAATGTGCCTTCCCTTCGAGGTTATAACTTTAATGTCTAATGTTTTATATCTGTTATATTCATACTCTATATATAGGCAGGTAGGCAATGAAAGGTTCTTTAATCTACTGAGTTCACAATGGGTAATATTTGGTCTCTGTGTCTGCAAATTAAGGGTTCACCCACCCAAGCAAATCTACAGCTAAAGATGATTCAAGGAAAGCAGGCAAAACTAGGGATGGTCAAATCAGTTTGCAGAAAGCAATTAATGCTCTGGTCTTTTCCCCACCATCATCAAGGCAGACCAACCCAATCAACACACACAGCCCCTTGTCACCTTAAAAACTAACCGATTTATTTGGGCACAAGCTTTCGTGGGTAAAAATCTCACTTCTTCAGATGCATGCAAGTGGGGTTTTTTTACCCACGAAAGCTTATGCCCAAATAAATCTGTTAGTCTTTAAGGTGACACCGGACTCCTTTTTGTTTTTGTGGACACGGACTAACACGGCTGCCCCCTAAGGTAATAAAGGTAATAATTGGAGATATACCAATCTCCTAGAACTGGAAGGGACCTCGAAAGGTCATTGAGTCCAGCCCCCCTGCCTTCACTAGCAGGACCAATTTTTGCCCCAGATCCCTAAGTGGCCCCCTCACGGATTAAACTCACAACCCTGGGTTTGGCAGGCCAATGCTCAAACCACTGAGCTATCCCTCCCCCCTAACCTGATACTTGACAGCCCCTTGTGCATGCCTCAGTATTTGTGGTCCTTTAGTGACTTGCTGAGGAACACTGTAACACTCCAAGCCTTTCATGATACAGAACTAGCTCACCTTGCTTTACTTTGAAGCACATTCTCTTCCCCTGTTATACTTTACTGCTCCACATCAGACTCAATCCTCCATTGTAATTGGCACATGGGCTGAGTGGCATGAATGCAGCTCTTAGCCATGCATTGGTCAGTAGCCGCTCCCCACCTGTTTGCCTCCCTTCATAACTTTTTGTCATTATTTTATTTTTAGCCAAAAAATAGACCTACAGGGTCATTGCATCCTAAGCCTGGGCTTTCTGCACCTCTTGGTTAATACAGCCTAAGCCTCAGCCTAAAGTGTCAGCTAAAATTGAGCCTTTCTTGAGGTTTGGAAATGCTTGCATAATTAAAAAACAATATATTATTCATTGTTGTTCACCTTTACCCACCCAGCTTTTGAATCAGAGCAGAAATGCTAAAATACCCTGAGTTAGCCTGTCTTTGCATTACCAGCTGCAATTGGAAGTAGATACACTAGAAATATATTTGGACGAATGTACGAGGTGAAAGGTCCAGTCGAATCTTTTAAATTCAAGATGTTTGTGGCAAGTATGGATGGGTGGTTTTGGAAACCCGAAGTGAACTGCACACATTTCTTTATTTTAATACAGGGGTGACCAACCTGAGCCTGAGAAGGAGCTAGAATTTACCAATGTACATTGCCAAAGAGCCACAGTGATATATCAGCAGCATCCCATCAGCTTCCTCCCCCTTCCCCTCCCACTCCCAGCGCCTCCCACCCACCGGCAGCCCCACCGATCAGCACCTCCCACTCCCTCCCCACACCTCCCAATCAGCTGTTTTGTGGCAAGCAGGAGGATCTCGGGGGGATGGGGAGGAGGGAGGGCACAGCAGACTCAGGGGAGGGGGCAGGAAGGGGTGGAGGGGGGGCAGGGCCGTGGCAGAGCAGGGGTTGAGCAGTGAGCACCCCCCAGCACATTGGAAAGATGGCGCCTGTAGCTCCAGCCCCAGAGTCAGTGCCTATAAAGGAGCCGCATATTAACTTCTGAAGAGTTGCCTGTGGCTCCAGAGCCACAGGTTGGCCACCCTATTTTAATATGATGATGGGCTTATTCCTGCTCTGAAATTTGGCAACATGCATCATATGACTGTGTATGTTATAAAATTTTCCCTTGTGCATTTGGGATGAAAATTTCAAAATAGTGGTTTCAAAACTACACCTATTTTCTTGTGCCTGCAAAATGAATTCTGGTCAAGTCAGGTTATTCAAATGTCCAAGTACCTGAGCACAGGTGCAAATTAGATAAATAGAGGAGTAAGTGCATTACTTTTCATTATGTCAATGCAAAACCTGTGCCAAGAGAGAAGCTGAACTTCTACCCTTTTTGACAATTGATCCAGAATGATGCAGGCATGTGTGCTAGTCAATTACTTGAGGGTAGATTAATGCTCTGTGAATGAGCCTATGAAAGAATGGGTGCAAGAGAATAAATAAATATATTTCTTTCACTTGCATGAGTCAAACAGTAATAGTTCTTAACAGATACTTAAAAAATCACAACAAAATATAAGACCTGTTGAATTCTCCTCTATATCCAGAAATCTGAAAAGCAATTAAAATGCAGTCTCCATACACAGTAGTAATACCATTTGTCAGGGTTCTGGCTTGTCAATTTTACTGGGTGCCGGTCAAGTAGCAATTGGTAGGGCTCCAGAAGCATCTCTTTTGAACTACTAACACAACACAGAGCTGATCACTCTTTGATGTTCGTCTTTCCATTTGCTTCCTCAGCAAGGGATAGAAGCAACAAAAGGAAAGCAGAGTGGAGGGGGTAGTGTAAGCAACTGGGGTGATTGTAAGGCACAAGTAATGTCATAGGTCTTGCCATATTAGTTTACATGCTAACAAGTAAAAATTAATGGTATAATAAAAGAGTTACATTATCTCTCTCTATATAGAGATTTCTGTGTGCATCCCTGAGTCAGATTTTGTTTCGCTCCATTTTATGGCCTTGATGTTTAGGTGCCAGATTGACAGAAGTTCATTATTCACAAAAAAGGTACAGTCCAGGCAACAATTACGCAGGTTTTCCAAACCAACCCACAATTATATCCCAACCCCAGCTTGGTGGGGCTAGCCCAAGAGGTTAAAAAACAGATCAGTTTCTGTGGTCATTGAGTTCTGAACCCATAGCTGTTTTTGCAGACCAGTAACCAACTCTATTGACTGAGTAATGCAGCACTTAACTAAAAGATGCTACAATCTCCATGCTGACATGAAAAATACACATGGCTATACTGTATATATGAAACCCTTAACTGCCTACCTACATTCCAGCTAGAGAAAAACATATAAACTACTGTATTTTAGCCGTCAATACCCCCTTGGCAAATAACAGAACATGGAAAAGCAACAAATACCACAATCCCACCATTTGACAGTTACTTTAAATGTAACATATGCACAGATTGTGGAAACCAAACCTCAGGATTAGTTTTGTTCTTCTGTACTTTATGCATTTTGTTTTGATAAGTTGTTGGAAAATATAACATTATATTAGAAACACACATCCAACTGTATTATAGAGAATGTCATATCTCAAAGAATAATTACTATATAATGAAAATTTAATAATTTATATTAAAAAGCTCCACATTCAAATATGTTGAGTCAAGCAACCCATTTTTTAATCAGTTAATACTTACAAGATTTATTCTTTGCTGGAAATTTGTTCCTAAGATATGTGCATATGACAGTGTTTTCTGTGAGCTGTCTTTATAATGCACATAGCAACTATTATTATTTAAGAGAGAGTCCACCTTCATATGAAACTATTTAGCATTTTTCCACTGTGACCCACCAAAACTTTTTCTTAACTCAAACCCTTTCTACGAAGTTAAAAAGTGTCTTCCTTTGTATAGCATTAAAACATTGGTAGAGATTTTATATGTCCCCTTTGTGCCCTTCTTGTGCATCTGTCTTCTTGATTCAGCTTTGTGTGAATGCGACACAACGCTGACTACTAACAGTCATTTCAAGAAGGCCTCATCATATGACCAAACTGGTTCTAACAGCCCATTTCTCATGCTAATATTGACTATCCCTTAACCGTAACCCCACTTTCCCTTGTGTCCAAGAAGAGACTATGGTTAACTCACAGAATGTGTCCCTTTAAGCCTCCCCTCCCCCCCCCATAGCTGTAACCGAAGAACCCCAGCAGTGGTGGCAGAAACAATCAGTAGCAGTGCACAATTTCAAGAGCATGAAGCGGTCTTGGAGCTCTGCCAATAAAACATGCTGGATCTTGCTCTGTTGTGTTTGCCTGAGCTTACTTCCTGCAAGACAGTAGAAGAAACAGCCCTGCAGGTGACTGGTCCTGATGGTATACCTGGGTTGGATTCTGAGACCAATTCTGTAGCTATCAGGGGTGATCCAGAGGTAGGAGAGGAGAAGTATTTTGTATCACCTTTGTGATCTAGTAGCCATTTTAGCAGTGGTACTTATGGGTCCTGAACAGACTCCTGTCCATTCATCTTAACAGGAAGACTAGAATTAGAACACAAGGCCTTGAGCATCAATACGTTAAACAGGGAAAATAGGGGGATTCTAAGGATTTCCATGAGAGTTATCATAGATATCCCCCTCCCCCAAAGGTAAAACAAACTTCACACCCAATGTGATACACTTGTATGAGCTGATCCTTTCCCCCTGTCCACTAAATCTTTGAATATCATTTAGATATGATCTTAAACTTATACCATGTATTAAACACTGACAAAAAAACTAATAGAGCTGGAAATGGAATGTTGTATGTGCGCGTTCCATATTTACAAGTAATTTCTATTCTGGTGTTAGGAACCTGGCCTACTGGTCAGAGCAGGAATCAGATTTACTGCGCAGACTAGGCATCCAGATCAGGAAATGGAGTCGAGACACAGAATCAAAATCAGCTGCCAATTACCAGAGCCAGAATCAGAGCCAGGAATCAAAGCTGAGGGTCAGAACTGTGGTCAGATACCAAATGCCAGAGCCACGGGTCAAGCCAGAGTTGAAGTCAGAGCAGGGGGTCAGAGCCAGGACTAATAAACAATGGTTGAAAGTAAGATGCAAGGTAGGCACAGAGTAGTAGGAGCATAGTGGGAACAAGGAGCAAAGGCAGGGGCGAGGCAGAAGCCAGGTGCAGAGAAGGAATCAGGAACAGGGCTGGGGTTTAGAATGCAAGAAGATGGCACAAGCAGAAACCAATGCAGCAACAACAGGAATCACCTAGTTGCTCAGACAACTTCCTTTGCCTCTTTTTGGCTTAAATAGCATGGTTGGACCAATCAGTGGAACCAGGCAATCCTCCAATCAGGACTCCTGTGGATGGTGCCTTGGCTGAGGCTGTAGCTCTGCTAGCTCCTTGACCCACCAGATTTCAGGAGATATCAGGTGGTGGACAGAATGTGACGACTGTCGAGGAACTCACAGATTTCTTTATTCATTGATAATGTTACAAAGGTGCCCAGAACTCTACTGTATGAACACTAAAATATATAGCGCTGTAGAGCAAACCATTGTACATATAATGTTTCTAAATCACTAAGCAGGTTAAGATAGTGATGTGTCAACTGGTTATAGTGTATGCAGGCCTGCACTAAAGCATACGCATCCATACAGATCTCTCTCTTTGCCCTGGGCAACAGCAGGTGGAAGCTGTCCTAACCAAGATCCCAATCCTGCAGCCTTTTCTGTATGGGCAGGCCCTTCCACCCATGTGAAGAAGTTCTATTGCCTACCACAGGGATGTGCCTGCATGGAACATGTTGCAGGATCAGGGCCTATATATTTAAATAATTACAACTATGCTGCTTTATTTAGATTTTGGCACAATCAAAATATTCCAAACATTGATGAGTTCATAGACTTCTTTACAATATTTGAAGTACCAGGAAGCTTTGGGTGGGCAGGGAGGAGTTGGCAAATACTTTATATTTCCTTAAACAGATTCAATTTTTTTTGCCCAAATGCAATGCAGCTGGTTATGCCACTCAGAAACTATAGTCTGACAGACATAATGCCATCCATCTGTTAAAACAGTTTATTGTCTGCTTATCTTTTAAAATATGTCTATATCTTGCTAACTCCATCCGCAGAGCTCAGTTACTGAAACAACCCCTCTGAAGCTGGGTTGCATACGGCAGTTCCATGTTTTTGTATTTAAGTACGGGATAGCCTGCAGAGTGCTTTTTAAAACAAACAGATTCAATATATGCATCTGCACTGGCATGGAGGTGGAACAGAATTACATGGAAAATGATTGCAGCTTCATAAAGGAATATGTTGAGACCATCCCTTTACCCCCGACTCCACAAACATGTCAAAAGAATGACATGTTTGTAGATTTGTTGATGAAAGCATGTTTTGTTGAGGGTAGAATCCAGGAACAATAAGCAGACGGTGAAGTGATAGAGATCTGGGGAAAAGATTCTAGAATAGCATGGCAATAACTGGCAGACTAGCACCTAGTCAGTTGATGAGAAACCAGTCAGGGAGTGAGCCATTAAACCAGGATGTAAGGCGCAAAACCTCTCCTGAGACAGCTGCAAAACACTGCATATAAAGTGAGCTCTTTATTTAAACTTTCCCATGTCCTGCCGGCCCCTTGGAACGGAGAGAGAACTGACGTAGAGCAGAAGTTAGCATGAATGCAGAGACAACAAAGTCAGTAAAAGTTAGCAACAGCACAGAGACCAAGATGCAGAATGTGAACAGGAGGGCTACACATGTAATTTCTTAAGTGACTACACAAATACTTTATTGATAAAAATATAAAGGAAAAGGTCACCCCTTGGGCATCAAAGACATTTATCAAGGAAATGGAACAAGAACTAAGGGGAAACAAATGTTAATGTCCTGCCCAAAACTATGAAATATATTTTATTGCCAAAGTTACTTTGAAACTAACAAGGCCAGGCACATGGTATCAGCTCACTATATTTCAGAGCTATGGAACATAAGGCACCTAATTCAGGTTACAGAATGCAAGAGGCATGTGTTTAAGTGTCTCCCACCTAGCTGCAATGCAAGTGGACAACATGACACTGGTGATATCACACCACAAAAGAGATGGGGTTGAGATGGTCTCCAGAAAATTGGCACAGGCTAACAACATGAATGACAATGAGCAGCAGTAACCAAAAGGGGGAAAAAAAACCCAAGAACCCCACATTGGGTGTGGAACCCAGTCTTGTAGACAGAGAACCAAAACCAAGGGGATGAGATGGAAGAGAAAGACCCATTTTAAAAGTGCAGGTGGACAGGTATATTTTGCTATATACAAGGTTTTGAGACAAGTAGAAAAGGTCTATAAGGCTTTATAGAAAGAAAGAGGCTTTTTTAATGTGGGAAATGTGGATAACAAAGGCATTTCACCATGTTCTTCTGACAGCATGAAAAACTTCTGGAAGTAAGGGTGAGAAGAAATGTCAGAAAGTGGGCAAGAAAATGATGGCAAAATGTATCATCGATACAGGTTAGAATGCATTAGCTTACATAGAATGTTGTAGTTTAACAAGTAATAGAAAAAAATTAAGGATTTCCAGTTTGACCAAACATGCAAAGCACAATATGCAAGAACACTCAGCTCTCAAAAGAATGAGTATGCAGGTAGTACCTGGCATCTTATTAATATTAATTTCTTTTTAAGGAAACTATATGTTCCTCACCTACTCTTTCATATAATAAACAGCTCTTTACCTGTGACATGCTATGTGACATCTGATATTAGCAAAACTCAACAGCTGATGTATGGAGGACTCTGTCATGACACAGTGCAGAAGAATGCCCTGTTTTCTGACAATCTGCCCTGAGGTAGGCACTCTCAGTTGTGAGCCACTCCGGATAGCGTGACACACGGTTTTGTTGAAAACTTAATTTTTTATTGAAAAAAGTTTTGATACAAAATGTTCAAGGAGCCTTCATCTAGAAGTTGTCCATCCAATTCAAATATTCTTAAGATTGCCAGCATCCGAAAAGAACAATGATCAACATCAAGAGCCCCCTGCTCATTCTTCCTCCAATCAACCACCTGTTAAAGGACTAACAACTACACTAAACAAATTGACCTTATGTCTTAGTTACCTTATGAACCTAAAGCATTCTACCTGTACAAAGCATAACAAGTACAGTATAAATCCATGAATGTATTTGCTCCAGACGCCAACTGATCCAATAGCTTAAGTAAATAAATCTAACTGCACGATACATTAATAATAAAATAAGCCATGGCACTTTAGCTTTCCCCCATTTGTACAGTTAGGGACTGATTCTGCTCACCACTGGAGTCCATGGCAAAACTCCTATTGACTTCAATGGCAATAGGATTCAGCCCTGAAATGCATTTGCAAGAAGAAAATGTAAGCTTCCTGCTATGATGATTATTTCAAATAGTTTTACCAGTTCAAATTTCTGGAACCCTTCTGGAAATAACTCCTTGCCTCTGACCCATTTCCCAATTCAGTTAGCTAGATATACTGTTAAAAAGAGGAAAAAGCCGCCATAAGAAATAAATAACAAATATAAGCATTGCTTTCGTGACCTGTATTCCATTAAGAATTTCAGCAGCAAGTATTGCCAACCTTTCAGGACCTGGAGTCTAACCATCTCTCTTGACATGGCTTCAGGGGCCATGTGCATATTTCATCCGATTGCCATGTACAAACGAGTCAGGAGAGGTAATAAAGTTCAAGTAAGGTTGTAGCAGAAGGAAGCTGTTCTTAGAAATACATAACAAAGGATAGTAAGGAAAATATTGGGAACAAAACTGGTAAAACTGTAGTTGCCAAAATCTAGAGACATGGATTGCTCACAGGGGAGACTACAATATTGTGGATTAGACTGTGCTTCAGGTGCACATGGAATATAAGTTATCCACGTCCTAGGCTGACCAAAACATATCCAATGACAAGTTAAAACAGAAGTAAAGACTAGAGCAACAAAAATATGCATAATGCTGTCAGAGGGTCTGATGTTCACCTCTTTAACAGATATTTCCTATACAAATTTAAGCCCTTGAATGAAAAGCTACCACAAAACCTTAGGCATACATTCACATATCAATGAATACACACACACACACACACATAATTTGATAGCATTTTGGAATAAGCATACTATAAACCAGGATTCTTAAATGTTTCCCCTCTCCTCTGCCTTCAGATAAAGACTATTTAAAAACATAAATAGAATTTCATTCCCTTTCAGCATGTCAAATTAACGTAAGCAAATATAGAGAGTTATGCATCTCCATCTTCTCTGAAATGGCACCAATATTTCCTTAACCCTCAGAGTCAGCAGTTTTCCAACGTGATCCAAATTTTAAATAAATAACATATGCGAATGTAAACTAACTCTACCAGCTGAATTTTATTTATTTTTTTTGTTTTGTAATTTATTGAGTTTCATCATTAATCAGATGGGCTTTTATAAGGAAGATAAAAGGAAAAATCTGAGGTTTTTTGGATGTTCTGATCACCTTCTTAAATTACCAATTTTGCAAAGGCAGAAAAAATTTTAAGTGCTAGGGTTAACCACATAATTACATATCATTTCGTTTCTCCCCCTTGGTTAAAATCAAGCCATTATTAGGTAAAGTAACAGTATTTTGCCATTAGCTATTAGGTCTGACCTCTGCAATTCACTCATCTGAATCTTCTTGAAGTGACATTGCTTGTCAAAACTCATCAGCTAATCAAGTTCTTAAACTAAAGTGGGTTGTCCTTTCAAATTAAAATAATAACGTATTGTAACCCTAACTGCATCTGAATGCAAGAGGACAAACGGCTCACTAGTATCTGGTAGTAAGTTTCAGCTGGCCTAACCAGTTCAGTGTACCCCAAGTCATTAATGTCATAAACTGTATCTGATGTGTGTCAAATAAAGTATCATTGGAAACTGATAACACTGAACTCGAATTAATATGCAAATTAGATACAATTAACTTAGGTTTAAAGAGAGACTGGGAATGGTTGGGTCGTAACACTAATTGAATCTATTTCCCTATGTTAAGTTCTTCTCATACTTTCTATGGGTCATCTCAATTATCACTTCAAAGGTTTTTTTTCTCCTGCTGACGATAGCTCATCTCGATTGGACTCTTCCAGTTGGTATGCATACTTCCACCTTTTCATGTTCTCTGTATGTATAAATATCTCCTGTCTGTGTGTTCCATTCTGTGCATCTGAAGAAGTGAGCTGTAGCCCACGAAAGCTTATGCTGTAATAAATTTGTTAGTCTCTAAGGTGCCACAAGTACTCCTGTTCTTTTTGCGGATACAGACTAACAGGGCTGCTACTCTGAAACCTGATAACACACTGATCATTAATATTCTTGCATGTTGGGTGTATAGTAAATGCTCAATAGACCATACAAATATGAAGGATCTGTGGCACTAAAACGTGTTTACCAGACAAGTCTGGGGAGTGGCTAACAGGTTTCTTCCAAACAAAGGACAAGCCGATGCCTCCAGCCAGCTGTCATCAGTGTCAAGTGGCAATCACATGGAAAGTGGCCATTCATTTACATTGCAAAGGGCAGGAACAGATCAATTTAAATTTTAGCAAACACCAGCAGGGGAGGAAACCAGCATGGAACTTCCTTCATCACCAGACTCCATGTTGCCCTCCTCACAGCTTGAATGAACTGTATTTAGTGGTATAACCTTCAAAAGACTCCATTTCAAAGCAGCAAAGAATCCTGTGGCACCTTATAGACTAACAGACGTTTTGGAGCATGAGCTTTCGTGGGTGAATACCCACTTCGTCAGATGCATGTGACATGCATCTGACAAAGTGTTTATTCACCCATGAAAGCTCATGCTCCAAAACATCTGTTAGTCTATAAGGTGCCACAGGATTCTTTGCTGCTTTTACAGATCCAGACTAACACGGCTACCCCTCTGATACTTGACTCCATTTCAAAGGTTCACTTGACTATAAAAGAAAGGGGCAAAGAACCCCAATTGTCTTTCGCCTAAGACCACTAAGGAACACTTTGGACCTTGTGGGAGATCCTCACCAGGGGGTGGTCAGCCATCTTTCTGGAAGGTAGGGTGAAAACAAAAACTACAGTGTTGGATTAAGGTAAAATTCTAAATCTGAGTCTCTAGAAAGTGTTTTTCACTTTTATATGTTTGTAACTATTCCTATCTCTAACTTTGATACTTGAACTCACTTTAAATCCTATCTCCTTTTGTTAATAAACTTGTTTTACTTTTAATCTAAACCAACCCAGTGCTGTGTTTGAATTGAAGTGATTGTTAGCTCCACTGAAAGTGATTTTGTCTCTTTAGGGGAGCAAACAAACTTTTTTTATTACACGGAATGGTGCAGGAAAGGGCTGGGCATTGAAGAACACATGGTTTGGGAAAATGTGGGACTGTAGGGCATCGGGATCATCTTAACAGGTGGTGGATATGAGTGTGTGGCTCGAGTGTAACAAGAGGCCTGCTGGAGCCAGAGTTGCTGGTCCAGGGCTGCTTATCACACAGACACTCAGTTCATGCTTGTATGGTGCGTAGGTATATCCAGAGAAAACTACAGGAACACACCAATTTAAGGCACACAGAGTGACAGCCCCTCACTGGACTGGATTGCACTCCAGAAGGTGACACTTACCCTGGTTTTTCCATTTTAAAGTAGCATTGTGCTTCTTTATCAAGAACTTCATTCCTCCCTGCCAATTTTTGGGAAAATTTTCCAATCCCAAATCCTAATCCCTTCCCCCAACCAAGAAAGTGAATAATCAAACAAAAATTCCCACAGAGTTCAAATTCTGTTGCATTAGGTTACATCGTTTGGAACAACTGATACAGGAGGTGAGAATGTTTCCAATGCATTTCAAGATGTTTCTTTATTTTGCAACCAGATGAAAAACAAAGAAAAACTCATGTCAACTTGTGAACCCTCAGGAACTATTTACCCCAGCACCCTGAGGCATTGAACTTTAAGGCAGCTCTGACCAACTTTATGAAAATACTGCAAAATCTTCCTCTTTAATGAAGCCTTTCCAAGACAGAAGAATGACAATCAAAAACCCAACACTCTCACTTACTAGTTCTCCCTATGGCTCAAATAAAATACATAGAAAATATCTTTACAAAATCTAAAACACAACAGACTTGCAACAAACAAATCATTCAACCAACCAAAAAAGTAGTGCTATCCCAAGTAGACTTTCTACACTCCCAAAAGGGATCCAAGCCAGAGACTCCATCAAGGCTTTCAGAGGTCACGTGTGCGGGTAAGTCTCAATGACTTCATTAGGGTGTAGGTATGTGCTTGAGTGCCTTTACTTAATAGGGAAGCTTTCCTGAATCAAGGTCTTACATATTTTGGTTGTATTATTTTTGGATAAGATATGGAAATGGTTAATTCATCAGGACCAAATCAAAACAGTTTTAAAGGACCAGCTTTGTAATTTTCATCTCAGTTAACTGATTTCTTCCCCTCTTTGGTTGGTGACAGTAATTGTTTGGGAGGTTGCATGATGCTTATTTATTATATATTATGTTTTGGTAGGGATTTGGTGGAAGTGTTAAATAGTCTGGAAAATACCTAGGAGAGGAGAAGTCCTCAAATGAAGAACCAACCGAGGCTGTAAAGAAACTGGAACACTATCAGCTTAAGAATGAAGACCTTTTATATTTCTGAGCACCAATCACAAAGCTGTGTTCAGCAGAAACAAGATTTCAGGAGCAAGACTAGCATTTGACAGACTGAAAGTTACCAGTGTTTCATAGTAACAAAAATAATTCTCTCAGTCATACCCCTTTGAGGATTGGCATTAAGGGAGACAGAGGATTTACTTGTAACCAAAATTAGCAGAGGAGAAACTCAAGGGGAAATATTGGAGATATGGCCAGTCCTGAAATTAGTGGATACACTCTAAGTTTTTCACATCTGTATCTGCAAATAGACCTACAGCCCTTTTTGTGAGAAAACGTCTTGTACGCAGCTCTAACACAATGTATAAAGGTGAATTGTCATAAATATACACAGGGCAGCTGTACTGAATTGCCTTACCTGTAAGGCACCTGACCAGAAGGACCAATAGGAAAAGAAGATACCCATCTACCCTGATATAACGCTGTCCTTGGGAGCCAAAAAATCTTATCGTGTTATAGGTGAAACCGCGTTATATTGAACTTGATTTGATCCGCCGGAGTGCACAGCCCCGCCCTCTCCCCCCCCCCCGAGCACTGCTTTACTGCGTTATATAAGACTTCATGTTATATCGGTTCGCGTTATATCGGGGTAGAGGTGTACTTTTAAATCTTGGGAGAGGAGGGTGATTTTGTTTATGCTCTCTTTATTTGTTCCCTTTCTGGATGGAGAGAGGGTCAAGGCAGGGAAAAAACATCCCCTGAAAACATACCTGAAATGAGCATCTAAGATTACAAAAATTTTAAGTATCAGAGGGGTAGCCGTGTTAGTCTGGATCTGTAAAAAGTGACAAGGAGTCCTGTTGCACCTTATAGACTAACAGATGTAAGTAAGGCAAATTGTAAGTAAGGCAAGGAAATGAGTTAGATTATATTTTGTTTTAGCTTGTGAATTTTCCCTACGCTAAAAGGTCATTTCATTCCCGTTTTGTAACTGGAAAGTAGAGTCAGAGGTGAATCCTCTGTGTTTTAAATCTTTTTATTTACCCTGTAAAATTACCTTCCATCCTAATTTTGTGGGTGAGATACTTTTACTTTTTTTTTTTTTTAAATAAAATTCTTCTTTTAAGAACCTGATTGATTTTCAGTGTCCTAAAAACCAAGGGGTTTGGTTTGTGCTCACATTGTAACCAATTGGTTAGTATATTATTTTCAAACCTCCTCAGGAAAGAGGGTGAAGAGGCTTGGGGGAATATTTTGGAGAAACAGGGACTCCAAGTGTTCCACTTCCTGAATTTTTGCCTAAATCACTTGGTGGTGGCACCAATACTGTCCAAGGACAAGGAAAGGATTTGTGGCTTGGGGAAGTTTTAACCTAAGCTGGTAGAAATAAGCTTAGAGGGTCTTTCATGCAAGTCCCCACATCTGTACCCCAGAGTTCAGAGTGGGGAGGGAACCTTGACATGAACATAGGCCATTGTCACAAAGACAGGGTAAAAAAGACTTGCCTCAGTTATGCACACCAATCTGCTAACATGCAGGGGCACTCTAAGCTGTAGAGACAGCACTAGACACTACGTCTCAGCAGCAAGATGAAGCATCAGTAAATAAGTGTCAGAGAGACTGAATTATAACATTAAACAGGTGTATGTATATATATATATATATAATTTTTTTCATGTCCGCTAACGGTTTATTTCAGGAAACATTAGGCAATAATAAAACAGTGCCTCCAGGCTTTTCCAGTAGTGGATACATCAAAGGGATTTTTCACTAGTAATTTGGGGAACTTATGCCTCTGGGTGCCACTGCTGTGATTTCAAAATAGAATTATCTGATGCTATGTGATTTCTTGAATCATTAGTTTTCCATCTTCTCTATTTTATTTTCACCACACACACACACACACCCCAGTACTGCAAAAAGATGCCATGCAAGAATAAAAAAAGGCCCTTGAGAATAAAGAGCTACTTGGTGCCCTATTAAAATATAAACAAATATATATAAATATCCCTTAATTGATTATGCATCTAAAGCTCTAACCTACATCTAATGGCTTCAGAGAAAGTTGGGACACCTCACAGAAGTGGGCCTTAAAATACTAAAATAATGATGATTTGGGTCCTTTTTTTTTCTTAATAAGCTACATTCACATATAGGTCAAAATTCTCTCTTTCAATGCACACCAGCATTGACTTCAATGAGGAGATGCTTGTAAATATCTCAGGGCAGAAATTGGATATAGGAGCTAATAACAAAGATTAAACTACTTCAATGGGCTTTAGACTAGGCCACTAGAAATTACTTACACTGATCCTTGAAATGTAGTGTATTATTTCAGGGAGGGAGTTCTATGAGGAGAATCCCTGAATTGAGAAGTTTTCACCTGGCTTTGATTCAGACAATCTCACAGCTGAGAACATGAGTAATCCAGCGGGCCTCAACTGCACTTAAAGGACAGAGCAAGAGAGACTGTTGATCGGGTACTTCAGTCTTATATTGGTGGCTTTACATGACAACAGCAATAGCTAGACCTGAACATGGCAAATTACAGATTGTTGCTGTTTGCAGAAAGCATCAGTTACCTATTTTTTTGCTACTCAATATCTAGGTGTAAGTGGATAAAGGGGAGTTTGATTCTGGATACACTTCTACTGTCACGTGGACTTGTATAGTACGGATCTGTTAAGTAATTACATGTGGGGAGTTTTGCAATTACATATCATGTTTTAAATTTGTATGGAAATATTACTAATATTTATTTTGTGAGGCAGATAGAATTCAATGGCAGATGCTATAAAAATCAAAATATAAGATCGCATGTCATCTGTACAGACAATATTTTTTTCAGTTGCAAAAAGATTATCCACCACACTAGTCAATGTGTGGTGAAACCATGCACTGTGATGGTGTGAATCCAAACTGTATGGAGAAAAAAATCCCTGCAAACCATTCAGAAGTTTATCTCCACTATCAGTTGTGATTGCTGGTTTCCTCTCTTTCCCTGTACCCCCCTTTTCCAGTATATATCCATGATAGATGTACAGCCATCCAGCCAATCCTTTCTTTCTCATTGCCAAGAGTAACTAAAAGATAACGTAAGTGTGTTAAACCCCAGCAGACTTAGCATGTTTCTGACTGTGACGGGGCAGAGTGGCACCGTACTGGTACAGCAGGGGTTAACCCTTCCTTCCTAGCAGAGGAAGCTATGCACTGGAAGCTCTGCTGGGCATGCCCCAGCTGGAGAACAGGTATAAAAGCCTGCAGATCAGCTCAGTCTGTGCTGACCACTGAAGGAGAAGGACTCATGCTGCCTGCTCCTGAGGAGGGAGAGCCTGTGCATCAGGATCCAGGAGTCAACCAAGCTGAGGCACTACCTGGGACTCTGACAGGGGACATCACAGGGGAGAAACAAACCGGAGGACCCCCTGTCCCAGATGAACTGGTATTCACGGTAGGAAGTGACTCAGGGGAACTCTTGAGACAAACAGTGTTAGAGCTGTGGTGACGCTCGGCGTATTGCGGGCAGATCCCCACTGAGCGAGGGGCAAGGAGAGCTTGCCATTACCAGGGCCCTAGGTCAGGGCTTGTGGAGAGGGTGGGCCTGAGTCCCCCTACTCCCTCACCCCCGAACTGTGAGGGATCTTATATGGACTCTGGTCGGTAGGCCGCGCTACCCCGCTCGTAAGGGGATTTATATGGACTCTGGCTGCTAGGCTGTGCTACCCCGCTCGTAAGGGGGTTTATATGGACTCTGGCCTCTAGGCCGCACTACCCCGCTCGTAAGGGAGGTTATATAGACTCTGACCACTAGGTCGCACTACTACACCAGACAGGGGTGATAGTAGGGAGGAAGGCCAAGAGGCCATCACTGACCGCCCACAGAGAGGCGAATGTAAGGACTTGAGAGTGGTGAGGCATTGGCACCCCATCCTACCCCTGCCACAAAGCAGCTCTGGGATGCCTAGTCTGCCACACTGACCTAGAACTACAGGGAAATAATTTAGAGAAAATAATTGTTTTTAAAAAAAATCACCAATACCACTTTGATCCATTCACTTGAAGCCACCATCCCCTAACACATCCTGAACACCTAGAGAGGTTCACATAATGAAAAAAATCCCCCCTCTCTACCTTCCTGACTATACAATGATCAGAAGCTGAACCATCAAAATACAATGGGAAAAACTATTCCTGTGATATTTGAAGCTTGACAGAAAATAGGAAGCACAAGAAATTTCATGAAACAAATCAATTCTCATGGGATTTCCAAACTGATTTACCATCCAAAGATGGTCAGATAAGCAAGCCAATGTTCAAATGCTTATCTTTAACAAGCTTCCAAAGCTTTCAACGTTCTTCTGTCACCTAACAAGAAACCAGAGAAGTGTAGCTGCTCTCTCACTGAACATTGCTGTGCTTTACAATTACCAATTTATATAATAATCAATGCTGACTGAAAATCTAAATATGATTTGAATGAAAACATTCCAAAGCTTATTTCCCAATAAATCTGGTCTATGCATAATCAAAAGCTTTTTTTTTGGCCCAATCAGCACAGACTTAGCAGAATAAAGGCCTTTGGTATAAGCAAAAAATTCCAAACTTGAATCTTGCAATTGCCCCTTTGAGGGTCATATATTGTGTATGTTTCTCAGCGGTGTGTCTGAAATGAATACTGCCTCTATGCAAAGCAATAGGAGGTCACATTATAATTAGAATGCAATCAGTGGAATTGGTTATGACTTGGTTTTCTTTCTGCAACAACAATCTATGCCACATATGCCATTACATTAATATTTTCTGCATTACTAAAAGGAAAAAAAAGCTTTTTCATTGAGCAGCTGATATAGTTGTCTTTAACTAAAAGATCACATGAGCTAATCAAGACCCAAACAGTTCACCTTTAAAATATCCAAACCATCTGGCTGGCTGTCCCATGATAAATCTCAGTGATAAATGTCTTCGTTTTGATGTTACAAAGGAACCACAGATCTGCTCAGTTTTGGCACAGCTGAAAACACACTGGCAACAGTAGAATAGAACTCAGATGTCCAAAAATATAGAAGTAAATCATTTTGACCTGAGTGCATAATATATTTAGAGGAAACCTGATTGTAATAAAGAAATGGACTCATAATTTCTCTCTGGAGAGGAGGCATTTAAAAAAATGTTTCTTCACTACATTTTACCAAATACACAGAGCTTCATATTAGATTCTTTCGGTATATTTTTAAGTTTTTGGATAGCCTCTAAGAAACCTTAGAATATCATCGGGGCTTTTACCTCCATACTTTTCTATTCATCCAGATGACAAAGCAGAAAGTTTGAACTGTACATAATCAGAATGATTAATAAGCCTTTCACACCAAGAGACTTATTTTCCCAGAGCTTCATCATTGCTGAAAATGGATGAATTGAAACCGGAAGCAGTGTGGGGTTAAGGCAAAGTCAGTGACTAACGGCTAGCATGAGATTTATATGGATCTGGAGTGACGTAAATGGCAGCTCATCTCAAGGTATACTTTCATGCTCAGCCAAAGCTTCAGAAACAAATTATTTCATCATAAATCGTTTTACCTTTTTATGTTACACATCATAAATATTTTCTTATAAATCATGTATGTAAAAGGTAGATGGAGAAAGTTGAATATAAACATAGGCGAACACTGAGTAAGCCTTTGCACAAAACTCAAACAATATGTCACCAGGAACATGCCAAATGCAAGTCACTGTAGCTGTGGCAATTCTATCCAATCAAAAGAAAGGCTCAAACCAAAATGTTATGAAAACCTGCATGAGATCTCATAATCATTCAGCAATTTGAATTTATCTTTGCCACTGCTTCTGTTGAAGCACCAGTTTTGTTGAAGAACCTCAGATAGCTAGTTAGGATCATTTGTGTGAACAAATTGGAAAGTCAGGATTCAAACAGATTTGCACTCAAAATATCTCTGTATAGTCACAAATGCTAATTTGTGAATCTACCATTGTACTTAGCAAAAATGCTAGTACATCTTGATTACACATCGAAATTAACTCTGAAACCTGGAAATTAACCACCGAAGAAAAAAAACAAATTCTAAATTATCTTACCATTTTACCAACATTCACTGTTCAAAATTTTTCTCAAAATGTTCTCTCTAGCTTCTTGTTCAATTATGTTGGTGTTCATTCAATTCTCTCTAATTTGTATAATCACCTTTCCTGAGCCCTGGACTCAATCCAGCTTTAAACGATTTGTGCAATAATAGGGGTTCCAACCCTAAGCTTAGAAAGCTATTCTCCACGCTAAGAGAGCACAACACTGGGAATTTTCCCCAATATTTAGTTTTTATTTTCCTTTGCAGAATTTCTTCCCATTGCTTTGTAATATCCATTGGACAATCACCCTAGAAATTCTTCTGTTTAATTGATTTAGAGAGTTACATCTCTACTTTATCATTGGTTAGCCATATGATACCCGTTAAATAATTTTTATCTTTCCTCATAAGTCCTTTCTGCTAGGTTCTTCATTATTTTGTTGTTAAATTCCTCCCAATTTCTTGATCACTTACTAGAAATTAGGTGATCACTACTGAAAGTCAAAATGATATCACTAATGCCTCACACATACTATTATCTCTTTGGTGATCGGTTTAAGTACCTTAAATATGGTGTGTCTGAGAATACTTCAGACATTTACAACACTTCTTCATTTTACTACTTTCTCTTACTGCAGCGTGGGTACTAAGTTTCTGAATTCTCTAAAATTTGCTTTCTTGAAATCAAGTAGCTTAGCTTCCATGCATACATTTCTTATAATTAAACAGCTGATTTTCACACCATGATATGCTGATATGCCAATAGATATGTTGCTACAAAATAATGACTGAGAACAAATACATGAATGAACAGGCAGAAAAAGGTAAAAGGAGTATCCTCATTAAACATATTGTTGTCATTGAGTTCAGGGCATAAAGTCTGTAGTAAATAGAATAAATGACAAAGCTTGAGAGAGCAACAAGAAAAAAAAGTGATCAGGTACTAAAGGTTGTGCCATCATAGGTTTAAGAAAAAGTAGACACAGTAAAGGTGTTTAAGTAAATGTCATGTAGTCCATCTTCCTTGTTAGTGCCGAGCTGTTCCCTAAAGTATATTTGTTAATGTCCTGAGCAATATGGACTCCTCCACTTCACATAGGGGCTATTCCACAGTCTAATAGATACCTCACTGTCAGGAAGTTCTTTTCCCCAATATTAAGCCTAAATTTCCCTTCTTATTCCATCCTATTATTCACCCAGTAAGACATAAATGATTCCTTTCAACCCTTCCTTATGAAATGTACTTCAAATACTCAGAGACTTATAATTGACCCCTGCTTACCAAATACACCCACACCCACACACCATTGTTGCTTAGTGAAACAATACCAAGCATGCAGGATTTAGTTCTTAGTTTTTCTGCATAAACCAGTCCTTCTAGGTCCCTAATTATTTTTGTTGATTTACACTGAACTCCTTACAATTCGTCAATATCTTTCAAATGCCCACAAAGGAATAAAATATTTCAAGTGTGATCTCTCACCAAAGCCATACAGAGAAGGGCTTATACTTCTTGTGGTGGGGCTTGATGCTTTGCATGTGCCCCCTTCCAGTTACATCAGCTTTTTTTTCCACCACAAGCTCAATTTCTGATTTCTTGTCCATGATCATTCTTATCAATAGGCCTCTTTCAACATATCTACTTTTCTACATTTGTCCCACTCACTGAATCTCTCTGTTTTGGTTTATTGACCCCCCCTCAACATATTAATCTATTTTTCTAAGATGAATTACGTTGTTTTCTGCTGTTATTTTTAGCCCTATTTAGGTCACTCTGTGTTATTTCTCTGGCCTCACTAGCGTTTGCAATGCCACTTTAGTATCATCTGTGGCTCACCAATTCTATGCCCCTCAGAGCAGAGGGCTTTTACAAAAGATCCAAGACACCAGCTAAGTCCTGCACTAAGGCTAAAATAGAGCTTAGGTGGTCGATTAAGTCCAGAGGAGGGCAAACGATATGAGGATGTCTTTCATCCTCGATCATGAGTGAGAACTAGGCCAGAAATATGCTGATGAAAGATTATGGGGCTATTCCATGCTAACGAGGGCAGTCCATGCTATAATGGTATGAATGAGGGTACAAGGAAGTGTGTGGAAAAGTAACAATGATCAAATGACTATGGGAAATGTTTCATCAGATGGTTATCAATAATTGACTTTTTTATTATTATTCTGTATGGTTTTATTTTTGTTTCGAATCCAGGTTCAGAGGTAAATATGTGATTTGCTCTATATCTTATTCAAGTTGATTTATTATACCTATCACAATGATATCTGACTCTCTGTGGGATGCGTACAGCAAATGTAGCTGAGTCATGATATTATCTTATTGCTTTCCTTCCCTTTGCTGCAGTAATTCTGGAAATTATGCCCAGCAGAAGGTATAAGAGAAATGAATCGCAGCTCTTTCATTGTTTGATTTGAATTTCATGTTATATGCCATGTGAGTAAATGCCTAATGTCTATCAGAAAACTACAATAGGATCGCTCCTTAGGGAGTTTAAGTCATTATACTCTTCCTGTGATTACAGAATGCCTGTGAAAACTGTAGTGCAAATGGGAAGACACTTTCTCCCCCAACCCCAAACAATTACTAGACTATAAGAAGATATGAGACCAATGTTTATATTGATGCTCTTTTATAAAATTTACATTTTTATCTTATTGTAAAGATCTATTTTTTCACCAATTTGTTTCAGCTTCCAATGAAAACCAACTTTTAGTACCAACACTCGGTTCACTGCTGAAACTGAAGCAACGCATACTGAGTTGCAAAATGTTCAATTAATTGAGTCTTTTATGACCACCAACACTGGAAAGCAGAAGAAATGCTTAGTGAAATACAGTACAGAATTCCTTTTCTTTGGAGCTAATATGGATTATTTGTCTATTCGCTGCAAGATCTTACTACCAAACTTTCACCAATCTCTGATCCCTTCAATCAATTCCTCTAACAGCTCTCTCTAATTTCTGAGAAATGATACAATTCACTGGACAGGAGAACAATTTTCGAATTTCAGACTACCAAACATCAGATAAAATAATTTATTTGGAAAATAACAGGTCAATACCCAGTGTTATGGTGTTTTTCATCACTGTGATAACCAATAACGTAAAAGTATTTGGCAAATGTTATTTGGTGGAGCAGAAACAGACACGTAGGGTAGAATTTCTCCCTAACCTTTTTGAATAAAGAAGGCAGAAAGCAGGAGAACTCATTGCATGAGCCTTTGAAAATTTACTAATGCTAATATTTATTAATAAAACTCTATGTGAGCTATTGTCATTTCCCTTTTATAAACATTAGCTACAGTAGGTTTGGACATCTCAACTTTAGTTCATCCAGTCATTAGTTTGCAGAGTAGTTTATAATTTGCTGAGATCTGCATGTTAAATATACCCTGATACAGCAGATAGTGATGCTGACTGCCTGAGCACTCAAACCCACAGGTAAACTTGCATAGCTTCATGAAAAGAAACATGTGGATGTTCTTGATGAGTGAACCTATCCTCTCTGTAATGCTGGAAGTGTATCAGAATGAGGTTAATTAAGGAAAATGAAAACATAAAGGCCTTTTGAACCATAAGAATATAACAGTAAGGAATGCTCTACCGGATAATGATGTTCAATGCACTCAGTCTATGAACTTGTCATTAAAACTATGTAGTGAAACACAGGTTGTAAAAATATATTTTTCCTCTTATCCACTGTACTTTCCTTCAGTGTTAATACTAAATAGCTTAGGAAAAAGCCCTTGCACCACTACCCTGAGACCTTGGACTGCTACCCTTTCTTACTTAGCCACGTGGACACCAATGAAACCATCAAGATTGAGAGGATCACTGGTGACTACGTGGCTCTGGGAAGAAGGATAGAAGAGTTTGGGGAGCAAGTGGTGATCTCATCCACCCTCCCTGTTTAAAGAAAAGGCCAGGACAGGAACTGTCGAATCATGGAAGTAAGAGTGCGGCTACGCAGATGATGTTGGCAAGAGGGCGTTGGCTCCTCTGACAGTGAGCTAATGCTCCAGAAAATATCATCACTGTGCTGGATGGGATCCATCTATCAAATACTGGAAAGATCTTTGGACATTCTCTGACTAACAAGATAAGGAGAGCTTTAAACTAGGTCTTATGGGGGATGGTGAGAAAAATCCGGCCAATACACATCTTTACTCAAGTAATGAAGATGAGGGAACGGGGCTAAATTCTGAACTAGAAACCACAACAGCATAAAAGAGACAAGAAGAAAAGCAAAAAGGCAGTCTTCAAAATAACTTCAGTGCCTGTATACCAATGCACGGGGTATGGGGAACAAGCAGGATGAACTGGAAGTCATGGTAAATGAAGAAAATTATGACTTACTTGGCATTGCAGAGGTGTGGTGGGATAACTACTATGATTGGAGTACCTGCATTGACTTTCCAGAAGGACAGGCACAGGAAAAAAGAGGCGGTGTTGCGCTGTATGTCGAGAATGTATACACTTGCTCCGAGGTTCAGGAGGAAAAGAGCAGCAGATCTACTGAGAATCTCTGGGTGAGGATAAAAAGGGAAAAGAATAGTAGCAATATTATGGTGAGGGGGTCTATTATAGACCACCAAATCAGGAAGCGGAGGAGGAAATGTATGAGGCATTCTACAAACAGACAATAAATTTAGCTAACAAACACGAGCTAATATTAATGGAGGATTTTCACTTCCCTGAGATCTGTCAGAAGACTATTACAGCAAAGCATAATATGTTCTGCAAGTTCCCAGCGCTTGTAGGGAACAAATAGGCCAGCAGCCATTTTGGATCTGCTTTTGACCAACAGGGATGAATTAGTTGTGAACACGAAGATGGTCGGGAACTTGGGAGTAAGTGATCATGATCTGATAGAATTCAAGATCCTAAGGAAAGGAGGACATGAGAACAGCAAAACAAGGGCACTGAACTTCAGAAAGGCAGATTTCAACCAACTTAGAGAAACAGTAGACAAGATTCCATGGAAAGACCAATTAGGAAGACAAAGAATCTAAGAGGGCTGGCAGTTGCTAAAAGATAGTTGGGACTGTGTCAAAAGCTTTGCTGAAGTCCAGGTGTATTATGTCCCACCAACAGCACAAGAAGAAGAACTCCACATGGACTCCTCCTGAGGGTCGAAATGACAGTCTGGACCTATACATTGAATGCTTCTGCCGACATGCACAGGCAGAAATTGTGGAAAAACATCATCGCTTGCCTCATAACCTAAGTCGTGCAGAACGCAATGCCATCCACACCCTCAGAAACCACCCTGACAATATCATCAAAGAGGCTGATAAAGGAGGTTCTGTTGTCATCATGAACAGGTCTGACTACCAAAAGAAGGCCGCCAGACAACTCTCCAACACCAAATTCTGCAGGCCACTTCCCTCAGATCCCACTGAGAAATACACTAAGAAACTGCAACATCTACTCAGGACACTCCCTACACTAACACCGGAACAGATCAACATACCCTTAGAGCCCCGACCAGAGTTATTCTATCTACTACCCAAGATCCACAAACCCGGAAACCCTGGACGCCCCATCATCTCGGGCATTGGCACTCTCACTGAAGGACTGTCTGGATATATGGACTCTCTACTCAGGCCCTATGCCACCAGCACTCCCAGCTATCTCCGCGACACCACTGATTTCCTGAGGAAACTACAATGCATTGGTGACCTCCCAGAAAACACCATCCTAGCCACCATGGATGTAGAGGCTCTCTACACAAACATCCCACACACAGATGGAATACAAGCTGTCAGGAACACTGTCCCTGATGATGCCACAGCACAACTGGCTGCTGAGCTCTGTGCCTTTATACTTACACACAACTATTTCAAATTTGATGACAATATATATCTCCAGATCAGTGGCACTGCTATGGGCACCCGCATGGCCCCACAATATGCCAATATCTTCATGGCCGACCTGGAACAACGCTTCCTCAGCTCTCGTCCACTCATACCCCTTCTCTATCTACGCTACATTGATGACATCTTCATCATCTGGACCCATGGGAAGGAGACTCTGGAAACATTCCACCATGATTTCAACAGCTTCCACCCCACCATCAACCTCAGCCTGGATCAATCTACACGGGAGGTCCACTTTCTTGACACCACGGTGCAAATAAGTGATGGTCACATTAACACCACCCTATATCGAAAACCCACCGACCGCTATGCCTACCTTCATGCCTCCAGCTTCCATCCCGGGCACATCACACGATCCATTGTCTACAGCCAAGCACTGAGGTACAACTGCATCTGCTCTGACCCCTCAGACAGAGACCAACACCTACAAAATCTCCACCAAGCATTCTCAAAACTACAATACCCACACGAGGAAATAAGGAAACAGATCAACAGAGCCAGACGTGTACCCAGAAGCCTCCTACTGCAAGACAAACCCAAGAGAGAAACCAACAGGACTCCACTGGCCATCACATACAGCCCCCAGCTAAAACCCCTCCAACGCATCATCAAGGATCTACAACCCATCCTGGACAATGATCCCACACTTTCACAGGCCTTGGGTGGCAGGCCAATCCTTGCCCACAGACAACCTGCCAACCTGAAACATATTCTCACCAGTAACTGCACACCACACCATAACAACTCTAGCTCAGGAACCAATCCATGCAACAAACCTCGATGCCAACTCTGCCCACATATCTACACCAGCGACACCATCACAGGACCTAACCAGATCAGCCACACCATCACTGGTTCATTCACCTGCACATCCACCAATGTAATATACGCCATCATATGCCAGCAATGCCCCTCTGCTATGTACATTGGCCAAACCGGACAGTCTCTACGGAAAAGGATAAATGGACACAAATCAGACATTAGGAACGGCAATATACAAAAACCTGTAGGAGAGCACTTCAACCTCCCTGGCCACACTATAGCAGACCTTAAGGTGGCCATCCTGCAGCAAAAAAACTTCAGGACCAGACTTCAATGAGAAACTGCTGAGCTTCAGTTCATCTGCAAATTTGACACCATCAGCTCAGGATTGAACAAAGACTGTGAATGGCTTGCCAATTACAGAACCAGTTTCTCCTCTCTTGGTTTTCACACCTCAACTGCTAGAACAGGGCCTCATCCTCCCTGATTGAACTGACCCCGTTATCTGTAGCTTGCTTGCTAGCACACATATATATACCTGCCCCTGGATATTTCCATTACATGCATCTGAGGAAGTGGGTATTCACCCACGAAAGCTCATGCTCCAAAACGTCTGTTAGTCTATAAGGTGCCACAGGATTCTTTGCTGCTTTTACAGATCCAGACTAACACGGCTACCCTCTGATACTTGAAACCTGGGGGTGTTGCCAACACTTTGGAGGATAGAGCTAAAATTCAAAAGGATCTTGATAAATTGCAGAACTGGGTTATTGACAACAAAATGAAATTCAACAAAGACAAATGTAAGGTGTTACACTTAGGAAAGAAAAAACAAATGTACAAATACAAAATGAGGGATAACGGGTTTGGCAGCAACACTGCTGAGAATGATCTGAGAGTTGTGGTGGATCACAACCTTAACATGAGTCAAAAATAAGATGCTTTTGCAAATAAAGCAAATGCAATTTTAGGTTGCATTAATAGAGGCATAGCATGCAAATCATGGGAAGTGATAGTACTGCTCTACTCTGTTCTGGTTAGGCCTCAGCTGGAGTACTGTGTTCAATTTCGGTCATCAACATATAGATAGGATACAGAGAAACTGGAAAGGCGAGCAAAGATGATCAAAGGGATGGAACTCAGGCCATATAAGCAAATGCTGAAGGATTGGGATATGTCTAGTTTGGAAAAGAAGAGATTAAGGGTGGGGACATGACAACAGTCTTCAAATACTTGAAAGGCTGCCATAAAAAAGATGGAGAAAAATTGTTATCTCTTGTCACAGAGGGCAGGATAACAGGCAGTGGGTTCAAACTACAGCATAGCAGATTTAGATTAAATCTCAGGAAAAATTTCCTAACTGTAAGAATACTAGGACAATGAAACAGACTGCCTAGGGAGGTTGTGGAAGCTCCTTCACTGGAGGTTCTCCGAAACACGCTGGATAGCCACTTGTCATGGTTTAGACACAACAAATCCTGCATCTTGGCAGGGAGTTAGACTAGATGACCCTTGCTGTTCCTTCTAACCCTATGGTTCTATGATTTTGTGATCATGACAACTGTCTGGTTAAGATGGTCTCAGCACCTGAACCTAGGCAGAGTGGGGGAAAAGTGGATTTATGCCATCTCTTAATTCTTCTGATCCAGGGATCAGTCAGGAGATGATTCAAACCTCAGTACAACTTATAACAGCAGCCTCAGGATATTCTAAATTGCACTCAATTTCATACAGCCCTACAGGGCTGTTCCAGAAGCCAGAAACAGCTTTAGCATGGTGGTACTGCAGTGACACCCTCTCTTGCTCAGGCAGACTCCCTACACAGCCTCCTAGGTCAGGAGCACAGAGCCAAGGGAATCCTCAGGAATTGCCTTAAGACGGCTTTAGGAGTCCTTTTGCCACTGTACCAGTGCAAACAGACCAATACAGGGTCCAGAACCTGGCCCCAAATCTAAATATGTATGTCTAATCCTATGACCCATTTTCTAAACAGTTTTCAGAGTGGTAGCCATGTTAGTCTGTATCAGCAGAAACAACGAGGAGTACTTGTGGCACCTTAGAGACTAACAACTTTATTTGGGCATAAGCGTCCGTGGGCTACAGCCCACTTCATCAGATGCATGGAGTGGAAAATAAAAGAGCAGGTATAAATATATGAAAGGATGGGGTTGCTTTACCAAGCGTGAGGTCAGTCTAACAAGATAAATCAATTAACAGGAGGATACCAAGGGAGGAAAAATAACTTCTGAAGTGGTAAGAGCGTGGCCCATTACAGATAGTTGACAAGAAGGTCTGAGTAATAGTAGGGAGAAATTAGTTTTGGGGAAATTAGGTTTAGGTTTTGTAATTACTCAACCACTCCCAGTCTTTATTCAGGCCTAATCTGATGATATCCAGTTTGCAAATTAATTCTAGTTCTGCTGCTTCCAGATGAAATTGCATTACATTTCCAGATTTACATTATCAATCATCAATACTACCTTAGTTTAATTGGCTTGCTTTCCAACTTACTCCTCTGCAGTATGGCTTCTCTCGACTACTAACTGTGCATGTTAGGAATCTAAGCTTATATCTTCACTCCAATGTTCTGCAAGTGCTCACAGCCAGCTCCTCCTCACTTCCTACAAGGAGCAGCTGCAGCAAGACTCTTCATTACCCTTCATCCATTATCCGACATTGAGAGAGGGCAACTTCTCCCCTGCTCACTCACAGAGGTAGTGGGGTTAGAAGGTGATCATCCCCTTTGTATTGTATCTGTCTGGGGAGTGATACTCATTGGATTCCATCATGATCAGTACTGTAGTATCCACTAATAGTGGAGTAAAACTTTACTGCAACTGGCATGAAACCTCACTATAAAATTAGTGGACACCCACAGAAAAGCACTGAGACAACTTGCAACTTTTACTTCACTATAACCACATTCCCTACATAAAATGACTTTCATATCAAACTACTCAGCATACTTTGAAAAACTGCTCCTTGTGTTACCATGCAGCATCCAAGCTCAAAGCGCGTCCATTTAATGAAACAGGCCAGCATTCTGTTAATCTGCAGCAACCAAGCTGCATAGTCTGAAGATAGAACATACACATGGATTTCCAATTTTTGTTGGTGTTTGACACCATCTATAAACTGATTTGTACATATCTTAGTTCCTAATAAATTCCTTGTTAACTATGTCTCTTACAACAGCAAATCACATCAGCTGGACTGAGGACTACCAAAGACAACCTTGCTCTTAAAACCAAGGAATTGGTATTAAACTAATGTAGGGCAGTGGTGCTCAACCTTTTCAGACTACTGTACTCCTTTCAGGAGACTGATTTGTCTTGTGTACCCCTGAGTTTCACCTCACTTAAAAATGACTTGCTTACAAAATCAGACATAAAAATACAAAAGTGTCACAGCACGCTAGTACTGAAAAATTGCTTACATTCTCCTTTTTACCATATAAATTATAAAATAGACCAATTGGAATATAAATATTGTACTTACATTTCATTGTATAGTATAAAGAGCCATATAAACAAGTCATTGTCTGTGTGAAATTTTAGTTTGTACTGCTTTGCTAGAATTTTTTATGTAGCCTGTTGTAATACTAGGCAAATATCTAGATGAGTTGATGTACCCCCAGAAGGCCTCTGCACACCCCCACAGAACATGTCCTCCTGTTCTAAGGACAGAATTATTGAGCTGCTGAGGAGTGAACCTGAACTCATGTGAACTGTCCACTGAGCACTTAGGAATCTGGCTAATTCTTCAATGTGTATGTCACCTAGGGAGAAGGACTGGCTAGTTTTTGATGGGCATTCAGATGCACAGCATCAGTTTCTGACCACTGTAAATTGGAGTAGGTCATCTTGCACAGAGTGAATTCTTGCTCCCTTCCTACAGGAAATCCTCTCCTGTGTTCCCTTTTGCTTTCCTGATGCAACCCATGTTGTGCTGGTGCTGTTCCCAACCTCTGCACTGTTTCTTTGTTTAAGGAAGGAGAGGCAGTTCACATCAGGGAGAACTGACATGGCCCTAGCAAGTGGAGGAAGTTGGGAAAACAAGGGGATGGTGCCACAGCCAAAAGGGAAGCAAGGGGTGTGTAAAGCCTTGGTCCACAGTGAAAGGGGGGTGTTCAGGACATCAGTGAAAGGGTCTTATTCTTTTAAGGGAGAGGAAAGAGCTTGGAGGAAGCTGGGATCCAGTTTGGCGGCAGAGAGAAGATGAAGTCAGGTAAACTTGTCTTCAGTCACTCCACATTAACATTAAAAGTGAGTATATTAGTCTTTCGTGCTCTAACATTTAGGTTTTGAAGATTTAGATCAGAAACAGTAGCAGCCTCTTCCTAGTGGTAGCTTGGGGAAAACGGCATCTGCCATACCACTTACAAAAGTTTTCCTATTTTGATACCCTTTGTTTAGGAAGCAATCACAGCATGTATTTCATACAACAGAACTGCCAAAATGAGAACCTCAAATCTGAACCCAATTGAATTTTGGATGATTAGATTCAGATCTCCAACCCTAAATCAATCCCTAAGATTTAAGTTTCATCTTAGATTAAAACAAAGAAACAAACAGTTCCCATTTTCCAGTTTGGTTACAGCCATAATCTCATGAGATCAGCTGCTTGCATGATAGTACAGCCACAGATTGTGGAAATTTTGTGGGAAAAGGTGACTTCATGAGATTTTCATCAATTAAGATAGGGGAAATATCCAATAACTTGGGCAAAAGTTCATTAAGACAGTTATGGGATTTTGAAATCAAATCCAAACTCAGATTCAGCCTCAAATCTCAAACCTTATATTTGCACTTTATCCCAGTGACACTCATCTCTATATACAAAATTCAGTGCAAATTTCTAATACAACTTCTTGTATAGAAAATCCCTGTCAACAATCCACTGAAGTACTAAGACATGTCACTGCAAAAGATCTTGGCATTCTGAGGCACAAGTGTCCATATACACTTCCAGTTGTTTTATATTTGGATATTTACACTCAGATAATAATTGAAAATCTTTAATTTCCAATTCCTTGTGCCCTAGAATGTAGAATTCCAAGGCTGCAGAGATAAAAGGGATGAGTGACAATATATGATTATTAGCAGTAACAGTAAATAGTTATATTATGGTAGCACCCAAAAGTCACAACACAGAATAGGGCCCTATTGTGCTGGGAGCTGTACAAAAATGTGAGACAATTCTTGTCATGAAAGGTATACAGTCTAAAGCCTACTGATGGTTTTGCCATCGTCCTACCAATAGCAAGTAGTTAGTAATTTGTAATGATAAAAAATTAGTCACAAAAGTACAGTAATATTTTATAATACACTGAACTGTGTTGTAAAATTAAAACTAAAACTGTTGTAGCTGAACTGAAATAAGATATCTGGGAATTTTATTATTCTCCTTGTACATAAAAAATTTGGTTTAATGGTTCCTGCACTTATTGATGGAACCTACTGTGTTCGAAATATTGGATAGTTTAAAGCCATTATTTCCTTTAATGTCCCAAATTGGTTGGCTACAAATGCTTTATATGGATTATTAATGCATCTCCTGTTGGCATTTTGCCTTTCACCGTTTGTCTTTGAGATCTTACTCCAAATTCAAACTTTGCTGGATTCCAGCAACTTATAAGTTCCAAATAGCATTTGCCCTTATTCCATACATAGGCCCTGCTTGAGTAAACCCTTCAAGTACATGCTTAAGTCCATTCATACTTGCCAAAAGATTTTAAGCACATGCTTAAAAGTAGGTGCAAGCTTAAGTGATTCTGATGAATTGGGGCCATAGTCCTTATGCTAGTTATATCTTGCTGGATAAGAACAACAAATCTTTACAGCAATTGAAAGAAAGCATGGACCTCACCCTTACTTTTTGATTGGTAGGCCTAGGTTAGTTGGGAGGATTACTTGGAATCTTTTGATTTGTGAATTTTTGCACGGGTGTTTTTTTCTTTATGTACATTATTATGCGCGTGAGTTCAAACGATTCAATACATTTCTAAGGCTTCACTGTATATACACTACTGCATAAAAAATGAAACAAGAGATTTTACATAACTCATGGTGCCTGGATTCCTTCCAGTTATTATCGTGGGTCAGAGAGAAGGTTGTTACTGGAATATAGCATGTCAATTTTCATTTTTTTAAAATAACTTACAAATGAGGAATTGGAATCTTTAGAATTGGAATCAGCTCTGACTGTAGAATCAGGAATTTGGTAGCTAGCTTTACTGTACAACCTAAAACTTACATTTAACATACTTTTTGGTTTGATTTGTTATTAAGCTTTCTAGATAAATAAAAAGGTTGATGGCACTCAACAAGAGTGGATGTTTATTTTCCGCTTAAATAAATGTCAGTGGTGACACTAAATGGCACAACTGGGTTAACGCATAGATCACAAAATCTGTTTTCATTCCTTTTTTTCCCCAGTAAAATTATTCTGTGAAAATACGAAAGTTAATGATGACTTTATTGTAGACATTTGATAAATCATTTCCAGTATTACTTTAGCTGCCTGCTTCATTATAACATTCACACAAAAGTAACAAATTACTTTATCTTCCAGCCATAAACACTGGACTATAGGAAAAGAAGTTTTATAAAACAGTTAGTAGTTTTCTGTTCAATTTTCATCAGGTTGTTAGCACTTTAAGAAACTAACATAGTTCAGAGGCAAAACTACTAAAAAACATCTCCATGTTGAAACAGAGAGGCTGCAACATTCCTTCCAGATGTGCAATAAAAAGAGAGAGTCACACTATTCCCCAAGGATGAAAGAACTCTTAGAATTTCAAAGGCTGATGCCAAGAAGCCTTGCCAGATTCACTCCACAAAAATGTTTGATGAATTACTTTGGTGAGCATCAACTTTGCAGATAAATGACTAAAAGTAGACTAGTTTATGTCTCAGTGGACGAGGATAATTTTCCCTTTTGTTTTGGGAACCTGAAGCATGAAGAATGTTATTGACCATTCTACCTTTCACTGAGTTAACAACATTTTACTAAGAATCTGTTGCTTTCTAAATTTCCTTTCAGTATGAGTCCATAAATTTTGACAGAAAGAGATAGCATCTCCACAAAACTCCTTATGCAATAGCACCGCAAACAGTTGATTTGTAAATTTTCTGAGTCTCTACAGCAGGTGGAAATTATTGCTATGCAATACAAAATGCATGGCTAACTCATAAATCAACCGGATGGAAACTTCAGCCATGGAAGGAAGGAAGACCTTGTAGGTAAGGCACAGGACAGGGACACAGGAGATGGAAGTTCAATTCCTGATTCTGCCACAGACTTCTTGTGTGACCTTAATCAAGTCCTTAATCTCTCTGTGCCTCAGTTCCCCAACTGCAATGGGAGTAATACCACTTCCTTTTTCCTACCCTTCATCAGTGCTATCAGTTTAGGCAGTAAAATATTCAGGGCAAGGACTGTCTCTTACTCTAGGTTTGTACAACGAGTAGCCCAACAGGGCCTCAAAGTAGCGGCAATACCAATAAATAAATAAATAAATAAATAAAGGCAATAAGTAGCCTGAAAAGAGATAAAACATGCATAATATTTTTAAAAATCAACTCTTTGATAAGTTTTATCGAAGCGATATCTTCAAAATAAAGCTGGAGTTCTGAGTAAGGCCACACAAGATTGTTCTTTGTCTAGAACCTTAGCTACAAAAGCAATCTCTTCATTTTCTTGGGCACTTGGGAATCTGGGAAAAGTTAACTTTCACTTTGTTACCCAAGGTGCCTACATGCAATAATGCATGTCCCTAAGGGAAAAAAGACCATAGCAGGGAAACATTTTTCTTTTTAACAAACATGTTGAAAGGAGAGGTTAAGGGAGAGCTTTCAAGATTGCCACAGGAATTGGTCAGTAGTTACTAAAGTTCATTTCTTGTTTCCAAAGTGATCAACAGTGATTTCTTAGGCCTGGTCTACACTACAGTTTTAGGTCGAATTTAGCAGCGTTACATCAATTTAAGCCTGGACCCATCCACACGACTAAGCCCTTTTTTTCCGACTTAAGGGGCTCTTTAAATCGATTTCTTTACTCCACCTCCGACGAGGGGATTAGCGCTGAAATCGGCCTTATTGAATAAAACCAAAACAATTATAACTGCTTAGAAAATATTTCAATATTGCAATATCATCTATGAAAGAGAAAGGAGCAATTTATGATGGAGGTTAATCTGAATGTGAAGTATTGCTCCAAATGCAGTTTTTAATGACTTTGCTCCCCACCCTCCAATCTCCTAAATATTTTTTGGAACTCTATTGCCTCAAAACAAATAAAATCTTGTGTACAAGAAATTATTTTGGCAAAAAGCACAAGGGTGTATTATCACATTTTTTTTACTGGCACAAAATCTAAAATAAGCCTCAAGGTGCAAATGATCTGCAGTCTATTTAATATCATGGTTATTTACTTTTATGGGTACTCATTATTACTCCTTACCCTAAAATATAGGTACATTCGTAGCTCCATTTTCCAGTGTTCTGCAAGCTCTGTAATAGTGTTTTTTTGTTTTTTTTTAAGATTTCCAAATCATCCTCAATACCCTATCAACCAAAAATGCAATGTAACATCTACTAGTTGTTATAGCGGTCAGAGACAGCAAACTGCGAGGCACCACAATTTGGACCTCTGATAAGGACCTTTGCTCAAGACTGGGATAAATGCCATAGTCTGGGTAGCATTTGTTATAAAACCATGTTTTGCAATATCTCAAACAATGTCTTTGCATACAAACTGATATGCACTGAATTAGTGTTTAAATACCACAGTTCCTATTTTATTATGGATTATGTACTGAACTAGATCTGTCAAGTTTAGAACAGTATGACAATTTTGAGTAAATCTAAGCACATGCATCTTTTCCCATGGAAACAGTATTACAAGTATGCCCATTTCTCCTGTCTCAGAAAATTTCCATGAATATTTTGATAAACAGCTGTTACGCTATAGTAGTTTATAGCCATAATAGCATGAGATTCAGCAAAGAAATGACACCACATCAGAAGCGATCATATAATTATTTTTGTGAACAACTCAGAGAAGTACGCTGTAGATCATTTCGATTTGGGGGTTTACTGGACAGAAAAAAAACCACCAAAAACAAAAAAACCCTTGTGCTTCAATGAAAAAGCCCTTGCATTGCTCATTATCTGTCCTCTATAGCTGAGGTGGGCTGCCTCTGCCTCTCCCTGCAACATCTTAAGGAGCATGATGGGTTTGAAATGTTTAACTGATCGGTATGCTCCTCCTCTGGGAAATGCATTTTGTAATTATTCAAAAATGAAAGGTAACAGTGTAAGGAAAGGGGGCCCCTTTATTTAAAAAATAAAAACATTTTAATACTGTGGGGGAACCATATGTTTAGCGGGAAGTAATTTATTAAAAGGAAAATGAAATATCAGTAGAAAATGTGATATAGCTGGGATTTTAAAAGGAGTCTATGGGGACTAAGACACACAACTTCCTTAGGCTCCTTTGAAAAATTGCAGCCTATATCACATACACAGAGAAGTTAGCTAAAAACAAATATTTTTGCTGGAAGGTTGTAGTGTAACACAACTTTATTTCCTAGAATTCAGAACCCTAAACATACAAGAACTCAAAACAGAGGGAGACAAAGAGGGCTGTTCCCTAAAGCAGAGAGCCACAACTCAACCCACCTTGCTCCATGCTGATTGCTGAGAACACAGATCATACTCGTGACTACATAGCATGCTAGCCTGCAAGGAGATCTTGGAAAACCCTAATGTGAGGGTCAGCAGGGACTAGAACCTGAGTCTGCAGGATGGCCGACACACCGCTGAGCTGCTGCGCAGAAACCATGATAGGGTCGTCTGCATTATCTTCTCCATGGGGTCTATATAAACACCACAGAGAGTGCCACCTTAGAAAGCAGGACTGATAGCTTCCCTTGTGGCCCCTAATTGGTTCAGATGCACTATTTAAGCCCAGAAAGAGTTCCAGGAAGTGTCAGTGAAACAAAGGAGACTCCTTTCACCAACTGTATGATCCACCTGCCTCTCAGCTTCCTCTTGGATTCCTGACCCTGGCTCTCACTCCTAGTTCCTGATTCCAGTTCTGACCCACTGTGTTGCTCCTAGCTTCTCATCCCACTAGAGATGACCACCCAAAGCCTGGTTGTGACATGTTAAGCTAGAAGGGGACAGCTTGCAATTTTAACAGTTTTGTATACACCGCACATTCAAGATCCCCTGACACTTTTCACAAGAATAAAGGGATTCTCTCCTGAGTTCTCAGCCAAAGCTCAACTTGGTTAATTTCAGTCTGTCTAAATTGCATCTGTGGTTTCTTTCACTGTTTATTTGTTTCTACTCCTCAAAAGGAAGGACCTCAAACTGGCAGTTGAGATTGGGAGATGGCATGGAGCCCAGCTGAGGTGTTCATTTGATCCCATGGGAAAGTGAGACTTTTGAAAGACTTCAGACACATACACACCACCTCTGGGAACTAAGAGAAGGAAATTCCTAAGTTTCATATGAAACACATGAGGTTCTAAATGGTTCTGTAGAGAGATTTCATTTTTCCATGTGAATACAATACATGTTCATTATCACCTAAGAACTGTATGTATCTGAGATGGACATTTTTATGACTTAAATGACAGGAAGGGTAATTTTGTGATTAAGGCACGGGTCAAAGACTTGGGAGATTCAATTCCCTGCTGTGCCACACTTTCTGTGTGGCCGGCGGGCAAGTCACCTAATCTGTCTGTGCCTCAGTTTCCCTTCTGTAAAATGAGGATAATAATGTTTCCTTTCTCCTATACACTGTTTAATTTTTCTGTTAAGACTGTAAGTACTATGGGCAAGAAATATCTCTGTATGGGTAGCACCTAGCACAAACAGGCCTGTAAGAGCTGCTACTACTACTACTAAGGAGATCTAGACTGAAAAGTAAAATCTATTTTCCTTCAAAATGTGATAATTTAAAGCCCTCAAGTATTGTATTGCGAAATCATATTGCTCTCCTTATTGACCTTTACATCACAGTGGTTGCCAAATAAAATAAATAAATAAATAAATAAATAAATAAAACCCTCAGCATTTGCCAATGGTAACCACACTGTGGTCAATGGGACGCTATAGTATTCCTGATACTTTGAAAAAGAAATAGTGGTGGTCAGTACTGACATTTGAATGGGGATCACTGTATCACTGACATAATGTTATAAACTAAAACAAATCAAAATGTGGCAAACTCTACAGTAACCCAGTAGTGAGGAGTGAGTTTGTTTGTTCCTTGTTACTTGCACACTTATGCTAGAATATTATGGCTGTGAAACAAGAAAAGAAACATGGAGATGAGGCTCTGATAATGCTAACGTAACCAAGTTCTTCCTAGATATTGCCAAGGCCGACGAAGCATAGGATGTGTGTTATTTTACCCCAGATACTGAGATAGATTTTGCTAGGCACAATGGGGTAAAGTAAGGACAGGGAAAGAGCCTCATCCCAGGAATAGGATTACAAAGTCTTTCTCCATCAGATACAAAAACTGGAGCCGGCAGGTGCCAGATCCTTTGTTAATTGTGCCCCAAGGCTCCAAACCTCCCTGCCTTGTGACATTAGATCAAGCTCCCTTCTTTCTCTGTATTCAAAATTCCCATTGTCTCAAGCTTTTGGACTCTGCAGATTATTGCCCTGTAAGGGCCTGGAGATGCTCTGCATAAAAGATACTTTATAAATGCAGATTTCTTTGTTAATCAGAAACTCTTGGCTTTTTACATCATAGCAATGGAAGCTCTTTTAGCCTTTTTTGCTTTTGTTTGTTTATTTTGTATATAAAGGCAACAGAATACATAAGAGAAAAATAGAATTTAAAAAAAAATTAACCGATTTGGGCACTTGTCTGTCACGTGACAGACACAAGAAATCCTGGGAGGACACTTTAAATTGGTGGTCCCCAACACGGTGCCCACGGGTGCAATGGCACCTGCCGGGGCATTTATGTGTGCCCGTCTAGTGCCCAGGAGGGGAAAGAAGCCGCAGCCCCACGCCTGCCAGGGACAGAGAACTCCGCGACTGCAGGCTGCGGGTGCCGGTGTTCTCTGTCCCTAGCAAGCGCGGGGAGTGCCTAGTGCCCAGCAGGGGAGAGAAGCCATGGCCCCGTGCCTGCTAGGGACAGAGAACTCTGAGGGTGCAGGCTGCGGGCGCCGGTGCTGTCTGTCCCCAGTGGGAAGGGGCTGTGGCTTCTCTCCGGCTTCTCTCTGCACTCCCAGAACTGCCGCTAAAGAAAAAAAATACGAACAAAAAACAAAAAACCCGCCCAAACTGCCGAAGCAGGGAAAAAAAACGCTCCGACTCTGCCGTCCCAAGAATGGACGGAATGCCACCCCATAGCATGTGCCGCCCCAGGCACGTGCTTGCTCTGCTGGTGCCTTGAAAAATTGCTGGCGTCCGCCACACTCTTCTGAAAACATGAATGTGCTATTGGCCACAAAAAGATTGGAGACCACTGCTTTAAATCATTTAGAAAGGTTTGTAATCACTCCAAAGCATCCCCAAATTTAGCGAGTGAAGCCCTCCCTCTTCCCTAAGTCATGAAAGAAATCTGTGGGACTGAACCCACAGTTCTGTGTGTTAACCACAAGACCATTCTTCATCTATAATTGCTTTTGTGCTATGAAGAGATCGTGCTCAATCCCACTATTTTAGGGTTCTCATAAGGCGTTAAAGTTACATGAAGACAAGGTAAAAACCAAGAATTGATTAATGAATTATTTGAGAGAGAGCTGATTTGTCTAGATATTGTAATTGTCTACAAGACAAAAGATTTGTCCATATTTCATCTCCAAGCACATATTCTCATTGTTCATAGACTGAAGGAAGTCTGACATAAATCTGACATCTCAGGATGGTTAAGTGTCTTTCCAATGACATATTTCAAAGCATTTGATCGTTGACATTGTAATACAATCTATCAAGCACTTCTTTTTTTTATTCCCTTTTCCAAAACACTAATCAAACTATTTTTAATTAGTGGTGCATGAATCTGAATATTTCCAGCCTGGCCCCAAACCAGTAAAAATTGGAAATCTCAAAAACAGATCTCATGGTGGAATTTCTAAAAGGATTTCTCTCCTAAGAGATGCTAATAAGTTTGGATGCACTCCAGAGAGGATGCAGCCACAAATATCACTTTGTGCTGTTGGATCTTAGTAGTTATGGGTAAACTCAGCCAGTATTTGCACGATAGATCATTAAGGAACACCCATGGACTGTAAGGAGTTGTATTAATGTTTTAATAAGAAGCAATCTTCCATCAAAGTCAGTACTGAGCCAGTGTTGTAATATGGTGGTATGGAGCATTTTGTCACTTAAAGGGACATTTTTTGAGGTGAGATATAAAGCTGAAGTCTTGTCCAGCTGTGACAATTAAAGATTAAACTCAAATAATTACATTCTGTCTATATACAGTGAGATTTTCAAAATCACTGGGCTCTGACCTAAGTCTGCTCCCATTCCAGTCAATGCTGAGTGTTTCTGAAAATCCCCCTTATAATGACCCAATTTGGTGGTAGGGGATATTGCTACAGAGTATATTGCAGTGAAACAGAGTATTAGTGATGGAATCTCTCAACATAACCTATTACACACACAGAGAAAGTCTGATACAGCTGATTTCCGCCCCCCAGGGTATGTTCCTCACCAGCTCGATAGACAACAGCTATTAAGCAGAAATATATCTAGACAGTCAACTAATAATGAGAACATATTACACGTATACAGCACTTATCACCCTCAAGGATTTTAAAGTGATATATACAGGAATTAACCTATTTCTGGGGTGAGATGCAGCAACAGCTTAACAATGCACAACAACATTGCCTCAACTTTATATATTGCCATATATATTTCAACATTATGTTACTCTATGTGTGGAGATTTGAAGTTTCATATATCCAGTCACATGTGTATGGCTTAAACACTTGCACTTAGTTGCTTTTAAGCACGGAGATGTCTATCATGTGCATAGATTTTTCTCCAGTATTTTGTGCAAGTTTAACTACAGCCATAGGGGAAAACAGACTAGAAATTCCCCAAAGTATTAACTTAGATGCTTCCAAACACAGAATTTCAAACCTTCAGATCAGAAAAATCATTGCATGAACTGATTGAAAGAGTCTTTTATATTAAACTTATTAAATCTGGGGATCTGAAAGAGAACAGAAATCCAATGGCCTTTTAACTATGAAATAATGGAATAGTATTTGGAAAAATAACACATCTTCAGATCCATAAATCAGTGCTGTTCAAGAAACCTGTAACTGGATATTAAATAATTTATGCTGAAGTGTGAAATAGAAATAAAGAATACACAAATAACAAAAGCAATCAAAATCTTAAAGTAATCCAAAATGCACTAGCTTCATGACTTCAAGAATAGAAATGTTAACTCTCACCACCCATATTTTATTAGTCTCTCTATTTTTCCTTTATATTTCATTCTTCATTTCATCATCATATTTAGAAAAATCTGTGATCAAAGATAAATTCAGTTGTACATTTATGTATCATGATGGTTAGACCTTGCTATTGCTACTATTTTTTTCAACATCTTTGAAACAGGGAACCAGTTAAAAGTCAATGTTTAAAATCGAAATAGATTTGATATTATAACAAACCATATCATATAAGCAAGATGTTCACAGAGACTGGAAAATAGGGTTCAATTGCACAGCACCTTTCAAACTAATTCAGAAACTTTGACAACCTAGCTAGTTCTCCAAATTTTCAATAGAATAAAACCAAATTCAGCTCTCAGTTACATTGCATCCTGAGCAACTTCTCCATCTTCATGGTAATAATAATAGTTCAGCGACATGTAGTATTCCAAATTAAACTTCTATGCCATTACTCCAGATTTACAAAGCTGAAACAAAGTAGAATGTTACTCTGTGGTGCAATATTTTAACTGTGGTTAATATTCTAACTCACTCTTAAGTACATTGATGGAAGGCACATTTTTAGAGGAGCACACGATCATACTATAGCTTTACAATAGAATCTCCTAAATAATACTCATAGAAAAGACTGTGTATTTTTATTGTTCCTATCATAGACTTTATTGTAGCCATTCCTTACATGGAATACCCACTCAAGGCATTTCTAGTCGCCACCTTAGGCCACTGCAAGCCCATTTCTATGACTGTCCACAATCATCTCTGTCAGCATTTAGTTTTTCATGTACCATAGCAAACATAACTATATTTTATATGACTTTTCAAAAGATATTCTAGTTTGCAATTTACCAAGCTGAACCTCATACTGTATTTAACCTCCTGGTGTTCTCTAGTGTTATTTCTCCTTCCCCTGAGATTCCCAGCATCACCCAATTGTATGTCATCTGCAAATTTAACATACTATTCTAATTTAGCCTCTTTTCCCAGATGATTAATGAGTCCAGCAACTCTCAGACTCATAGACTTTAAGGTCAGAACGGACCATTATGATCATCTAGTCTGACCTCCTGCACAATGCAGGCCACACAATCTCACCCATCCACTTCAATAACTCAGATATAGGTCAGGGGTTTGTTATAGAAGTCCTCAAATTGTGGTTTGAAGACCTCTCCTCTATGGCACCAACACCAGTGACTAGTGTGTAAAGTCAATGAAACTGGAGAACTTACAGAGAAAAAAGTAGTTCTTAGAGCCTGATGTCTTCAGTAGCATCACTTTAATGTTCTGATTCCTTTGACTGTGAGACCACTAAATAAAAAACTCTTATTTTACTATTAAATTAAGCTCATCTTGGTAAAGGGGTTAATTTTTCATAATGTCCTGGTTGGCATGAGAAGTAATGCAAAGCATTGTCATGATTAACAGTTGAGCTACCCTCTCTCCCTCCAGTTACATCGAATGCTTAGAGGTTGAGTAGATGTGTACATATCTTCATTTTTTCTTCATTCTAATTCCAACCCTATATTTTTTTTCTTTGTGTATGTTGAAAAGTATGTTAAAATTACGAAGTATAAGGGGATTTCTGTTCCTGCTTGAAGGCTGTGGGGCTCTGCAGGGAACTTCAGCAGGTCTGCAAAGAGCCAACCTAGAGCAAGGTGGGTTGAGTTTGCCCCTTTGCCTTAGGGAGCAGCCTGCTTTGTCTCCCTATGGTTTTGGTTCTTGTGTGCAAAGGTTCCTAAGAAATACAAAAGTTGCAAACTTCCAGCAAAAAATACTTGTGTTTAATCTAATTTCTCTGTTTGTGTGCCATGAAAATAATACTTAACTTGTCAAATTCCTTACATCAATAATGGCTGGCTTTAGTCCACATTAAATTGCCTTTGACTGGTTTGACTAATCTAGTGTTATATAGCTAAAAAAAAATACAAATTATATATAAAATTGATCCTTTTTTCCTGAAGAATTTATCATTCAATAACTTATTTAAAGCCAAGTCATTCAGGTTAATTTTTTTTTGAGAGAGAGAGATTCAGGTTCTAGGGCAGTGTGTGTGTTGATGTGTTAGCTTTTTACATCTAGGACTTGGATTCAAATTATATTTGGGTCATAATGAAATTACAACGAGTTTAGGGGCCTCATGTTAGTCTCTATTTATTCATGACTAAAACCTATCTCGTCTAGCCAGTGCATGTATGGGGAAGCTGAGCTATGGACCCGCCTCCCTCTCTCTCTCTTCCACTGGGGGTATTGTGTGACACTGGGGCAGTATGATAGGACAACAAATTTAGGGACTGGAAATGTGCTTGGACTTTAAGCGAATAGCACAAAGGCTCCTTGTTCCTCCTACACATTGTGCACCTGTGGAAGGACTGGGCAAAATCAGACCCTTATTTATTAACCTTAAGTTTTTCCATCATCATTATATTTGCGGGTATTCTAATAGAATCACATTACAACGCTATGTCATTTCAGAAGTAAAGCCTATGGTTCCTTAGCTTTTATAAACACAGAGCTTAAACAAATTTACTGAATTTTGCCAGTGCTTCACTATGTGATTTTAGGAGTCTATTTTCCCCAGTGGCACGTAAGTACTAAAATTGTACTGCATTGTATTTTGTTCTCAGCAGGTGGGAGAGTGCATAGTCAATGGGTTATTTTCCATTCTTCATTTCAGTTTTATGCAGCCACAGGTGGGGGGTCTCTCCAGAGGCTGCTTATGTTTACTAGATGCTTTAGAACCACACCTGAGCTTTCTTAAAAGGCACTTACAGAACACACAGATGTTGTCAGTCATGCAGCTCTCAAAACCATATAAGGCAACACAATTGATGACAACTAAAAAAGATCAACTAACCTTCTTACTGTTAAGGCACACAAGACAGTTTCACTTGCTGATACCTAGTATTTCATCCTTTAAAAATCACTGATTAGTCTTGTTGTCCTAGGGAGTACAAAGCTAAGGAAGGGTACTAAGATATTTGCCACCATCTATTCTTCTGTCCAGTGAGAATACTAAAGACACACGTAATTATAAAGCCAAAAGAGGAAAGTTGTTCCACAGTACTAGGTGACATTTGGTTTTGGAGCTTTGATCAGCAAACATATCATTAGATCACAAATACAGTCATTCATTTCCTATAAAATGTTGACAGCTTTCTCCACTCGCATAGGAACAGGCACTGAAACACTACAAAGATACCTCTCTCTTTCCTGAAGGCAGAATTAAACACACATACACATACACACACACACCCCCCATCTTTTTGGCTGCTTCTGGATTGAAGACATTTACATGTAATAGCAAGATGTGTGTGCCATAAAGAACCAACACACAAGGGAATAAAATAGTTTTATTGCTCTGATGCAGATGGCTGCCCTTCTGACTGTGCAGGAAATTTATTTTCTTGTTCTTTTTCCTTTTAACTGTAAATAGGCTTCTACATACATTCACCATGGGGGAATTAGTATTTTGTTTCTAATGACACTCACCCACCTTCCCCACAACTGAGAAACACACATTCACTGTGGGACAGCAGGCAGAGGCTACATTAGAATCCTGTTGGTAAGCATGAAACCAGAATGTGACTCCTATAGAGTATGGAAGCCAAAAATGGATAAATCCAATTTATTTTAATTTTACAATAGAATCATGAATAATGGGAAGATGCAGAAGTACTTTTTTGTTTGGGTGGTGGGGAGGAGGAAAGGGCTAAATGTATGGAAGGCCAGATATTCAGAAATGCATGGAATGGGTAAGGTGACAAAAATATGAATGCATGCTGCACTTCAAAAATCCTGTGCGTGCAAAGTGAGTACCTGGTTGCTTAGTGGCACATTTGCACAGGCAATTATCCAGTGTCTTAGGATTTTATTTGTCCACCTGTTACACCCAGCTCTGAATATCTGACCTATAGCAAGAGGTCACATCTATGATAAACATTGAGTCTCTCCTATAACTATGCTTATGGAAGACTTCAATTTTGTTAAGTGAACCACAATCACATATTATACGACTGCTTTCACTAACATTAGTGCAACAACCTTAAACTTTTTATTTCCTGATTTGGTGCACGGACTATCTTTTGTCATGTAGCAGATTTTGATCACACTGTTAATTTCGCACGGCACCTTATTCCACAAGAAATCCCAATGTGGTCAATGGGGATATTCATGGAGTAAGGGCAATTCAGTGAGAGTAAATCTCTGTGTTTGTAAATCACCTAGCACACTCTGACTCTGATCCTGACTGAGCCTTCGGAGCAGAATTGTAAAAATGATAATATATTATAAAAGTGCATGTAAATTCCTAATCTTAATATTTCATTAAATAGATTTTGCATTTAAAATACATATTCACATGCTAAAGCATCTTACTTGAGTTATCACTATATTAAAAGATTTAATACTTCCATTAGAAATCTTTATTTCCAAATGTTCATAATTTTTAAATAAATTTAAAAAAAGCATGTTTGCCTGGACTTTAGTACACACCTTAGTGGCAATGTTTGTTTTTGGCTAATTGTGTTAGCTATACACCAGGGTCACTGCTCATTGCGTGTGGGACAAACCCTTCCCACCCCTGGGTTTAGACTGGCCTGGTGCCAACCTTGGCAAGTTGACAGCCCAGTTTTGGAAGGATAGATAGGTCTAGAGGGAAGCAAGGAAACAGACATCAAAAAATATCAAAAAGTTAAGGGGACAAGCTTCTGTTTTCCCCTTTCTGTGGCTGTACTTGCATGACAGTTCTCTTGGAGAAAAACTTTGTTGAAGGTTAAGTGTGCAAGAACTACTCATTTTTCATATGTGCAAGAATCTCCTTGCAAAAATACAACCTCTAGTTTCACAACCTGCTTGTAAGACAAGAGTTCATCCAGCTTATTTTCCCACCTCCATCCCCATTACCATCAAGTGCATGTTTTGCCATTGTTTGGCACATGGAATTCATATTGACATCAGGGAAAGCTCAGTGCACAGAATAAATGCAAAACAAGAACCTGCACTGCAGATGGGAGATATGACTTTTGCCATTAACGGTTTCAAGACTAACTCTTTCTCTGCATTACAGAACAGTACATACTGCATTAAAATAGTTGCATGTGTCTATGTATTATTAAAACAGTGTGAAAACCACACCCTGTTTCAAATTCAATTTAAACAAGGGTTACAATCTGTATGCTGAACATTCATTAATGGTTATGAATCAAAATAGAGAGGAGGACTATAGCAGGGGTGCACATCTAAGAATTTCAATACACTGTAAAACTGTATGTAGCCAATAGCTTCATCATTTGGCCTTTCTAAGCTCAGAGACAGGCAATATTTCATGATTTTACCATTTTTGGCCAAATAAACTTTTTAATTAAATATCCCACATGATTCCAGATGTTTGTTTATTTGTTCCAGTGAGGCTGTAAAAATGCCTGCATGATAAAACTGGAGGACTAGTGCTAAAACAGGCTAGACTGGAGCGCTAACTAAACATGGGAACTCTCAGGAGTATGACTGTACACAGCAGTACTTGTGCTTTGAAGCCCATTCCTCTGAGGGAGCTGACATACCATGGTTACAAAAAAATAGCATGACTGGACTTGTTTGTTCTAAAAAGGTCATTATTATAGAGCCAAATGTCTGGTTGACTGGCCAATTTTTTTTTGATTGCCAATTGTGTACACACCAAATTTCTAAGGCTCCTGCAAACCTAAAGCTAATTTTAATATAGGTTTACTTTGTTGGAGCCAACCTTTCCACAACTTTCTGTCATTTTATAGACTTGGTGTTGGAAGACTGAGCATTTTCATGGTTTCTTGATACTTTCATGACAAAATGAGCTGTCTTGAAAAATCTGAAGCTTTGTGTTCCATTTAAGCTTTTGCAGCCACAGCTATTTCCCCATTATTCATTTTCTCTCTAATCTGATAGTGGTGACTGGCAGCTAGGTTTGTGAGATGGTTGTGGTGAATTTTGGGAAAGTCATGATAAAAACTCAGAAGTAATGGAGGTATTGGGGAAACTATAAAGAGGTTCAGGCATGCTTTGAGTAGCCTAATCAGGCAATGTTGAACTTTGCTAAAATAAACCTCTAAATGTAATTTGAAAATAAAAGATGGTATTTTTAAAGTAGCCTAAGGATGCTGGTCATCCAACACTCACTGAATATGAATGAGACTTGGGCACCTGACTCCTTATACTTCTTTGAAAATCCCAAACAAAAGTTTTAGATCTCATTCTTGAAATTTTAGGTACTTAACTACTTCTCTTCTCCTCTGACACAGTCTTCTTCAAGGCCTAAGGTCTCTTCTTTATCCATCACAAAAGCTACCACAGAGCTATTTCCTCCTTCTGGTCAGCCTGCTCAACAACACACAAACAGTTTTCTCCTGCCCATGGACTTCGAACTTCTGGTTCAAACCAAGCAATGCAGATAAGACTCTCAAAATAAAAAAAAAATTTCTTATTTAAAAAGTATTAACTCAATTTTTCTGAACCTCAGAAAAGGTTTTATGCATGTTTTGAGCAAAGCTTGGAGTCAGTTTACATAAAATTTCAAGCTCTTTCACCCATCCCTAGTTCCACATGACTGGTTGCTCTCATCAATGTAATACACAAGATAGTGGAATGCTTTTATGCTGAAATTTTAATCTACAGTATTCTGATTCAAATCCAACATTCTCTAGAAGGCAGGACCGGCTCTAGCAATTTCGCCGCCCCAAGCACAGCGGCACCCCGTGGGGGGCGCTCTGCCGCCCGCCGGTCTGGCGGCTCCGGTGGACCTCCCGCAGGCATTTCTGCGGATGGTCAGCTGGTCCCGCAGCTCTGGTGGAGCCGCCTGCCGCCCTCCCAGCAACCGGCAGAGCGCCCCCCACAGCGTGCCGTCCCAAGTACGCGCTTGGCGCGCTGTAGCCTGGAGCCAGGCCTGCTTGAAAGCACAGAAAAGAAATTGTTGACTCTGTAAGTGACAAGAACATGAATCCAATGACCCCCAAAATGTATTTCTTGAACCATATTACTCAGTCAAAATCAAAACCAACTGCAATTTATTCCACTTTTGATAAAGTCTCTGTGCTTTACAGCAAACCACATGGACACTGAAACTGACCCTCATCACTTAACAAGTAAGGCAAATTTGTCCCACTAAAGGCCACCGCTATTCCAGAGCAGTCTCCATTTCAGTGGCAGCTGCCACACTCTATGCCTTTTCATGAGATCCCCAGTAATAAGCCACTCCTTGGCACAGGGACTAGTGGCTCACTCTTCTTACATGAACATCAACTGCAGCAGTCGGAATCATCCAATGGTGTACTGTTAAATGACCCTTCCTCAGAAAAGTCCCTCTTAAGAGCAGCAGCAAGAGCACAAGAAGTTCCTGTTCCCCCCTACAACACAGAGTTCCCTAATCTCCTGAAGCCATCTTCTCACCTTATCTGCATTGCAGGGACTTAGGTTGCTTTGACCACTCTCTAATGGAGCTAAGTACCATTACCACTACCACCAATTGACCCCTTTTAATTTATTTTGCTAAATCCCTGCCACCAAGTTAGTCTAACCATACCTCCCACCCTTCACTCCACCCTCACCTCTCCATTCCTTCTCACCATCACCTTCTCTCCCATCCCCTCCTGTGTGTTTGTGTACCCTTCCACATCCTCTAACATCCAGCATCTCAATTCCAAACCTAGACAGATGCCAGCTCATGCCAAGACCCCAGGCCTCAATGAACACTGACAAATGCATAGCTAGAAACCAGTCCAGCTTACCTGAGGGTTAGTTTAGTTAAAATAGATACAAGCATTTTAAGAATGTGTTTAGTCTTTATGGGATGCTTGTAGAATACTGCATTCATTAATCCTACTTATAACTTCTGTATCCCATGTTATAATGGGATGTTTAAATGTTTGCTCTGTAACTATAAAGATGTTTGCTAAGAGTGTAAATTCCCAACAGTCAGGGGAGAAGCATTACCAAGTGTGAAATACCAGTTCACCAGGAGAGGTGTTATGTCCTCCCCAGCAAAAGGAATTAGACAAGCCATTGTGGACGGACTTCACTGATTACTGCAACCCTGAAGAGGGTACATCTCAATCCCTCGTCCCATCACAGATTGAATGCTGGGAGACAAGAATAAAAACAACTGTCATAGAAAACTTATTTTTTTGCTGCTTGACTTCTGAGGGATGAAGATTTCTAAGCATATGCAAGGAGTTCCCAGCTGTTTTGCCTGAGAGTAATCTGAATATTATTGTGATTTTTGGTGTACAGCAACCATCGATCACAAAGCCAAGCTTGGCTGGGTGGCAAGATAGACTGGAATGCCAAGGGGACTGTCTGTGTCTCCGTGGTACAACTGTTACAGCACTTTAGGGGTTCACGCTTGTTTCTGGGTTGGTGAAATCAAATAATAAACATACAACCAATTTATAGTTTTTGCCCTGCTTCTTGATAGCCTGACCTGAGGTTGACACTCATGATCACAAGCCTCTCTAGACAGCATGCCACCAACCAAAACACCAGAACCATCAAGCAACAGCAGCAGTAGATTCATATGGCTATGATGTAGCCACAGTGGCATGTAAAATGGATTTCCATCTTGAATGGTCCTTTGCAATTCTTCCTTCAGCAGGAGTCAGCATGGTAAAATTTAGGTTTCTTAAATTCTTCCAGTTCACACCTTCCAACCGCATTCATGACTGGCCTTTTGTTCTACTTCTTTTGACCTCAGCTCTAAAACCTTCTGTAAAAGTATCTTTTTCTGCATGTTGGACATAACCATCAGTGTCATCACCTTGTTCTCAACTGGAGCAACGCTGCAACTTGCCAGAACCATCAGGATGTGTATGTAATAAACTCTGTGCATGACAGCGCAGACAGGACTTTCACCATGAACTGCTTTTTCCAGTCTTGTTATCAATAGTGCCAACAATAGAGTGGGAAATAATTCTGGATCCTAATGCAACTTGCTGTTGGGAAGTATTTCCTGATATTCAACATAAAATTTCACAGTGACCTTGCTCCAAAACATGATCATTTTGACTGCCACTGCCCCCATGCCCAATTCAGAGTTGTAGTTATTTCACTTATACTATACTAGCTAATCATTATTTCTAAATTCAGGGGGTCTTGTTGCCACTTTGACCAGTAACTTGTGACATGCTGCTTCACTCTATATTGCATTACCAACTAGAACATATGACCCAATTTAAAAAACAGAAATGCTGGATGCTCTATGAAGTGCCTTGCTTGCTTTCACACAAGCCAACATAGCAAACTTCTCTCTATTTTCATAATATCTCTGCCAGGCATGGAACTTCCATATATTTTATCCACTTATTCATCTCTTTTTGACTTATTAAATGAGTTAAAGCCAATACTCCCTATTTATAGTTTCTGTTAAAGTTTATTTTATGATCCCTCAGGTTAACTAAATGATAAAAACTATGCACAGATTTCTTTTGGATGGCACGCATTAAGCTGCTTCATACAGAGATATAGAAGAAATCAATTGCTAAGCATAAAGTGTAGTTCACATTAAGGAGACTGCAAACTACAACTAATTATGATAAGTTGCTAAGTAAATTATTCTCTGACATTCCCAGCAATCAATTTAAAACTTAAAATAAGCCTCTGGCTGGAAAATGGGATGAGCACCTAACAACTGTGTCAATAATAATAACAGAGAAGATTGTAATGATAATATAAACAGGATAATTATCTTTCCGGAAGCAAGTTTTCATGCAAACTGATTTCCTTCTCTTTTTTATGTCTTTGATTTAAGAAGAGTGTGACTTTTCAGTGTTATTTGTATATCCATAGAAAGTCTTAAAAAACGAACACCCTTATACTTTAACATTTATTATAAAGGGATACTTTAAAGTCAATTTTATGTCTCTTACCATTTTAGAAAAAGACATCATTTTATAATCTAGGCCCCAATCTTTAAGACATTTATGCATGTGCTTAACTTTACTCATACAAATAGTCCCACTTACAGTCAAATGACTTGAAAATACTTATTTTTAAAATAAGCTTCCATTGGACTAGAGAGAGTTACCAGTGGAAGGTATTTTTTGGATTGCCAATCACCCCATTTTTACACTCCCTCTAGCCCAACAGAAGCTTATTTTAAAAATTAGATTTTTCTGTAGAACCCAGAAAACGTCTTCCTCTAATGCTGAACTCACTTTTGTCATTCATGCCTTCATCTCTTCTAGGATAAATTATTGTAATTTGTTTTTAATTAAGTTTCCCTTGAAATTGATCAAGAAACTGCAACAGTTGCAGAATGAGACTGCTTGACTCTTCCTTGATATAGCTGCCAGGGAATCAATAACACCTACCACTCTGTGATCTGCTCTGGTTGTTGGTGAGACAATACATTTAATTAAAGGTCTTACTGATGGAATAACCATTAATAATCTAGGTCCAAGGTGACACTGTCCTACAGTCCTGTTAATTACACACTTTAAAAATCTAGATTACTGATGTTAGCAATCTAGACCTACTCTGTGTTTCCCGTGCTCTCCCTCCAAAGCTACTTCTGCCCATTCCCAAGGTTTCATCTAGCTCAGGTCCCAAACAAACCTGTTGGTTCAGTAACCTCACAGCTATAACTCCCTTCCTGAATAATCCACAGGAGCCTCTCAAGCGCTCTTCATGGCTCAGTGCAAAGGGCTTCTTTTCAAGTCAGCTCATCTGACCAGGTATAAATTATAACTTTTTTGCTGCCCCTTCTGTAGTCAAAGTGGAAGATTCCTTCTGAGCCCAGTTTTAATTTAGCTATTGTTGTTGTTAACCTTTATAAAGTACCCAGGTACCTGCGGATAGATACTATGTAAGTATATTTTTTAAATAAATATATATGCAATGAAGGTAGTTAACTCTTCCTTTAGAACATAGATACTAGCATGTCTGGATGGCATGATGATTGCAAGACAGTCAAAGGGACTGCTAAATTTCCAGTAACAAGAGATGTCTCACCTCTTAGAGGAAGCCCTAATATTTGCAATTGGATTTTGAATGCTTTATCCTTTCTACACACTTCCTGTGCTTTTAGAAAAAAAATAATGAAACTCAACATTCCGAGAATGGAGCACAACATAATGACCACAAAGAGAGCGACTCCATGACCACTAGTCAATTACAGTGCCTGATTGGACTCATTTTCAGAGTTCCCTATTCCAGTTTCATACAGTGAAAGCCTTCTCAAAAACATGTGTGTGTCTTGGTAGAATATTTCTCACTAAATTCTGTCTCCAGGCGGGAATTGATGACTTACACCATTCTTTGTATGTTGTCCTTTCCCATGTCATTATTAATGTCTGCCAGTACATGCACATGAAGTGCTTTCTGCTGTCAGAGTTGAAAACAAATCATAGAAGGTAGAACATTTCATTAGAAGCAAGGATCATTATATGGACTGCTGTGACTCTGGGAATCCCTTCAGTGCCAACTGGCAGAGAGTCCACCATGCTGCAACTCACATCAGGCCTGACACATTTATTACTTCCAACACACTATTGTCATATTATGTATCTAAAAGGTCTCACATAAGATATCATATATAAACTGGAAATAGGCTGGTCCTGAAAATGATTACATAAAGTATGTTCAGGTTGTGCACAAAGAGTTAAATGTGTGTGCTGGATATATGTTCTTAAAATGTTTTTGGAAGGCAGTGCATACAACAAGCCTGCCCTACATAAAGGAACATATATTTACTTGCCTGTCTGGCTTGATTACAGGAAGGGGGGCGGAGGAGACAATGACAGTACATTTACATATAAGGTAAACAAATCAATCAAGCTAACACAGCGGAGAAGACAGCTCAGCGATCATGCCAGGGGACAGAATCTGCACCTCAGGAAGCCTTACTGGCTCTTTTCCTCTTGCTTAGTCTCAATGTTCTTTGTTAATAAACTCATTATTAGTTTTACTGTAAACTACCTCAGTGCTATCTTATTGATGTAAAGTGAGAATTTTCAGCTACACTAACAAATTGATGCATGCTCTCTCTCTTTGGAGACAGTGAACTTAATTTATGTAAGTCTCCAGTGAGAGGACACTACAGAGACACATCTCTGGGGAATTGGAATTTTCAGTATTTTTTCCCGGAGGCAAGATGGTAAGGAAAGAAGTCCTTCATAAAATGTTACTGGAGACCAAGTGGCATGGGACAAATAATAATAGGATCTCAGACTGAAAGCTTGTCTCTCTCACCAGCAGAAGTTAGTCCAATAAAAGATATTACCTCACCTACCTTGTCTTTTTAATATCCTGAGACCAACATGGCTACAACTACACTGCATAGTTCTAATTATATATTAATTAAAAAAACCTATTTAAGATCTCTTATGTGATCTAATTTAGCTAAAGATGTGGAACATGAAGGTAGTAGGGTCTTCACACATGAAACCCTCTTGAAGGATTCTGCTAACAATTAACCTTTTATACCTATGTGTTTAAAGAAAAAGAGTATTTCTGTTACTCAGAACATAAATGTAATTTTTTCTTTGTGTATTTTCTTCATGCCCACACAACATAGCAAAAATCTGAAGTCTGGCACAGCATAAATAGTGGAATTTTTAAAAAGGGGAATGCCACCAAATTTGGGGGCTTTTAGTTTACCAGATAATTTTCATGAGTTTAAAAAGAATTGCAAATGTTTTACACAACTTTGAGTTACTTGGAATACATATTAATTAATATTTAATACAGGTTTGGAAGTGACGTGTGTGTGAACAAAGGTACTGAGAAATAGAATATTAGTCTAATGTAGCTGAATAACTAACCTGAGGAGCTTGAAATCACAGTGTAGGAAACAAAAATCAATCATGAGGCTGGAGTATAGAGTTACTACTTTTGAAAGTTAGTCCAACAGGATGGCAGAGTAGGGGTGCTAAGCTCTTCTGTTGAGCCACTTTGTTATGAGATGTTTAAAATCCTATATGGACAGTACTGCCGAGCCACATAAACAGATGGTTTCAGTTAGATTCCAACCAGAACACTAGGGCGACTGGTACTTCAATCAGGCAGAGGGAATTAGGGTCTGAGACAAAGACAGTCCTACAAGGAAAATCCTACTAACAGACTGTCATAAACAGATAAGAAAAGTTAATAGCACAGAAGTACTTTATATCTTTTTGACTGTAAAGGGTTAACAAGTTCAGTAAGCCTGGCTGTCACCTGACCAGAGGACAGGATACTTTCAAATCTTGAGGGAGGGAAGTTTTTGTGCTGTGCTGTTAGTTTTGGTTGTTGTTCACTCTGGGGGCTCAGAGGGACCAGACGTGCAACCAGGTTTCTCTCCAATCTCTCCAATACAGGCTCTTATAAGTTCAGACTAGTGAGTACTAGGTAGATAAAGCGAGTTAGGCTTATGATTGTTTTCTTTATTTGCAAATGTGTATTTGGTTGGAAGAAGTTCAAATGTGTATTTGGCTGAAAGGAGTTCAAATTGGTATTTTGCTGAAAAGATTTTAATTTGTACTTGTATGCTTAGGCTGGGAGGGTGTTCCCAGTGTCTATAGCTGAAAGACCTGTATCTATTCCATTTTTTTTTTAATTTACAAAGATAATTTTTACTGTTTTTTCTTTCTTTAATTAAAATCTTTTCTTGTTTAAGAATCTAATTGTTTTTTTATTCTGGTGAGACCCCAGGGGACTGGGTCTGGATTCACCAGGGAATTGGTGGGGAGAAAGGAGGGAAGAGGGAGAGAGAGGCTGATTTCTCTCTGTGCCAGGATTACTTTCTCTCAGGAAGAGTCTGGGAGGGGGAAAGAGAAGGAGGGAGGAAGGTGAATTGTCCTCTCTGTTTTGTGATTCAAGGAGTTTGAATCACACAGTGATCTTCCAAGGTAACCCAGGGAGGGGAAGCCTGGGAGAGGCAACGGTGAGGGAAAGGGTTTACTTTCCTTGTGTTAAGATCCAGAGAGTCTGGGTCTTGGGGGTTCCCGGGCAAGGTTTTGTGGGGACCAGAGTGTACCAGGCACTGGAATTCCTGGTTGGTGGCAGCGCTACAGGTTCTAAGCTCGTAATTGAGCTTAGAGGAATTCATGCTGGTACCCCATCTGTTGGACGCTAAGGTTCAGAGTGGGGAATTCTACCATGACACAGACAAACTTTGGAGAAAGCTTAGGCTGAAGTTCAGGAAGGGGGTAAATTTGAACTACATATAGCACTGTCTTCATAAGCAGGGCAACTAAGGTATCACAGTATTTTGATGTAATATCATGGTGTTTGTACTCCCACGTCATTACATTGTGAAAGAACATTGAACTGTGGTATTTTGTGGACCCTGGAAATGATTCTGGAACTAGTAAAATCCCTGCAAGGAGGGCATCCAAGACATGGGATCATCCTGAGAAGATTAAATCAATCCTGGAAATACTATGATGAGTTCTTGAGTGTAAAATATGAAGATACACTGTGTAGCCTGAGCACAGCTTGCTGCCTTTGTTCCAATAAGAAAAATAAATAAAATACAGGGAAAATTGTTCATGTAAAACTTTGACAGTCCAATGCATTCCAATGTTGCTGCTCTTCCTCCCAGCTCCAAAGAAGAATTAATTTACTGCGAGCACTGAGCTGTTTGCCAGCAGTTTAGACTCTGGCAAGAAAGACCCTCCAGGGATGAATAAAAAGTGCTCACAAACTCATGGCCATTCTCCCTTTCAGTTTGGGTTGAAAAGTATTTCTGAAAGGTGCCAATATCTGCATATTAAGCACTGGAATAAATTGCCTAGGCAGGTTGTGGAATCTCCATGATTGGAGATTTTAAAGAGCAGCTTAGACAAATACCTGTTAGGGATGGTCTAGATAATACTTAGTCCTGCCATGAGTGCAAGGGACTAGACTAGACGACCTCTCGAGGTCCTAAAATTCTATAGGTAACAGATGATTCAACCATTTCACATGAGATTGAGACCATTCAAGATGAGAAAACCTTTGGAAGTGTGGATCAAAAATGGTGTGTTTACAGGTTGTTGGTTTTTTTTAATTGGAGGTCTCTCCATTAACTCTAATTAAGCTTCCTTTAAGTTTGTGAGCTTAGACAACTTTTCTTAGTTTTCAAGAACTAGTTAAGTGGTCCAGTAAATCCTGCTATCATGTTGTTCCAAACTTTATTCATAGCAGCTGGCATTCTGGAAAGGATTCTTAACTATTTTCTTGAGACTATATAAATGTTGTTTGTTGGAATGAGCCAGTTTTGGGGCCAGTTTCACCCCTTTTTTTAAACAACATGTTCTCTTCCCACCCACTGTAGGCATAGTTATGGTTAAACATCAAGAAAAATTGCAGCAGACATGTTTACTATGCAAAGTGAGGAGGATTGGGGGGAATGAATTGCATAATTGTGTGTGTGTTAGGTTATAAATTCAAAATGCACTCCCTACCAAAAAGTGACAAGGAAAATCATTGTTGTGTTTATTTCTAATAGCAGAATTCTTCTCCCTTCTTGTTCACAGAGATGAACAGCAAAGAGGGTAAAACTAGAGATTTTTGGGCTACCACTTCCCTCTTTCCCTCACATCCCATAGAAGGCAATGGGACTCAACATCTCACCTAGTTCCAAATGTGCAGCCATATAAAGACGTGCTCCTGCTGCCAGACACAGCCAAAAAGAACTGGATTACAAGAGAAATTGATCCATAAATTAGGGTCTTAATCTGTAATACATTTCATCTGAACTGCCAGTCTGGAATATATTGGTCTAGTTTAAAATAATCTCTTTCACTGTTAGGCAATTGCAATGTTCGCTTGTTCTTGACAATATTTCTTTAATTTTCCAATTTTTTTTTCATAATGGAACTTAACCAGCTAAACCAACAGCAGGATTCCAATCAGAACACAACGGCATTTATCGAGAAATTAAAGATGGGCTCAGGCCACAATAATACATCTCAATGGGCTCCAATTTTTACCATGTCTGGTGCACACTGAGATCCAGCATTTTGGTTCAGTGCCTTTTTACCAGAAATGATAGTTACTGCACATCATGAATGACAGACATGAAGAGAGTTTTAACACCTTCAATTTGCTTCACTTTCTGTTGATCTTCAGAAAAAGTCTGGCACAGTCAGATTCAAGTAAGCTCTTTCACATTCCTTGGAAGCATCAAGTAGTACTGGGCTGATGCACATTGTTCAGTCTCTCAATAACCAGAAGAAGAGGCTAAGTCAGTTTCAGTACCCAGAGATATATGGGAACCCAACTTAGGGTCAGTTCCTAAATATAAGACTGGTCTTGAATTAAGTAGTCTTTACAGAGCATGAGTGTATCTATTCAACAGGGGTATCTAGTTACTTTACATCAATCCCATTGGGAAAAGAGTTATAATTTTAAAAACGATGTGGAATCCAATGAGCAACTAGGGGAACTTATATGGCTATTCCTATACTTGTTTCTGGCTGCAGAGTGTTACAAGGTTTTCTATGTTCTTTCCTTTCTGGAACAAAGGTGAAGTGGCTTGGAATGCTCTCTTTATGGCAGCAACAGCCCTTTGCCTGTTTTCAGAACTTTGCTTCCCTAGGCATGCCGAAGGAATCTGAGAATTAGCCCAAGGTGGTTTAACTTCTAAGGATCGGTAAAAAGGGAAATTGCACATTGATCGCCTTTTAATGTTGGAAAACAGAACAGAATCCTTTTTATTGCAATATAAATGTGTTAACATTTTGAAATTGTAGCCCTAAATTGTTAAATTGCAAAATAACTCTCTCTTCACAAATATTAGAATTTACAAATTCTTTCAAAATCACCAGCGCTGCATGTAATCATCTACTTAGCAATATTTAAGTACTCTAATCTCTTTACATTTTTTTTAAATCGCTAAATGTTATTATTCCATAGATTTATTTGCTTTCCCAGTGGACTACCTCTAAATCCTGTTTAATATGAGTTAAAATCTGTAGTCTTGACAGGTATGGTTTTCTCATCAACTGCTTGAAAAGCACAGTGTTCTCACTAAATGCCGATGCAGCAGTAATGCGTTCAGAAGGCCTTAGAGCAAAGTTTGCCATCTTGCAGTGGTTCATAGCAATAAAAGCTTAGTTTTTACCTCTGTGATTGGTGAGATCCCTGGATCCTGAAGGCAGCGGCGTATAGTGAGTCTTGGGTGAGACTGAGGCAGTGTCACTGGAGGAGGCCTGTATGATAAAACAAATATTATCAATACTCTAAAAGGAAAGTCAATGACTAAACAAAGATGCAAGATGAGCTATGTGATGTGATTACAGATGCACAGAGTTGACAGTCATATACATCACTGATAAATAATCAAGGCGGAAAACGTAAGGATTTTAAATGTAGTTGCCAGTCCGCAAAAGGAAGTAGTTTAACTTTTCCTATAGTGATACTAGAATAGTGTCACTAAACAAATATTTGAATGCACATCGCAACTTTAGAAAATGATACTTCCACTAAATCTTTTGACATTAAAAATGTCATTGTTAGTTCAATACGAGTTCATTTGCCTGCATGACAGTCATCAGTCAGCAGATTCTTTCAGCAGGATAAGAAGGTAGATTTCATTATTACCTCCTTTTTAAAAATAAAAACAACTACATTTTACACTACTCATTCCCTCACTAGGAAGATAAGTGGTTAAGTCACAAATGAGAATGCTCATAATGCACTGTGCAAAAGAAATTAAATAAGAATATACAGCTGTAAGGAAAAATAACCTGTATCAAAAGTTTGAGACATTTGAGAAGCCTGATTTAATCAAAAAACACATATTCAGTACAGGGGAGAGACAAAAACAACCCTACACAACACAATCCCAAACTTTCCCCACAATAAAGAAGAATTCCAGATCTTACGCCTTTGTCTATTATCCAAAGGAAACACAGAGGTGTTTTAAATGCAGGGCAAAATACATTTTATCCAGTGAGACAGGGTTGCATCCCAAGGGCATATTATAAAGACCTGGCATTACAAAGACCAGAACAAGGATCTATTTATGCTTTTGAGTTACAGGGCAGCAAATGTTATTTTCTTGGAATGAGATCTTAAAGCAAAAGATAGGTCTTATTTGTGAACATGTATCATTTCCATAGAGTATTCCTTAAAAAGATGGCTTTATTTTCTCATTTAAAAAGTGTTATTTCACAGACACAGATTGCAAAACGTGTTAAAACGTGTGGGTTCTCTTTAGCGCCCCCTTCCCACAGTGCATGGGGCGGATCCGATTTGTGCCGCTGCCTGGCAAGTCCTAGGATTAGACATTTGCAAAGAAATGAGATTCCCCCCGTTGCCAGCAGGAGGTGACATTACATAATGACAGGGGAAGGAAATTTTGTGCAAAGCGGCGGGAGGGAGATGCAAAGGAAAAGGCCGACCTACTGCATGACCTCAGCACTGGTCCTGCCCCAGGTCCCAGCATCAGGTCCCTTCTTCAGAGCATCCCAGGTGTAAAGAGCAAGTGGTGCAGTCCTGGTTCCAAGTGCGAGCACTTGGCTCAGTTGACCATGCTGCTTCGGCTCCTGGCAGCATAGTAGCAGTACTTAGTGTTCACATGCAGTTAATAATCTCCAGGGCTTTCATGTCCTTTCCAGGCTAGTTAATGTGGTAGAGATGAAGCACTTAGTTTTCACCACACTGTTTTTCCTACTGCTGCAACCCACTCATCTAGATGCAAAAATCAGACTGATGACTTTTAGAGAAGATAAAACAAAGGGGAAGAAGAAATGTAACCATTAAGCTATTTCTTAAATCCAGTGACAATGTATGGGATGAGTCATGAGACAAGAGTAGCCATTGTCTACTGCATGATGTTCCCCAAGCACCCATTGACATGAGTGCTACTAATAAATCAAAGTAATCCTAGTAACCGTCACTGTTTACTTGTAATGGTTTTGTAATCACTCAAACACTGTTTGACTCAGACTTTTTAATTGGACAGATATTTAAAAAAATAATTTACAAAGGTGAGAATTTAAATATTAATGTAAAATGGGACAATCAAGTTTTGGCTCAGCAGGTCTTCAAACATTTGGAAACACTGATTCCTTTTTTTTTTTTTTTTTTAAAGGTTACCAGAAATTAAACTATGATTGACACTGGTTTAGAAATAGTAATGATAAAAATAAAAATAAGGAATATATATTCTGTTTGAAGTCTATGAATATTTAGAAACCTTTTTTTGTCATTCTTCTTGGATTTTTGTAGATGCTAATACAGTTTAAAAGGTAAGTGACTCAGTGGATTAGCATACTAGCCTTTCACCTCTGGAGACCCATTTTCAGTTTTCACACAAGGTCATATGTTGAAATGATTTTTGTGGTCGCAGCTTGGTCCCTATCAGAAATCTAGCCACATCACTAAAACATTTCACTATTTAGCACAAAAGGACATCTTACGACAAATGCAAGACTCCTGAAATAGCAAGGACGTTACAGATCATGACAGGGATTCTATAGCTAATTCTTGCACAGCTTCTTCTCCCACTGCCTCCTGCAGTTCAGTACCATTATACCCTCCGACTTCATGAATACAAAGCTGAAAAGGCCACAGGCAGAGGCCACATCCTCAGCTGGTGACCAGTGTAGCTGCATTGACTTCATTTGAAATATGCCAATTTACACCAGCTGAAGATATAGACAAAAGAGTTCATACCTGTGAGATGTTGAATGCCCTCCAACTCTAAATAAAGACAATGTGAGCTGAAGGCATTTGCCACCTCACTGGATCAGGCCTCCAAATTGACAGGCCACTAATGTATACAATAAGTCCCAAATATGAAGTACAGAGCATGTGTCCACTATGCTCTATTGTTTTATCTTGGCCAGGTAGCACTGGGCAAGATGAGGATAACTGTAATTATAATGTATTTAACATAAGATCTTTTCCCCCAAAGTCTCTCCAAAAGCTCAAAATGGAGGAGGCCTCATATTATACATTCTAGATGTTATCTGTCTATTCAAGTACTCATATTTGGGACTCTGATAATAGTGAAGGTTTCTCTTTGGTACTTTTAATCTCAATTTAGGCTGTTGACAGTTTGATGATAGCTTTTCCTAAAATTACTGGAAGAAACTGCCTTTTCAGCAAATACCACTGACTGAGCAAAATTCAAGAGCTTCTAAAAAGGATATTGTAGTGAAGGGGCAATTTAGCTTTATTTCCAATTTTAGGAAAAGCAAGAAGAGAAAGATTTTTTTATTGGCATGTTGCTGCTGTTTTATGTACAGTATGTAATTCCCTGCCAAGTATACAACAGTTTTTATTACTTTTCTGCTAAGTGTTCAGTTACAAAAGCTTTAATTCCATGGAATACCATATAGGGATTGGACAGTTTTGCACAAATGTCAACTGAGTGAAAATCCTGTATCAAGTTTTTGTGTAAACCTGTGTGCTAGAAGAAGGAAGCCACAAATTATCTTCTTACTGTTTACTGAGAGGGTGCCTTAAGCTATTTTCCAAAGTGACTTGTATAGATTATTCTTCATATTCACAAAAATATTTTGATGGTGATACCATTGACATGTGAGAGTTCTGTCTTCAGATAGTTCTGCTATTTTGCTACAGTGCAAAAATGACCTTGAAGGGACATAACTTACAAATAGCTTAAAGGGAAAAAATGGGTGAAGAAGTGAGATTTTCTGTCTACTGAGAACACGCCAAAGAGTTCAATAAGAATCTTGCAACAGGTCATATTGATAATCTGTACCTTAGTATCTGCAATTACAATACATAAATTCAAAGCATGTGAGTAGTCTAAATGATGTAAATGGGATTACTCAGGTGCTTAAAGTCATGCACATGCTTAAGCGCCCTGCCAAATCAGGGTCTAAACTGTTCTTTAGGAATATCCTCCAGGGTTCTGTTGGAGTAGGAACTGTAAAACTTAACTCTAAATAAACAAAATAGAAGACAAAAGTCTGCTGGGATTTCAATTCAACACCTTTGCCAAAACTACAGACTACCTATAAAGCTGAAATAAGAAAAAGCTTACCCATAAATAAAAATAGTTTTGATCATTTTAATTAGAACAATGGCAATTGCTTACGAAATTTTATATTCTGTTGAATCATTTGGTGCTGCTTTATGTGCTATACTGCTGTATCCCAGTGAGACCTGTTAATACTAGGTATTTTTCTACTTGCTGCAGATAGAGAAATGCTAGGACAGGAATGGTCACTATTTTCTATGTTGAAATATTTACCCTTGAGATACGAGAAATCATCTTCATTTCTATGACATGTCACAAATTCTTCACACACACACGCTCACCAATAATTGTAATAGTCACTAATACACTGTAGCTGACAAGTTTTATAACACAGGAAGAAGAGCAAGTTGGCATCCTCCCTTAAAAGAATTCAGTGGCTATACAGAGCACTTACGAAAAGACATGGTTTATTAAGATCATTTTGCTAACTGCACAAGAAACTGATTTCCCCAGCTGAATACATTAAAACTCAGGCATACTTTTCATTGGATATTATTGAAAGTAATGTTAGTTCTAGAAGGCATTTTCTGGACATTACCAGAGCAGATCCAACAGAGAGATGGTGGAGAGCGTTGACATGTTTAGAAATGAGATGGGGTAGCTACCAAATTCTTCCACTATATATAAAAAAAGTCTAGAAGCTGTAAATCTAACAATGTAGTTAAACAAATACTCTAAAAGACAACAATTCCACAATGCACTCACAATCACTCAGCTCTTATTGTGTACTTATGCCACACTTGCTCATCCTAAAATGAGATATTGTATGTAGTGTACAAAAGTTGGAAACAGTGCTGTCTAGTTTCAGCAACCTGTACTTTTTGTCTTATAAAGGAGGAAGGTGTGGAAGGGGGAAAGGGAGAATCTAGCCTTTATCCTTTCTCAAGAATAAATAGGAGTTGATATATATCTTGCCATATTAATACATATCAAGATATATAAACAGACCTTGATATCTCTCTTCCTCTCATATAAATACAAAAATGGACACATACTCAGATCAGGGTGATAAACCTCACAAATATGTGCACTATATGTCACTGACATTTACCCATCTACATGTGAGAAAAAAATGAACCGAGCAAAGATTTAGGAAAATGGTATGACCTGACAAGTAGTATCAGAATGGCTAGTTATCAGTAATAAAACAGGAAAAGGTTAGAAGAATTAAGAGTGTAGGGTTTAATAAGAAATATAGGATATAGGCCAAAGTTACTCTTGCATATATAGTTTGCATGTCAGTTCTGTAATTTTTTAAACATTTGGGGATGCTTAAAAGCTTTTTCTATCCATCGCAGTGTGTTTTTCCCCTCAGACTTAATCTTCTGCATTTTAATGGCACACTACAAGGCCCATCTTTTTAAAAAGACTGCTGAAGTGAACATTGTTTAGGGTAATGTATAGAGAAAGTGTGGCTTTTGTTTTCTATTTGTGTTGCATGATTATCTGCCATTCTTGTGTTTTGTGGGATTGCTGTTTATTTTCATACATTGACTCACAGTATTTAACAAGGCTGGTCAAATTCACCTACTGTGTCAGAACAGTGCCTTTTGTCATTTTATAAATTTATATTTAAATGAAAATGATAATAAAAATGTAAGATAGTACTACAGTGTCATCATCAACCCAACAATATCTATATCATCAAATGCAAAGCTCAAGTTCATTAAATAAATCTTGTTAGTTTCTATGACTTTCCATCGCATACACTGCAAAAAAAGACGAAGAATGCACAAAATCACTGCATTACCCAGTTTCTTTAGTTATTAAACCATTTCTCCCAAAATATCTATGAAAATACGATACTGGGAACAATGATTCTGATGTCCTCTGTAAAGCACTTTGAGATTTACTCATGCTAGCATTACAGTAGAGCCAGATATTATAATTAATTATTATATGATATTTTATTATAGTATATGATAGTATATTCTATTATGAGTAGGGATCAACTCACATTTGCTTTTTTAAGTCCTTTTCTTTCCTCTTTCAGTGTTAAGATTTCTGTTGTAAATATACTTAAATAGTGTACTCAGTGCTTGACAATGTAATGTTTTAACAGATATATTATTTTAAAATCTTTATTACTATTATTATTATTATTGCCTACATAAACATCTGTTTACTTTGTTGGAGTAATTCTGGCACAGAGACTGTTTCTTACCATACATTTGTACAACATCAAGCACCATAGAGCCCTGATATTAGTTGGGGGTTGGGCGGGGAAGCTCCAGCTGCCACTATATCAGAAAAAATTAACACTGAGTCCTTAAGTATTCCACATAACAGGTAATGAGGCACACCAAGATGATAAACATTTCTTAAAACTGTTATATTGGGGGAATTTATTTATTTTGCCATAAACTTTAATATTAACTCGGGAAATATACTGAAAAGTTGACAGCTTTATTTCTCAACTTGAAAGAAGAAGAAAGAATTAAGGAGACTTTACGAACTGACAAGGTTGGGCTTATCAGAGCTTTTACTATTTAAGGCAGACTAGGAAAGGTCTTGTTCAGGACAACTCTACTGTGAACTAGGTTAGAGGTCAGAGAAAGGTCCAACAACTGCCATGACTGATACCAAGACCCTGTCATGTTTCAGAGAAGCCAACAGGTGGCATGGCATGACTACACAGGGAAGTTTGCTTTGCTTAATGACACAGGAAATATTTTTCATGCTGAACTTGTCCCACTTTGGGGGATTTGTGTTGGTAAATTTGTAGCATAAATTAGAGTCATTTTAATTATGAAGAAATACCAGCTGCATGGCATTATCACAAGTTGCCTGATCTTTCCAGGCTTAATGAGATGACCTACTTACCCCACATAAAAATAGTGACTTGTTTCAAAATCTGTTTTTAGACATTTGACCACAGTAGGGAACAAACAGCACATGAATACTATCCTGGGAGCGGGGGGAGAACTGCATTGCCCAGTTTATAAGTCTTAAGAATGCTCATGTTTTAAGCAAACTGCGCTTGTGATATTTGGCAGTGTTACTGAAAATGAAGCTATTTTTAACATGACTCTTGCAAATAGGTACTCAGGTTGTTGGTTGTTTTTTTTTTTCTTTTTAATTCTTTTAATTAAAAATAGCAACTATGAAAATGTTCCATTAGAATGACATGCAGCCTGACCTCTCTTAGCTAGTACACTATTTTAGTCTATAATTACAAGTATCTCATTACTAGGAATTAAATTTAAAATGTAGGGGAAGGGTCTACCAATTTGATATTATTATTAATGCACAGAATCCATGAGACAAGAAAGAAGGGCAGATGTCAGTAGGATAAAGGTTTTACTCTACTTCACTTTATTCTTGTATAGCAACCTGAAACTTTCAATAAGAAAGCTTGAAACACATCAAAAGTCAAGGCTTTTTCAGATCAGTAGGTGAATCTACAGTCACTTCTATAACGATGCGAAGAAAGAATTACAACCTTCACACGTACTGAAGTGAAGTAAAGTACAAGACAAAAACTAAAGGAGCAACACTTTTGCACCATCCAAGAGGTAAAGGAATCAACTATACTTTGACAGATGGCTACCAAAGCTTCTGAGAAATATTGGCACCCAATTAAACTAAAAATAAAATAGGATATGTGTATGTTTATTTCCTGAATTCCCTATGCACAGGCGTAAAACCAAGATTTGGACAGTGCTGCAAAATGCTCGTTCCACATAGTGGCTGGATATATTGTACATCTACCACATTCAACCCAATTTATAGAGACTAATGGTTAAAGAAAACATAAATAATCGTGTTATTCTTGGAAATCAACCACTTCTCTTCAAATGCTGGTGAAAGTAAAGGGTGGACTGTAATTCAGCTCAGACAGTCCCCTTTGAATCATGGTTTGAGAAATGCCAAAAATTAAATAATTCTGCCATCCAAATTAAATATAGATACTGATTTTTCTCTTTTAAAAACTTGAATAATTAAACATTTATCCAACATTTATTTCAATGGTAGAAGAAAATATTGCAACATTTCGGACAGTCTTCAGTTTAATGAATAGTACAAGTGTCTCACTTATAATCAAGAGTGCAAGGTGGAGCTTCACAAATACCTCTTCTGGAGAGTTTTATCAGGTTACTTTCAGATTTGATGCTATTAATAAAATCAGCTGATTTATTGTGGTTGTTGGAAGACAAAGAGAACAGTGATCTTCTGATTTGGGGTCAGCATCACAGCTCTGATAATCTACAGCCAGAAAAGTAACACTTTCATTTATTTAAATAAACGCAGGGCTTAACAAAACTTACGGCATCTGAAAATGCCTTTCCTCATTTTCATGTATAGGAGACAATCACTTAGAAACCACATCTGAATTTGCTATAATTTTTGGCTTCCTAATACAAAATTGCAAGGTTAGGGTAGGTTGGGTATAACTGGATCAAAAATGTAAATGAACATAAGAGAATTCTTATTCATTTAGGCTTAATTGACTGTAATTGATATCTCTGGTGTGCTGCCAAATCTAACTATTGTGAATAGTACCTAATGTATGGACATTATTTTTGGACTATTGAATGCCAGAAAATAATGAGCTGGCATTCAGCTTTGGTGAATCAGACCCTGAATTTTCATCTAAGAGCAGTTTTGAATTATTACTGGAGATAAGGTGTAAATGTGCAAGGGAATTTTATCCATGTTTCTTCCATGATTCATAAATGAAGGAAAAATTATAGTCTAAATTGCACTTAAAAGGAATAAAGTCTTTTCATGTCATACATGATTTATCAAAATGATCTCATTTTAAGGGTACTGTGGTGTATCTTGATTAATAACATTAGTAAGCATGATGAATAGCCTCTTTAATGGTAACGCAGAATGTATTGGCAAAATCCCTACTACTACCAGAAAGGGTGGGAAGTAAAATATGCAGTGGATAGTTACTTGCAGATACAGCTTAAGTAAACTCTCTCCGTGGTATTTTGCACTGAGAGGCCCTTTGATATTTGTTCACTTGAATTTATGTGTTTGCAGTGGACAAACAATTTATCGTCAACCCCGTTTTCAAAATGAATAATGAATTTTACATTCTATGGCAGCTCAAATCACTAAGCAAGTCAATTGGTTACCAGTTCACTGCAAAACAAGTTGAACTGTGAATGTACTGTAAAAGTATGCAGTGCATTAAGGTCTTTCAAGCTTCCTCTGGAAAAGGGCATATTACCTTTCAAGAACATTGGTCCTGTCCCCTCATGACCTATTTCAATATCCTCTTCACATTTTGCTTTAATATCCTAAATACTTCCCTCTTGTATTGCTCCCTCCCCTCTTTTTTTAAGCTGCTCCAGTCTGCCCTAACTAATTTCCTTTTGGGCTGATAGATCAGAAGCCTTCCTACCACTGTTCCTTTTAGACCTGTGAAGCCCTCCTCGTAATCCCGCTGCTTGTCCACAATTAATCTTTCCATTTGCCACATTATTAACACTACCACCCACAGACAGAGGATGCCTGAGCCTGGCTGGATACTAGCTCCCCACTGAAGTATCAAAGATGTCAATCACATGCTAGTCAGAAAGTTGCCTGCTGTCAACATCAGAGGTTTTCATCCTCTCCTACCCACTGATCAAACATTTTTCTTCAGAAGATTAATTCAAAGTCTCCACCCATTTCCTCCCATATCCTCTTTCCCTTTTAGCTTTACTCAATGATCCATCTTCTGTATGAAAAAGGAAGCAGTGAATAATAGAAATCTTTTCAAAACAAAAGTTAGGCGAAAGTAAATTTAAATCCCAGCTGTTGTCAACCTTTTTTTTCCCATTTAAACACCTTAAAGCAGCCTGGGTTAGGCCTAGCCTGAAATGACTTTCTTTGATCAAAGACCCCAAGACTACACAAATATAATCACAAGGCAGTGACTGCTTCTAAGCAGCCTGAATTGATTTGTTTTACTGTAACATATAATACATGTATAACAACAGTACATTTGTTTCCTTGACTTTCAAGACCTCTTTTTCAACTTATAACATATCACTTGAAGCCAAGTATTTTAGGAATCATATTTAGCACTGATTTTCTTTTTCAAACTATGGTGAACTGCCAGAAGAAACTGACTTTGATATGTTGGGCTAAAGAATATTTGTTTTTAAGATTTTTTAAAAAGTATCTATAATTGACGGAACAAGCAGCTGGGGAAGATTCTGCTAGTCAGATCAAGTTTAAGAGAGTGGGCTGGGAAGGAAGGAGGAACAGCCCTCAGCATTGTAATCTCCTCTGTGATAATAGACCAGATTCTAATATTTTCACTCATGCTAAGTGGCCCCTTACTCCTCCATTAGTTCAGTACCATTCAACATAATGAAAATTAGAATCTGATCCTAAAGGAAGCACCAGAGCTACAAGTTCCAGCAGTATAGTGTTGTCTGTTACTGGAAAAGGTACAGATATGAGAAATTAAATACAGTAAAATGGTATTGCAGAAAGCAGACCCATTTATATAATCCAGTATGAAGCGTTTCCATTGCACAACCTGATTTTGGATTTTTAAATAAGAATAATAGATTTGAGATGGCTTCACAGGACAAAATTGTACTTTTAAAGCATACTGGTACCCACAAGAGATAGATCTGAGGTTAGAGTAATTATGAAATTGACATAATAATTCAAGTGATTGGATTAGCACTTACCAATAGTTGGCAAAATAAACTCAAGTTGCAGTTCAATGATTTTCAACTAAATGGCAGAGAAAATAAAACCAAACAATCAAACTATAAATTCTCCTGGATTCTTAATTTTCCCACGATTGTCATTAAGTAAACCAGGAAAATATCCCACCAGCGACAAGCATTTAATGGCCCAACAAAATACACAGTAGACATGCAGAGCATGCTGATCTTGAGTTGCTCTTCCAAGTTTGGTTAAAATGTAGTCCATGCAAGAAATGTTTAAGTGTGTGACACACTAAGATGTTTTGTGTTGTCTTAGACTTTCTATTAATGTTCCTGTTTATGTTCCTGTAAAAGAAGCTGAGAATGCAGCCTATGTTCTTTTTTCCATTTTATTTATGCCATGTGTATATGCACACACACATGAAAATTTCTAGTGGTGTGTCTTAAAGTATCAGAGGGGAAAAAAACTATTAAACAGTATAAAAAAATAAGCCTTTGTCAACAACTGTGCAAGTCTTATACAATTATTCCTTGAGATGTCGTGTAAGGAGAACCACAAATGCACTTCTAGATGGGCAGATGCAGGCTTCTCTCAAGAGCATTAAGCCTGTACTCCCAATTTATTCTTACCTTAATTCTACGTTTATTACATTTCATTCATTACATTACATCATGCAACCATCTCTCAGGACTTAAAGAACAACATTCAGTCCTTTGTAAAAACTCATCATAACTCAGAAAGAAGTTGCAAAAAGATGGGTAAGTTTTAAATGTGCATGTAAATAAATTAAGAATGTGTTGGATTTCAGTATCTCTGAATTCCATTCATTTTCCATAATGTTTGCCTTTGTACCCTTCACCCACTATATCACATCTACAGATGGCCGGCCAAATTCTTCCATCAGATGTTTATGTCCAAATCCCAATGAAGTAGATGGGACTTACGTGCACTGAGACACAACTTGAGAGAGGATATATTGTCACCTCTATACTTTGTTTATGTTGGTACATCCATCCTTAATCCACCATAAATTGTTTTTGCATTATTTTCGTATGAAAAAAGCCAACACAAAATACATTGCATTACATTCAGTATTGCACCATACAGCCAGTTGCAAAGTGCTTTATCTGAACTCCAGGGTTTAGCCAGCAGGAGGTGTTCAGCAACAAGGCATCCAAAGAGCAATTTCATTTTCTGAATGTAAATCCAATAGTTGCAAATAATGCTTAATCTTTAGAAATCTGTGAGCTAGGGTACTTCTGAGTCTATATTAGATAATAGTGCATAGTACCATATAGACTATACACACATATATACATATTTACACATGCATACGTATTGCACATATACAAATAAACATTTACACATATACAGTGGAATCCTCTACTTATGTTAACAGAACTTCACTATATGCAATGATTCACTATTACCAGCGCTGTAGTGGGCACCGGTCAGTGCACTGAAGAAATCACAGACTATCAGTCTATCTGTCTATAGATGGATTTCACTGTATTTGAGTTCAGTATAAGTGAATTCCTTTGGATACCATAAATATATCACATTTTAGTCTTTGAAATACAGGAGGTCTATAAACTCTTCAATTCCCTTGCCCACTTGATTTCTAGGGGTCATCAGATGTCAGCTTAGAACCAGCAAGGAAAATTGCTTTCGTGGCTATTCCACAGAAGAGGACATATAACACTACCATATTTTCAGAACATATACAGGCAATGGCAATCTGGGAAGAGGGTTACTGGGTATATTACTTTATATAATAGACCTAAGTCTAGTAACTTGCAATATCAAAGAATTATCTTTGCTTTTCAGTTTGTTATACCATGCTGTCTCACTTTGTAAATTAATGATTTTTTCCTTCTGACATATGAATTATAAAAGGTTAATCTACATGAAAATTAAAGTCTGACCCTAAAGATTAAAGGTTAACATTAGTTTGGTAACTATTATTCAGCTATGTTGCTCTCCTTGCTTAACAGACATGGGAATTAATAAAAAAATGCTTTTAAGTAGTCTTCCTACAGGCATGTGGGAAGAAAGCTAAGCTGGAGCTAAGCTTCTTGTCAGACAGCTAAATCAGCAGAAGGGGGTGCTATAGTGTAACCTATTTAAGATGCAAATAGAGTAACTTTTGTAACAGCAGATTAAAGCAAGCATTTTATTCACTTGGCATGCCCACAGTGTACTGAACGTTGGAATCAGGCTTGTCACTGCACACCGCAGGTTATTAATAGCGCTCAGAACAGTGTTGCTAAATGTGCAAGTTAAAAAAGCAAATAAACAAAAATGGATTTATCTGTGGTATTTGTTCTCTGGCAGAATTCAGCAAGGCCCTGCCTTGCACAGAAGATTTGTTAATTCAAGACCACAGAGGCTCAAAGATTTTCCTTTTTCCATGCATCTGATTGACAACCATCTACTGCAGTCAAAAGTTCTTCTAGTATAAGTGAGCTATAAACCTAGCATTTTAGAGAGAGACTGTGATTATTTTCAACCTAACCAAGCAAATATAAAAACAGGGCAAGTTGGAGAGAATCTATGGAATATGACAACTGATTTCTAATGGGTCTTTTTGGATTCTGTTGCTCTGGTGAACTACCAGCATGTGAGCAAAGACAAAATCTAAGGCTTCTGCAGGACCAAATCAACACATTGCACTGTGGCTTTACACTTTATTTTCCTACATTGGCAGGTGTTAGACCAGCAAGTGGGTTTCCTCTCCCTCTATTCAAGCCAGTTCCTGTTTTCTTCATCTCGATCTCTCGGAGACTCATCAAAAACAGGATTTAATTACATCTCAAAAAAAAAGGGGGGGGAGGAAGAGTGTAAACATGACTCCTTTTTATCTCCTGATACATCTGGACAAGTAGACAATGTGCTAAAACAAAATAAATCTGCCCTGACAGTCACATCAAAGGGTTCAGCTAGGGGCTTGCAGCTACTTAAGGCACAGGAATGTTGTTGCTAAGCATCGCTCTACAACCTATCAGTCCCTTAAAGAAGAGCTTTTTTCTTTCAGAGGGAGATGAGGAAAGCTGAAGAGTGGGAACCAGACTGCAAAGGGAGATTGGGGATTTTGGAGGATTTTGGAGCTTAAAGTGAATTGTGAGAAGAAAGGGGTTTTTGTTTTGTTTTGCCTCTTGACACACACTCTACTTTTTTGGGTGGAGGATGGAGGAGGTAAAACATATGGATGAAACATCTTTTTAATTTTCCCTTTTGGATCAACACAGGATATCATAGACTTTGCCTTTTTGTCAAATCCCTGTTCTTACAGTAGTATATCTGAAAGAGAAAGACTGTGACCAAAAGCAATAGGATACTTGAGCTGATTGTTATTGAAACCATATTGCAAACTGTGTGCCTTGCCCCCATTTCATTCAAACATCAGGTAAATATACACAACTAAATATAGGAATTCAGCTGGAATGTCAATGTCTAATCATCTCACTACCCAGTAAAGGGAAACTTTGGATGCACACACATGATTTGATGCTCATTTGCTAGTAAAATCTATTCCCTATAGTGAGTGGAATGTCTTTAAATCTCTTTGTCTCTAGCACTGAGCTCTAAAGGGCTGATTTTGACATGTGTTGAGGATCCACAACTCCAAATGAAGTCAATGGGAGTCAAGAGTGTGCTAAAAAAAAAAAAAGTCATTTTTTTCCATTTTTATTATAACCATAGCATTGGCAAAATGGGGAATTACAATTGCACCAAGAGATTTAATAATACTCCCCCACTTATGCTGGTGGATAAAGAAATATATATTCGGTTGGAGATAGGATACCCAGCATGAAAAGTACTACCTTAAAGAAATATTTTCAGCTTTTGTTGCTGTGTTCTGAGAAACAGAGTCATCTATGAAAAGTTTATTAATACATTATTAAAACCAATAACAGATCCTTCCCAGCACCACTGAGAGGTGAAAATACTACAACTATCTACCTATGCCTTTAAAAAAAAACATTTTAACTGTAAAAATGGTCATCATCTCCCTTTTTTTATGAATTAAACAAAGAAAATTCTGAAACAGCTTCATTCTACATGCAGGGTAGCTATCAACATGAACAATTACTGAGCCTGTGATATTGCACAAATAAATAACACTTAGCATTATCTTCAGCACTATCACATTTATTAAAAAGTGACTGACGGCAGTAGTAACCATTTTTACTGTCCCATATAGCTCTTATTTTCTAATTAAAGAGGAGGTTATTTCCACTGCTAACACAGCCATTTGTCTTATTTGAGTATTACATAATATTTTTTGCCAGCCAAGCCTGACTATGAAAAGGAGTGTTCTGTGTGGTGAACTGTGGCTCAAGTTGCTTTACTGTTTGGTAATTGTGGAAATGGGCCATTTTGTGGTGTGTTAATAAATAAACTTTTTGCAATTTCTCCTAAAACATGATAAAGCTCATACTTTGTCCTACCCTCTAGCTTCAATACAAGGGCAATGAGCTGTATTATTAAAGATATAGGTCAAGCAAACCTGACGAATTCAATCCTGTGGGATGCTTTAAGAACTGTTGTCATATTACTGAGATCATTCTGCTGCTCCTAATTATTCCTCTTGGTTGCTTCACATTTCAAGTGATTTCTCTCACACTTATGTCAAAATTTATAAGCTGCTCTGTGTAACAACACTACATTATTTCCTCACTTGTTATGGTAATATAGAACAGAGACTAGGAGAATGCTTTAATCTATCTGACAAGGATAATGTAGTCTAGAAGCGTAATAAACTTTGTATTTTACCAAGGTTTTTTTTCCTACTCAGAAACATTTCATATAGACAGACAACTTTAAAAAACCTAATTGCTACAATACCCTCTTACCTCAGTTCCTTTTTAAAAGGGAAAATGTTTCAGTGTTAAAGTGTTCACGCCAATAACTCATGCACCCTCCTTACTTCCAGGTGTGATTACAATTGTGCAACATGCGAACTGTACAATAATACTAGTTATTATGGTGGTGACACTATTTTCATAAGATCAATGCATTTCACACACAGCACACCAATACTTGCAATCAGCACATGAGCTGAACTTCCACACTCCGGTAACGCAGCTCAGTCTGAATGGCACAACATTTATATTGCGCTAGGCAACTGGTGATGGGCCGAAGATAAAAATCAGCTTTACATATTAATTTCCTTTTCTATAGCATTGCCCATCTCTCAAAGACATCTATAATTTGGAGAAAGAGGCCAACAGAAGAATTGATGGAGGACTTGAGTTGTAAAGCTACTGGAGGGGTGCCTCACAGTGGGGGTTAGACCGAGGAGACGGAGTTTCATTAGGAGTATACTGCAGGATACTCAAGGTATCCAAAAGGTCATTCACTTTGGAGAGAAATACTAACAAAGATTAAAGTTATGCACACAATCTACACTATGCATAATTGATAAATGGCTTGCACCCATCTTGACATTTCCATGGTGTCCTCAGTTTTGTTGCTATACTTGTAGGATGTTCAGAGGCCCCCAAAAGGACTTTCAGGCATCAGCAGATTTTGCAACATTTTGGCAGAATTGTACCAAACAAAAAAAACAACACCACACCACACCAAACCAATCTCAACACTTTTTTTCCCTTACAACATGCTGATATAACATTATGATAGCGTAATAGCTAACTCCACTGCATCAAATGAATGTGCTAACACAGCAAGCCGAGGAGCACTGGCTGTAGTGACAAATTTTTAACAGTAAGTTTTGATACCTGGTGATTTTTCTTCTCTGAATACTAGGCTGACTGTTCATATTGTGGTTCTTCCTTGGCTCTGCACCATCAGACGGCAAGATCATCTCCATCAATCACTAGGAGAGATTGGCTTCCCCTTTTGGAGTCTCCCTAGAGCAGTGATGCTGAACCTTTCCAGACTACTGTACCCCTTTCAGGAGTCTGATTGGTCTTGCATACCCCAAGTTTCACCTCACTTAAAAACGACTTGCTTGCGAAGTCGGACATAAAAATACAGAAGTGTCACACCACACTAATATTGAAATATTGCTTGCTTTCTCATTTTTACCATATAATTATAAAATAAATCAATTGGAATACAAATATTGTACTTACATTTCAGTGTGTAGTATATAGAGCAGTATAAACAAGCCATTGCTTGTATGAAATTTTAGTTTGTACTGACTTCGCTAGTGCTTTTTATGTTGCTTGTTGTAAAACTAGGCAAATATCAGGATGAGCTGATGTGCACCTGGAATATCTCTGCATACCCCCAGGGGTATGTGTACCTCTGGTTGAGAACCACTGTCCTAGAGAGACTACAGGAAGGAAAAGAATGATTCAAGATGATGCACAGGATGCTGTAGCCCACATCCTGGTCTAAGGATGGAAGAATTGGAAAATTCTACCCAGAGATATGAAAATGCATGAGGCCTAACTCCTAAGGGGGTGAACTCAGACACCAGAAAGAGGACAGAGGTGCAGTCTCTTAACCTAGAGAGATTCTTACCAACAATTTGGCGAGCAGGAAGGCAGAATAGGTCTGCAGGTGCCTCTCTATCTTTGTTACCATTGTCTTACTCTCTTTCTATAAATAGTTCCCTTCCCAATAGTAGACTCAAATGGTCCAGAGTGGATAACTTTGCAAGAAATCAGCGGAAGAGATGGGGAGAAAGTGTTTTGTCAGGGATTCTTCCTCTTGATCCCCATCAGAGAACTTCAACTTTTTCAGTGGAGGAGGAAGATAAAGAATGTGTTTTTGTGACTCAAGGGGTTTTCTCATATATGATTTTTGTTTTTTCCTTCCTGGATAAGAGTTCCTAGATGACCCCGAAAGCACAGACCACCAGACCTCTATATTTAACTTCGAGAAAAGGCCATAAAGTTCCAATGGATCAGAGAAAGTTCCAGTCCAATTTTATGTTTCTGCAATGGCTGGGCAAGAGAAGATGAAGATCATCTCTATCTTCTGGATTGATGCTGAAGAGACTCTCTCCTTGTAAAAAAGGAGGCAATGAAAGGCAAAAGAGAGCCTACTTCAGAGACTGTATACCCTTCCACTTGATGTTGCCACAACTGCTGTCAGCAGAGACATTCGAGCTGATGCCCCTGAGCTGTCAAAATGCATGGAGCAGCTGAGAAAGTCTCCCTAAGAGTCCTTCACCTCTGGAAACTACTTCCTGATTGGTCTCAAACATCTCAAAATTTGCTGACTTTCAGGGCACATTACATGGACTAATTATTTTTGCAGGCTTTTGCAAAGGCAGGGACATAGGAAATGGTGTTTATAGGAAAAGTAGATTTTGTCTGAGTTCAGCTTTTGTTGTGGTTAATTATTAGGGCTGGACAAATTTTTCCTTCAACATGGGGGAGGGAGGGGGCGGAGAGAAAGAAATTGGCCTTTTTAAATTGAGCATGTTACACCTACAAAAATTTGATTTCTTTTGAAATGAAAAACAGTCAGCTTCTGAAAATAAAATAAAATGGTTTTCATTTTTGTGTGTGTCAAAAACCTCCAAAATTTCAGAAAAAAGTTTTGAAAAATATGTTTGTTTTGAATTTTATCATGGAAAATACCATTTTTAACTATCCAACTCATTACTTTTAGGGTGAAAGCTGGAAATTTTTACTTGTGTTCCGATTGTATTTTAACATTTGCAAATGTGTGTAGAGTTGTGGGTAGGTACCTTTTAAAAATAGATCTATTATTATTCAACATTGTTAATCAACAATCAACGTTGTTAATCAACAAATCAATATTAAGCCTTAGCTGAAGATTTCAAATCTGAAAGTCCCAAAAGATGAAGGGGCTTAGGATTCAGTGCTCCAGTTTAAGCCCATCACTGTTTTAACCTTTAAAAAACTTCCAGAGAAATAATCAGTTGGACTCCAGGACATCCAACTCTTTCACCCATCATTCCCACCATCAAAATATATGCAATTGTTTATATACAGAACACTGAAAAATATTCAGGCCATCCAAGAAAACCCCAAAACGTTCAGGATAGTTTCACATAAGCTACTTATCATTCATGTCTAAAGATTCTCTGGCACGTTTTGAAACCATAAGAGCATTAACCCCATTGCCCTGTCCTAATTCTAACTCAGTTAATTACATTTCCCCCCCTAAATTTCACCTGGCATTTTCAACTGGCTATATTATTATTTCACTTTCTATACTAAACTGTTGAGTTGTATTGCTGTGTAGTTGATGCATTCCACTCTCAAAGAATTTCAGCAGTGGGTGAAGTTACCCCTACCAACTGCTTCACAGGTCTGATGTGAGAATTCAGCAGTTAGTGTTTCCAAAAACTCTGAGATTCTTAGAGGAAAGGTGCAATGGAAAAATAAATTGTTAGCTAGTTAATTTATGCATACCATAGCAAGTCTCACATAATATTGTTCAATATATTTATTAAATAAATGCTAACATGTAACTAAAATCAAGAAAACTAAGACATTCAAGAACAAATGTTTCCCGTACTCCCACTCAGCCTAGTTCATCCTGCTGCAATTTGGCTATTGAGAAAACCCGGTACTCTTACATACCTAGGTATTTTACAAGAACTATGTATGAGACAGTGCATTAAGGATAGTAATGATAGCCCTAATTCTAAATTAGATATCTTTTTACAAAAATCATGTTTCAGGTACCATTTTACCAATGACACAGCATATAGCATGCATTAGCAATGGACAGATGGAGTGGATAGTCTAGTAACACCTTTTTCCATTTCTAATTTCCTCGATTCTCATTTTTTCTTTTTAAACAGCAGTTGTAGCAATCGCATATAAATAAGCAGACATATGCAGAAAAAAATGCATACACCTATAAAGACAGACAATATATCTACTGAGACAGCTAGTTTATGTGAGCTGGATTCATTCACACTTGAAAACAGAAGAGACTTCAAAGTAACCTACCAGATGTTTTGAAAATTATGAAAGATATCCCAGATCACTAAACTTGATAGAGATGCATTTATTTTTTCATACTGGCAAAGGGGTTCAAAACCATGGGATACAGTTAGGAGCAAAATTCAAACTAGCAGTAAGTGGGGAACTCAGCCAGAACTACTTTGAACAAAGAGTAATAAACATATAAATTAAGTTACACCAAAGGAGAAATGAAGCCTAGAGAATAAAGTAAACGAGTTCAAGCTATACCGACAATTTTGTTTGGAGGACAGAGGTAATGTAAAGGTGTACAATGAAAAATCAAGGACATGGAATTAAGATAATCTCAAAATTACTCTGTGATGTTGAGCCATGTGGCTTTTTCCTTTTCCTAAAATGTGTTGTCTTCTTGTGGCTAGTAGGGAGAAAATGAAACAATGAGGGATAATGCTTTAATCAGTCATCATTTATGACACTGAAGTACAACTGGCCAATTAAATATCAGGCTCAGATACTGTTGGGTTAATGTGAATTTACATCAGCCTATTACAAATTTATCCTGGTGAGGATCATTCAGGGTCATTGTTTGAGCATTTGTGTATTTCTATGGAGTTTGATGCTAACCTCACTCTCACTGACCTATATCAGGAGTAAATTCCATTAAAGACAATGGTTTTACACTAGTATAGCTGGTGGAAATCAGACCAGAATCAGGACCAATGACCCTAGATAACTTGGTGGTTGGCATAATCTAAGGCCTTGATTCTGCATTTGGAAGGTAGGGGTGGCAGGGGGTTCACCCATGCAGTTGTCAGTGCAGAATCTCGGCCTAAATGTCCTCATCTGAAAAAGTTGTTCAGTGTTGTAATGTCGACAAGACCAGCAACTTATCTTCATTCTGGGAAGAGTCTCAAGGTCATTCACAAAACTCAGTCTCCTACAGGGCAACACAATGTGCCGTTCCCATGCAGCGGCCCACAGAAATAAACAGTTTCAGTTTTTCAAATTATCTCAGAATAATTTACACAAATTAAACTCCCTAGTTCCTATTTACATGTCTTTTATTTGTTTTGAGAGGTGGTTTTTTTTTGTTTTTAAAGTTGTTAGCACAGACGTATATGGGGTTGGGGGAGGAATCAAATGTTCAGATCAGTTTTTCAGGATAGTGGATTAATTATTATAAAATTGCAAAATTGTGATTGAAACATAGTGAAAATGAAAGATTCTTTAATATAATCTTAAATAACCAGAGCAAACATTGTTTTCATATCCCTGCCTCCTTTGCTGCAGTCAGACCTCTTCAATGACACATGTACAACAACAGATGTAAGTATCATGTCAGATAACTTCGGAAGTTGAGGTTTAACAGACATTTACTCCAACTATATTCATTCTGAAACTTTTGGCAAAAGGAAATAAAAAGGAAGAGCCTGAAAAGCATGTAACATCATCCTGTTTTTAGCACTGGATGTGGGTCTCAACACGAGTCTTGGCATGACTTTGTTTTTTAGGATAGATTATTTAAATCTCAATGGATGAAAAAACAAAAAAAGGTTGTTTGACATCTTGACTTTTCACATCAAAACTCATTTTCTGTTGATCACATGTTATAAGGTAATACTAAAGTGTTTGCTCTATAACTGTAAAGTGTTTGTTCTGAAACTCTAACTCACCAAACTGGAAAAAAAATTCACCTGATGCAAACTGCTGGATTCCTACTGAAGGTAGGACCTACACGTCAGGAAGGACTATTGAATCCAAATGGGCCACTGTGGAACAAATACTTTGCCAATTGCTCCCCACACACTCATCCCATTAGCCTGGACTCTAGAGAGGGAGATAAAAATCTCTGACCTGAAGAATATGGGTCTTTTTATGCTCTTTGACTCTAAGGACTAAGATTCCTAAACATAAACAAGAGATTCCGATGCTGCTTGGCATGGGTCAGCCCTAATTGCAGCATGATGAAAAAAGGCATTTGACTAACATCTGCCATGTGTGGTTCATTCTCTCTCTCATTCTTTCTCCACTGGGTGAACTGTATGTACAGTGTTTTGTTTTGGTAGGGTTTGGGTTTTCTTAAATGTACCCACTGCTGTCTGTCTGTTAGTGAAGGAAAGGTCAAATATGTTTGCTTTGCACTTGGAATGGAGACACTGGATCTAGAATCACTCTAGTCATTTCAAATTGAGACACAGGAAGAATTGGGTATATTTCTATTACTGCTATTGTGACAACTTACATCACATACAAAGCTATTCCTATCTCAGTGCACAGGGAATTATGCATTCATAATCAGGGGAGTAGCTTGCACAGATCCAGACAAAACTGGTGCTTGTGAGGCTCACTTGGTTAAGACTTTATTTTCCCAACTTTTCTCTTGTTCTCTGTCTTAGGGGAAGTAGCTGAGATAGACAGACCCATTTTAAAGGATTTTTTTAATATCCATTATCTTGATCTTCCCATTTTTCAAACTGCCTCTGCTCCCCAGATGCTGAAAACGTTTCTATTCCCTTGTACCGCATGGCCCTGATCACAGTTGCTGAATCCTCTGCTGTACGTAGATGAATGAAAGAAGCAGATGTGGATCCATTTTTGCAGTGTATTCTGTTAATACACAGTATAAATACAAACAGAGATTTGAAGAAGATACAATATGGTGTTGACACTTAACATGTGAAATGAAACTGTAATTCCATATCAAGTTTGGAAAAAGGTATTCATTTCAACACATTTGAAAATCCATATTTCCAGTACATTTTTTCTGTGCACTCACACCTGTCAGAAGTGAAGAGCCACAGATACCTGAACAACAGGTGAAAAAAAGCCATTTCCTAGAAGAAAACCAGAAGGATCCACCCTTACTTCTAAGGAATCTCTTATCAGGTTCTCACCAGTTAGCTGAGACAAAGGATACAGCCTCACGTTAAATTAAAATATAGATAATTGTCAGGGCTGGTGCATGGGCAGCCTAGCCTAGGGGTTAGAGTCAGGTACACATCAAAGTTCCCGGAGCCAATTACCACAATTCAGGCCTGGTGGAACACCAGAAGATCAGAACTGAGACACAAAATGGAGAGCAGGGTTCAAGAGCCAGTTACTAGGAATCAGGCCAAGTTAGGATACCAGGAGGTCAGGATCAGGTGACAGAAGCAGAGGGCAGGAACCAGGAGGCAGTTACCAAGAGTCAAGCCAAGTCAGGAACAGGTAATTGCCAGGCAAAGCAGTCTCTGGCAGGGTGAAGCCCCATTGTATAGACAACTTCCTGTTTCCTCCTCTGGCTTAACTGGGGGCTGCAGCGCAGTTAGGAGCCTTGCTGCTCTTCCAATCAGTTGGGCTTTATGGATCAGGTCCCAGCTGCTGCATGAATGGGAGGGGCACTGGAATGTGATGACTCCCAGAACTCCTGTGGGACTGGTCAATACTTATTAACAGGTCCCCTGTATCACAGGGGAGCAAGTCTTAGTCACTCTTTCTGCTACCACTAAAGCCAATGATGTCTTCTTAAATACTTCTTTCTCCCCCACAGGAGAAGAGATTTTTGCAGATCCCTACATACTCTTACAAGGAGACAATCTCACATGAAGTCTTGTACTCATAAGATTTTTCGCTTTTGCAGGAGAGAGAGATCTGGATACATTTCTAGACATTGGGATGTTTGTCCAAACAGAACCCAAGATCTGTCCATCACTAATTAATACAGTTCCTCAATACATTCTCCAATAATCAAAATCATAAGAGTTCTGATAAAAAGTAGTTATTCACACACAGCAGCTGCTTTCTGAAATAACTGCATTTAGAGAAGAGACTGTATCCAGATGTCAGATAAAATTCACTGCAAAATCAAAACTTAAGTGATGTCCTGAACAGGGATGGTTTAAGCACATGTGCTTTCCTGAATCAAGGCACCATAAGTACCATTGTTATATCATGTATAACACATATATCTGTATTATCTTTCAGAGAGATTGGTTTCAATATACACAATTCTTTTTGCTAAATTTAATAGCATTTAGCTAATGTAATGTGTTTTGTATTTTATACTTCACAAATTAATTCATTACTTTTAAAACTTACTGCTGTACCAAGTGAATCAACTAACAACACTACCCAGGCTGCTTAGAAAAGAAAGATGTTAGCATGATGTTTTACTCAGCAGGAAGAGCGCTGAGCGCATTTTTAATGATTTACCAGTTCTACTTGACTGAGCTTGCACCCTGTAAATGGATCATATGATTACTGATCACAAGTTAAACTGCTTTTGTTTCTTGCATGGCATGGACTGAAGGCCCGTTGTATAGTACCAGAGGTTCGTGTGCAGCTCTGTGTAAGACAAGGTGAGGTTACATACAACAGGCAGTTAATGGCTCATACCAGCAAGCCCTCAACTGAATGCAGCACATGAGGTTGAATTTTAAAGAGGTAGCTACCTCTTTAAAATTCAACCTCATGTGCTGCATTCAGTTGGGAGCTTTAACTGTGTGTTTTTACCTATTTATACCTGGATAAGTAAACACTTACTGACTGCTGAAACGTCCTGAAAGCACTATGCTAGCCAGAGGCTAATCCCTATTCTCTGTGGATGAAAGAACTAAAGGAAAAAAGAAAGTTTTCTGCCTCAGGTAACACAAAAGTAAACCTGTAATAAGGAGTTCCATTTATTTTAACCTTAATGTTGCCATATCTACATTTCTAATGAGCTTTCAGCAGTTAAAAATAAAATACTGCCCTGTTCTAAGAATGGCAGAAATGTCAGAACAATAGCAACAGAGTATCACAACGTGGTGGACAATGAAAACCAAAATTGTTCAGAAAGGCCCTCTTAATGAAGGTACTGAATTCTGATCCCACTCAAATCTAAAGGAAAACTGACATTGACTTCAATGCGCCTTGTATCTGGCCCTAAGCAAGCATCGGAAAAAACAGCAACCACAGCTTCTCTAGTGCTAGGGTTTGATCCAATTTAAAATGCATCCAACATTCAGGTTGCAGAAAACAATAAGAACTATGGAAGTTTCAAGGACTTTGAACTGATTCTAGGTTTTAGTTCCTATGGGGTGGTGTTCTAATGCAGGAGCCATAATATATTTCTTGCTGATTCATAGCCTTATACTTTCATTTCAGTGTTTAAATGTTTTTGACCAATACTGCTAAGCAAACCAATAAACATCTTTGTTAACAGATGCCTTTTCAGCAAGAAGTGTAATATACTGCAGTGTGTGAGAGAGAGTGAGAATGCTTTTTGAAAACTTCTATTTGCTTTTCATAGGTCAAAAAACGGCTTGGCGGCTAAAGCCTTGTTTTACAATTTGATTCCAAGTGAATTCCTGAGCATCGGCCTACTTAAAAAAAATTTCAAAATCCATAATCATTCAGTTATTTCTCCATAAATATTACAACCTCATTTTGTATTTTGCAAATAAAGTAAGAAAAAGTTTCAGTTTTCGCTTTTAAAAGTTTCAGAACTTCACTCCCAAAAACCTTATGGGTGATAAATTCTTCTAAATACACAGTTAATACAAAGTTCTACTTAAAAACAAATTAAATTTTTCCTCAGCAACATGCTCAAGATTACCCTCCTTTGTTACTCCCCTCACACAGAGAAGACTCTAAATGTTGACTTGCAAATTACAAACCCACATAGTATCTATGAGTTGAAAAGCCAGAGCCTTTACTCCAAGTACAAGCCCTGGACCAAAACATGTTAAATTCCATCTTTACAAAGGGCTGAAGAATTCTCAGTATTCCAATTCACCTTAGCCATGTAAGTCAGGCACCTCAATCTTCAGATGCAAGCCAAAGATCAACCTACACCAAGTGCACAATTCTCCCTTCCCACCATTTATCCCTCCTACAACCAGAGCTGGCTCCAGGCACCAGTGTAGCAAGCAGGTGTTTGGGGCGGCCAATTCAAAGGGGCGGCACTCTGTCTGGTATCGGGGCAGCACGTCCAGATCTTTGGCGGGTCCCTCATTCCTTCTCTTCCTCTTTGAGCTGCCACTGAATTGCTGCTGAAGAGGAAGAGAGGGAGGACCCGCTGCCAAACTGCTGCAGAAGAAGCAGCGTGGTTGATCTGCTGCCGAAGTGCCGCCACTCGTCTTTTTTTTTTTTATTTTTTTTGCTGCTTAGGGCGGTAGAAAAGCTGGAGCCAGGCCTGCCTACAACCATATACAAACTAGTTATGCTGGCCATATACCTAATATAGGCTGGAAGAGTGGCTCAAATGAAAGACTATACTGTTGTAATTCATTTGCACAAAGAGAAAGACTTCACTGAGGTGGCATAATGATAATACTTCCTCCTTTCTCCCACCCTTTGTCTGTCTTGTCTATTTAGAATCTAAGGTTCTCGAACTGCATCCATCTCTTACTATGTATGTGGACCACTGTTTGCAGTGTTTTTGTAGCCGTGTTGGTCCCAGGACATTAGAGAGACAAGGTGGGTGATCCCAGTACCCAGGTCAACATCTCACCTCAGTATAGCAGACTCTCCTAAATAAAACAGGTTTTAATTACAGAGGAGTGAATGGGTTCACACAACACAAGAAAAACTCCAATCCTTAGCTCATCTGTTGAAGACAGTCAGAGTTAGCAACTATTTACAGGTACTTCTGCTCTTCCAGTTACCACTAGAAATGTTAAAATACCATCATAATAACTATTCATTTTTTGTTTCCAGTCCAGAATCTGAACTTTTTGGTGCATATCCAAATTAGAGCTGGGCTGGAACCCAAGCCCCATATCCTTTGACCTTGGGGAAGTTTGGATTCACATCTGAACTTCATGGCTTCCTTCTACCTCTTCAGTGGGCCAAATTATAATCTGACCACTTCCAAACTATGGGGTAATTTGCATCCAGAATAAAACTTTGTGGCAGGGCCATCTCTCATTTGAACTTTAGGTCTTCTCATAACTAGGTCTATGATTTCTCATAACATGATTACATGTGATCGATTAAGGACATGATTAAACAAAATACGTAATGCTTATATGCTTACATGTTTATATGCTTTGCTGAACTGGGGCCCAAATCACTATTTTATCCAGACTCCGTTTAACTGTAAACTGCTTGATTACACCTTGAATACAAAAGGCACTATAAGAAAATCATGTTAAATGTGTGTCATAATGAATTTTTCCCCACCAAGGATAATAAAGATCATATGTGAATAATAATATAATTTTATTTTACAGTCATTTATTTCATTTTAGATGTAGTTGTATAAATAACTTAATAACCTAGAATAATATTTGGTTGTTTTATGATACCAGCCAGATTTTTTTTTAAATTTAAAACACAGATGCAAAAGAAATATTTCCCTGATATTCAGGTTATATCTTAGCTGTAAAAATGTCATGATAGAAAAAAAAAAGAATTCTTGGATCTAAGATACATTTTTAATAAACTTTATTAAATTTACATTGATCCATATGCAAAATAATTTGTTTACAATTGGAACTGAGACTTATAAATGGAGCTTAACTCAATAAAGGAGAAGATTGGAAAACAACAGCTGTATGGTTAACACCACATTAAGCCATTAAAAATATTAAATGTTGCATGTGTAGTTTGATTTATAAACAGAGTCAAATTAGCCCTTTAAATTTGTTTGGACACAGGGGACCTGATTTTTTAAAATAGGCGCATGCAATTAGTCATGTACACATGTGCAATCACAGTATTTGTGTGCACAAATTAGGAGTGTAATATTGACCACAGCCAGCTGTTAAAATTATGTTGCAAAGGGAATGCCTGTGTCACAATTAAAGCTGAAGACCGCAGATTAGGTTGCCTGAGTTCTATTTCTAGCTGTGTTACTAAATAACTGAACTTCTCTTTGCCTCATTCTATCCCTCTTTCTGTAAAATGGGTATTCTAACACTTACCTAACTAATGGTGCTGTTGTTGGACCCTTAACTAGTGCTTGGAAAGTGCTTTGAGATCTTTGAGCGAAAGGAGTCATATAACTGCAACAGTATAACAGTTAGCTATGCATGGGCACTTGTATGGCCATGTGCAATGCACTATTTGTCATACTGTATAACTAATGTGAAAGTTCAGTGCATGTTACAATTCTGAGAAAGGGCACTTTAATGGGGTTAATTAAAGTGGAAAGAAATATTCCTTCTGTATCTCTACAGAAGAGACTAAAATAAAACTTAAGGACTAACATACATATACTGATCACTATAAAATAATGTTAAGTTATAATTGAAATTACTATAGCATAAGTTGAACACTAAAATAATGTAAAAATCAATGAATGTGCTCAAGGTGAAATCAGCAGCAACATGAAACATTTTTAGAAATGGGGATAGAACTGTCTACTTTTCCTGACATACCGGGACTTCTACACTCTAACAGAGTAGCCACAAATTAATGGATCTGGAGAATCCCTCATCCCCACACAATGAGTGGAGTTGTCAGGTAGCCACTTCATCCCTCATCATTCCCTGCCACTGAATCTGACTTACACAATCACTTTCTTCACGTATTCTTTGCGGATTTCCATTTTTTTTTATGTGCACCAAAAATGTTAATGTTAATTTTTGGTGAGGTTGCGGAGTGTTGGATTCTGCAAATATATTTGGAGATTATTTTCTGTCTGGGCCTTCTCTATACATCTGAACTTGTCAAAACATTGCGATACAAATTTTACAGTTATAGCTAGGACTTGTTTCAAAGTATATTTAAAAAAAAAGAGGAAGAAATGAGGATGCATGGGGGAAAGCAAAAGAAATTATTCAGGAATGATGAATATGCTGGGAAGATGGGAAGGTCTCACTCGTTTGACTGAAGTAAAGATAACAGGCACAGAGAAACAAAGGTGTCTTTTTTATTGCGAACTTTTGAAAAACATATGGAACCTTACCCTAAGTCTCTCACATTACCCTGTCCTAAACAAATTTAAGAATCAAACCTCCAAGAATTTTATCTTCTAGTCTTACCTATTCTTCTTCCACTCTCACCTCTGCATCATTGTATTCAGAGTTTAACTGTAGCTCCTCACTAATGCACTGTTTTTCTTAAGGACCAACATAACATCCAACTTCTCCTTCACATTAATATTCCTTGTTTTCTTTGAATTCTCTTTCTTTCAAAACTACTACTATTCTAAAGATAAGTTACTTGATGTAGATATTTGCTTCTTGCTGTAAAAAGGCAAACATGGAAAGTAAAATCAGCAAATAGCAAAAAAAAGAAATAGTGATAGCCCTGGGACAGCTGCTGGAGAGAAAGGGAACTGAGCTAAGGTTATGAGCATCTGGATATGAGAAAGGGAGAATGACAGGTTTGGGTAGAGATCGGGGTACTTAATTATGAAAGGCACTTGCCGGGATAGCTGTATGTGATAAAGGATGACACGGTTATAAGCATGCCTACTTAGGCAAAGTAAGAGTGTCGATAGCATATTTTGCCAGAGTCAGTTCTATTTGGCAGCGACAGATTGCAAAACAAGTGGGAGCAAATAGCTCTGAGAGAAGGGATCTACAGCACAGGAATTTCTCTTTGGGAGAAGAGACATCAATGGCTATTAAGTAGCTGCCACTTATCAGGTAGAGAAAAAAGGAAGAGGAATTGTGCGAAGGGAGCACTTGGAGAGGCCTCTGAAATAAATACATAGGCATACATTGGGCATCTCCATTTTTTGGGTGCTCACCAAGCATTTTCTGAGAATTGGTCCCCTTTAAAGTGTTTTAAGTTGGGTAACCAAAATCACTAGTTACTTTTGAAAATTTAGGCCATACTTTTTTTTTGAAACTGAATGTCTAAGAGCGCATACAATCCTGAGGACCTTTTTTCATTTCAACCACAGAAAGGGAGAGAGGGAGATGGGAAAGATGGTTTTACAGCATTGAGCAGGATTCCAGACAGGCTGTTCCCAAACGGAAACAAAGCTTAAATACTATCTATTCATAAGTAGTAGTGAATTTCGTGCAAAGCAAGTTTCACTCTGTTTATTTAATTTTTTTAGTCATGAACAACCACATGACCACATGACCAGTTTCTCTTGCTCTGGAGAAAGGATCTCAATCAAGGGTGAAAAGAAAATTTAAAATAAAAAATAAAACTGACTTCAGTGTAAGCCCCTTCAACATAAGAAAGGTCATCACAGAAAATGAAGAGAAAAGAGATATAGAAAACATAATTATCAGAACACCGTATTACTATGTTACCGATAGGACAGGGCACTTAACAAATGTAAGGGGCCCAAGTCACTATATAACGATAACCTAAAGACCGGTCACTTGTGCAATTTTTGAACTCTAGCTGGAATAATATAAATAAATTATATATGAGATAAGGAAACATGGAAACTTCACACAGTCTGCCAAGATCCATAGAAATAATAAAAGCCACTCCTGCCATTTAGAGCCAGTCTAATAATTTGTGTAACTAAATGCACAAGGGCTCATTTAATGTGATAAGTCTCCTATCAAAGCATCTGTGAACAAGATAATCCACCCACATTACAAAGTTGTTCATCTTGTACAAGGCATCCCACAAGCATAATGCGATATTGACACCCCTTTTATATTCCAGAGTTCTGAACACAGCTTGTGCATTTGAAGACTAGAGTTTAAGGTGTCTTCTGAAAAGAGAACCAAGTGGAAGCCCAACATAGATGCATTTATTTTTCTTACACAACTACTGGGAAAAATAGAACCAGGAAGATACCCTCCAATTATGTTTTTATTTCTGAAGAAACAGAAGGTGAAGATAGATTTCAAGTGGCACCTCCCCTTTGCTTTTCAGACAAATTGTTGTGTCTGCTTTCTAAACATGGTGCCTATGTTCTTCCCTTCAGAATGCCACTCTTTGTCATTCAGTAATCCATAGGAATAGTTCTGCTGTATTGAAATGCCCCAGAAAGTCAGCTAGTTGAGTGGAAAGTAATGTATGAGAGTCAATTTTATAAAGTTTCCTTGTTATAAATTGACCAGGTAATGGGTACCACTAAGTGAAAGGATTAACTGATGATGAGCCATGGAGTACAGCTCAATGAAAAACTGTTAAATCTACCCGTAAGGTTGACTGAAGCAAAAATAGGCATTAAGAGCAATGATAAAGTAGTACTAAGGGTATTTGTCCTTAGAGACCCTCGTTATCTGATAAATGTTTAGTAATGTTTATTATTTCATTAAAAACATTTTTTCTCTTTGAAAAAATACATAATTGAGCTTCTGTGGAACTATATATTTCTAATGTTTTCGTCAAAGCTGCATGTTGCATGGTCTGCACTTTCCAAGGGTCAGGCTGAGAGCAAAATCTCTAAAATTCAATCTGGGCAAGATTGAAACGATGCTAATGACTAGAGAGAAAGAAAAGTTTCTACTCTTGTTAATAGATGTGTCTGATTTGTCCCTCATTCAAGAGGTTCACAATTTGGGGATTTTCCAGGATTCCAATCTGTTCTTACAATCTCTGGTCACTTTGGAATGTAGAACTGCAATGGGTTAGGTAGCTGTGACCATTTCTTTCAGATCCAGACCGTGCCAGTATTAGACTGGATAATTGCAATGTGCTCAGAGTGAGGCTACACTTGAAGATCAGACAGAAGATACAGCCACAAAATGAAGCTACTTCCAGCACATAGAATAATTTTATCCACCGAGAATACAACCCACCACTTCTCCAATAACTTCACTGTCTTGTCATTTTCTTCCAGGTGCCATTCAAAGTTGTTGATTTTGATCCACAAAAACCTATAGAGCTTGGGTCAAAGTTATCAGGGAGATCACTTCTCCCTCAATGAGTAACTGGCCCAGCTTTAAACCTTTGAGGGTTGGTGGCAAAGTGTTCACAATGCATGGCCCTCGACTCAAATTCATTTGTCTCACTGGTCCAATTGAGCTGAACTCTCTTGACCCTAAGGGCACAAGAGGAGATCTTTCTGTTTTCTCACATGTTCCCCTGAGGGATGAATAGATGGGTCAGGACTAGAGGCCTGTGGATTTTTAGGACTGGCTTTTACATACAAACACACAACCCTCTGAGCCTTGAAAAAGAAGCAAAAAATACTATATTATGTTATATATACACATGAAGCCTGAGATGGTTTTAAATCTAAAAAATTATTGGTAACCAATGTATAACATTTAGAGGCAATAAGAGCAAGGAATAAAAGGCCTCATATTTATTGCTTATACGCAATGGTTGAAAATGGATTGCTAATGGAGAGACAGACATCTTTAGACTTAGGTATGCTATATTAGATGCTCTGTTAGGAGCAGTGTCTAACTGAATTTGTATTCCTAGCTTGTTGGTGCTCTGGCATCTAACATGCTTACTAGCACCAAGGAGCTCTACTAAGCTAAGCATACTTACTAGCTAAGGAGCTGATTTGAGAAGAAAATGTAGTTAATGGGAGGTGGGGAGGAAAAACTATAAAAAGATTCAGGAATCCTCTAGAGGCAGAAGTGAAAACATCAACTCCTTTCGTATCTTCACAGAGTGAAACTAGAAAGGGCATTAAAAAGCCCTTCTTGGAGTCTTAATCAAACTCTTAAATTTAACAGCATTAAAGTTAAGTATGCAAACGTTCATCCCACTGATCATTATGGTATCAAGAACTAATTTTCCTCTTTTTAAGAGCTTATATGTCACATCACACCCCTTGGGCCTTCCAAAGAAGTATTTAAATGCCTAACTGGGGGAAAAGAAAAGCATTCCAGACAGCCAGGTGTTACTGATTCACCCATTAAAACTTCAGTTATAAAATATCCCACACAATGGTAAAACATTTCAGTCATTAGAAGATCATAAATAGATTAAGATGACATTCTAAATTATTATGACTCTGTATGTATAAAATTTACATTGCTCATCACAATATCCCAGGTGTCTGTGACTCTGATTATCTGAAGTTAAAGATAAAGTGCATGTGCTATTTGTTCTGAAACTTAAAAATGGCAGGACCATATGCTGCGAATCTACCATCCCTCCTGAGACAGGAGAGAATTTTACATTTATTTGTAAGAAAATTCATTTACTGTTACCTCAGTGAAAATAAATCCTTGTTTCATTTTATTTTTAAGTGCAAGTTTGAAGTAGGCATACATATATAAATATAAAAAGGATTTTTAAGTTCCATAAACTCCTATGTTTAAACTAAGGTAAAGTGTCAATTAAAAAAAGAAATAACATTTCACATTTCTATGACACCCTTAATATCAAAAGGAGCCAATGGATTTTTCCAGTCATATATTATCATCTTTCACTCTAATCATGAATTACACACACACACACACACACACACACACACACACACACCTGTCTATATATAATGTGCATGTGTGCATAAATATAACTTTTATGTGTACCTTCTCCTTAACTTCTGCAGTGTTCCTATGAATTATTAAGAATTGTATTTTATCTTAGAAATGGCTCTCTGCTATTTCAACTTCTAAAGCCTTCTCCTGGCAGCTCAGAGCATAAATTAGAGCCCTGAGCAGGACTTTTTAAAATCCCGTTCCTGCTATTATAACAGCGGGTCCTGTGGGATCCCAGTCCTGCTTCAGGGCTCTACACTAATGCCATGCAGGGCATTATGTAAATTATGCCAGTCTGAGGCCTGGTCTACACTATGATTTTAGGTCAAATTTAGCAGCATTACCTCGATTTAAGCCTGGACCCCTGCACACAACGTAGATTTTTTTATTATTATTACTTAAAGGGCTCTTTAAATCGACTTCTTTACTCCATTTCCGAGGAGGGGATTAGTGCTGAAATCGGCCTTGCCGGGTCAAATTTGGGGTAGTGTAGACGCAATTTGACGGTATTGGCCTCCAGGAGCTATCCCAGAGTGCTCCATTGTGACTGCTCTGGACAGCACTATCAACTCAGATGCACTGGCCAGGTAGACAGGAAAAGGCCTGCGAACTTTTGAATTTCATTTCCTGTTTGGCCAGCACAGCGAGCTGATCAGCACAGGTGACCATGCAGAGCTCATCAGCATGATGAGCACATTGCCCGGCCCGTACTTTGTGAAAAGTCTATGTCCATATCTATGTCCTCATCACTCTTGTCACTGCGCTGTCGTCACCTCCTCGCCTGGTTTTGCTTTTGCAGCTTCTGGTTCTGTGCTGAAAAAAGGCGTGAAACAATTCTCTGCCATCTGACAGAGGAGGGGCGACTGACAACATGGCTTACAGGGAATTAAAATCAACAAAAGGGGTGGCTTTGCATCAAGGAGGAACACAAACAACTATCACACAAAATGGCCCCCTCAAGAATTGAACTCAAAACCCTGGGTTTAGCAGGCCATTGATTTTACAAAACAAATCGGGTCAATTTCTTGTTTTGATCCACTCCATCTATCTTTTACATCATAGGCTAGTAGCAGATGGTGCAGTATGACTGCTAGCCATCATCATCTCCTGGGTACTCGGCAGAAGATGCTGCATTACGATTGCTAGCCACCATCATCTCCCGGCTGCTCGCCAGAAGACCGTGCAGTACGACTACTAGCAGCCATCATCTCCTGGCTGCTTGCCAGAAGACCGTGCAGTACGACTGCTAGCCATCGTCATCTCCTGAGTGCTCAGCAGAAGATGGGAATGACCTGTCTGAGTCACTCCCATGTCTGTCCAGACACCCCTGACCGACCTCACCAAGGTCGGCTAAAAGAGCACCCAGGAGTACAAGGATGATCGCTAGCAATCGTAATGCACCATCTGCTGCCAAAAGCCAATGAGCTGCTGCTGTGTACCAATGCAGTCCCACATCTGCCAGCAACCTGGAGACATACGGTGATGGTGAGCTGAGCAGGCTCCATGCTTGCCGTGGTATGGCGTCTGCTCAGGTAACCCAGGAAAAAAGACACGAAACGATTGTCTGCTGTTGCTTTCACGGAGGGAAGGAGGGAGGAAGAGGAAGGCCTGACGACACGTACCCAGAATCACTCGCAACACTGTTTTTGCCCCATCAGGCATTGGGATCTCAACCCAGAATTCCAATGGGCATTGGCGACTGTGGGAACTGTGGGATAGCTACCCACAGCTCAATGCTCCGGAAGTCGACGCTAGCCTTGGTATTGTGGACGCAGTCCACTGACTTAATGCATTTAGAGCATTTTGTGTGGGGACACGCACAATCAACTGTATAAAAATGATTTCTAAAAAACCGACTTCTATAAATTTTACCTAATTTTGTAGTGTAGACATACCCTGAGCTTCCTTACACATTAGTAAATGGATGCAAGTGGATTTAAGGGAGCCTAAAGAACTCCAAGTCACAACAATATGTGGTCTAGTGGATAGAAACTGGATTTGGGATCAGGAGACCCGAATTCTACTCTTGGCACAGCCATTGATTTGCTGTGTGTACACGCGGGAAGGTTCTTTTGCCTCTTGGTGCTTCTGTTTCTCCTCCCACCATTTGTCAGGCTGGTCTTCTTAGACTGTCAACTCTTCAGCGCAAGGACTGTTACACTGTGTGTATGTATAGTGCCTGTCATAATGGGGCTTGGGTCTCTAGGTCCCACTGACACATAAACCACAATGTGTCCTCCTGTCTCTCCCCAGTTCCAGGAATTGCTTTGCTCTGATTTCTCCTCTTCTTCTTCTATTTAACTTCATGAGCGAAATCCTGGCTTTGTTGAAATAAATGGGAGATTTGCCATTGAATTTGTTGGGGCTAGGATTTCACTGTATATGTTTTTATTGCTCCTCAAATGAAATAAAAATTTTTCTAAATAAAATATAAAAATATGACAGAATTACCTATCAAAATTCATAACTCACAAGAAACCCTACAATAATAAATCAGTGAAAGGCAAAGCAATTCCATGCAAACATTTTAGTATTATTTCCAAACATGTATTAATAAACAGTGTGTTTAAAAAATTATGAACACCATACTTTTTAGAAACAAATTCGTTCTAATTTCTCCAGCTATACAACTTAGATTATTTATTTTGCACATCGGAGCCAGGCAAGCACCTGAGAGAAGGGAACCACTTTCTCTTGTGTATGCAAATGACATAGTCATGGGAACTGATCCATGCTAGCATGTCTGGTGAAATTTCTGCCCCTCCCGTCATAAACATATAGTTAAGGGTTAATCACTCTTTTACCTGTAAAGGGTTAGGAAGCTCAGTAAACCTGGCTGACACATGACCAGAGGACCAATAAGGGGACAAGATACTTTCAAATCTTGGTGGAGGGAAGTCTTTGTTTGTGCTTTTTGTTTTGAGTGTTGTTCGCTCTTGGGACTAAGAGGAACCAGACATCAATCCAGGCTCTCCAAATCTTTCTGAATCAGTCTCTCATATTTCAGAATTGTAAGTAACAGCCAGGCAAGGTGGATTAGTTTTATTTTTGTTTTCTCAACTTATAAATGTCCCTTTTTTTGCTGAGAAGATTTTACCTCTGCTTGCTGTAACTTTGAACCTAAGGCTAGAGGGGGTTCCTCTGGGCTACACGAATTTGATTACCCTGTAAAGTATTTTCCATCCTGATTTTACAGAGATGATTTTTACCTTTCTTCTTTAATTAAAAGTTCACTTTTTAAGAACCTAATTGATTTTTCCTTGTTTTAAGATCCAAGGGGTTTGGATCTGTATTCACCAGGGAATTGGTGAAGCCTCTGAAGGCCACCCAGGGAGGGGAGAGTTTTGGGGGGACAGGAAGTGCTCCAGACACTGAAATTTCTGGATGGTGGTAGAGTTACCAGATCTAAGCTAGTAATTAAGCTTAGAAGTATCTATGCAGGTCCCCACATTTGTACCCTAAAGTTCAGAGTAGGGAAGGAACCTTGACACCCCCCACCCATATTCTCTCTTGTTGAAGAATGTTAGAGCAAAGTAGACTTCAAAGGACCAGAAATCCACACTGCTTTTTCCAAACGCTGATTTTTGCCATCTGGGGTTCTGGTGATCCTGTGCTGCTCCTCCTTGTAGAACTACAGCTCTTTCATGTTTTGTTAATGTTTTCTCTGCTGTGACGTGCCACGTGGAAGCTGCTATTCACTTCACAGACAGATGACAAGCTTGATGTTGTTTGCGGTTTAAATGCCACCTGAACACACTATGTATTTGTAAAGCATGTGGAGAAGTACAAGAAATAGAAATAATCTAATATGTAGTTTTTATACAGCTGTAGATCTCAAAAAAACTTTACAGAGGAAGGCAGGTACCATTATTTATCCCATTTTTCAGATGGTGAAACTGAGGCCTGAGGTCATAAAGCAGGTCAGTGGCAGAGCCAGCAAGAGAACCTAGATCATTCTAGTGTAGTCTGTAAAACTGAGCTCAGTACTTTGTATGTTTTCTTATTTTTTTAGAGTAGCAGTAACCAAAACATTCATATTGGGTAGGGACAGTCTAAACGCTATTCCAAAAATCAGACACACAGAGAGAAATAATGCTAAAAAATGTCTGCCAATACCTGCCTGGATTTTTAAAATGAATTCGTTTCAGTCATAGCCATACCCCAATGATCTTCACCTTCCACGGTAAAATCTGAGACATCAAATTTTACTGCCATTATTATTCATTGAAAATAATCTTTTGTCAGATCTGCAAGAATTTGTGAAATGCAGATTAGAAAATTCACAAGTGCAATCTTCAGAAGTGCTTGTATGCTCATCCTGACCCCAATCCTGCAGCATATATATTTATGTCTATTATTATTCAGCAAAGCATATGAGCGCACAATTAGCTTTAGATATGTACTGTGACAAAGTTCCAAGACTGTATTGGTGGGTCCTGCACTTCTGGGCAGATTCAGTGGTCTCAGAAACTCAATAAGGCCTCAGTGTGACCTCCCTTTCTCAGTGTACTGTCAAGAGTCACAGCCTATTGAGTTACTTTCATCACCGGCCCATATGGGAGATGGGAAGGGGGAATACCACACAGTCTCTGTTGCTCCGTAGAGCTCAGTAAGCGCAGTTCGGCCAACTGCCTGGACCGAGTACTGCTTCCCTTCTCCAGGGGATCTCTGTAGAGTATGGTGGGGGGGAGGGGAAAACCCGAGCCCGCCGTCTACTCCGAGTTCCAGCCCAGAGACCCTAAGGTAGCAGCTGTTGCCAGCTTTCTCTTCACCACTGACACTGCTTTGATTCCCTTGGCCACTTCCCTCATGGTCTCCTTTTCCTTGCTTCACCCTTAACTCAGGATTCAGCAATGCTTCCTTTCCTCCAGCTCCTTTCACCTTGGCTCCCGGGAGGGCACTGGAAGGAGAGCTTTTTAACAGTATAAGTGGGACCTTGATTAGTTCCAGGTGTTTCCAATAGCCTAACAGCCTTAATTGGTTAATTGGCATCAGGTATCTTAATTGGCCTGGAGTAGCCTTTGTTTGATTATCCATGGAACAAGGACCTGCTCATTCTGAAGGCTGATATTCCTGCCTTCCACCACTCTCTTATATTCTTCTGGTCTGAATCTGTCACAGTACTTAAGTCCCATTTAAATCAATTGGATTTAGGCATGTGCCTAAAGTTGAGGATCTGCTTAAGTGTTTTGCTGACTCCAAATTGAATGCTGAACTGGGTTTTCCATACTTTAGAATTTATCTGACCAATCACAACTAACACCACTGTACAAAATTTCAAATATTGAATGCAAAAATAATCTGGCACTAATCAAATTCACAGAGTATTTAAAAAGACTAACTAAATCACAATTTGCTGGCAGATATTCAAAAGACCAAAATCCTTCAGATGATTATCTGGTGTGAACAATTTTCTCAGTTCTATTATATTTCATATGCCCCTTATTGGGACAGAGAAGGAAAACTTTTAACATTAATTTCCACACAAATATGATGAAAGCTTTTAGAACCTGAAATTATGGCGCGGTCACTAGTCTAGATGACATTATTGCAGATGGTCTTGTTATTTATATTAATGCGCAGAAGTTAGATCTTGAAGGAATGCTTAGTGTCAGTTGTGATGTTGTTCTGTATTTAAACGCAGAGCATGTCACCAGTAATACTCTGCCTAAACCCTTCTGATAAAGAATAATTTCTTAGGTGTAGCTGCTGCTGCTTACAGGTTATATCCACATAAGTAAAGAAAACATTACAGTTCCAAAAAGGCTGAAAATAGAAGCCCATGAACTCTTGGTTGCACTGGCAGGCAGAGATTTTATTAATGACCCTGACATGCAATGGCCCATATTCAAACCACCCCTCCCCCCCATCACCACCAAAAAGACCCCTCTACCATTCCTAGGCCACAGAATTCCTGCTAAAACCTGACTCCTGCAGTCTCAAGTGGAAGTGTACTTTTTTTGTATGAGGTCCTCAGGAAATGCTAGCAGGCAGTGGGTTAGATTAAAATGTATGAGGAGGAAAGCGAGTGGCACTTCCTTCGTATGGTAGACATTGAATTAGTGGGCAATCTTTTAACTTAGGTGGCTTATTTTGTGTACATTTAAAATGAAATGGGTGAACAAGCACAGAACAACCCCCCTATACACAGAACTTTGCTCCATCTTCTGAGACAACTCCAGGCATCTACCTAATATCAGCAGAACCCAAATCTTTTTCCTTTCTTGGATTCCAGCTATCATGACACCATTTACACTAACCCTTTAAATAGTTGCTGCACATTCTGCCCAGCTGTCATTCCTGGAGAAAAGCACAAAATGATTTTTTGATATTTCAGCTTAGTTTCAAGGGCTGGGAAGGGAGTCAGTTTTTTAATGAAGGCAGCAACTGCCTCATGTGACTCCAGACATATCCTATTAGCTGTTCTGTGGCCTTGTCACTGTTAGGGGAAGGGCTCACATGTTAAAAATGTGAGAATCATCATACCCTAACATTCTCTCACCTGGTAAAATGAGAATATTGAGACCAGTATCCAACTCCTGACCCCAAACTGCTATTGGAGTATTTTTCAGGAATTACTCGTTTTCCACTGTCAAAATGTTTTTGGATATGCCTGTATCATCACACTTAGTAAAACATTTTCTTTGCTAACTGTACAATCATTACAAGTTCTTACGTAAAATAAATGTTTTATCATCAGACGTAGTCCTATTCTGAAGCAACTGCAGTGACTGGCAACAACAACTTTTTCCCTTTGTTTCACACAAAGTGTAATGAATTAAGTATGGTTTAGTGATTACAGCAGTAGTGTGGAAATCAGGAGTTCTGTCAATCCACATGCTGATCATTGTGAGATCTCAACCACACATGAAGTCTGAAAGCTATAAGAAGAGTCTAGTGTATTAATGAGAGTTTGCAGTTTTGCCACTTTACTCATTGTGACACATTAAATAAGTCTCAACCTGCTGGTTTCCCAGTTTCTCCATCTACAAAACAGGGATAATAGTACCTGCTACCTGACAGGAATACTATAAGGTTTAATTCCTCTAACATTTATAAAGCGTTATGAACTCCTTTTATTTATTTATTTTTTTAAAGGAGTTGATCCAAAGCCCACTGAAGTCTATAGGAATCTTCTCCATTGACTTAAATAGGCTTTGCAAAATCTTATTCACTATCAGGCAATAAAGCAAAAAAACTCATAAAATTTGACAGAACAAAAAATCTGTCATATTCTATCATGCTATTTTGCAACTCAGATGTATTAGTTTTCAAGATAGGGTCAATTTTACGTTGAAACCTATTTCTGACAGGTTCTAGTCAGGGCTGGTTCCAGGCACCAGCGAAGGAAGCAGGTGCTTGGTGCAGCCAATGGAAAGGGGCGGAACATCTGGGTCTCTGGAGGCAATTCGACGGCGGGTCCCTCAGTGCCTCTCTTCCTCTTTGAGCTGCCACCGATCGGCTTGGGGCAGCAAAAAAGCTGGAGCTGGTCCTGCTTCCAGTCATATTGCAGGAAGGGGGTGAATAAAATTTTGAATTTGAAAACTGAAATTTTGGAATGAAAGATGTGGGATGACCAACACCACTTTTAACAAGTTGTCTTCTTATTTGTATTTCATCCAGAAAGAACATACAGTACTACAGGGAGCTGTAAAGTGACCTGAGCCCATATCACTCCATCAATTACCTCAAAACAGACCGTGCCTGAGATAAGAAATGATTCCCTCTCAATGAAGGTTCAGTTTGGGTATCCACAGAATAAGATTTTACAACATGTATGTATGTCTGAGCTGAATTATGTATAGTGCTTTAGAATTTCTATTGTTTCATACGGGACTTCAATGCTAGAGAAAACATTTATTTCTCTTGCATATGTCTGCTATGATTTTCATCAAGCAATTTCAACAATATTCTCCTGAAATCCAGTCTTCTGCTATTTGATCTTGTAACAGGGTTGTTTCTATTTGTGGCATAATAAATAGTTTCAAGTGATGTGATGTCATCAAGAGAAGGTTTTGACTTCACTGCAGAAGCTATATTACAAAAGAAATTTCCCCCTTTCACCTCTCCCCAAATAAAACTAAACTTAGGCATGATTCCTCCAGACAACGGAAGCCTCCTGAGAACTGATGGGGATTGAAAGTGCGGCATATTCTCCAGAGATCTCTGTGTCTAGAGGGATTAGGCCCTTTATTAGCAAAATGAATGTAGGAACCACTTGAATCAATAACCACATTGCATATTCTGCTTTTCTCTTTTTAATATTTGCATAAATGTGAAAGTCTTTTTAGTAACAGCTGAAACCGTTCCATTTTAGTGGAGATTTCATCTTGGACTTCAACCTGACCAATAAACCCATCCATGTAACCCAATGGTACCATAAGTATTTGTGATTTTGTTTTTAAAGCGCTCAACCATGCAAACCACAATTTAATTTAAATGCAAAAAGCTTCATTGCAATATTGAGCAGGAGCTGCTATGAAGCACAGCAAAGATATGTCTGTTAATGCCAATTTCCATGCAAAACCTGAAGTGAGTCAAGACCACTAGAATTAATCTTTTTTCTAATATCTACAACAAAGATTCCATTTAAAAATATGTGGCTATATAATACACCATGCCACTACTCTACACTTTAACCACTGCATTAAATAATAAGTCTTTACATGATTAGACATTGCCTAAAATAAGGAATGCAGTTATGTTTGAACACGACACTGAATCAAAAAATGTAGATGAAACCAGTTCAAAGCCAGTATGAGCTAGTAAAAGTCACTTTGAAATGCCTCTACATTTTTTTTTTTTATAAGCGAGCACATAAGACAAGAAGAACATCAGTGACTTAGTCTTTGGCCTTCTAACCAGGAAAGGACTTGTGAAGGTGAATGGTTTACAGACGAAGGGATATAAAAGAGACAAAACCAGGATAAAAATTAAATAAAAAGTAGCTGTCTTAAACTGTAATTGCACTCCTCTGCTGAGCATGCTTTCAGATATATAAATGTGATTTACCATCAGCTTGCAACTACAAATCAGGTCTTAAGAAACACTTGTGCTATGAAATTGTTTAATCTCATCAAGCTCTGCTTTCACAGCAAGCCATAAATCACAAAGTCTTTGTTATCATAGACCTCCATGAGCGCCTCTCAGGCAGGCAATGGATCGTGGGTATATATAATCCTGACTGCACAAACAGTGGGGTCGTCGCAGGCTGAAATACTTTCATAATAGCCACTGTGCAGCTGGTGGAACACAAGCCTATGATGGATATCTCATTTCCTACAGTCGGCATCTATTTCGAGCAAATTATTACCACATAAATTTCTTGTCAACAGAAACGGCCAATTAATTAAGTTAAAAATTTACTCGTGATCACATCTACAAACCAAATAGAACTGCAAGGCAATTTTCCAGTTACTGAATATACTGCAGGTCAGTTTAATGAATAATTTTTAACTTTGTCATAAACTCAAAGACAGGCTAATATCTTGAGGAACCTGAATAGAGAGCAGCTGCTGACAGATTTACATGAAATATATTTATGTGGATTTTGATTGCTGACATCTGGGGACAGAAATAAACTTTATACAATTACAGAAGCATGTTTACAGGAATATAAGAATTTTTCTCTCCTAAAATATATTCAAGTTCTTTCCTAAAATGTTGTATTTAAATATGAAGAGTGCTTAAAAGGATATAGAATTGGTCCTAGAAAAAAATACATTAAACTCTTATGCTACTGAGTGGTTCATTATCAAAGCTGAGAAGTATAATAGGTAAAACACTGCCGATTATGCTTACTTTTTAAATTACTTTTCTTCCAAGCTTCTAATAGCACACTTTGCACTCATATTTATCACACACACACAAACACATTAGACAGTCATTATAATTAGTGGGTGGAGATAATTGGGAGTTCTCTCAATCCCTTCCTCCCCAACAATGAATAAAAATGATTCTTTCCACAGTTTCTTCATTCCACTTTACACATTTCTAGTAGTGCAGAGCAAGAAAATAATTAGAACTAAGTCCTCCATACAAGTCAATGTAGGCAGATTGACACAGACATTAATACAGGTACTTACTTTGGGTTATTAAAGATATAAAACTGGTCTGCATGAGAACAGGCTCATCTGAGATTATGTCGTTTTTTAACTTTATCACCCCACCCCACCCAGAGTAAGAGCAAACACAATTCTCAGTCACACCAAGCAATGTGACAAAATAGGTTTTTCTAGCTGATAAAATGCAGGGGACCGCTAATGGGATAAGGAGTCTTTCACCTCTAGGTTGATGGTTAAAATTTATCTCAGGTAGGTAGTGACCAAAAGTAATTACCATTTGAAGACTTTTTGGAAAATGGTAGCCTGCGTGAAATGAAGATTTTCTTTTTAAAACTTTGTAGCGTTTTTTTTTTACTTTAAATTAACACAGAGGGACCTAAGCCTATCTCTGGATACTTTTGATAGAAAATAAAGGAGCAATCACATGCAGAATTAAACAGGAACTTCTCTTCACACCACTGCCAGAGAAACACTCAGAGAATGGAAACCTGAACAATCAATGTAAGCCACAAATACCAGCCCCCTACTGTGTTGCTGCCTCTCCAAGAACATGGATAAATAGATGGGCTTTGAAGAACACCCAAAATTCGACAGGTTGGGGCAACTGCAGACCAAGGCACGGAGTAAGCGCCACAGTATAGAGACCCCTCTAGAAAATGCCTTTCTGATTCTGAGGGATACCACCTTAAGTACCTCCAGTAATTGAAACTGTGGTGGTATTTTATGGGGAAAGAGGTAATCACTCAAGTAGGCCAGATCCAAGCTATTTAGAGTTTACAACAGGTCATAAATAACACCTTAACATCTACCCAGAAACTAACAGGCATCCAGCACAGATCCCTTAGCACTAGTGTCTTGCGCTTCCAGTGATATACAAAGGGTGGTGATGATACATGGGCTGCATATCCTGCACCACCTACATTTTCTTGGTGGATTTAAGCTATAGCTTTGTGTAGAGCACCTTGCAGGGTTCTGTTCTTGAAGAGAAAGAGGCATGTCTCACAGTAGCAAGCTCTGCAGCCAAAAGAAATGGTCATGATCTCGGGGTAAGGTAGAGATGAAAAAACGTGCTCCTTAGCACTGAAGTACATGAGGGTCCAGCAGTAGCTTAGGATTCAACAATACTCACAAATGGTCACATCCATTACTGAATGCTAGCATTACACACCCCACAAGAGGAGTAGATATAATCATCACACTTCTGGCTACTTCTCGCATAACCTCACTCCTATCCATCTTAGATAGCTAGCCCCCTCATCCATCCCTTAGTCTCTACGCATCGCCAGGTAAGATGTTCAGCAGCAATGGCCGAATTGCAAGAGAAAAGAGGTAAAGAGCTGGTGAATGAAGTCTGCACATGCTCAGTACAGTGGCCCATATATATGTTCAACAGGAGGTGGAAGGGCAAGATGGATGCTTGTGAGAGTATTTTTTATTCACAAAAGTACACAACAGAGAGAAACAGAGTGCTAGAGCATGCTATATGACTCTTCTTTTCACTAGATCTATAACACAGACCCTTCCTGGGTTTTGGTTTTGTTTTAAAAAATGTTACAAAGCTATGCTCTTTACCCAGAGGGCTAATGGTACTGATCAAGGAGTATTTTTTAATTTGTTTTTGTTTTGTTTTTTAGCAGAGTCAGTTAGAAGCCCTCATTATAGTTTGTTAGACTTCTTCCTGTTAGTTACTCCAGTGTGACCTCTCTCTGAATTCCTGACTCTCAAGACTTGTTTCTTACTGGGGGAAAAAACAACAAACGGGAAACAGCTGGTAGTTATACAAAAGATCAACAACAAAAAAGAGGAACAAATTTAAAACACTTTTTAAGTTATGCCACAATTCAGCAAGACATTTAAGCATATGCTTAACTTTAAGCATGAACTTAAGTCCAATCCTATTCAACAAAGCACTTAAGAAGATGTTTAACTTTAAGCATATGCTTAAGTGCTTTGCTGAACTGGGGCCACAGATAAAGAAGTATTTCTAACAATGATTTTTAAAGCTGTTACATTTAAAGTATGCTGGGTGAAAAAATTAGTTTTTTTTTTAAATGTTCACAAAATTTTTCAATATTTCTAATTTTCAGCCTGACAGTCTGAAAACCAAAAAACTGGATTTTTTTTCATTTTCCCACTCCCCTTTTTCTCCCCCTTTTTCCCAGTGGCACAATAGAAAAAGAAGGAAGAGGAAACAAAAGAGAGAGAGAAAGGGGAAAAAATCAAAACGCAAATGATTTTAAGTTTTTCCTTTTTTTTAAATTGAAAAAAAATTAGAACGTTTTGAAAAAAATAATTTTTGTCCATAGTACATTTTGACCAACCCTAACAATTGTATTGCATTAGATAGTACTTCCTGGGTGGCATAGGAATGGGTATGTATGACTGAAAGGGCTTTCTCCCAAAGCTACAGCTGATTGGATTTATGGCAGGTGGTAGAATGGACAATGAAAACAGCTCCGTCTTCAAGCATGGGCTGTGAGAATCTTTGGGGTTAACTCTTCTGGGTTTTGTCAGCTTTTCAGGTTGTTTCTGAACTGAATACATTACTACCGCAATCAGGACAGTACAACAATGACAGTCAAGTGCTGTCTGTGCTCTCTCTGTGCATTGGGTGAGCAAGGATTTTCCATTTCATACATCATTTACAACTTGTTAGAATGATTCTATGAAGACAACAGGCTTTGAGAATTTAGGGCCCGATCCTGAGAGCCGCTGAACAACCCCGACTCCCACCTAAGTCAATAGGTGTTCTGGGTGCTCAGATTCCCTGGGTTCAGGATCTTAAATCCCACAGGCGGAAAAACTTGGTTGGGAGTTTAATAATAACTAGGGTTATGCCAAGTTCCTTTACAGCACTTAGGAAACGGAGTTAATTTGGACAAAATTGCAAGGACATACAAGAGTAAATAGGCATGTCCCTTGAAGGATGGATTTTGTCATGCTTTACATCATATTTGGGGAATCTTTCACTTCGCCAAGTGGATGTGTAGTTTAGCCAGGCTTACCAATATTTTCTTCCAAAATTAAAACTCTTTTGCTGAGATTTCATGAAACTATATGGTGCTTATTCCATATACCTAGTGGCCATAAGAGCCATCACAAACAATTGTACTTCCCAAACCATGGTATACCTTTCTAACTATATCACAACTGACCTCATCCCAGAAACACTACTCCCATGGTGAACAGTGGACTTTAAGAGGGGAAAAAGCAGAGGGACACAAACAGAGCATGGAGCATAAACATGGGGCGTGACACTAGTGACATTTTGTTTCTGGATCAAGAGGTTGAAGATCTCTCAGATATCCCTAGTGTCCTAGGTAAAATATGCTGTAGATCAATTGGCAATAATACAAGTAATGCCCATCTGTATAAAGGATTAAAAGATGTTGATGAATGTACACTGGCAGCCATGGTTACATACTGTTTCTACATTACAACTATGCTACACATTCCCTTGGAGAACATTATTGTAATGTACGGTACCACAGTAGAAAACAATATCTCTGAACATGATCTTGTGGTAAGAATTATCTTGTACTGGTTAATTATTCAGCTTGGAACAACCAGATTCTGTTCAAGGAGCACAAGCAATTTTTCAGCACTCTTTAGTTGCTCCTTTATGTATAGGGACAATTCACTGCAGGTGCAACTCCTCTGAATTCAATAGCTGTATATCTTTTTTGCTTTTAAAAGTAAGTTAGAAAACAAACACACAAAGTTTGTTAAAACCCTGAAGAACTGAATTATCTAATTTAAACACACACTTCGAAATTGCTAGATTTGCACTGGAATCTGCTACAAAATCAACAAGCAGACACTCTGAACTTGGCTTTGAAAATTTAAGGGGGAGGGGATCATTTCAAACATGGAGCATTTTCATCCAAAAAGAGAATTAAATAATACTTCTTGAAAATACTGTAAATTACACTCTGGGTAAGGGGGCAGCCCTTTATCCATCCACTATACCCAACTCATACAGTATTACCTATCTTCACATCTCTTTTTTCCTAATGCAAAATTAGCTTTTTATAATAATCTCTCTCTCATGAATTATAACATGTGCCCAAATCTTGGAACCACACACAAAATAGGCACAGCTACACTCTTCAAATGTGCACAGCATTAAGGTATTCTAGCAGACAGTAAGACCATGCACAGCCACTCTTTGCCAAGCACTTCTGCCAGGAGAAATCATAATCTGTGTAGGGGCAGAGTGGAGGGCAGAAGATTCATGAAAATAAAATTGCAACAGTAAGGTTTAACTACTTTAAATATAGTCCAATGTTATCCCATTCAGCAGCACTTTGGGTGTATAAAAACTCTGGCTTATACTAGAAAGTAAACAGTTTGTTGTATGATCATAAGGAAATATTGTCTGTACGGTTTTTTCACATTTGACCAGTTGGTAAAATGTAATTCCAACATCTAATTAGTAATGTGTGTATTTACTAATTTTGTTTTAAAATTTATAACTGGGATTGACATAGCGTATATAACCATTACGTTATAGACAAGCACATAGAAAACTGCAAATTCTTTGGAGTCTGCTTCAAATACCACCACCTTATATGATAAAATGTAAACTACTGTTGTCTCAGTGCTGCTACATGAGTTCCACATTCATTTTCAGTCTCTGAATTAACCTTTGAACTCAAATCCATATTCCAGCTAAAGCAAGACACTGCAAGATGCTGCCATCTTGGAAATTACTTGAAACAAGTTCCCTGCACATTTTTCCTTTCTTCAGCATGATATTTACCAGTGAGAGGAAGCTCAGAGATACTAAGTCATTTGAAAAACTACTTTTTTAAAAGAAAATCCCTCACCTAGAAAGACTCCTTCTCTGGAAAGAGATGTATACAAAAAATCATTTGGAGGTAACTAGAAAATTCTTTTAAAATAATTTAGGGCATGGTACAAAGCCAACTGAAATATTTCCATTGACTTCAATGGGCTCTTGATCACGTTCTGAAGTACCTATCCTGCAATCAGAGTCACAGAGGTAGGATCATTGGCCTAATTTATATATAAGGTTTAGGCTTCTGTTTATTCTCTGTGAGGTTAAATATTATCTGTAAACCATTTGAAGTATTACCTATGAAATATTTCATTAATTATATTCCATTTTATGCTATGAATGTTACCAGAATTTTAAATGACAGCTACAGGACCACAAGCAAAACACCATGACTATACCTTTATAACCACACACTCTTCATACTATGCATGAGGCATTAACAAAACACAACTAGAAGGATTTGTAAAAGGACCATGCCAATGAATGTGACCTAGTTAACACTGGTTTTACTTAATTCTGTTACTTTACACGTTCTTAGGCTAGTAATTACCCTATATGACATTCTTACATACCTGAATATAGAGAATTCACAAATACAGGGAACCAGGATAAAAACAGGTAAGAGACGACACAAGCAAATAAAGTCAAGGCTGCCCATCTACCTGACCCACAACTCTAGAACACTTGAAATCTTCTTGCACTTGTACTTTTGCTGCTTCATTAATAAAAGTTATGACAAACTCATATCAATACATACCAGAGAATTCTGCAACAACAGCTGAAACACTGCAGTCTTCGGGATCACTACTGTAGAATACTGAAGCACTTCACTATGTGTGTACGTATAATGTGTGTATATTATGGAAGTACTGCTTATACTTCCAGAGTTAAGGCTGAGTTGCGTTTTGCACTTAAAGCATGGATTCAAACACTTTGTTATATATGAAGAATACAATGTATCCTCCCAAAAATTACAGCACATGTTCTTTGACCACTGAATGAGTTTTATGAGATTTTACAAGTAAATTGGTTAATTAGTTTTAAGTTAAAATTCGGGCCGTCTATTAATCACAGTTAACTCATACAATTTTTTTATCTCAGCTAATTTTTTGAGTTAATCACAATTAATCACACTGTTAAACAATAGAATACCAATTGAAATGTATTAAATATTTTTGGACGTTTTTCTACATTTTAAAATATATTGATTTCTACTACAACACAGAATACAAAGTATACAGTACTCACTTTATATTATTTTGATTACAAATATTTGCACTGTAAAAATGATAAACAAAAGAAATAGTATTTTTCAATTCACCTCATACAAGTACTGTAGTGCAATCTCTATCATAAAAGTGTAACATACAAATGTAGATTTTTTTTTGTTAGATAACTGCACCCAAAAACAAAACAATGTAAAACTTTAGAGCCTACAAGTCCACCTAGTCCTACTTCTTGTTCAGCCAATTGCTAAGACAAAACAAATTTGTTTACATTTACGGGAGATACTGCTGACTACTACTTATTTACAATGTCACCTGAAAGTGAGAACACATGTTTGCATGGCACTTCTGTAGCCAGTGTAGAAGGTATTTACGTGCCATATATGCTAAGCATTCATATGCCCCTTCATGCTTCTGCCACCATTCCAGCGGACATGCTTCCATGCTAATGATGCTTGTTAAAAAAATAATGCCTTAATTAAATTTGTAACTGAACTCCTTGGGGGAGAACTGTATGTCTCCTGTTTTGTTTTACCCACATTCTGCCATATATTTCATGTTATAACAGTCTCGGATGATGACCCAGGACATTTTGTTCATTTTAAGAACACTTTTACAGTAGATTTGACAACACAAATAAGATGCCAATGTGAGATTTCTAAAGATAGCAACAGCACTCAACCCAAGGTTTAAGAATCTGAAGTGCCTTCCAAAATCTGAGAGGGACGAAGTGTGAAGCATGCTTTCAGATGTCTTAAAAGAGCAACACTCCAATGCTGAAACTACAGAAAACCACCAAAAAAGAAAATCAACTTTTTGCTGGTGGCACTTGACTCAGACGATGAAAATGAAAATGCATTGGTCCACTCAACTTTGGATCATTATCGAGCAGAACACGTCATCAGCATGGATGCCTATATTCTGGAATGGTGGTTGAAGCATGAAGGGACATATGAATCTTTAGTGCATCTGGCACGTAAATATATTGTGATGCCAGCCACAACAGCGCCATAAGAATGCCTGTTCTCACTTTCAGGGGACATTGTAAACAAGAAGCGGGCAGCATTATCACCTACAAATTGTAACCAAACTTGTTTGTCTGAGCGATTGGCTGAAGTAGGACTGATCGGACTTGTAGCTTCTAAAGTTTTACATTGTTTTATTTTTGAATGCAGTTTTTTTTGTATACAATTCTACATTTGTAAGTTCAACTTTCATTGTAAAAAGATTGCACTATATTAATTGTATTAGGTGAATTGAAATATATTATTTCTTTTGTTTTCTACGGTGCAAATATTTGTAATCAAAAATATAAAATGAGCACTGTACACTTTGAATTCTGTGTTGTATTGAACTCAAAATATTTGAAAATGTACAAAATATCCAAAAATATTAAAATAAATGGTATTCTATTATTAACAATGCGATTAATTGTGATTAATTATTTTAATCGCTTGACAGCCCTATTTAAAATTAATTAAAAATGGACCCTTAGAGAAATTTAGCATATAATGTCAGTTTCTCTCTCCAAAATTATCTTAATAATGGAATGAAGCAGACACTTCAAAATTTCTGTATAGTAAAAACTCACTTAAGTCTTATGGAATGGCTGCATTTCAACACATTAAAAAAATATTAATTGTCATTTTATATACATTTTCTTCTTCAGCAGGGGTGGACAAATAAAATTCTATATACAGGTTTTCCTGTTCAGAAATTATGTCACAGTGGATTTAAGTATGATACGGGAATATCATAATTATCTCCAAACTAAAAACATTATAAACGGAGGAAATTCAGGGGTAAGGGTAATCTTAAGAGAAAGCCAAACACAATAAGGAATAGAAATGCAATTAGGGAACCCCAAATCCTTAACTTTGCCTTGTGTAACACCAAGTAATAAGCATATGATTATGATATATAAAACCAAACTATATATAGTGTGTGTTGTTTCCTCCCAAGCACATAACATGTCAGTAGAAAGGAGGGTAGAGAATAAAAAGAATTTAAAAATCAATTGTCAAGGCAGAAGCCCATCAGCGTGTGGTATTAATTGCACAATATTCTGATCAGCTTCCCCAACTATTCAAAAGCAGCATTAGATACCTTATCCTCGGTCTTCTTTCCCACCTCCCTGCAATTCACTCTAGGTGCATACATATTGTTAACTGATGCTGGAGATACTATCCAGACTTTTTGGTCAGGTTTTGGTTATTTTAAAATACAAAGATGACTATTTGAATATTTGGAACCCACTTCTTACTGGAATTCCCTCTGGACAAAATTCATCCTAACAGAAAAGGCCCACGCAAGACCCCATGTTAAGGACTTCTGTGGATTTAAGTGGTATAATGAGTCCTGTGCAGAACCTCTGAAGTAAATTCAATTTCACTCTCATGTAATAGATTAGATAGTTATTAATAAATGGATGAAGCAAAAAGGAGTTTTTATTGATAACAGAGACAGAGAGGACTAGACATGAAATTCATTGGACCCATACAAATTTGCATAGGATTCAAGCAAACCCATAGATGGATGAACACCTCAATTGGCTGTAAACCAGATTACAGCTAATTGCAAATATAAGAAAATAATCTGCTGCATATGCTGTACTACCATTCGGAAGTGATAGTAAAGGGAAGTCTCTACAAATGATTGCTTTAAATACATCAACTTTACCTCTAAGAGCAGAGAATAACATGATAAAGGGAAATAAAAAATACCTATCCTCTTACTGTCCATTCATGCTGTAATATATACTTCTGGCTTTCCAATGCATTAATGTAAATCCAAGGTTTCTCAGAGGCTAGAAACTATTAAGTTTCATCTGATAATTTCTGACAAAAATCTAAGCAGTGGTGAGCAATAAAACCTACAGCTACTAGCAAATACTGCAAACCATAAAAAGACTGGAACTAAGCATGATGCAGTATCAAAACAAAATAACTATCAAACAGGAGAGAGAGAGACAAAATGAACAAACAAGCCTCAACCCATGAAGTCAGAGATCTCACTGGTGCAACGAAGGACATTTTGTTGATTTACGTTGTGACAAGTTGACATTCCTGTAAGCACAACACTCAAAAGCTCATTTCAGCAGCTTTAAGAAGCAGGGCATTTTTCCTGATTTATGGCCATTTTATGGTGGTTGGAAATGGACATAGTCGATGTGTCCATAGTTCTAAATGAAGTTAAGTGATGTCCTTGGAGGCAGACCCAGCTACAATTCAGTTTAAAAAATGAAAACTATTAAAAGTGACTGATAATTTAAGTCGGGGGGGGGGAGGGAGAACACATTCCCAGTACAAGAAAACACCCTCTATGTAAAGAAGTTTGGGAACTATAGTATATAAAGACCCAATTTTCAGTGGGGTTGGTCAACCACAGTTCCTATTAAATTCACTGAAAATCAGGCCCCCCTGAACAATTTCACAAGATATTTAACTTTTTAGATCTCTCTTTTATTGATCTTAATCTCCCCCACTTAATTCTAATTTTCTCCTGCCAGAATTCCATATACACCTCTACCTCGATATAATGCTGTCCTTGGGAGTCAAAAAATCTTACTGTGTTATAGGTGAAACTGTGTTATATGGAACTTGATTTGATGTGCTGGAGCGCACAGCCCCGCCCCCGCTGGAGTGTTGCTTTACTGTGTTATAACCAAATTCGTGTTATATCGGGGTAAGGATGTATTAAAAAACTCAGGATGCAATCTCCAGCTATTGAAGTCCCATAACACATGAACATTCTCTCAGTACGTGTTTTCAAATCCAGAGCACAGCATCTTAAATTACAATGAATAAGTTCCAAGATTTTGAATAAAAAAGCCCACGAAAGGGCATGGTCCAAACTCTATTGAAATCACTGGAAAGAGTCCCATTGACTTCAATGGATTGCAAATAGGCCTAAATATAGCAAAATGTTTAGTTTATGTCCTTGTATTTATCTAGAGCCTACCAAATGAATTAGCTAAAAGCTTTCTGGACCTAACAGATGGTAGTCCAGTCTAGAATGTTGGCCTGGGATCATCCTATGAGTCCATTTCAACCAGAATGATTGAAAAACTATAAGAGTTCCAATTAAAATCCTAAATCTGGCTCAATTAAATGAACAGGTAATGGTTTCATCTGCTACCTGTGAAATCGTTAAATACTTTTCTGACTGAAAAAATTATTGATATAAATAAATATAAGAGGGAAGCAGAGGGTGAGTCAAAAAAATCCATGATCACCACATGAAAGCTGTGAATATTAAAAAGCGTGCAACTGTTTGAAGTGATTCAAGGGATAACTGTCACTGGAATTAATATGGTCTGAATGTTTAAAAATTGCAACAGATTCCTTCACTTTTTGAAGAGTGTCTGATTCCTGCTGTGAAAGCTTAATGTCTGTGTATTTGATGGAAGGTTGAAGATATCTCAGTATATTGTTAACTAATGCTTATTTAACATACTGGAATGGTCAATAAAGGCCAACAGAGATGCAAGCACAAGGTTAAGTCAGGAGATGGGTATTCTCTCTTCTGTTGCTCTCCTCTGAAGCTCCCAAGTATCTTGTCAGCATAACTCCTCAAAAAAGTATCAAGGGCAATAAAATGAGAACTTTAATAACATGACATACAGCAAGTGGGAATTAAATAAAATGTACTGCAAGAAGAAAACTGAAAAGAAATCCCAACAGACAAAAGTGGCAAGGCACAACGGGGACACTCAGCTCTAAAGATATATGTATATAGCACTTTAAATCACATAATGATCTCAATGCACTGCTTTCTTATGCCGCTACTCTTAGTATAATCATTAAAGATGGGGAAAATAAGGTTCATAAGCCAATACAGTAAGAGTCAATGGCAGATGCAAGAATGGAATCTATGACTGCCCTGGGCTAATCATTACACAACACGCCCTCTGTTGTCAAACCAGATGTTTTTCCACTGAAATCTGGTAAAAGTACTAATGAGCTCCTAGTCAATTTCATTAGATGATACTATTTGAGGCTGGCTATCAGAGCTGAATTCCCATGCTGGTCTTTAATATTACCATCAAGTAACAGACTCACCAGACTACCACCAAAACTAGACACCACAGGAAGCCAACCATTCTAGCATGTTTCTATTAGACATAAGCTGATTGTACGCAATGGTACCAAAGGAAATAGAAAACTGACTGATTTTATAAACTTTTTTCCAGTTTCTGATTGAATCTCTCTGTCCATCTTAGATACTGTTGGTGTAGTGCCCAACTGCCTGACACCACCACTGGTGAGGCAGGGAAGTACTGATCCTGATAGAGAAGGGTGGGGTTGACCCTCTATTCTAGCACTGATCAAATTTATTATCTTTAACAAAATGACCCCTATAAACATGTCGAGGAGAGAGGAGATATACATCTGCAAATCCTCAAAAGAGAGAGAGAGTGTGAACAGTACCCCCTAATGCTATATTGTTCCAAAAGTGTAGTTTTCTCTCTGACACAGGGCAAAGAAGAGTAAGGTTTTCTTCCACAAAGAAATTAATGGAAACTGATGTCTTCTTCCTATTAACTTACAGATTCGAATAAGCCATCTGATGCTATCCTTTGAAGGATAGCTGACTCACAAGTTAATAAAAAAATTAGCAATATGGCATTGTTTAATCAGCTTTACCCTAGTTGGTTGTGTTATGCTATTTTAGGTACTGAGCCAGAAACTCAACTTTCTTAACCATGTGAAACATAGAAACACTTTAAAGATGTTTATTCTTTTTTGAGTGAAACTTGCTATTTAATATTTCAGCACAAAAATCTTTATAAAAGCCAATGACTCCTCCAAACAGACACTCCACAAAACAATGAGAACTCCCCAATCTCTCTCTCTTCCCTTAAAAAAAATAAAATAAAATAAAATAAAGTAACCAAGGACTTCCTATATCAAAAATTACTTCATTGGAAAGCTATCAAGTCATCATCAGCTGTGGTTAAAACCAGAATGAAGACTTCACTTAGAATAAAGATTATTATAAAATGAACTTAAAGGGGAAAATTTTTGAATTCAACCTTGGCAGGAATGGAATACAGTTTTCATGTGCAGTCTGAGATTAATGGTTAAGAAATAAAACCACAAAGAAAGGAGTCTGTGGGGCTTCCAAATTTTAAGACTTTTAATGGGTGAGTTTTGAGGGACATAACGGGGGAGGGGAGGGAGAAAGCAAATTTTAGAAATCAGTTTTGGTAAATCTTGTAGTTGTTTTTCTATTTAAAATCTTACAATACGGTAACTGAACTGAAAAGACCAACTGGACCAATATATTTTTGTATTCATTAAATGCCCAATCCTTTCTTTATAATATAGAGAATACAAAACTGGAACTTCTAAATTTACTTTATTTTTTGTATTAGAAGGGTCAGAATCATATTCTCATACCTGAGCTTGCATTCAGAACTAGAAGAGAGAGTGTTTTTTTTCTGGGTCAGATGCAGCCAAAATATCCCAAGAAACAAACTCATTCTGTGAGATTCTGGCCCAAAATGGTAGAAAGATTTCCAGAGGGCCCCAGCTTTCATATCCAGACCTCGAACACAAGTCTAAATGTAATCTGATTACTACTATCTTAGCCTATCTCACTCTTTAGCTTTATAGTTACACAAAAATACACACACACAAGATAGATATTTATTGAGACAGACAAGGCAAGAACAGATGGGTGCAACAGTACCCTAGGCTCATTACAGTTTTTATGAAATGGCCTCTCCCACAAAAGAAAAGATTAATGACTTGAAACAGACAGAGGATTTAGCAAGGAGAAAATTCCTGGAGCTAAAATGGGATGATAGAACCAAGCTCCCTTTCTTCTTACCCTATTTAACCACACTAGCTTTGCATCAAAAATCAACTACTGGTTTTCTTTTAAATAGAGGCTCCAGACATTAAATTGAGATTGAGAGCATATTCGGAATCCCAGCAATGTAGACTGCAGAAAAGAATGTTTGCTTGATATCTAGGAAAGAAAAAGTGAGATTGTGTATATGAATGTCACATAACTTCAGAACTCACCGAGCTGAGCTATTAACATAATTTATTATTTGTATGATAGTAACATGAGTAAAAGCCTTGACTGTGACTGCGGTCCTATTTTAGTGTATGCTGTAAAAAACCACAGTCCCTGATCTAAGCTCTAGTCTAAACAAACAAATAAGAAAGAAAGAGAGGGATAAAGGAGAGATCATTATTCCCATTTCATAAATGGGGAACTGAGGCACACAGAGATTATTTCAATGGCCCAACACCAAACAGGAAGTTTGTTGCAGAACCAGAAACTGACCTTAGATCTCCTGGAGTCCCAGCCTGGTGCCTTAACCACAAGACCATTCTTTGTGCTTGTGTCATTTGACCAAAATGATTAAGTCAGTCATACAACAAAGCTGATCTAGTACCCAAAGTTTTACTGCACTGTACATCCCAGCCCATTATATATTTTATTCATTTCAACTCAGTATGGTTTAACTCTGATCTTTTTTGTTATAGCTGATTCAATGCACTTCCATCTGTTATATATTTTATTCCATTCAATACATGACATTCTGTTATGTTGTATTCACTTCTCTTCTAATCAATTCCATTATATGCTTCAGTTCAATACAATATATCTATTCTATGTTTTATTTATTTCGGTATGATTTATATCTATTTTGCTATATCTTACATTAAGTTATCTGCATGTTGATTCATTTCTTCATCCATAACATCCATTTTGTCATGTGTTCTGGTACATTCCCCGTTTTGATGTGCTTTTACATCCTGCTTCTGATTATAGTTATTTTTCTTTACATTTGTGTGGTTTTAATGCCATTTGTTTTTCATCTGTCTAGGCACTAATTTTGAATCAACTACTCCATATCTACAAAATGATAAAGTAAAACAGAGTATGTGTTAATGTTAATAACGTGTATAATTTACTCTTTAATGTTATAAAAAGTGATTTCTAGAAGACAGCAGGGTGGGTTCTGTTGAATTCATTTGAACTTAACTGTGTTAGGATTTCCAAATCCTATTTCAATACAAGTTAAAACTATTAAGTTTCTGTTTAAAATACAATAGACTATAATATATTTTCAGCTTGGCTTCATGTTCTTCCATGATTTTTAATTTTCCTTCATAATTTGAAGAACAGGAAGGTGAATTTTATCTCAGAGAAATCAGAAACAACACTCAAAACTCCACGAATTCAAAATCATGACCAAGGGCCCTAAAAAAAATAAATGATGACATGATTTTTAAACCAAATATTCTTAATAATCAGAAATTGTAGGTTCTTTTTCTTTGCCTTCTGGTTTTGAGCCTTTGAGGTGCAGTCAGCCAGGCACATTTGAAAACCTTTCCATGCAACAATGAGGATTAGAAACTTTGTTTAAAAAACAAAACAAAACAAATTCTCGTGTAATAATTTGACTCCAGAAGCTGGGGCTTTGAGAAAAATATCTATTGTGAGACTTGCCATAAAATCATGCAAGTTAGCAATATGGAAGGACACTGAGGGCTCATCTATACAATGCATTAGTTCACACCAAATGGATGTAAATCCAAGTTCATACTAGCATGTTGCACCTTAACTGGCTTGTGTGGATCCTGCAAATAGTTCCATTTGACATCAGGGATCTCTACAGGGTAAAGTGGGAAGAAATCTTCCACCCAAGGCTAAAGAGCATCAGGAGTTACCTACTGGCCCTATCTGCAGCTCTATTCATGGAGGCAGAAGTGGGGGGAAAGACTAGGAGGTTCTTTTTTAGACTATAAGCTCTTCAAGGCAGAGATTGTCTCTCCCTGTAAGTTTGAACAGCATGAAGCACTAATTGAAGCAAACAAAGTCCCTCTTGCTACACTTCTACCATGGCTTACCTCTAAAGACCCCTGTGCACTCACACAGCAGGAACTGGTTCCTTCTCCCTAGGAGCCTGTGGCCCATTAGAGGTGGGAGCAGGATTTGTCTTTTGTCATTACAGTGTTAATTTAGTGACTTTGGTATAGACTGTCCCCTTAACTCAGGAAAAAAACCATATAGGGTGACACCTACGTGACAAGTTTCCTCAATAATTTTCCATCAGATTATTAATGGATTGTTTCAGAAGCAATGTGCAGTGGGTTTTCCTCTCAGAACCCACAGTATGTTTGATGGGCCAGAAGCCAGGGCTATCTGTGCTCCACAATGCCACAAGGGCCCCCAGTCTACAGCTATTTATATACAACCAAGTGCTTCTCCTTTGGAGTCTCCTACCTCTGATTTCCCTTGTGGAGGGAAGAGAGGTCCCATCTGTGCAGGCACAGAAGCAGATTCCTCTTCACAGATGCTAGCTGGAGCGCTAGAGAATTTTCATCCCATCTGAACAATGACTGGAAGAGGGTGATCTGGGCCTTTGTCCTTCAGTCACATGGCATTCTACCACCCCTCTCCTCTCTCTCAGAAACGTAATCACCATAGCATTTAGGGACAAAAGAGAAAGAAAGAAGGCCAGTCCTTACATCACACGAATGTAGTTTTAATTTTCCATCTCTCTTTGTACTTTGAAGTGTATGAAAGTTTATCTAACAATGTTGGCTTAATAAAAACAGACAAGATTCCTGTAGCTAGATCTTTACAGGTTTGTAGGATCCTAGCTGAGCTATGTTCTGTTGCGTCTACAAGAGTACATTAGACTTCTAGCTGAATTATTTTGCAGAGCTCACTATGGGGGATAAAGTGAGAAAGGCTAAAAGCCATGTAGAGTTGGACCTTGCAAAGGGAATTAAAACCAATAGTAAAAGGTTCTATAGCCATCTAAATAAGAAGAAAACAAAGAAAGAAGAAGTGGGACCGCTAAACACTGAGGATGGAATGGAGCTAAACGATAACCTAGGCATGGCCCAGTATCTAAATAAATATTTTGCCTCAGTCTTTAATAAGGCTAATGAGGAGCTTAGGGATAATGGAAGGATGACAAATGGGAATGAGGATATGGAGGTGGATATTACCACATCTGAGGTAGAAGCCAAACTTGAACAGCTTAATGGGACAAAATCGGAGGGCCCAGATAATCTTCATCCAAGAATATTAAAGGAACTGGCACATGAAATTGTAAGCCCATTAGCAAGAATTTTTAATGAATCAGTAAACTCAAGGGTTGTACCGTACAACTGGAGAATTGCTAACATAGTTAATATCTTTAAGAAAGGGAAAAAAGTGATCCGAGTAACTATAGGCCTGTTAGTTTGACATCTGTAGTATGTAAGGTCTTGGAAAAAATTTTGAAGGAGAAAGTAGTTAAGGACATTGAGGTCAACGGTAATTGGGACAAATTACAACATGGTTTTACTAAAGGTAGATTGTACCAAATCAACCTGATCTCCTCCTTTGAGAAGGTGACAGATTATTTAGACAAAGGAAATGCAGTAGATCTAATTTACCTCGATTTCAGTAAGGCATTTGACACGGTTCCACATGGGGAATTATTAGTTAAATTGGAAAAGATGGGGATCAATATGAAAATTGAAAGGTGGATAAGGAACTGGTTAAAGGGGAGATGCCAACGGGTCGTACTGAAGGGTGAACTGTCAGGCTGGAAGGAGGTTACTAGTGGAGTTCCTCAAGGATCAGTTTTGGGACCAATCTTATTTAACCTTTTTATTACTGACCTTGGCATAAAAAGCGGGAATGTGCTAATAAAGTTTGTGGATGACACAAAGCTGGGAGATATTGCTAACACAGAGAAGGACAGGGATATCATACAGGAAGATCTGGATGACCTTGTAAACTGGAGTAATAGTAATAGGATGAAATTTAATAGTGAAAAGTGCAAGGTCATGCATTTAGAGATTAATAATAAGAATTTTAGTTATACATTGGGGACACATCAGTTGGAAGCAACAGAGGAGAAGAAGGACCTTGGAGTATTGGTTGATCACAGGATGACTATGAGCCGCCAATGTGATATGGCCGTTAAAAAAGCTAATGCAGTTTTAGGATACATCAGGCGAGGTATTTCCAGCAAAGATAAGGAGGTGTTAGTACCGTTATATAAGGCACTGGTGAGACCTCATCTGGAATACTGTGTGCAGTTCTGGTCTCCCATATTTAAGAAGGATGAATTCAAACTGGAACAGGTTCAGAGACGTGCTACTAGGATGATCCGAGGAATGGAAAACCTGCCTTAAGAAAGGAGACTCAAAGAGCTTGGCTTGTTTAGCCTAGCCAAAAGAAGGCTGAGGGGGGATATGCTTGCTCTTTATAAATACATCAGAGGGATTAATATTAGGGAGGGAGAGGAATTATTTAAGTTTAGTACCAATGTAGACACAAGAACAAATGGGTATAAACTGGACACTAGGAAGTTTAGACTTGAAATTAGAGGAAGGTTTCTAATCATTAGAGGAGTGAAGTTCTGGAACAGCCTTCCAAGGGGAGTAGTGGGGGAAAAAGACATATCTGGCTTTAAGACTAAGCTTGATAAGTTAATGGAAGGGATGGTATGATGGGATAGCTTAATTTTGGCAATTGATCTTTGATTATCAGCAAATAAGTATGCCCATTGGTCTGTGATGGGATGTTGGACGGGATGGGATCTGAGTTACTGCAGAGAAGTCTTTCCTGAGTGCTGGCTGGTGAGTCTTGCCCACATGCTCAGGGTTTAGCTGACTGCCATATTTGGGGTCGGGAAGGAATTTTCCTCCGCGGCAGATTGGTAGAGGCCCTGGAAGTTTTTCACCTTCCTCTGCAGCGTGGGGCATGGGTCACTTGCTGGAGGATTCTCTGCAGCTTGAGGTCTTCAAACCACAATTTGAAGACTTCAATAACTCGGACATAGGTTAGGGGTTTGTTATAAAAGAGGATGGGTAGGGTTCTGTGGCCTGCTTTGTGCAGGAGGTCAGACTAGATGTTCATATTGGTCCCTTCTGACCCTAAAGTCTATAGTTTTATGCAGAGATCCTGCACAAGACCAATGTACCACTTAATTATCAACTGAGTTCTATTTTGTAGGTTTAAATGATGCATAGGTTTTGTGCTGGACTTTGGTTCAGTGGCAAATTTCCCATTTTGTGAATTCTAGCTTTTAATACAACTAATAAGTATTACTTTATATTGTGCCTCTTATCTGATGATCTCTGAGCATTTAACAAAGGTGGGTAGAGTGAGTAGCATGATCATTTTGCAGATGCGGAAACAGTGTTAGAGAGAGGTCACAGAGATCATCAGTAGCAGAGTTAGAGAGCCACACCTCTACTTCCCAGTTCCTTAATCTCATCACTGAAATAATTCTGCTCTCTCTCAAATACACCATACTTTTCAGACACAGAGACTACATATTTACCTGCTTTTTAATACTTGTGGTTTATACAGGAGATTTAGGAATTTTTGATGTAATGCAGATGATATGACTCGATCCTCAAATTTATTAGCCAGACTCTGAACTCAGTTACACTAGCGTACATATGGAGTAGTTCCACTAAAGTCCATGGTGTTATTCCAGTTTTAAATCGAATGCAGAGAAAACAGAAGCTGGAGCCACATATTTTATTTGTTTTGCCTCAACTATTAGAATATACTGTGTGAAACTATGATTAGACAACTTTTGGCACTACACATTACTGTGTTCCATTTTGTGAAGTCATTAATAAACCTAATTTAAAATCAATTTTTACAAATAAAGCATTCCCACTCTTTCTCAGACCTTGCGTCAATTTTCATCCCAGACAGCTGACATCTAAACTGCCTGAGCATAATTTATAATGGAAATGCTGACACAAACTTAACTGCAGCGGCACGAACAATGGCAGTATAAAAAAAGCCAGGAGAAGACTCCTTAAAATAAACTACATGAAGTTCGAAACTCAGATTAAAAGCATATGAACCTGAAATAATTTTATTGATTATTCTGCGCATAGTCGAACATCCTGCCCTCTGCAGAATGCTCCAGTGAGAGGGATTTTTAAGGAGTCATGACTTCTAGAAGGTTTGTTGGAAAATTCTCCTTATGTTACATAAGAATTCTTCATTTATATTTTCTATAATTACACATTTCTATCAGGCGTTGGGGCTATTAGCATGCACAAATACCCCCTACAACAAAAGCAGTCATTCTGGAAAAAGAAAACAGGGAAATCTAACACTCTCCTACTATAACCAAGATGGTAAGAGCTGCTGCAGTTGCCAAATACGATACACAAAAGATTTAATTTATAATAGTTAGAACCTGGCCCTTGACCAAGCCCAAAGAACTATGTCTTATTTCACTTGCTCTTGAATGTGTCTCTTTTGGAGATAAATGACTGTGCTGTTTGCCAGTTCTCTCCTCTGTTTGGCGTTTTGTTTAGCTCCGCGTGTGACAAGCCAAGAGTTGATGCATCTGCTTGAATGTGTAATATACATCTTTGGTCAACTTAGCTTTTTTCCTTGACAATATTATGTCAAACAATCACATCACAACTGGCTCTGATCTCTTTGTTGTTAGCTAATAAATTAAAGAGTATTTATTATCTGCAATCCTTTTTTCCTTTTTAATGGTGACACATTTGTGGTGAATTACAGGGCAGCTTTATAAACTAGGCTGTGGGCCAGTATCAGCCCCTGCGTTCATGTGAATGTTCCCTCTCCCACTTGGCCTCCCAGCCTGGTGGTAAATTAAGGCAGCTGTCACAGCACACTAGGTTAGTGTGCGTCATTGGGGAGAGCAGGAAGCGTTGGGGGTATAATTCTGTCCATCAAACTAATATGTTATATCAGTAGCTTTGTAATCTTCTGCTATAAGTTATGGGAAGTGACACCTAAGAATTCACTTTGAAAGCAATGTGTTCCTCAGACTTTAAGCCAAAACAGACCCAATCTGCAGCAAGCGTTCCTCTGTTTATATGAACGGCTTTGTAGCAGCTAGCAGTCATATCGCTATCAATGCAGCAGTATTTTACACATTCCACTGCAAATCTCTCTCTGTTTACAGTCTTTGCAATGGAGTTTGTAAACTTTTTAAACATGATTTCTTCCCTTCTTCTTTTTTACCCTTGCTTTAACCTCCAGTAGCAGGATAGATAAATATACTCCTTGAATGTTATCATGACAAAGTGAACTCCTGACAGATAGGAATGAATGGGTGACCTATTTCCCTTGTCCATACCGCCTTCAACCTTTGCCTTGACAAATGTGGGAAATGACTGTGTAGGACAGGGGAAGAATACACACAGCACTATGATAGGAATGTCAACTTTTCTGTTAAATGTTCACATGATACTGAAAGAAATGAGTGAAAATAACACTTCCTACTTAAGGTTTGCTAAACAGCTTCACAAAGATCTAATTCATACTGTATCTCTTCTGAAAGGATTCCTTATTTTCAGTGATTTTTTTTAATGCTTTTGAAGACCAATAAAAAAGGAACTTGGGTTCAATTAAGTCTTTTTGTGAGGTGTGATCTGATCTGAAAGAAGTCTTGGGGGCATCTTCAAAGAGTTCCAACCAGATATGCATGCCCTACCTCCCCCATGCCCTGAAACTGAATATCTATGTTAAAAACATTAAATGTCTACATTTACATTGACAATCCAAAGTCTGATAAAGAAGATGGTGAGAATTTTATTTTTGCTGATCCTAGGTTTTAAATACCATAAAGAACTTTGATTTGGGCAACTTTTATAATCCAGGTTTTAGAGCAGGAAACAGTATCTGTTTTTCTCTCTAAATGCTTTCTTAGTTTCAGAGAAAATTTAAAAAAAATCATAGAAAAATCAAATAAAGGTATCAACACAAAGTACTCATTGGAAACACTATCATAGTCTAATCACACCTAAATCCAACTTTCTACTTATTAAAGCTTAACACACAGGAGATTTAAAACATTTTCAGGATTGAGACACAGATACTTCTGTTTCTCTTAATGTGTGGGGTATACAAATGTTGCTCCAGCACTCCTTTCAAGGTCAACTTGAAAATCATAAGTGATAATTCACAGGGTCACACGGCAAGCCATACAGCTGAAGCACATAAGAAATTTTATATTTAGAAACATCATGCTTTTCTCACATGGCTTAAAAGTACGAAAAATGATATGCCAGCCTCAGCTAAATAGTAAGAAAATTACATTTTGTACCTACAAAATAATCTATTTAAAGAGTACACTTTCATTTTCTTAGTCTGTTCATCCTGGAAAATTAAAGCAGTTGTGACTTTGGACTTTTTCTCCAGAACTCCATTTCAAAAACATACTTCAGAAAGTCTATTCTGGTGTAGGAGTCAGTGATTTGAAAACAAGTATAGCTTCTGAACTAGGTAAAGTAAACTGGCCTGACTTCATAGGACTTACACTAAATCAGGTCCAATGTGATTTGAGGGGAATGAGAGCAGGGGGGCAACACATCATCACAAGTGAGATGTAGGAAATTACAAGAACTGTTAGTGGGAGTGACTCCCTCTGTGTAGCCAGGGGCAGGACTCTGGGGCTGACGTAACCCATCAGCAGGGGACCTCATCAGGCAATAGGGCTTCAGGCATCCACAGACTGGGCCACTCGCTTTTTTTACACATCTTCTATGTGCTGCACTCACATCACCCAGGTAATATATAAATACTTGACCATTTCTCAAGCACTGTTTCTCATGCAAGGATGTTGACTTCATGCTTAATGGCGGTGCTTCTCCTCCCTACTCAAGAAGGTGAGTTTTCTTACCAAACAACCTTACAAAACAGTCTGTGCTCAAACTACAGAAGCTGGTTTTTATAATTAAGTTGGTAGCTCAATGCGGCACAGACTCTTTCTAGCACCCATAGAATGCTCAAAGAACTGTTATTCCAACAGGACCTGGGGGAACAGCATCAATAGACTACACTGGGTATGTCTACACTACGAAATTAGTCAAATTTATAGAAGTCGATTTTTTAGAAATTGATTTTATACAGTCGATTTTGTGTGTCCCTAGTTATAACCATTAAGACCATTAACTCGGCGGAGTTCATTCACAGCACCAAGGCCAGCATCGATTTATGGAACATTGCACTGTGAGTAGCTATCCCACAGTTCCCACAGTCTCTGCCACCCATTGGAATTCTGGGTTGAGATTCCAATGCCGGATGGGTCAAAAACATTGTCGCGGGTGGTTCTGGGTACATGTCATCAGGCCCCCCTTCCCTCCCTCCATGAAAGCAATGGCAGACAATAGTTTTGAGCCTTTTTTCCTGGGTTACCCATGCAGATGCCATACCACGGCAAGCATGGAGTCTGCTCAGCTCACCGTACATCTCCTGGGTGCTGGCAGACATGGTACTGCATTGCTACATAGCAGCAGCTCATTGCCTTTTGGCAGCAGACAGTTATCATAAACAGATAGCTAAGGGTTAATGTCTCTTTCACCTGGAAAGGGGTAACAAAGAACACCTGACCAGAGGACCAATTAGGAAACAAGACTCTTTCAAATCTGGGTGGAGGGAAGTTTTGTGTGTGAGTCCTTTGTTCTTGGTCTGTTCTCTTTCTCGGCTCTGAGAGTGACCACAGGAATCTCCAGGCTTTCTAATCTTCTGTTTCCAAGTTGTAAGTACAAGGATAGGAAGACAATAGGTTTATATATTTTTTTTTGTATTTACATGTGTGTAGTTGCTGGAGTGTATTCTTTTTGGAGAAGGCTGTTTATTCATTTTTTCTTTTAAGCAATTGACCCTGTATATTGTCACCTTGATACAGAGACCCTTTCATGTCCTTTTTCATTCTTTTTATATAAAGCTTTCTTTTTAAGACCTGTTTGAGTGTTTTTCACTGGTTAAGGCTAAGAAATGAAGGGAGGGGGAAAATCTCTTTGTGTTAGATTTACTAAGCCTGACTTTGCATACCCTCTGGGTGAGGGGGGAGAGAGATTAGATCTCTCAGTACTTGTGTTTCAAGGACTTGAAGCAGGGAGTATCCCAGGGTCCCCAGGGCATGGAAAACTGGGAGGAGGTAAAGAGGGTGGAATCCCTTTGTTTAGATTCAGGGAGCTTGAATCTGTATATCTCTCCAGGAACCCATGGAGGGAACACCTGGAGGGGAGGAGGGGGAAGGGTTGTGAGACTCAAGAAATCTGAGTCTTGGGGTCCCCCAGGGAAGGGTTTGGGGAGACCAGAGTGAGCCAGACACTCTAATCTTCTAGATCTAAGCTGGTAATTAAGCTTTGGAGGTCTCATGCTAGCTTCTCATGTTCTGAACTCTAAGGTTCAGATCTGAGTAGGAGAGTTAGGACAACAGTGCATTACAACTGGTAGCCATCGTAGTTGACTTCTGGGTGCTCTTTTAGCTTGTGAGGTGAGTCAGGAGTGTTTGGGCAGACATGGGTGCTTCGGGCAGACCTCGGTGAGGTCTTTCAGGGGTGCCTGGACATAAATGGGAGTGACCCCAGGTCATTCTCTTTTTAAGTTTCGTCTCATGGAGATTCAGTCCTGACGGCAGTCATACTGCACCGTCTTCTAGCGAGCAGCCAGGAGACGACGATGGTTAGCAGTCGTACTCCACCATCTTCTGGTGAGCCTAAGATGTATAAGAGAGATGGAGTGGATCAGAACAAGAAAGAAACCAGATTTGTTTTGTATTTATTTGCTCCCCCTTCCTCCCTCCCTCCATGAATAGTGGGAGGGAGGGATAACTCAGTGGTTTGAGCACTGGCCTGCTAAACCCAGGGTTTTGAGTTCAATCCTTGAGGGGGCCATTCTGTGTGACAGTTGTGTGTGTTTCTCCTTGATGCAAACCCACCCCCTTTGTTGATTTTAATTCCCTGTAAGCCATGTTGTCAGTTGCCTCTCCCTCCGTCAGAGCAATGGCAGACATTTGTTTCGTGCCTTTTTTCAGCACAGATGCCATACGATGGCAAGCATGGAGCCTCGCATTTTTGAGATTCTAGGACTCCATCATGGTCACCTCTGCTGATGAGATCTGCACGCACCTGCAGATTGCCACACTGGCCAAACAGGAAGCAAGATTCAAAAATTCGTGGGCCTTTTCCTGTCTACCTGGCCAGTGCATCTGAGTTGAGAGTGCTGTCCAGAGCGGTCACAATGGAGCACTCTGGGATAGCTCCCGGAGGCCAATATCATCGAATTGCGACCACACTACCCCACATTCAACCTGGCAAGGTCCATTTCAGTGCTAATCCCCTGGTCGGGGGAGGAGTACAGAAATGGATTTTAAGAGCCCTTTAAGTTGAAAAAAACGGCTTTGTTGTCTGGATGGGTGCAGGTTAAATTGATGTAATGCTGCTAAATTCAACCTAAACTCGCAGTGTAGACCAGGGCACTGAGGTCTTTATTAACTTGTGTTGCTGCTTTCACCGCTCTGTGAAATCCCTCTATAAGGAGATTCTTGGGGTAGATAAGGAAGCACAGACGCTGCAGGCACGAGCAAAAGACAGGAGATGGGGAAAGGCGCTTTTGTTGGTCGGCTGATATCCATGAGTTAAGGGGGCACGAATCCTTAGCTATTTCTGTGGGAGGCCAAATCATGTCCTCCACTGATGAAAGATGGGAAAGACAGTGAACTCAAAATATGTTTCTTTTCCTAACATAGGCTAGTGCCATACAGGAGAGAATAAGCCCATGAGGACTCATTTTCAGACGAGCTGGACTCATTTTCAGACATGAGCTGGATCAAAAGACAAAGGTTTTATTTAAAAACTTGCAGGCAGTTTAGTTATCAAATGGATTAAGCCCTTTTAGGACTTTTAATCACACAAATGAATTGAAAAAGGGAACGATATGTGAAAGGCAGATTAAATGTGCATGTTCAGGACTTAATGTCAACACAGGGTCAGAATTTTCAAATTAACCTTGGTAACATGCTAGCTGCCATACAGTTTCATACCCTCTTACTTTCATTTTGAGTTTTGACTTCATCTGATCCTATATGGCAAAGCCACAATTCAAAACAAAACCAGAGATATCACTTCATTTGGTTTTATTTGACGTCTGGATCCCCACAAACACAAAACTTCAGAGCGAAACAAAAGTAAACAATGAAGCAGACTTCAGAAATATTGTCTTATCCACAGACAACACTTTGCAGGTCTGCTGAGAAGATTACAGGCCTGAAGTGGTATGGAATATGGGAGACACTTCATGATATTGTTGATACCAATATTATAAAATTATAAGGAATCTGACCAGATATGCCATGTAAGGTATCTGTAAAAATGTTATGATTTGCCGAATATGATGGTCTTATTTATATGTTTGTATCATGAGTTAGGGATATGTAGGGTATATCTATTTCCAAACTTGTGCTCTGTTTTTGGCTGACAGCAACAGACAGACTGGCATCAGCACTGCAGAGCCTGTTCCATGGCCCATCAAAGATCACCAGCTGTACAAAGAACCCACTGAAAGAAACCAGAGGCTACATCTTATGACTTAGCAGGACTTCTAGGGAAATTCCTCTGGATAGGGGACTACAAGGTTTTTCCATGCCATGTGCTATGAGTTTGTGTTTGGAACAAAAGTAAGTACCAGACACATGGCAAAGGATATAAAAAGGCAGCTGCCTCTTCTCCATTTTGTCTTCATTCCTGCTTCTTACCTCTGGAGTACTTTTCTACAAACTGAAGCTCTGTGGATGTGTTTCAGAGGGACTTTCAAGCCAGCAAACTCACCAACACTGCTAATACGGACTTTGTAGTCTTTAATTTTAGGTGCTAAAGAATTGGCTGGCAGTGTGGTATTTTGGGTAAGATCCAAACTAATATTGATTTTGAAATGTGGCTGGCCCTTTGGGGTCAGAAGAACATTTTGTATAATTAGTAGAGTTTTTAAATAACTTCTCACTGTACTGGAGCTACATGCTGACTGGACTGGAATGCAACAAATGGAGCTCTGTGATCTCATTTTTTAGCTTCTTGATAATGTGTGTGTTGGATCACAGGAGCATAGTTTGTGACTGGTTGGTGAATCTAATTTCAGTCCTATTCACCAATTTTGGGAAAATCTGCTATCCACTTTTGCAGCCCTGCCCTGCCCTTGGCATTTTCAGTGAGGGCTACCCTAGGCATCCTGTGTCACAAGTGGTTACAGAAAACTCCATTAGTTTCATGCCTGTGTTCAAACCCAGTTTCTGGTAACAACATGAAACATTTGCAAAGTTCTACCGTACAATGTAGGTGAAGCAATACCCAGGAAAGGTGACATGACATGATCAAGGCAAGAGGGCAGCCTAAATGAGAGCTTTTCTTTTACATGACTGTGTCTTAATTTGATATTTTAGATTCAGTATAACTATATTATTACTTTGCATTTACTGGCCTAAATTCTCAAGGTGACTTTTGACTTTGGGTGTCCAACTTGACATACTTTATATTAAAGATGATCTGATTCTCAGCAGATAGATATACAACACTTCTGAAAATTAGGTCTCTTTATGATGTCTCAGTTTGGGCATCTGAAATCTTAAGTTACTTTTCAAGCACGCATCTCACAGCACTTTACTAGCATCAAGCTTTATAATGCACCCCAATGAAGCAAATATTACTATAGTATAACCATTTTACGAACGGACAAAGAAAAACATAAAAAGTTAAGTATCTGGCTCATGTCCATACAGTTGGACCAGTGGCAGAGCTCAGAACAACAACAATGAACAATATTCTAAATCATCCATTTGGGAGCTTAAAAGAACATAAGAATGGCCATACTGGGTCAGACCAATGGTCCACCAAGCCGACTATCCTGTCTTCTGACAGTGGCTGATGCCAGGTGCTTCAGAGGGAATGAACAGAACAGGGCAATTGTTGAGTGATCCATCCCCCTATCATCTATTTCCAGCTTCTGATAGTCAGAGGTTTAGGGACACCCAGAGCATGATGTTGCGCCTCAACCATCTTCACTAATAGAAGTTCATGGATCTATCCTCCGTGAACTTATCTCACTCCTTTTTTAACCCAGTTATACTTTTGGCCTTCACAACATTCCCTTGAAACGAGTTCCACAAGTTGACTGTGCATTGTGTGAAATACTTTATGTTTGTTTCAAACCTATTGTCTATTAATTTCATTGGGTGACCACTGTTCTTGTGTTATGTGAGGCGTTATATAACGCTTCTTTATTCACTTGCTCCATGCCATTGGTGATTTTATAGACTTCTATCATATCTCCTTTCAGTCATCTCTTTTCTAAGATAAAAAGTCCCAGTTTTTTAATATCTCATTATATGGAAGCTGTTCCATACCTTAATCATTTTTGTTGTCCTTCTCTGTACTTTTTCCAATTCTAATATATCATTTTTTAAGAAGGGGGACCAGAACTTCATGAAGTATTCAAGGTGTGAGCGTACCACAGATTAATATAGTGGCATTATGATATTTACTGTCTTATTATCTATCCCTTTCCTAATGATTTCTGTTAGCTTTTTTTTGACTGCTGCTGCACATTGAGCAAATGTTTTCATTGCACTATTTGCAATGACTCCAAGATCTCTTTGTTCAGTGGTAACAGCTAATTTACCCCCCAGATTTGAGAGATCCCTCTGTAACTCTTCGAAGTGAGTTTTGGATTTAACTGTCTTGAATAATTTAGTATAATCTGCAAAGGGAAAACGTACTTTTAAAGTAAAAACATTATAATAATCTCACAGTGTCCTTTAAGAGAAGACCGGAAGAAAAAAAGCCAAAAATTCTAGCCTGTACTTTTGGGTGAATGTTCATACATCTTTCTAAAAGGAAACAAGTTTTGACTGAATGTCTTATTTATGGGAATAATTATACTGTACACATGGCTAGGAGACTCTCTGTTTTAAATCCTTAATAATGGTGGCAGAACAGATTTTCCCATAAATTTCTGAAAACAAAAATTTTAGTGCATTATAATGCTTAGAAGCACACAAGGTTCCACAGCAGAGCACAAATGATGTCAAATTAAAAATCAGTGCCAAGTCAAATTCAACGCTAGGTTAATCAAGCACCACCCATCAACTTGAATAGGAGCTACCCCCAATTAAATTGACGCTGAATTTGAGTCTTTCTTTTTTAAACATCAGGTTTCACAAATAAAAGAAGGATGACCTCATAGTGAAGGGGATGGATTAAGACTCAGGAATCCTGGATTCAGTTGCCAGACATGCCACAGAATTCCTTTGTGACCTTGGGCAAGTCATTCAATCTCTTTGTGCTTTAGTTCCCCATCTGAAACAGGGAGATAACAATCATTTCTTTCTCCCACCCTTTGTCTTGTTTCTTTTAACTGTATGTAAGTTCTTTGGAGCAGAAATGGTCATTTACTATATAATTGTACAGCACCTAGCACAACAGGGCCCTACAGTTGGTTGGAGCCCCTAAGCTCTATTATAACACAAATTCACAAAAATTTCTGCACTTCTGGACATACTGGGGTTACATCTGAAGCCATTTTTACAAACCATGTTTAGAAACCATGTTCCGAGATCTGCTTTGGGAAGCAAGAGGTGGTTGTCTATAGCACAGATTTGCTAGACTTCCTTTATCTATCTACGCACACACACCCATGCACAAACCAGTTCAGATGGGACATGGAAAGCAAGGCAAAACATCTCTGTATATGATTATAGCTGCAGCACGCAGAGCCTTAGGTGAAGTTCTTGGTCACAGTGCAGTAAACCCGAATCAAACATCAGTGATGTTTTCACAGTTACAGGTATATTTCTCCACCTGTGACTGCTGACTAAGGTGCTTGTGCAGAATGGCTTCAAGTGCAGCCCTGCCAGTCTAGCCACTAGCACATTCATTGTTCCTCACAGCTGGATAATAACTATATTTCTCAAGTCACCTACAAAAATTGCAGCAGCCACACCAGTCTAGTCACTTGAGAGTTAGCAATGAAATAGTTGCCTCCTGTTTTCATAAGTGGTGCTGTAAAGCCATATAAAAATTTATCCAGAGTAGTAGTTCTTTTGTATGGTTTGGGTAGGTAGCAACAACTACAAATTTATATCTGTTTGATAGCCAGCACACTGCAGCAGTAATGAGCTGGTGAATGTCCTTCAGCCTGCCCCTATACAAAGCAAATATTTGGACTAAGTCATCTATCACCAGCCACGGTTTGCAAACCCAGCAAAGTTCACTAGCTACTCACTGGGAAACTCGTATGGCCTCCCTACTACACAAGTTCCTAAAGCTAAACATGAAAAAAAAGTTTGTTTTTTTTCCCCAAATGCTGGAAATTTCAAAAGGGTCTAAGGGAGCTGAGCAACAAAATCCCACTGGAATGCAATAGGAGTTGGGCACCTGATTTTTTTAGACTTCTTTGAAAATCCATGCTTTACTTCTCACTGAGCATTTGCAGCACTGACGTGATCAAGTAGTAATTAAAAGAGCCCCAGAGTGATTAAAAGCTGGTTGTTTCCCTTAAATAAACCCCAAAGATAAAACCTCTGTCTGATTTCAGGACAAATGCATATGACCTGGCTTTTTAGAAGTAATTAATTGTGTGCTTCTCCTCACTGCACTCCTATAGATCATCATCTTTCAACAATACCTATAAAGGAGCAGACTGACTACACCGGGGATTGATTTGGTCCATTTTTCTGTATTAGAGTCCATCTAATTCTGCGAGATTCTGCAGACAGATATGATAAAATATATACCAAATGTTGGCCTCTGAAACCTAAGGTATTTAAGTTACTGCGCTGCATATGGCTGAGCAATTAACTCTTTTTCTTATCTTTTGTTAGGAGCTGAGAGAAAAAACACTGTCCCAGGCGACAGACAATGGCTTGTCTACCGTGCACAATTCAGAGACTGCACTTGTACTTTCTCTCCTTGGTCCCTCAAGCGCATCCACTCTAGGCTCCTGGTTCCTCCTCAAGATATCCATGTCTCTTTCCCTCCTGACAGTGTTTTCTTCCAGGCTGCACAGCTCCCTGCCTACAATATAATATCCCCAGCAAGTCAGACTGCTTAAGCAGGCCACCAACTGTGCTTTATTTTCTCTTCGAAGGCTGGAACTGGCAGGTTATGTGACACTAGGTTTCACAAGAGAACTAATAGCAACAGCTCAGTCACCTATTGCTTAAATTGAATACTACCATCAATAACACTATTGGCCAAGATTTTCAACAGTGACTAGAGAGTTTGGTTATCTCAGTCTTTGGATGCCTGACTTAAAATACCTGAGGGGCCTGTTTTTCAAAAAGTGCTGAATGTTCATCTTTTGACAACTAGTGTACTTAGGGTATCTCAAACCATTGTAAAAAAATTTTTGGCCTTTTAAATAAATCTGTATTTCTTCTAATACTGAACAAGTGAAAACTTACCTTTTGTAATGACAACAATTAAGCAAAGCAAGTGTCAATAGCTCAAGGATTTTTTCCAAAGTTCTTTGTTAAAGTCGGAACTAAAGTTTCATATTAAGAGATGGGGCTATTTAACACTAGCACTGAATAACTACTTTGATAAATTTTGCTATTTTTTTTAAATAAATGAGTTAACATGTTTTTCCATTATTCACACAATGTGCAAATAATTTACTAACAGCACACAAATTCAGTGGTTTTTAAATGAATTCTCTGTGAATTTTTTCCCCGATTATTTGCCCAGCTTTTGTTGGTCTTCCTTTCTCCTCCTTCCCTATTTTAAGTGGGAAAAAATATCTGAAGTAATTTCCCTCTTGTAAACTGCAGTCATTTGGCTCATCTAAATCCATCTTGTTTCAATCCCACTCACTCTCTAAAATTGTAATGCAACTGACAACCTTCTTTCTCCTTAATATAAACAGAAAGCATTAGGAAGAGCAAACATCAGTTGAACTAATCCTGTGCTCTGTGATTCTGCTGTAGACTTCATGATTCTTAGCTAGCCATTCCTATTGGAAATGGTAGGAGGCTAACCTGGGTTGACACTGCAAGCTGTATCACAATTCTAAAGTGAGTTTTGGGATTACACAGTCTTCCACTGTACCCACTCTTGCAAATTTCATGCCAGTAAAAACAAAGCATAGTCTAATGATTGTGCTCCAGTCAGTTATGCTGCAGACGTGCACGCCAGATTGTTTGGAAAAGCACCACAGTAAGTGTGGAATGCAGACAGTATATATGCTGTCCAAATGACCTCAGATTTTCAGAGATGGTCTCCATTTTCTTTTAAAGACTTTCATCTTCAAATGCTCATCTCCAGTAAGAAATATCATAAAAGTATAAATGAGGCTACAGGTTACACTTATAAACAGACTATTCCTTTACATGTGTTTAATCAAGACAATCCCTTGTTTAAATCTTCTGAATCTTTACTGCTGTTTTTGATGGGACATAAGCTTTTGTGACCTTTTGTGTCTAATGTCAGAGAAATGAAAGGTGAAGCAATAAGTGCAGTTTATCACTGGCTTCATTTTTCTAGTCCAGAATAAAATACACAATAATATCTGGAGAAATGTAAATTCTTGAAGGTTTAAAATATGATTCAAACCCTTCTCGTGTGAAGAAAACAGACAACAGCTGGGAAACTATGGAAGAGCTCCAGTGGGGACTTCAGCTGCCTCAGTATACAGCTTTGTTAAATGAATTACAATTTTATTACAATGTCTGCATGGCTGTCAACAAACTGCTTTAAAAACAACAGCTGTGCAAGGCTTGCTTTTCTGATTTTCCAACAACTAAAGAACTATCGGTTCTTTTGTGAAATGTTGGTTTGCAGTATATTTAGGAACTTAAGAAGATGAAACAGAACAACAGTCAACTTGGGAAGTAGTTACTTTGTGTATGCTGGCCAAGATTCTCAAATGTATGTGCCTAATGTTATACAGGTATATAAAAATGGCCTGACGTTCAGAGATTTTAGGCACCTGCAGCTTCCCTTTGGCATCCTTTGGGATTGCAGATGTTGTATAAACATTATATTATTCCAACCTATTCTAAAGATTTTGATTAGCATCCAGGTCTTTCATGTGCCATGCTACATGCAGTTTTCACAAATTTCTATAAAGTCTGCCTGCACTTGTATTTGTTAAGGTCTCCAAATCATATGCTCTGACTACAGGCTAATGATAAAGCAGCTAAGCCCAAAGGAATATAAGCAAGTTCAGAACAGTGATGATGATATAATGTTAGCCTTTTTAAGTTCCATTTTCACTTATGTTCAAAGCACAACAAACATCAGGTTGATGTATGATTTTATAATAAACAACAACAATCCCAGGGACTATTTAATTTAGAGCTCACATGGAACTAGTAGAGTCATAGGAACTTATGAATTGCCATTCAGGATCAGACCTGTGGCCCATCTAGTATCAGTATCCTGACTCAAGAGCTCAGTATCAGGTTCTTTGGGTGAAGGTGAAAGAACCCCTACCCACCTGGAAGGTTCTCCCTAAACCCTGCTACATAAATTTGAGGTTCTTTGAGCACAAAAGTCTGCATCTATTCATATAGAGCTGCATTTACCCACCTCCCACAGGGCTTAGGTAGTTCAGACTACCTGTCAGAAATGGCCTGGAGTTGCTTCCATTTGAATCCAGCAGACTTCCCTCAGTAATATTAGCTTTCAGTAAACTCCCTAAAAATGGTTATTTTGATTCCATTAGAACCAAGACAAGGGTAATATAGATCACTCATTTCAGGAAAATCAGTGTGGATCTATATTACCACAAAGGAGTGTCACTTTCTTTAATTTTTCTCTGCCTGTTTCCCACTTTTCCTCAAATGCCTTTTCCACAGTATTAGTTTTTCCTTCCCTCAGATTCAGCTTTCATCCTTTTTAACTCTGTATTTATCTTTGTGGTTTCTAGATTTCCACCACTTTCTCTCCACTCCATTCTCCCAGTGGGTCCCCTATTCATTTCACCACACATCTCTGTTGGGAAGGGACCAAAGCAGAATCCTTTGTACCCTTCACGTGCAACATTTCAGAGTGTGAGCAACTGAGTCTGAGGATGACTACTTACTTCCAAGTGCGGGTGAATTAAAAGCCCTGGGATTGAGTGCCAGAGAAGAAGGCTCCCATACTGTAAAAGCTTGCCAACAGATTTATACAACACATTTAAAATGTCTGTTTTTAACTCAGAGTTTCAAGAAAAAGTTTCCTCTTCCTCAAAGAAAATCTGTACAACACCTTCAAACGACGAGCAATTCATAACTCTGCTAAACACTAAAAATCATGGTTTCAATAGATAAACTGGTACTATGGCTCATCACAACAATTTGCAACTTATTAACTCTCCTTTGTATGCAGTGTTGTTGTAGCCATGTTGGCCCCAGGATATTAGGACCTGAAGAAGAGCTCTATGTAAGCTTGAAAGCTTGTCTCTCACCAACAGAGGTTGGTCTTTTAAAATATATTACCTCATCCACCTTGTCTCTCTAGCCGTCCTTTGAACTATGACTCCAGAGGTGTTAACTGTACACTTCACTTTATGTGATTTCTTGCAACATCAGTTAACTCCTTGTGCTTTACAATCAGTCTCACCTTGTATTTAGCTGCAACACTATGGTTACTTTTTCCAGATCTGGAGAAGAGCTCTGTGAAGTTGATCCCATAAAAGATATTGCCTCACCCACTTTGTCTCTCCCGTATCCCGGGACCAACACAGCTACAACACTGCAAACAATCAAAAAAAGGTTGTCTTTCTATGCAAAGGAAAGGGGGGGAACTCACATTTTGAGAAATGATTTCTTAAGAGTTTGAGATGGAGAATTTGCAATTCACCGTTTGGCCCATCAAGTCATTTGGGATTAGTTGGGTTGTCCTCACTTGCTGTGCTATGGCTCAGACTGGCAGGACCTTGGTGTGGAAACTCTCTCTCTCTGAAGAGGCACTCTGGTTCTTTTCAGAACTTGTAAATCCTTCCTGTTAGTCATTTTATTCACAGGCCTTTAACGTCCCCAGTTTCCAGCTACCCTTCTGTGCGGATGGAGTGATAGAGTTTGCTGCAAGGAATCTATAGTTGGAACGTTAGCCCCCGGTTTTTAAACTTTGGCAACTGGACTCTTCCCAAATGCATTTTTCAACAATTAAAAACTCTATAAATCTATTCCAAAGTAGTTTGTGCAGGGAAGGGCTTCAGGAAAAGGAAACAAACACACACCTTTTTTTTTTTTTTTTGAAGTACTAAAATACTGAAATATTTTTTGACTGGGGGTGGCAGCGTGACTCCAGACTTCTTGTCTTTTGAGGCTGTGGAGAATATTGTGCATCTGAACATAGAGTACATGGAAAATACAGCAGCATAGCAACGATTGCACTGCACTCTGAGTGCACTTTCTACTCACAGGGCAGGAACTTTTCATTTCTCATTATAAATAATAAGGATTTTCAAGTCTCAGCTCATCATATGAATGTTTTCAAGCTCATCTCGGGCCTGATGTTGACAGGTGTTCAGCAACCGCAGAGCCTGGGGCAGCTCTATGTTTTTTGCCGTCTCAAACATGGCAGTCAGGTAGCCTTTGGAGGCATTTCTGCGGGAGGTCCGGCGGTCACACGGATTTAGCAGTGGTTCTGCAGGTGATTGCCGGTCCTGCGCCTCCAGCGTACCTGCCAACGAATTGCCACCGAAACCGCGGGACCGGTGGACCTCCTGCAGAAACGCCGCCGAAGGCTGCCTGACTGCCCCCCTCACGGTGACTGGCAGGCTGCCCCCCGCGGCTTGCCGCCCCAGGCACACGCTTGCTGCGCTGGTGCCTGGAGCCACCCCTGCACAGAGCCCAATGACTTCAGTGGGTGCTCAGGACTTCTCAGGCTCAAGTCCTTGTTATTACACTCTGGAGTTTGTAAGCTAGTATGAAGGTTGTCAGGGAAGCCTCAGGGAGAGAAATGTATCATATCCACCCAATAAAAGAATTCAGTTCAGAATGCCCATTGCTGGACTGATGCTTATAAGCAAAGCAAAAGCAGGGAATGGATCACTTGACTATTACCTGTTCTGTTCATTTCCTCTGGAGCACCTGGCATTGGCCACTGGCAGAAGGCAGGATGCTGGGCTACATGGATCTTTGGTCTGACCCAGTATGACCCTTCTTATGTTCTTAAAGAGTTGCAGGCCGTGTCAGCATCCCTCTTCCCACATTACCCATATTTTCTTTCTGACTTGGGTTCCTATTAAATCTTCACCTAATATTCGAGCAGACAAGTGCAGCCTCTCCTCAATATTATGGCTATGCAGTAGCATAATAAAGAATAAATCCTGCTGCAATTCTAACCACTCTGGGTTAGTTTCACCAAATAATGCGCACAAAACTCCTCGCTAAAGGTGAAAAGGGATTATTAATCGGGGGAAGGTACGAGGGCAGATGTATTCATAAATTCTGCTAAAATCCTTGGGTCCACTCCATTCCAGCTGTTGCTCTCTATTCCCAGCTCCCCCAGAAACTCAGTAAAGAACTGCAAGGAGACAAGCTTCTCTGGGGAAGAAAAAAGTAAAATGCTTAATGGGAGTGCTGTTACGATCCTATGAAATTCTAATTCAGGCATCCATTAAATGGAATTATGCAAAAGACATGCCAGGCTCTTCAAATGAATGAGCCTAATGCCAGCTCCTCGAGTTAATCTTGGTCAACTGATGATCAACATTAAAGTTTAAAATCATCCCACGTTAAAACCCAAGACTAAAAGACATTTTTACTTGCTTGCAATAATTATTTTTAAAAAGAAATTTTCAATAGAAATCATGCTCATATGTATAGCATAATATTGCAATTTACACAACAAGTGCAGAGCTACTTTAATCTCCAAAGGAGACAGTAAACAGTGTAGGCAGGGGTCCTACTTAACCCACATACCCTGCTAATAAGTTTAAGATAACAGGCCAGTACATTTAAATAAAATCCAGACTCAATTTAATAGTATTTGTTATAAAGCTATATCTAATTATATTAGTCAATCTTTATTACTAGGTTCACAAGTGCAGAGAAGTCTATTATAATCCTTCTTTCTAATGATCTCTTCACTATCATAGCAATAAAACTCTGCTATAAATTAATCATCTGCTTGCAATCATGAGTAAACATCATCTCAATTAACAATTAATAAACAGTTGACTCCTGAGGCTATTGCTGTTATAAATACGAGTACTGAAGGATTCAGCAGAGCTTTGCTGTTTAGCTCAAAAGTGCATTTCTGTGTACTCAGAGATTTCTGTTCTAGATGATTTAAATGAGATGTTCTATGGAGCTAAGAGAAGCAAATTTTCCACCATAATGGTGCCACCCATCTGTTGTGCTACTAAGTGTGGGGGAGGATATTGTCTGTCTTTTCCAATGATTGCGTTGTTCCTCTCAGACTAAACAGAAGTTGAAGCTAACATACAGAACACTTGCATTCCTCCTGCTAAAAGTACTTAGTAAGCTTTTTTTCCCCCATCTCTGGAAGCTTTTGGTTCATCCCTGAACTTGAGCTTCATGCTGGACCACAGTTTTTCCTTTGTATTCTCTCCTGTGCTAGGGCATGTGAAGGATGGCAGACTGACTGCCCTAAAAATGAAGTCCACTACGCACATATCATGTACAGTACAAGCATAGCATTTTCCCCCTCACTTCTTTGACAACCTGTCCCTTTCCTGACAAGCAAGAAAAGAGTTTGGTTTCCATGTGTATTCAGTGTTTCACCTACTGACAAGGTTTGCCATTCAAGGTGCCAGTTAATGCCCATGGAATTGACATGGCCAACACAAGTTTGAAAGCCAAATCACCATGATGCTGTAATAAAAAACGGTTACTGACCTTTCTGTAATTGTTGTTCTTTGAGATGTGTTGCTCATGTCCATTTCACGTGAGGTATGCATGCACCCTGTGCATAGTCACTGGAAATTTTCCCTCCGTAGTATCAATCAGGCCGGTTCTAGTGTCCTCTGGTGCTGCGCGATTATGCCCTGGTATAAATGGCCTGCACTCTCACAGTTCCTTCTTGCTGGATAACTAACAGATGGGCAGGAGGGTGAGTCATGGAATCGACATGAGCAAAACATTTCAAACAACAACAGTTATGGAAAGGTTAGTGTGATGCCGTATGATTGAAACATGCCCATGTATATTATTAATATTGCCACTGTTATACAATTGCAACAAATCTTGTACGAAGTACATCATGTGAGGCATTAACAGAAAAGTGGATGAGAATCCTCATTGGGAAGACCACACTCAGAGACATTTGCACTTGGCTAGGTAAGTCAAGCAATGGTTTTCTACTACCTAGCAAGACCTGGCAGACTTGTTCTGAACAAGCCTGCTCTGCCGGATTCAACCACGGAGTTTCCACACAGTCAGGTGGAGGGAGGGCTTTGAGGTTTGGGTGGAGCAAACAGCCATGATCTTGCGAGATCAGGTTTAGGAGGGGCAGAGAGTGGCAGTGGGATTGCTACGGACAGATCAAGCAGCATGCTGAACCAGTGTTGTGTAGGCCATGCAGGGGCTATAAGAATAACCATCGCTTTGTCTCATTTGACTTTCAGAAGGACCTTGTGCAAGGAGAGCTCTTCCTAGGATTACAGACCCTGAGTCCTGAGATGTTCAAAGTGAGCCCCCCAACCTAGATCAGATGTGTTCAAAATTAGTATACTGAAGTTCGGGGGTTGACAAAGGGAACGCCTGCACCTGCTGATCAGATATGCCTTTACCAGTCAAGGGAGACTAGGACTGGGACAGGAATTGTAAGCATAGAGTCCAAATGGTAGCAGTTCAGTGAGCACACCAAAGCCAGCTAAGCTTGAAGGGGCTTGAGGCGTAGTCTTGCGTGCTGTACCATATCTGTGAACACAGCCATGTGACCTAAAAGTTTGAGCAAAAATGGGCTGTCGTGACTGAGTGGGCCTTGACCTTGGATATCAGAGCTGACATTGTCTGGAATCAAGACTCTGGGAGGAAGGCTCTAGACCAGGTAAAATCAAGAACTGCCCCAATAAACTCTATCCTTTCGATGGGGATGAGAGTCGACTTGTGCTTATTTATCATCAATAGGTCCAGGGCATGGAAGGTAGCTTGGACCAGGGTTGATACTAGCTTTCACCTGAACCTTGGACCAGCCCTTGATCAGCCAGTTGTCAAGGTAAGGGTAGACTCCAGGATTGACGGCACAGCAATCCCCTGGCGTCAGGATGTCCCCCACCCCCAGTGTTGGTGGATGGTCCCAAACACAACTCAATGGCACCTGTGAGTAGGGCGGAGTCAACACTGCTGTTTGCAGAACATGAGTGAAGGAGTGGCTTGAGGTGGGTTGCACTCTGCTGCACTTCCCTCACTTGTCTTTTTGAGGTTCTGAAGAGTGTCCCCTCTTGGACCGGAGAATGGGAATGATGCCAAGAAGCCTATGTTGCCAGAGCAGCGCTCTGCACCAAAGTCAAGGTGCTCAGTGCCGAGTCTGACTGGTTTGGCTCTAATGCCAGTCTAAGTGTGGCTTCATCAGGATAGCCTTAGCCTAGCTTCCCAGTCCTTTTTCATAAGGGACTTAAATTAGCAACAGATTTGCCAGCGCTCTAGTAAGTGAGCATCCCTCAGACACTTCAGATAGCTGGGGTATGGGTCGCTCACTGGCATGGGCAACACTCTGGGAAGTGAGGGGAAGTGTTGTGCACCAGTCCCTTCCAAGCACTTTCCTTCTCGACCAGCGTCACTGTGGTCATTTTTAATGCTTATCCTATTTAAGCGATTTCTGTTTCAGACTTTGTTTCAACAATTTTAAAGCTGCAACTTTGCAAATGTCTCCCATCCCAGAAACGGCGGCATTTCCTAAAATACATCTACAAAGTTTCATATCAAATAAATGAAGGAAGAATACTCCTAAAATGTTTGAGGAAGAAAAGTAGGTTTGAAATTGCAGAGTACCGTAAAAATTGTATAATCCGTGACTAGCCTTGACTGCAATTTTGCACTGGAACTGTTTCATAACTTACAATGTATGGAAAAGAGAATATTGCGTTAATCAAGAAAAAAAACATCATTTGTGTTAACTATCCTATTAAAGCAAAAATTTTGCTGCATCAGCGCACGCACCACAAAATAAAAATGTGGAGTATTAATAAGAGATGCACTAGGATTAGAAAACAAGATTAGAGGTAATATTTCAGCTGTGAGGTTTTCAAAACTTTAATGAAGTTGGCACATGCTTCACCTGCTAGATAACAAATCCCAGTGTCAGTACTATAAAAAATGTCCACTCCTGAGCAATTTTAAATTTCTGACATTCTAAGTCCTAGCACAGTAACTGATAGCCCAGGAATAGTATGGTAGTTAGCAATTCATTTAATTTCCTTTTAAGTGGACATTCTGTACAGCTCAGAAAATCCAAGTGAAATCTGGACAGAAACCCAAAGGCCCGTTGAGTCAGGGTCCAATGCTGCAAACCTTTCAAGCTCACATTTCTCAATGAATAAGGGCTCTGCCCTGAACAAAGATAGGTACCTTCTACAGAGTACTCAGCTTCTCGCAGATTCAGGTCCTAAAATGGGCATGAAGACCCTGTAGAATCAAGCCTTCAAAGAGAAGCTGAACCAATCCCTCAAAGAGCATTTGCAAAAGTACAATATATTTGGAGATGGGACTGTCAGTCATAACTAAGGCTAAGATTTAGTCATGGGTATTTTTAGTAAAAGTCATGGACAGGTCATGGGCAATAAAAAAAATACCCATGACTAAATCTCTGCTCCTGGGCCCTGCTGCTCTGGGGGCCTCCTGCTTCAGAGGTGCGGTCTGACTGCCCCCAGTGCCGCTCTGCTTCGAGGACCACAGGAACCGCTCTCCCAATGGCCTCCAGGGCCACCCCTGGGACTGCTGCTCCAACTGCCCTGTGGATCACTGCAGCTCGAGGGGTTCCCTAGCCCCCTGCTACCCCCTGGACCAATGCTCAGGTGCTCCCCAGGGCCAGCCACACTGGCTGCTGCTGGGGCACTCCACGGGTCAGCTGCCCGGGGCCTCCTGAGCAGTGGCCAGTGCAGCTGGCCCTGGGGACGGCCTGAGTGGCTGGTCCTGGGGCCGCTCTAGAAGTTGTCGGTGCGGCTGTTCCCAGGACAGCCCTTGGGACTGCTGCTTGGGCATTTCCTAGGGCCAGCCACACCAGCTGCTGCTGGATCACTGTGATGGGTTCGGTCACAGATACCCCCTTGGGACTGCCATCTGATCTGCTGAAATGACCTCTGAGCCCATTTTCCCTGATGGCTGGGACTCCAGAACCCTGTCTTGTTGAGCCAGACACACTAGCCTGCTGTAACACAGACCCAGGTCTGAACCACGCCCCCAAAACTGCAGGCTTTTACTGAAAACCACTCAGCAGGTTACCTATCTCCAGCACACAGACACCCAGTTCCCAATGGGATCAAAATCTCAAATAAATCCGTTTTACTCTGTATAAAGCTTATACAGGGTAAACTCATGAATTGTCTGACCTCTATAACATTGATAGAGAGATATGCACAGCTGTTTGCTCCTCCAGGTATTAATCACCTATTCTGGGTTTGTTAATAAACAAAAGTGATTTTATTAGGTATAAAATGTAGTATTCAAGTAATAACAGACAGAACAAAGTAAGTTACCATGCAAAATACAACAAAAACACACAAGTCTAAGCCTAATACATTAAGAAACTGAATACAAGAACAGACACATTTCAATATGCTTCTTTCACAACTAGACTCCTTCCTAGTCTGGGCCCAATCCTTTCCCCTGGTACAGTCCTTATTAGTTCCAGCTCAGGTAGTATCTAGGGGATTTCACATGACTGGCAGCCCCCTTTTTTCTGTTTCACCCCCTTTTATAGCTTTGGCACAAGATAGGAAACTTTTCTCTCTCTGGGTCCCCACTCCCCACTCCTCCCTTCTAAATAGAAAAGCACTGGGTTTAAGATGGATTCCAGTACCAGGTGACATGGTCACATGTTCTGTGACACCCCAAGCCTCCATTCTTCCCGGCCAGACTCACAGGAACACAGGAAGACTTGCAGGTAAACAGAGCCATTTACAACCAATTGTCCTAATCAATGGGAGCCATCAAGATTCTAAACCACCACTAATGGTCCGTACTTTGCATAATTACAATAAGACTTCAGAGTTATACTTCATTTTTTTAGTTTGAGATACAAGAATGATACATTCATACAAATAGGATGACCACACACAGTAGATAAGCTTTGTAACGATACCTTACAAGACAGTTTTTGCATAAAGCATATTCCAGTTACATTACATTCACACTCATTAGCATATTTCCATAAAACATATGGAGTGCAACATCACAGGCGCTCTCCAGGGCCACTCCAGCAGCAGCCACTGCAGTTGCAGAAGTCACAGAGGCTGCAGAAAGTCACACAATCTGAGTTCTGCAACCTCCGTGACAGAATTGCAGCCTTAGTTATAATGTCTGAAACAAGGTCCTGATTCAGCAACATACTTAAGCACGTACCTCATTTTAAGTAGACTAGTCCTTTTGGGTTTGATAAGACAACCCTCATGCTTGAAATTAGAAACAAACTTGATTACCTTGCTGAACTGAGGAAAATTCAGGGTGTTCTCATTTGAGGATTTGGTTTAGCGCACTAAGAAGATTTTGCTTAGAGGGAGAGCCTGAGGAAGTTTGGATCTATAGTTTTGAATGAGGCCCATTTCTACTTAGAAATGTTTTGCTTACTGCCATATGAATGCTGTATTTATATTCTGAAATGCCTGATTACTAAAGAGATCTGAATGAAAACAGCATCTTTCTTTCTTAATAGCTCATGTGCCCCTCTGCCCCCAAATCTGTACACTGGAATTGGCAGAGGAATACAAGTACTGAGTTCTCTAACATTAGTAAAACATGTTCTAAGAAAATGGAAGACTAACATAACTCTGGTGCATTGAACAGTGCTCTAGCGGGACGAACCGCTTGACAAGGAAGAAAAAAAATTTAATAAGTACCTAAAATTTGGTGTCATATGCATAAATATAAGTGTAATACAACATCTTTCATATGGCATTTTCAAACCCTCCCATAAAAACTCATAATGAATTTTATCCCTGCTACAGAAGTCTCTTGGATTGCTGAGGGGGGGGGAACCACAACGGAAACAGTCTCATAGTTCAATTCTATAAGATTCAAAGTAATTTCTATAGAATGGTGTCATATTTCCATAGAATGCTATTAATGTTGCCTCTGCTAAGTATTATATAGCTTTTCCAGAAGGGAACTTTTCTCAGACCAACTTTTTGTAGATTACTGTATATCCAAAGGGTTGGCCTAACTCTGGTCCCACTGAAGTCTGAGTAGGCCAGAATTAGACCATCACTGAGTGCTTCTAAAAATCCTATCCACCATTTGTAACTAATACACATTGACCTCATAATTTTGTATTTAGACCATCCTTGTACAAGTAAATGAAGTCTAAGAGAAAAATCAGAAGTGAAAAGCATACAGTAATAAATATTACAGACGAGAAGTTACTATTTCACCATCTGCATTTTTTGTAGAAACTAGATATCTGAAAATGCAGCTCTATATCGGAACAGTAATCATTCTTTAGTATTTTTAATGCTTGATTAAAGTAATGATAGGTGAACATAAAAGATCTTTAGGTTTTGTTAGGTTTTTATCCATTTAAATTAAGAGCTTGCAGTCTTTGAGGCAGGGGACACCTTGTGTTTCTAGGTATTTGTCGAACACTGTGTCCATCAAAGGCACCATATGTAAAAAACACATCCAGATGGTTTTGGCCCAGAAATCAGGTTAGAATTATCAAAATCCTCTTCTGAAAATGATGTCTGATACTTTGTAACTAAACATCCCATTCTCTTCAGTGCAATGCATCTAAGCAAAGTTTATAACCAGGCTAATATATAGGCTGACACATGGTCTTGTTTCCTCCTTACATCCCCGCAAAGCCTTTTTATCCTCTCCTATCTCTTCCACCTTTTACTTTAATAATCACTGTTTTTCCTCCACCTATTGGTAACCTCATCTGAAGGAGTAGATTTTACTTTGCTTTGAAAGTGGTGAGGTTTGTGATCATTCTATTCTCTTCCAGAACTAAGTTCCACAGCCTTGAGCCTGCTGCTGAGAAAGCTCTGTCTCCTCCTCTCCCAAGCGCTGACAGTTTCATAGTTTCTGTGAAACATAGCTGTCAAGGAAATCTGTCACTACAGACAGACAGGCAATTCCGTAGGTAGGTTTGAGGCAGCTCCATGGAGAGATTTGAAGATTAGGAACAAGACTCTGGGTACGTCCACACTATCCACCGGATCGGCGGGTAGCGATCGATCTATAGGGGATCGATTTATCGTGTCTCATCTAGATGCGATAAATTGATCCCTGCTGTGCTCCCCGTTGACTCTGGAACTCCACCAGGGCGAGAGGTGGAAGCAGAGTGGGCGGAGGAGCTGCAGCCATCGATCCCGTGCCATGAGGTATGTCGAAATAAGATACGTTGACTTCGGCTACGCTCTTCTTGTAGCTGAAGTTGCGCATCTTACATTGACCTCCCTCCCTCCCCCAGTGTAGACCAGCCCTCTGAACCAAATATTCCAAGAGGAACAAATACAGAAACCAGAGCAATGAAGTGATGTATGCTCAGCAAAAGAGTATTGCCAGTCTCCACCAACTTATGAGAATGCCCTCGCTCATGGTATGTTTGTGTCTTGTCTCACCCCAAAGTAGGAAGTTACGCAGGTTGATATTAGCTTTTTTCCTTTTTTCTTCACATTATGTGTGTTAGACCCCAAATTCTTTCAGTGTAAGGTTGGGAAGAAGACTTTCACCACACTAATATTTATACAGACTGAACTACATAGATCTGGCTGGATTCAAGATCGGCATAAGCAGGTGCAAGTGTGTTTTTTCTCAGCCTTATTTTTTTATTTGAACTCCACAAAGTCTCTAGGTGTTTGGGAAGACTCTTGTTGTGCCAAAGCGGTATAAAGCTCCACTTAAATCTCTTACTGGTTTGTACTCATTAAGGAAGAAGATAGGGAAATCCACATTTAGTATAGTAGAAAACTGTCCTGCTTTTAACTACATTAGTGTAATTAAAGCAGTACAGCCCTCACAGTGTGGATGCAGTTATACTGGTATGAAGGAATTGTATACTAGTATAGCGATTCCTGTATAGGAAGAGTAATAAGCTCTACTGGTATAAGGCACCTTTATGTTGTTATAACTGCATCCACACCAGTATAACTATATTAGTAAAAAAAACCCAACAACAACAACCCTAACCCAACATGATTACATTGGTACAAAAACTGTGTATAGGCCTTATTGATGTATTTTCTGACTGTCCAGAGGTCCTTTCCTTTCTGGCTATATGAGCCAAATTCACCACTGGTAAAAGGAGGTAGGATGACCACAATGATTCTGAAATACTCTTATACCTACTTATGTCGGTCTTGAATCCAAACAGCTATAGTTAGTTCATTCTGTATAGTGTTACTGTGGTGAATGGTCCAAAGTCCCCTTCCCATCTTTCACTGAGGGGATTTGGTGTATACACACACAATGTAAATAAAAGCCAATACCCAATCTCTCTGCAGCCTATCATTTTTGTCACAATGACATTTCTGATACCAGGAATTACAGCCATATGGAGACTTTTGTTCTCCACTAAAAGTGTGATATCTCTGAGAGCAGACGACAGTTTTATTACATAAACTTTTGTAGTTTGGGAAAGTGCAGTAGTAAAAGTTAGTTCAAGGCCTTTTATGACTTCTTTTGCTTGGGGGATACTTTAACGGAGAAAAAACATCAGTGATGTATGAAAAAGCTGCTTGTTTACAATCAGTTCACAGGTCCTTGCCTTTTTCATAAAAGGAAGGAAACCAGCAGGAGAATTACAATACAGAGCACCTCCCAGGATCTCTTTCAGCATTCTCCTCGTTTGTGTATCAAGCAACAAGGCAGCTGTTGAACAAGTACTATCAACAAAGCAATCTTCCAACCCTTTGATTTAGGCTATTCATATCTTCTGCCCTGAAATAAAATGACTTTCACAATTAAAACAACCAAATCAATGCTGTACCTATTGTCATGTCTGCAAGAGAAAAGCTTTAATTACAACCATAGTTAGATAACACAGTCATTACACCTCCTTAATCTCGAATATAAAACCAGTACCCTTTGAGTGCTATGCCACCCTTTCTTTGATTTTTTTTTATGTGAATGGCTTTTTATCTGAGCACTTCAATTTGCATGCCTTTGCTGCAAGGCAGCTCCCCATGATATGTTAATTGCAGAGTGCTTTAAGTACTAGAAGATTAACATAAAACCCTTTGCAAACAAGCTAATAGTTTATGATAATTTTTGCATGGCCTTTGTCTGTCTATCACTGGATTGCCTCTAGCTGTAATTTTATAAAGAAGCTGTAAAATATCATTTAAACAAGTTCATTTACACATAATTATTACCAGAATCACATTATTCAATTTAGATACTCCAGCCTATTAACAATCCAAGAACTAAAATGTAATTAAACTATTTTCCTTTTATGAACCTATTCATTACAATGTGTGGGAGATGGAGCTCTCAGTTTCACTAAAAATTTCAGCACTTTGTTGTTGAAATTGACAAGTCTGGCACTCATTTTGTGCTTTTAATTATATTATTTCAAGTATTTCAAGACTGTTCAGATAAAGAACATATTTAGAAAAGAATGCTTGGAAATGCCAAGATGGTGTCATCCAGAAGTATATATTTATTTCACTCCACATAATTTTTGCCCTCTTAGCAGCAGAAAATAAAATCAGGATGTATTATTTCAATTAAAAGTTTCTGTAACATTTCCAATTATTTTTTTTCAGTTTAATTGAAAGGAAAATGTTTCATGTTAATGGCACTGCATTCGTTAGTCATATTTCCTCTCTAGTATTTTACAGTAAATAGAACTCTCATATGATATTAAAAATTATAGAATTCTATCTACACACATACAGTACATATTATAATGCACATATGCCTATGGTGCAGATATCAAATTTCAATATTATGCATATTTGATAATGGTTTAAACAGAGACTATAATTATCTTAACTCCTGAAACAACTAATGAGAATTGTAAGACTTAACAAAACAACCCGGAAAACTACCTAGCAATCATTAGCTCAAGGCAGTATTAGCACTCTACCTCGGAGACTCCACCAACAGGGAGAAGCTACATTCAACCCACTCATAAAGCAGGGAATTTGCCCAATGCCAGAACTCATCACGTCACACTTTCCTCATATCAAGAATCTGCTCCAGATGTGCAGTGCTTCAATTTTTGCTGGCCGTGGAAGCTCAGCACCCCCATTTCAATCTGTACCGCATCCCCTGCAGTACTTACTTACAAACCTTGTACTCAAGGCAGGGGTAAGTCAATAGCCTACTACTATAGCACTGGACACCTGCCAGTCAGCTGCAAAAATACTTATATGAGCAACACGTCAATTAAAAAGACAAACCGAGCTAGACCTCCACGTACTGCTTTGAAGAATGCTCCACATCTGTCTTTGCCAATCTGCATTAGAGGAAAACTCCTTCATCACCCCAATAAGCAATATCAGCAAGCAGCCAACACACAGGGACACCCAGCTATAATGTAACAAAGCAAAAGTCAGTCGCAAACACACAACTTGAAGCAGGGCACGGTAACAATCCAGGATGAGTGATGCCATGTATCCCAGACAAAGTTTAAATGCCTCCCAGCCAAAGTAAGAGACCTAATCCAATTCCCATGTGGTCTTTAGCTGTGCCAGTCTTAACCACTGCGGGAAGAGGATAGCAACCTGCTCCTTGAATGTGGTCCATCCCTCCCTTCTTGTGCAGCACTGGAATCCTGAAGAGGAGAGGCTGAGCAATGAGGCCATCTCTGGACCGAAGGGGATTTTAGCCCTCCTGCTGAGCCCACCAAGACCCACTGGACAGGGCATTCATTTAGATGCACCTGACTTATGAAATAACCCTGGTATTTTAAGTCAAATTAAAGTGTAGCACATGCATTTTGTTACAGGATGTTGGTTTTAAGTGTGGACAAAAGCAATTATCTTAATATAATTTCCCTAATATTCTGATTATCAAAGTCTCTTATCAATGAGAAATAAGGACTACATTTTGATATGAACACCAGAGCTAACCATGGAAGAAAGTCACATAGTAACATTGCCCAATAAATAGGAAAAAAAAAGACAACGACGCCTACATGCAGCAGCAAAAATTGGAATATGATTCTTAGAACAGGAATCAATTCTATCACAATTCAGAGGGTAGGCTAGATAAGCCACTTGAAAAACCTTCCAATCCAAAAATTCTATGAAAATGTCTGAGGTTCAGGCTCTTTATTATTTGTTACACTTCTAGTTATTAACTCTACTTTGTTTTCTTAGTGGATCTAATATAGCTTATTCTTGGAAAAGGCTGAAGGACTGTATAAGTTTTACTGGCAGACTGGATGGTTTAGGACAAGTGGTTCTCAAACTTCATTGCACCGTGACCCCTTTTGACAACAAAAATTACTACAGGACCCCAGGAGGGTGGCAGGGGCTGAAGTCCAAGCCCCACCACGCTGGGTGTGGTGGGAGGGAGGGGGGCAAAGCCAAAGGGTTTCAGCCCTGGGCAGGAGACATGTAACCTGAGTCCTGCTGCCCAGGGCTGAAGCCTTTGGGCATCAGCTTAAGCCCTGGGCCCCAGCAAGTCTAACATCAGCCCTAACAACCCCATTAAAATGTGGTCACGACCCACTTTGGCGTCCCGACCCAGAGTTTGAGAACTGCTGGTTTAGGAGATACTGATGAGACATAGAACTTTTATCTCTAAGACACTGACCCACAGAATGGTGCCTGAATGTTGTTACTATCTGATGACTGCTTGGAGTGGGGTGTGTGAAAGGAGTTGACGGTTCCAATTCAATTCAGAAAAATACTATCACCATATTTGAACTGAATTTGCATGGAAGTTGAACAGCCCCCGAAATGTGGAACTGTCATAACATTTCTTCCCAGATCTGGACCTTAGCGTCCAAAATATGGGTGTTAGCATGAAAACCTCCAAGCTTAGTTACCAGCTTGGACCTGGTACCGCTGCCACCAGCTAAGAATTATACAGTGCCTAGCTCACTGTGGTCTCCCCAAAACCTTCCCTGGGGGGCCCCCAGACTCAGATGCCTTGAGTCTTACAACAAAGGGAAATAACCTCCTCCCCTTGTTTCCTTGGTACTTCCTCCCAGGCTCCCCTCCCTGGACGACCCTAGGAGATTCCCTGCTTCCAGTCCTGGAAACACAAGTACCGAGAGATCTAATCTCTCCCCCTCACCCAGAGGGTATGCAAAGTCAGGCTTAGTAAATCTAACACAAAGAGGTTTTCCCCTTGACTTCTTCCTCCCACCAATTCCCTGGTGAGCTGCAGACTCAATTCCCTGGAGTCCCCACTGAAGAAAAACTCCAACAGGTCTTAAAAAGAAAGCTTTATATAAAAAGAGTGAAAAAGGACATAATATATAGTCTCTGTATCAAGGTGGCAATATACAGGGTCAATTGCTTAAAAGAAAAATGAATAAACAGCCTTATCAAAAAAGAATACAATTTAAAACATTCCAGCAACTACACACATGTAAATATAAAAGAAAACAATATAAACCTATTGTCTTACTATCCTTGTACTTACAACTTGGAAACAGAAGATTAGAAAGGCAGGAGATAGAAAGATCACTCTCAGAGCCGAGAGGGCACAGACACAAGACAAAGAACTCACACCCAAAACTTCCCTCCACCCAGATTTGAAAAAGTCTTGTTTCCTGATTGGTCCTCTGGTCAGGTGTTTCAGGTTACTCCTTTCCAGGTGAAAGAGACATTAATCCTTAGCTATCTGTTTATGACAGGGACCAGCCCCAATGTAGACAAGCAAAATGGAAATAAGGTGCACGTTTTCAACAGTGAAAGTAACTAAACACCTGAATGACTCATGTAGAGATGCAATGGATTTAAAAACACTTGAAGTCTTTGAATCAAATTTGGTTGGCTATAAAACCATGAACTCTAGCTCCACCAGAAGTTATGGCTTTGGTTCATGAATTATGGGGTGAAATTCTATTGCCTGTGTTATGCAAGAGGTCAGACTAGATGATCATAATGATCCCTTCTGGTCTCAAATGAAAGAAGGGAGAATTTCAGTCTTCAGAAATACGGATCTTCCATCTTTCAAGACCACTAAAATAATCTTCTGTTTTCAGTGTCAATGTGAAATAAATCATTTTTACCCTTTCAGGGTGTCATTAGCTATATATTTTTCTAGCACTTGTAGTTCATCTTCATTTTCAGACACTTTTAAATAACTTGAGGTTGGCAATGACACCATTCACATGCTTAAACCTGAAAAAAAACTGTTGGGTGCAGGACAGGTCATAGAGGGTTTATATTCACTCTGGATGCTACTAGCTGTATAGAGGAAGATTCTTCAGACATGTACCCAGAAGTATCTGGTATTCATGTGATCAGGATGCAATTGACAAAACCTCCAAACCCTTATTTAAAAAAATGCAATGCTCCACAGTAATGATCTAAAATCCTGTAGTAACTCTACTCTAGTTTGGATAGTTACTTATGAAACATATTATAGTATTTCTTTTTCTTTTCTTTTTCTTTTTTAACAAGAGTAAGGTTCAGTCTCAAACATCTTAAAAACATTTGTTTAAATTTGTGTTTTCCTCGTATTGGAAACTTAACTGCTCCCAATGTAGCAGGGAAGAAAGTTTATGAAGGAACCACAGTGTACGAAGAAAAACATTTTTTCATTTTAGCATCTTCTAATTCTTTCCCAGCTCCCATTATTTGGGCTGTCACCCCTTCACTGCCTGAGGTGCATTGTAGCTCTCTACAAGAGAATCTGCTTTTCCTCTAATGGGGCTATTCTTGCAATGGGAAATGTAATTTTCCACTCCATTACAAGCAGTGTGTAAAAGGACCTTTTCCTCACTCTGCACAGATCAGTTCTCAGTGAAATCCTATTCACCAAGTACTACAATAGCAGACTCCACTTCAAACACAGGTGCATATTAAGGGCTGGGCAAACAGCCTGGATCCAACAGACAACTGCACATCCACTGCTCGGATGTCAAGATTAGAAAGGAAAAAAACAGAAAACCTACCAGGTTCAGTGAAGGGAAACTGGAGAGGGATTGATAAAATATTGTTTTCCATGATGGGTTTCAAAGATGCCATTTTGCTACTGTTACACTGCTACAGCCAACAATAATGTAGATTTATAAAATGGTCATATCCCCATGTCATAATTAAGCTACTTTATACCCATGAAATGATAATGGCAAACGATGGACACATTACTATCTGAGATATCTTACAAAAGTTGCAATAAAGAGGTCTAAGCAGACATTCAGCAAACTAACTAAAAGAAAATAATGTCTTGTAAATACAAAAAATACAGCACTGGTTTCTCTATTCAATATTTATTAGCATACATCTGAATGTTCCAGTCTGAATTTGTCAAGCTCCAACTTCTAGTCATTGGATCATTTTATACCTTTCACTGCTAGATTGAAGAGCCCATTAAATATTTGTTCCCCATGTGGGTACACAGAGATTGTAATCAAGTCAGCCCTTAACCCTATCAAGCTAAACTGATTGAGCTCCTTGAGTCTATCCCTATAAGGCATGTTTTCTAATCCTTTCATCATTCTCATGGATCTTCAGTTGAACCCTCTCCAATTTATCAACATCCTTCTTGAATCGTGGGCACCAGAACTGTAGACAGTATTCCAACAGCACTCACACCAGTGCCAAATACAGAGGTAAAATAACCTCTCTGTTCCTACCGGAGAGTCTCCTTTTTATATATACACAAGGACTGTACCCTGTTGGCCACATCATCACACTGGGAGCTCACATTCAGCTGGTTATCCACCCTGACCCCAAATCTTTTTCACAGTTACTGCTTCCCAAGAGAAAGTCCTACATCCTGTTAAGTGTGGCCTATGATCTGTGTTCCTAAATGTACACATTTACATTTAGCCATATTAAAATGTATTTTTTGTTTGTGTCCAGCTTACCAAGTCACCCAGATCGCTTCATATCAGAAGTCTGTCCTCTTCATTATTTACCACTTCCCCAATTATTGTGTCATCTGCAAACTTTATCAGTGATGATTTTATGTTTTCTTCCAGGTCATTCATAAAAATGTTAAAGTGGGACCTCAACAGAAACAATGATGATTGTCCTCTTACAATTACATTTTGAGACCTATTATGTAGCCAGCTTTTAATATGTGCCATCTTAATTTTATATCTTTCTAGCTTTTTAATCAAGATGTCATGAGGTACCAAGTCAAATGCCTTGCATACCACTCTTACATCAACACTCTTACCTTCATCACCCAAAGTTGTAACCTCAAAAAAAATTATCAAGTTAGTTTGACAGGATCTATTTTCCATAAAGCCATGCTGATTTATATTAAATATTTTACCCTCCTTTATTTTGTTATTAATCAAATTCCATATCAGCCACTCCACTTCCACTTGCCCAGGTGATGTCAAACGGACAGGCCTGTAATACAAGGATCATTCCATTTACCCTTTTAAAAGATTGGCACAGTATTAGCTTGCTTCTAGTCTTGTGGAACTTCCCTGGTATTCCAAAATTTATTTAAAAATCAACAATAATGGTACAGTGAGCTCCTCCACCAGCTCTTTTCAAACTCTTGGATTCAAGTTATACAGACCTGCTGATTTAAAAATCTCTAACTTTAGTAGATGCTCTTTAACATCCCCCTGAGATACTAGTGGAATGGAAAGAATGTTGTTATAAGATATGACTACATCGTCTGTTTTTCCTCCCAAATAGAACAGAAATATATATTGAACACCTCTGCTGCATTATTACTGATAATTCTACCATTTCCATCTAATAATGGACCAGTACTATTGTTAGGATGCAATCCCATGCTCTGGGTGTCCCAAAGCCTCTGACTTGATCACTCAATAATTGCCCTGCTCTGTTCATTCCATCTGAAGCATCTTGGCACTGGCCGCTGCCAGAAGACGGGATATAGGGTTAGATGGATCATTGGCCTGACCCTGTAGGACCATTCTTATGTTCTTATATTTCTTCCATTTGTTACATATATTTACAGTTAGCATCACTTCCCCTCTAAACAAGATCAGTTTTTTAACCAATACAGCCTTCTTCCTTGATTGGGGGGATTGTGGCTTTTGTGGCATCTAGTAAAGTGTTCTTAATTCCCAATTTTTAATCACATTTTTCTGATTATATTCTTCCTTCCACCTTATTTGGCTCATAATTGTTTTCAGCTTTGTGAAACTGGACCTTTTAAAGCACCAAGTATATATATATGTGTGTGTGTGTGTGTGTGTGTATACATATATTATATATTTTACTGGACCGGACTTTATTCCATTTGCACATTATTAATATGATCAAATGATGATCACTTCTACTAAGTTACCATCAATTTTTATTTCTATCATCAGTTCCTCTTTATCTGTCAAGACAAGATCTAATTTCTCCATGCGGGACGCAGCACTTTTCGAGTTAGGAAATTCCAAGGATGTTTTAGTACTGGCAACATGAGACCTTCAGCATATGTCACTCAAACTGAAGTCCCCTATGATTGTCACGCACAGGAAACACATACAGAATGTTCTTCCGGCTCAGAGTTTTCACAATGTAGTGTTACAGACCTTGCATTTGTATGCTGCAGTGCAAAATAAGGCTTTAATTAAGGAAATTCCATCATAGCGAAATTTTTCCCCATGCATTAACATCAGCAACACAAAAGATCCAGGAAATTATCTCCAATTCCTACGAATCTCAGTGAAGCTATGCCATCATCCATTGCACCTTCCATGAATCCTAATGCAGCAAGGAACACACTTTGAATAAAAATCCACAGAGTTGCAACTTGATCTTGTACAATGTCCTTGTCAAAAGCTAAAGACTGGTTTGCAGAATACTCTGAAGAAATACGTCTAGTTATTGAAACAAAATGCCCAGCATATCTCCACCACCACGTCAATCCCTCTCCTGAAACATGAGCTAACTTCAGAGTGACCAAGAACTGATTGCAACAAAAAGCAAGGCAATATTTGCAATCGCACTGGCTCGATCTGTGCAAAAAGATACAAAGGTCCTTTGAGAATGGAAATCTTAGAGGTATGTATGATGGAATCAAGAAAGTATAGGTCCTTTCAGCCAAGGCGGCTAAGAGGGCTGCCCCACTCAAATCTCTTAATGGCGACATCATCACTGACATAAGCAAGCAGATGCAATGCTGGGTGGGACACTATCATAATCTCTATTAACGTGAAGCCACTGTTTCTGAAGCAGTGCCAACTATGAGACCATCAACGAAATTGATACAGAACCACCTATAAATGATCCTGAAAAGGCAATCACCTTCCTGGCACCAGAATAATCTGTGGGAAGTGATGAGATGCCAGCTGAAGTACTGAAACCAAGAGAATATGTATGCTTAAACATCTGTATAATGTCTTGCCTGCTGGAGGGAAGAAGGGGTACCGCAAGACATGAAGAACATCAACATCATAACTTTGTATGAAAACAAAGGAGATTGAAGTGATTGCAACAACTACAGAGGAATTTCTCTTCTGAGCGTAGCTAGCAAGGCATTCACAGAAGTCATTCTCAAAAGACTGCTATATCCAGAGCATCTGTATGGCTTCCGTGCCATTAGATCTCATAATGACATGGTCTTTGCACTAAGGCAACTGCAAGAAAACAGACCAAGGAAAACTTCTCTACATAGCCTTCATAGATCTTACAAAGGCTTTTAACCTGGTCAGCCAAACTACTCTTTTCAATTGCTAGAGAGAATTGGTTGCCTACCAATCCTTTTAATTCTTATTTGATCCTTCCACGATGGTATGAAAGCTACAGTCCAGTATGACGGTGATCAATCTGACAGCTTTGAAATTTGCAGTGGTGTCAAACAGGGATAGGGCCTGGCATCAACACTTTTGGTATATTCTTCTCTGCTGCTTTGCCATGTTTTCTCACTAGCAACAAGTGAGTATATCTCCATACAAAATCATATGGAAAACTCTACAACACTCCACAACTAAGAGGAAAAAGCAAAGTCAAACATCTGCTGATAAGAGAACTCCGTTCTGCTGACAATGCAGTGCTTATTGCACACAGTGAAGAGAAGTATCAGCAACTTTGCAATACGAGCATCTGATAAATTTGGAATAACCATCAGTCTAAAGGAAACAATTACAGTCCAAGGTGTGTTCAGTGTACAAGAGGTTTCAATAGTTAACACCATGCTAGAAGTTGTGCACAAGTTCTGCAAACTAGAATCAACTTTATCAGATAATTTATCTCTAGAGCTCATTCTTGCATTGGAAAGGCAGCTACCACATTTGGCCAACTGACCAAGTTCCACAAACCCGGCAATCCTAGACGCCCCATCATCTCGGGCATTGGCACTCTCACTGAAGGACTGTCTGGATATATGGACTCTCTACTCAGACCCTATGCCACCAGCACTCCCAGCTATCTCCGCGACACCACTGATTTCCTGAGGAAACTACAATGCATTGGTGACCTCCCAGAAAACACCATCCTAGCCACCATGGATGTAGAGGCTCTCTACACAAACATCCCACACACAGATGGAATACAAGCTGTCAGAAACACTATCCCTGATGATGCCACAGCACAACTGGCTGCTGAGCTCTGTGCCTTTATACTTACACACAACTATTTCAAATTTGATGACAATATATATCTCCAGATCAGTGGCACTGCTATGGGCACCCGCATGGCCCCACAATATGCCAATATCTTCATGGCCGACCTGGAACAACGCTTCCTCAGCTCTCGTCCACTCACACCCCTTCTCTATCTACGCTACATTGATGACATCTTCATCATCTGGACCCATGGGAAGGAGACTCTGGAAAAATTCCACCATGATTTCAACAGCTTCCACCCCACCATCAACCTCAGCCTGGATCAATCTACACGGGAGGTCCACTTTCTTGACACCACGGTGCAAATAAGTGATGGTCACATTAACACCACCCTATATCGAAAACCCACCGACCTCTATGCCTACCTTCATGCCTCCAGCTTCCATCCCGGGCACATCACACGATCCATTGTCTACAGCCAAGCACTGAGGTACAACCGCATCTGCTCTGACCCCTCAGACAGAGACCAACACCTACAAAATCTCCACCAAGCATTCTCAAAACTACAATACCCACACGAGGAAATAAGGAAACAGATCAACAGAGCCAGACGTGTACCCAGAAGCCTCCTACTGCAAGACAAACCCAAGAGAGAAACCAACAGGACTCCACTGGCCATCACATACAGCCCCCAGCTAAAACCCCTCCAACGCATCATCAAGGATCTACAACCCATCCTGGACAATGATCCCACACTTTCACAGGCCTTGGGTGGCAGGCCAATCCTTGCCCACAGACAACCTGCCAACCTGAAACATATTCTCACCAGTAACTGCACACCACACCATAATAACTCTAGCTCAGGAACCAATCCATGCAACAAACCTCGATGCCAACTCTGCCCACATATCTACACCAGCGACACCATCACAGGACCTAACCAGATCAGCCACACCATCACCGGTTCATTCACCTGCACATCCACCAATGTAATATACGCCATCATATGCCAGCAATGCCCCTCTGCTATGTACATCGGCCAAACTGGACAGTCTCTATGGAAAAGGATAAATGGACACAAATCAGACATTAGGAATGGCAATATACAAAAACCTGTAGGAGAGCACTTCAACCTCCCTGGCCACACTATAGCAGACCTTAAGGTGGCCATCCTGCAGCAAAAAAACTTCAGGACCAGACTTCAAAGAGAAACTGCTGAGCTTCAGTTCATCTGCAAATTTGACACCATCAGCTCAGGATTGAACAAAGACTGTGAATGGCTTGCCAATTACAGAACCAGTTTCTCCTCTCTTGGTTTTCACACCTCAACTGCTAGAACAGGGCCTCATCCTCCCTGATTGAACTGACCTCGTTATCTCTAGCTTGCTTGCTAGCACACATATATATACCTGCCCCTGGATATTTCCATTACATGCATCTGAGGAAGTGGGTATTCACCCACGAAAGCTCATGCTCCAAAACGTCTGTTAGTCTATAAGGTGCCACAGGATTCTTTGCTGCTTTTACAGATCCAGACTAACACAGCTACCCTCTGATACTTGACCAAGTGTGTGGGGGAATAATAGGAAACTAATAGAACACCAAGATATGGGTCTGCAACACATGCGCTTTGAGCACATTGCTGTATGGTGGCAAGACTTGAACCACCTACAGCAGGCCTGAGAGAAGGCTAAACCCCTTCCACAGCCACTGTCTTTGGTCATAAAGTATCTGAGAAAGAAAAATAGCCAAGTCTAATCAGTACTCTCAAACACAAACATCTCCACTGACTTGGTTATCTGCTTTGGATGGTAGATGGATGCATTCCCAAGGATCTCCTATATGGAGACTATATGGATGCTCCAAGGCCACTTAGTCCCACCTAGGCTTATGTTCAAAGATATTTGCAAAGAGACCAGAAAACTTTCGACATCAACACCACAAGCTGGAACATGCAGCTAGCAACAGGCCACGCTAGAAGGCTGTGATGTGCCAAGGAGTCAAAGAGAATAAAGAGAGGTGGGTGAGAGAATAGAAAGTGAAGAGAGCAATTAGGAAAGTACAGCAGGCCTCAAGTACTAGTAGTGCACCAGCTTCATCCTCTAGCCCTGCTCCTTATGCCTGCATTATCTTTTGGCAAGGACGGCTGGTTGAGAACTGGACTTTTTAGTAACTCACAATGGGGCAGTATTTTGCACAGTAACAGAACTCCTTTGGTGCTTACACCATTGGCATTCGAGATGAATGGTTGCCCCCACATTGGGCGTGTAAAGAGTATTTTAATTTTCTGAAGGATCGCAGATTGGTAACTTATCACAAACAGAGAAATCTTCAGTGAATAAGTTTCCATTCGTTGATCTTAAAGATGGAGACACATGGCAGGAGACTGGAGAATAAGAAGGAGCAGTCATAAAGTGACTTAAATGGACACCTACATAACTTATCCCAAGAATAGAAAAGACATCATACTATACTATCTATAGTCTACATTACAGTGCCATCCAGGGCCGGCGCTACCATTTAGGTGACCTAGGCAATGGCCTAGGGCGCCAGAATTTTTGGGGGGCGCTATTTTGCCGGGGGGGGGCGGCACTCGGGTCCGGTGGACCTACCGCAATCATGCCGGCGGACGGTCCACTGATGGAAAGGCTCCAGTGGAGCTGCCGCAGTCATTTCGGCGGACGGTGCGCTGGTCTAAAGGCTCCGGCACCTTTAGATCAGTGGACTGCCCGCTGGCATCACTGCGGCAGCTCCACCGGAGCCTTTCCAGCAGCAGACCGTCCGCCGGCATGACTGCGGTAGGTCCTCCGGACCCACGGGGGGACGGCAAAATGGCTGTCCGCCTAGGGCGTCAGAAACCCTGGCGCTGCTCCTGGTGCCATCCATCTCCTTTAAACAGTAATTAGAACAACAGAAAAACCACTTCAGGCAACTACTTCAGTGATTCAGCTTCCCATATTTCCCAGGCAGACACACTGACACTGTCAATTAAGTAATAGACAGACAGCAAAGATCCAAAATCTTTAGTCATCTACAAAGGTATCTCAGCTCTTAAATTTGAACAATTTCCTAAGCATGCTCGAAGACACAGGCTTTAAATACCTTTCCATTTTGTTGTATGTCTGCATTTTCAAACATTACAGTTAGCAGGTTACCTCAAATTGTCGCTGTCAGTTGTAGCCAAGGGAAGCTATAGTAATGTTTCCCACAGTAAATAATAATTTGTTTTACATTTTAAAAAGGACAAAAGTTATTCTGGCTATCTCCTGCAAGTAGCAGAACTAATTCCAAAGGTTTTAAATACATCTTGAAATAATTTATAAAACATTATGGATATTTTTTTTAGGAATGTGTATTTGCAATCAACCAGTGAATAATAATTCACTGTAAGAGGATCACTTTAAGGGACATTACCTTTCTTTTCAAATGTAAAGGCTGAAAGGAGCAACACTTTAAAGCCACTTAAAGGTTAGAAACCTCTATTTAAGAAGTGAAAGCTAATTTGATTAGAAAAGATTCTTAATTAAATATCAAGATAACTTTGCCATTAAGGAGAAATCGAGATGTCATCCCTTTGTATTGTAAGACGACTACAACTAAGATAATTATTCATCTTTGTGAATTGATACATCTCCTAATTTTATTACATGAATATAACTAAGGTTGTCAATCAAATGACAAAGAAAGCAGCCACTCTTTCACAGCTCAGCATGATCAAACTTGTGTGGCTCTATTTTCATGTTATATATAGTAGATTATAATTCAAATTGTCATACTTCTTCAGTATGGTATAGAGTAGAGGTATCTGACTATCATACAGGGATATTTATTTCAAATCTCTCACACTACTTACTGTTCATTGTGGGTTTGAACTGACCCTTTTTTTCTTCATGAAGGATGAACCACATGTTCTAGACACACAGAAAAGACTAGATCTGGGGTACCAAAAATGAAAGTCCTTGCTTTCTAATACAAAATTCTTCTGCCAGTAAACTTGAGGTTCCAATTCAGCAAAGCACATGCTTAGGTCCATCCTATTCTATAAAGGTCATTAAGCATATGCTTAAGTGTTTTGCTAAATCAAGTCCTTAATACATGACAGGCAGCAAAAGATCTACAGTAGTAGCCATTAAAACAGCAGTATTTGACAAACTTAGAACACAGTGGTCTCTGAGATATCACAATTAAATAACTCATTCAAAATATAGACTCTTATCTAAACCAGGTGGCATTCTTGTTGTATTTATTGACAAATATTTAATTTTTAATGATGATCACTTTGCTTTCATGAACATAAGCAAGTGAAGTTCCCACCCCATTCTTAGTACCATAAGTAGCGCACACATCTCCTTCTGTGGGTTTTCTTGTATTGTTAAATAACAGACAAACCTTAGCCTAAGCTTTTTCCTGAGTTTCACTATTCAGAGTGTTATTTTCCCCTGCAGGACTGTTCTCTCTGTCTCAAGCACCCTTGGTCTCAGAGTGACTAACTAAGCCTTCTATAACCCTAGTTGTAGCAACAGAAGCCCACCTGGTCAGTAGATCTCAAAGCACATACAAAGCAAATCAGTAGGAGTGTTCCAGATGATTGCTTTAGAACATGAAGAGATGTCTGCATGGCAACTTCATGGGACCACAGGTGCATATTGTTTGCAACTGGAACATTAAAATTTGCCTCCAAACTTATTTTGGAAATGAAGAACATTGAAAGGATATGTAGCTGCACTGATGTGGGAAGAGTGAAAAGAAAAAAAAAGTTTGAACACCTTGAACATCTCCCTAATACTGCCTGAAATAATTAAAAGATGGAGCTTTGGAAAAATCATCAAAAAACTGAAAAGATGCCAAGACAGATTTTCAGGTTCTCAAAGTTTCTGGGAACATCTGTTCATAAGACATAATCTTTCAAGTAGATTAAGATAAAGACTAACAATGATTTTTCTGTATATAAACTCATTTTCTTTCTTTTACAGTGTGAATATAATTTAACTCTTGTTCTTATTCTCTATGTTTTTAATTTCACAAAATAATGCTCTTCAATAGCCTTCCATCTGAACATGAATTAACCTTCACAACCTTCTTGTTAGGTGAGCATAATAAATATTATCCCCATTTTCCAGATGGGGAGACAGACACAGATGGTAAAGTGACTTCCATAAGTCAGTCTGTGGCAAAGGTGGCAATAAAACCAAGATGTCCTAGCTCTACAGCAGGTGTCTTAACCAACACTCACTCTCTAGTCTCTTATGTTAAGGCTCTTACCTTCACAAACAGCCATCTGTTTACTTTTGTTCACACTTAGTCAGTACAACCGTTACACTGGACACAATGAACTTGTTCAGAGATTTTTACTCACCTAGTGTTTGTTACTTATACCAGGAAGTCCGTGGTCTAAAAAGACTGAGCTCAAAATGCTGCTGAGATCAAGAAGGTGATGCTTAGCTCTGAGCACTGTATAGAAAAACATGGGCTTATCTGGTAGCAGCATGACTTATTAAAATGCCCTTTCAAGTTAATTTTCAGAATAATTTGGTTTCCATAACTCACATTGATCATCCAAGAAGCTCATTGATCATTGCAAAGTGGCAGATTTTGTAAAATGTAAATGAGTCTGGTTACCAGATCACTTTTGCAGGCCGTTGTAGGGAGATGGGACAAAACAATAAAATAAAAAAAAGTATGTACAACTTGTGGATTAAATAACAAATTATCAAACAATGGATGACAGTTACTGTTAAAATATACAAAAATAACTTCTACATGTATTTGATGCCAAGAATTTTAGAGTAGCAATGAGCACAAGTATTCATATTTACTTTTTATATGAACTTTTTTAAACTGCTTTTGATGGAGCAAAACCAACAGCAGGGTCTGGAAAAATAAGCATGGGATCACAAGTCAGAAAATCTGAAATTCTAATCATGGCTATGCCACTATTTCTGTAGCCTTGGTCAAGTCATTTAATCTCTCTTCCGCTTTTCTCTCATCTGTAAAATGGGGGAAATAATACTTTATAGTAATTAAGTCTCAGTGTTGTAGGTAGTTAAGTGCCTTAAATTCTACATAAATGATCAGTATGAGAGCTGGTCTATTGATTGCAAAATGCAGTGAGAAGACAAATGTTTCTTATTTTAGCACCATAATTGTGTCCCTGACACACATACACACACACACACACACAACTATACAGGAGAAATGAATGCTAATACCAAAATATTCACAATTCTGTTGAACCTGAAAGTACATACCGACAAATAATTATCCTGGAGTGTATGGACACTGATAAAGTATCTGAGACAGTTTGTTGTTACAGAAAAGAATTAAGGGGTGGAATAACAGGAAGGGTAAACTGTTGAATTTATTTACAATTCACTGCTACTTTGCATTTTCCTAATAGTCTTAATTCTAACACAATCACTGTTCAACTCATTACTTAGGGGAGTCTATCATTTCTCCCCCTCCTCTTGTAGTTGCAATGCTTTAAACCAGGGTGTAATTAATGTAATTAAAGTATTAATAAAGGTTGAAGGGGTTGGACACTGTGTGAAATGCTTAATTTTGTGTATCGTTAGCTGATTGACTGTTTAGGTTTGCATTTCAGTTGTCAGCCAAATTATGTATAATTAAGCCAAAGCAGAGATCTGTCTCTCTTTTAACCAGACAGATTCATAGTTCTGGGTAGTGGGTGGTAAATCTGCCCACTCTTTGTAGTTGTTATATTTTCACATTATACTTTATTCATGTATTGCCTGTTTCAGCGTATTCATATTCTGAATTTCTTTATTAGACTGTAATGTAGAATAAATGGTTATGCTGGAAAAATAAAATGCTTTGAATTTATCTAATAACAAAATGGATGAACTCCTGTCCTTGTGCAATTTATTCATATTCTGTTGCTTTGGCAATTGGACCACCAGTGTGAAATGATTTTCTGTCTTCTTATAATTTCTTATGTTTTGTATCATAATACAGAACATAACCGTAGATGCTGATATTCCTCCCATCGTACCGGCCACCCCATTTGTACAGAACTACTTCTAGAAAAAAAAATTACTTGTCTCCTACTCTTGTTCTAGAGAGGTTCTGTAATGAAGGCTATGTAGTATTTGAAACAAATCCTTGTTACTGGATCAGTGCACATGACTGGCCTTAAAACAGCCAGAGGACCCAGTTGAGGATCATGGTTCAAGTTTTAGCCGGGGAATTGGAACTTCGGTAAGTCGTACATGTGCTCATTAGTTAAGGAGACTTCTAGAGTTCCTCAGTAATCTGCCATAGCTTCCAGGCTTTTCAACGAAGTCCTTAGGCAGTTGCTTTGGTGCCTGCTACTGGAACATGCATGTGTGCAATATTTTGTCAGCAACACTGATCCACATCTGGAAGAGTCACAGTATTCTGTTAAATTAACAGCTGTGACTGATTTCAGCAGCCCTGAAGTTCTTGCCACCATCAAAAAGTGTGAAACTTAGATCTTGCTTTAGACAAAGACAATTGGCTTAATCTTCTTCTATTGAGTTTCATGAGGTTCTAGTGATTTTTATTTTACCTCGCCTCCCTCTGAAGCCATCTGAAACAGAGCAGCCTGTAGAAGTGGATGAATCAACAAAATGGCAGCATAGCAAGAATCCTGACCTCCTCAATGTGATCAGCCATGCCACATGAGTTGAGAGTACTGACTCCTTGGACATACCCAACATACTCAAACCTTCGAGTAGGCCTAACTCTGGAAACATGCCTTGACTTCTAGACATGGTTAGAATCATATTGTTAAACATATTTGCCAGACATGAAATCTAGTAGATTTTGAAGACTGACCTAAAGGATACATTTGACTACAATGACAGTTACATCCAGGAGGGAGAAGTGAGCAGAGACTAGCAGACTTTTGGGATTTCAAAGGAATACAAAAATGAGCAGTGATACTGTACTTTGCTGCCAGTAAGGCCTCAAACTGTATCCTTGGGATTCTCCAACCTGACCTCTAATTTGGAGTTAAGTCACTCTCATTCACTTACACAGTAGGGCAAGCTATGTCTCTAGCCACATTATAATAAAGCTCCTGTAAAGAATAAGGTCACCATAACTGGCCCCTTGAAAGCGTAACAGAGGAAGAAAAAAGGCCTTTATTGACTCTCTTCTTCCACCAGTAACAACAATCTTTTAATATATGAGCAACGAACTTCATATCACCACTTTAACAAAGCTATTTCATATTCCCAGACAAAAGGTGCTACATACATACAAAGCATTATGAGGGGTTGGCCATCAACATCCAGATCCTTTTCTGCTATGATTAAAAAGTAACAATGTTACCATTTTGTCTACTGAACAAAGCTGTTATAAAATGATGATTCTGAATAGCACAATATTGTCAGTGGCAGTTTCACTCCCCCACACTGCTGAAACTTCTTCACAGACCTTTGCCCTTTATCAATTCAGATCTGAATTTACTGTGGCAGACACACAAGATAAATGCCCAAATAATCTTAACCAGCACCGAATATGTGCTTCTCTTTCATTTTAAGCCATTGACGTCTGTGAAATTTCAATTCAGCTGACTGAATCAAACAAAAATACCTGGGGCTGGTAAAGAACTTTGTTTAAATAATGAAATGTGCCTCAAATTTTAGGATATATTTTTTTATATGATGAAAACATAGTTAATCCATAACAAGTATTCTCCTTCTATCATGGAGATTTATATGAAAAATTCTCTGTACAAACTTGACTTCCCTTCTCAGGGCCACACAGTCCCTGTCTGAGCAATGAAATCTCAGCTTCTGCAGATTTTGAAATCTCTTCTCCCAGCTCCGTTCCTCCTGTTAAAATCTAATGAGGCACTCTGGTCAATAAAAGCCGTTGGAGATGTCCTTGATCTCTCTGTGACTTTTATAGAAGCCAGATGGTTTGGCTCTGGAATGTCTCACATAATCTAGTGACATGAACTCTTAATGCAAGAGTTTAAAATTAGCAAAATTAAACTACTTAAATACTGCAGCATGATAATAAGCTAGTGAGAATAATTCTCATTTTTTCTGCTAAAAGACTGCTTTGGGTTATACATTTATACTGCACTCAGTGGACTGTCTGTTCGAATACACTTGAAGCAGTTAATTTCCAGCAGTGGGTTTGAAAAACAAAAAAAATAAAGAATCCAAAGCTGCTCCTGTTTATGCAAACTTTGTCCACTCTCTCTCACAGTGCTTTACAATTTAGATGTTGTCCTACCTTTGTCTCACCAGTTACCCCCACTGCCTGCGCCACTGACCCATCACGGACAGGAAGCACCACTACCATATCAGCAGAATCATCAGCAATGTGATAAGATAGCAGGAAACATTGTATTAACCTCTAATAACACTGAGTAGCTGCCCCAGGTCCAGGGTGAGGGAAAAGTAACAAGAAGTCACCTTCACTTTAATAATATAAACAATAAATCAAAACAATCCTGTGCACTTTTATAGAGCCTTTCACAAAAAGATCTATATTGTGCTTTACAAACACTAATTAATTAAGCCTCATAGATACTCCTGTGAAGTAGGTAATTAAGTTCAAAGGGAGACTTCTCACCTTGGAGTTCAATTCAAGTTCTTATTTTTACTTGGTGCCTAGCCTGTAAACTCTTTCACGACTGTTCTTTACTTCATATTCATAGAGCACCTATCATATTATGGGTTACGTGAGATAAAAACTACTTGTGCTATCAAGAAATAATTATTTAGTAATTGCTCCTAAGGTGAATGGTTTAGTATTACTTTCTGTGTACTTTGTAATTCTGTTACAATGACATGCTTGGTGACATGCTTCAATTTCACTCCTGCCTTGCAGTAATACCCCCATGTCATTCTGAGTGAGATCTTGTGATGTTATTGAAGACTGTCCTTTTCAGAGAAAACAATAGCTCTCAGCTTTGAAAACTGCTTCAAGCAGAAAAATAAATCTGAATTATCTCTTCATAAAACTGCTATCAATGTGAGTTATTGCTGTGTATCACTATGTTCATTATTTCTTACCTGTATCTGTGCATTTTTATATATAATGTGTATGTATGTTTTTTAAATAAGACATTAAAAAGAACTTTAAAGTTGCAAAGTTAAGCACTGAAAAATTGGAAATACCAGAATTAAAGATTGCAACCTCAAATTCAGCCCCATTGTGTGTATGCATAGGTCCTGTAGAATCAACAGAATGTGGCCATATATTTGAAAAATCTACTGTAATGCACATAAGAGGGCAGATTTAAGGTTGCCCAGAATACTTTAATTCTGGAATTTCCTAAACATTGAATGCCCAACTTTGCAACCTTAAAGGTATTTTAATGTAGTGGTTTTGCCTGTACTTTCCTAGATTTTTAGAAAACAAAAACTGAAAAAACAAAAACACAAAAAACACCCCCAAATCACATCAAATGAAACCATACTGACTGCTCAGATAAATCAACAGCAGGACTGAAAATGCAGACCTTTAGAGTCACAGCAAATAGGTCTATCACTTGAGCTAAAGGAGAAACAGGTACCAGTAGCAACTTATATTCTCTGTGGATCAGCTATCAGGAAAAGGACATAACAGTGACTTACCCAACTATTTATTAGATAGCAGGAGAATGTTGAGACTAAGGCCGGGTCTACACTACAAAATTATGTCAACCCATTACATCGACATACAGCCACCACTATTATTACATTGCTTGTGTGTGGGCAAGGTATGCTCCTTGTGTCAGTAGCGCACGTCCTCACCTGGAGCACTTGTATCAATGCAGAGAGCAGGAACTGTGGGAAGGTATCTCATTGTGCAACTTGCCACCATCCAGCATAGGGTGTTTTGGGAAGTTTTTGCAATGTCTCATGGCAGAAACGAGTTGCACAGGGGAGACTGGGAGCATAGGGTCAACTGCCCATAATGCAGTGTTCTCCATACTCTCATTTCATCTGCATCCCACAATATTTCACACTTCTCAAAATCCTTGCAAACCTACATGTCCCTCTTCGCTGTACACCACCTCTGACAGAAGCTTGGAGCCTGCACAACTCTGCATTATTGTCATGAGCATTGCAAGCACGGAGCACTTGATCCTGCAGTATTTGCAGAGCTGGGGAACATGATGATTTCATGGAGGTTAGATTGCTATGGGACATAGAAAGAAATAATTCAACATTGTTGGTGTTGTTCACGAACCACCAGTTCTGGGCCCAAGAAACAAGCACTGACTGGTGGGACTGCATTCTAATGCAGGTTTGGGATGATGAGCAGCGGCTGCAGAACTTTCGGATGTGTGAAGTCACATTCCTGGATCTGTGTGCCGAATTCACGCCAGTCCCCCAGTGCAGGGACACCAAAACGATAGCCAAAGTGACAGTTGAGAAGTGAGTGGAGACTGCAACACCAGATTGCTACCTGTTAGTCAGGAATCAATATGGAGTTGAGAAATCCACCGCAGTGGCCATTGTCATGCAAGTGTGCCAGGCCATCACTGGGGACATTTTACTAACATCAGTGTTACCTGGTCAGGGAAGAGCGTGACACACATCTTTAAGAACACAGGACTGTTAAGAAAGCAGAAAGCAGGAACTTTCTTTCCTGACTGGTGGATTACCATTGTTGAAATGCCAATAGTGATCTTGGGTGACCCAACCTACCCCTTGCACCCATGGCTCATGAAACCGTACACTGGCCACCTCGACACCACCACATGATGTTTCAGTTACAGGCTTAGTAGGTACATAATGACAGATGAATGTGCCTTTGGTCATTTGAAGGGTCACCGGTGTTGTTTACTTACAAGAATGGATCTCAGTGAGAAAAAAAATATCCCAATGGTTATAGCTGCCTGTTGCGTCCGGACTAATATCTGTGAAACATGGGGAGAAAAGTTTCTGCCTGGGTGGAGGTGTAGTGACTGTCTGCTGAATTGGAATAGCCAGATACAGGGCTATTAGAAGAGCTCAACATGAAGCCATACAGCAGGGATCTCAAACTCAAATGACCACGAGGGCCACATGAGGACTACTACATTGGACCGAAGGCCACATTATTGACACCTCCCCCATGCCATCCTCATCCCTGCCCCCACTCCACCCCTTCCATGAGGCCCTGCCCCTGCCCTGCCTCTTCCCACCCCTTCCCTGCCCCCATTCCAACCCCTTCCCTGAAATCCCCACCCTAAACCCGCCTGCTCCCTGCCCTCAGGGGGTGCAGGAGTGGTGTGGGGTGTGGTGGAGGCTCAGGGCAGGGAGCTGGGGTGTGGAGTGCAGGAGGGATGAGGGGTGTGGCAGGGGGTCAGGGTGCAGGATGGGCACGGCAGGGGGCTCAGGGCAAGGAGTTAGGGTGTGGGATGCAGAAGGGATGAGGGGTGTGGCAGGGGGTCAGGGAAGGGGATTGGGATGCAGGAGGGGTGCAGCAGGGGGCTCTGGGCAGTGGGTTGGGGTGTGGGGTGCAGGAAGGGTGAGGGGTGTGGTAGAGGGTCAGGGTAGGGGATTGGGGTGCAGAAGGGGTGTGGCAGAGGGCTCAGGGCTGTGGGTTGGGTGCGGGAAGGGTGTGGGATGCGGCAGGGGTTTCAGGGCAGAGGGTCGGGTGTAGGGTGTGGCAAGGGGCTCAGGGCAGAGGGTTCAACTGCAGGAGGGGTTTGGAGGGCGGGCTCTGGCGTGGCGGGCACTGGCGGAACGGGGAACCACGGCCAATGGGAGCTGCTGGGGGCAGTGCCTGAAGCAACATCAACACACACCCCTGCGCCTCTCCTCCCCCAGGTTCTGTCCACTTCCCATAGCAGCATGGGGGCAGGGCTGGCAGGCAGGGAGTCTGCCCTGCCCCCGCTGTGTGCCGGGTCAGAGCTGCTCTAGGTAAATGCTTTGGGAGGGCAGGGGGGCCGCAAGAGCTCAAGGGCTGCAGAAAATAACCTGGCAGGCTGCATGTTTGAGACCCCTGCTATACAGCTTGGGGAGGCTGTGAAAGACCATTTTAATAGTGAGCCAGAGTAGTGTGTGGTGCTGTAGTATGCTCTACCTGGCCTTACTCTTTTGCAGCCTGGTATGAACCTTGCACTGCGTGCTGAGTGTGTACGAATATAACATTGCCAATGTATCTATTAGTATTGTCCATGGATTATGTTATGGATTCTGTAACATAAGGAAGTAACAGGAAATTGGTAGCTGCCAGAACTGCCACAGCACTAGACAGCATATGCTGTGAACTAATACAGATGAATTTTGTTCCAACAAATAGAATTTTATTCTGGAACATGAACCAGGCAATTAAAAAACATTTAAAACATAATAAGTTAAGGGACCATAACTAATGAACGGGGAAGAACATACATTTCAATTTCATGTACACATACCAACTGTGGCTTGCACATGTCAGTGTATGTGAAGCTGTGATAGTTTTTAATGGCCCTTAGGGTGGAATGGTAAGGGTACTACTGCCACATGGAATGTTGAGGGTGGGGCATAGAGAGTTCTCAATACTGAGCTCTCTATGGACTATAGAGGGAGGTGAGCATGGATTGTTCAATCTGCAGCTCTACCAGAGTCTGCAGCATCTCAGTTTGCTGTCTGAGACGCAGAAGCATCTCCTGCTGCACATTTCTCTCCTTTCCCTCCACCTTTCTCCTCTCCACTCTATCCTTCTCCAGGTTGTCTGCAAGGGTGATCCTCCAGGCCCTGGTATCTTTCTCAGCATGTCATCCTGAGTCACCTTCTTTCTCTTCTTTATTTGGCTCAGGCATTCCACAGATTTGGAGAGGGAGACCCCGAAGGCCATGATGGTAGCAATTGCAGATACCACACACAGAGGTACCACGGTCAGTATAGTCACATCAGAAATAAAAACTTAGCATAGTGAACTCCCTCCCCCTTGATCCCCAAAAGTTGTAAGCATTACATTTTCACTTCTCCCTGGGATCGATACAATACGGTGCCAGTCACAGCACCAGCCCTAGTGAGTATTCTCCTTGGGGTGGGGTGTTGAGGAAATGAGAAGGAAATATTTGTATAGGGCAGTAGAACTGAATACTGACACTGTTTTCCACAGGCAGTAGTGATTTTAGCTCACATTTCACTCCTGAGGGAAAGAGGCAGGGAAAGCACAGCAGCTGCTGGATTCCCGATGTTACGCAGGGCTGTATGCTGCTAGCCTGTATACTGCAATGGTGTGTGCTGAAGTAATCGTTAAGTGGTGTGGGAGAGTGTTCTACCATGGCGGAAGAAATGAGACAACCTTCCCCAGAAACCTTTGGCAGAGGATTGCAAAGTACCTCCATGAAAGTTCCATCAAGATCTCGACAGAGGATTCACGGGATATCCTGGTGCACATAAACAAACTGTTCTGCATGGCTCCCTCTGTGTAATTATAGAGGAAAATGAAAAGCAGATAGCAACTCTACCTCTCTTAGTTCTTTTGCTACCTCGTCTAGCACAAGTTAAAAAAAAGTAAAACAGATGTGTCCTGCTACTTTGGGGGTTCCTTCCCCTGTAATTTCCAAGCATAGTTACTAGGGGTTCCTTCCCTGCATGAGGCTCGCTTGTGCTTGACTCTTGGGACTGGCTGGACTGCAGGGGAGTCAAAAACATGTCCTGGCTCGCTGAACAGCTGGATCCGCTGGTTATCTGTCCCCCATATTCCTCCTCCCCTTCTTCATCCACTTCCTCCTGCTCACGGCAGGGTCTGTGACTCAGGCTCCTCCAAAGTATCCATGGCGCTTGCGGCAGCAGTGGTGGGGTCTCCACTGAGGATGGCATTCTGGTCTTTGTAAAAATCAGCAGGTGTGTGGCTTTCATGGGGCATTGCTGCTGGTTCCTGTTGTAGCCCTTCTCCTGTATTCCTCAAGCAATCTGCTCATAGATGTCAACATTTCTACATCTGGATTGGAGCTGTGCTTACACAGCCTCTTCTCTCCACAGGCCCAGGAGATCCACCACCTCCTGTATACTCCAAGCAGGAGTGCATCTGAAGTGTGTAGCCAGCATGGTCAGCTGAGCAATTACTCTCAACAATGGCAAGCTTCTAGGTGTCATGTCAGGCAACCAGAAAAAGGAATTTCAGAAATTTGCAGGGCTTTAAAGGGGAGGCGTGGCTTCCTGTCCACCTGACCCCTGGGCAGCGGAGTTCACAATGGGCCACTAATAGTCGATGTAAGTAACAGTGTCTACACTGACACCGCATCAGCCTAACTATATTGATCTTGAGTCTACACTGCTAGGGAAGATGGTGTTATTAAGTCAGTGTAGCGGGGCACTTACATCAGTGGGACCAAAATTTAAGTCTAGAAGCATCCCCAGCTAGATTGATGGATGCTGTCTTGCATCGACCTAATCAGGTAGTACAGACCAAGCCTAAGAAAGCCTGGATTCTACTCCTGAATCAGAAGGGGAACTCTTCAAAGAAATGTTTGGGAAAAATTTTAACATTTCTAAATTGCCAATTTTCCTCTAACCTTGCTCTGTCTGTGCTAACATACTGATATAGTACAACCTGTTTACAGTGAACTTGAATATAACAGAGCTTTGCATTTCTAGAGCACCTTCCATCTTAGGTTCTCAAAGTACTTACGAAACACTCATGAATGAAGCCTCTTTGTGTTGGTTATTAATATAATTATCTCTGCTACAGGAAAACAGAGAGGTTCAGTGACTTGCCAAGGTCACTCGGAATTCTGTGGCAGACCTGAGGAAAGAACTTTGCCCTTCTGACTTCCAATTGTGATGTTTAATCAATAGACTATTCGTCCTGAGTCCAATATATAATGGAACTCTGTTGACAGTAAAGTAGAATGAAAGTTTCAAACAATTTCAGTGTGAAACCTGCAGTTTTATTTATGGTGAAGTTTAAAATAAAAAAAGATTCCAAGAACCATATTATGACTGACAAAAGAGAAGTTAGGTTCTTTTCTTCCCCTCTTGGGAATTCTAATCTGTTCTCTGTCACTTCATTGTAGATTAAACGACAAACCTGGATTTTAACAGCCTCGGTATTCTTTTGGTTAGTGGTTATATTTACAACAACTTTGGTATTTTTCTCAACCACAGCACGGCACTGGACTATGCATTTTGCAAGCCACTTGAACATAACATTCAATACCAAACTCCAAACGCCAGTTAGACCAAGGTAAGCTACCAGACACAAAATAATCACTGCTTCAAAAATACAAAACAGAAAACAAATCCCCTTGAAAAAATCCTGGGAATGGGAGACCAATGCAATTTATGGAGCAGTGGTATAACTGTTCTCCCTGTAATTCTTTGGGCTAGGAGGGAGGCAGAGAACAGAGGGCAACACTTATAGGGTTCAGGCAAGCCATTCACCCCTTGTAGACTGCGGTGGGTGGAAGCAGGTGTGCACGCACCCTGTCCTGCCCACAGGAACCCCCCTGTCACTCACAGATCAGCAGTTCTCACCCATGGGCTTACAGTTGGACTGGAGTTTTGTGGTCTGCTGTGGGTTTGCGCTAGCCACCTTTCTTGAAGGAATTCTTTCCTCACCACCAAATTGACCAGAACAGGTGGTTTTTTTCATCTCCCCTCCTGCACCACCCCAGCAGGTCCAGGACAGACCCAGTAGGGTAGGTCAGTAGGTTAGGTTCAAGTTATTGTAACTTAGCAAGTGGCAGGCATTCAGTGCAGGTAATTGTTCCATAGGTGTTCTGGTTCCCAACAAATATGAATTGGAAGTGGACTTAGGGGAAAGCATTCCCTAAAGAAACTGAGGAAGGAGGTTGGGACTCCTATATTTGGCACAGCAGACACACAAGGCCCTTAAACGGTGGGATCAGTATTTGGGGTGGGGGCAAATGGCTGACAGAAGCCATCCCTGAAACAGGTGGAACTGAGTAAGAAAGAAATGATGGCCTGCAATGTACAAGTTACTGAAAGAACATCACCAGATAAATTAATAAAGTTGCAGCCTGATTAAACCACATCCCTTGCATTTTGTCATTTTTCCTGCATGTCTGAGTCAGTGGGAAGCCAATGCAGTTTATGGAGCACAGATATAATTGTGAAGTGTCAGGCTGCAGCATTTTGCACTGGCAGAAACTTCTGCATCTCTGTTCAGAGTCCGAGTACTTGACACTCTGCCACAAGATAATATCCTAACTGAGGTGGAAATGGCATGTCTATTGCCATTATGTTGCCTTGATTCCATCAGGCCACATCCTGTTGAGAATTGTGACAATATATATGCAGTGAGTGTTCTTGAAGTATCACCCCAAGTAAAGTACATTGCAGCCATATAGTCTGGAGGTGACAAAGGAACAAATGTGTGTGTCAAAATCCATATCTTACAAAGAAGAAGTTTATAGCCTCCTAGCCATACTCAGCTGGGAAAAAAACATCGTTGGTCACTGTTGATATGAGAGCCATCCAGTCATCCAGCAATCAAACAAGATGCTCAAGTTGTTAATTTAGAGTGGTTACAACTGAACTTGTGGTTCGAATGTTTTTGGGGTTTTTTAGTGATTTCAAGAGACATTCCCTATATACCTATTGAGAATATTGACAAAACCAGCAAAAATAAAAACCCCAACCAAGTAGAAATTGTCAGTGTGATCGCTTTACCTAATAAAGATGCACAGATCGGAGGGCAGATAATCCATCCAATATCTCCTTTGGTAGATTCCTCTCCCACAACAATATTAGTTATGTCTATCTGGGGAAAACTTCAGTCAACTAGCTCTTATTCAGAGGCCAATCTGTGCTAGACCCTGAGAAAGCTGATAAAATGCACCATCCTGATCCAAAGAAAGAGAGAGAATGCTGTCAACATAGTTAAGACACCAATATCCAAATCATCCTATTATCGCCCTTTACATACATACAGAAGAGGAAACATGACAGAATAGAACCATTTACTGCCTCACATTTGATAGAGTCCTTGGAGGAGGTAGGGGGAGTGGAGATCAGAATACAACAGAAGGAGTGAAATGGTATGCCTGGCAAAAAAGCAATAATTATGGCCTAACATATTAAATTACAGATATATCTTGTAATTTTGATAAGTGATTATTGTTCATAAAGGAGGAGATGTTTCACCACCAAGTACAAAAAGTTTCATCCTTGTTATTTTTGGGAAGACATAGCAAGAATACTTTGCCATTACAAATTGTGAAGTAAGTTATTTTCCCCCAAAGTGTAAAGTTGTTATAGCTGTCATCTTATCTGTTAGCTGCGTCCAAGGAAGTCACATGCATCTCAGGAACTTGAAATATTCTTTTTCATCTGCTTAGAAATTATCAGCTAATACCCTTCTCCTCCTCCAGCTTCCACATCATTAACAGTTACCTTATATAAGCTAAAATCCTTGACACAAACTTTCATGCAAAGAAAAAAGAAATCATTAAATGGGTGTTTATATTTCTTTTATATAGAGTAGTTTTTAGTGTTTTTTTGACTGCCAGCTAGCTTTCCTTTGTACAAAGGGCTCTTCAGTTAATAAACCTGATAACTTCCATTTCATTCTTTCAAAAAACTGAAAAACCTACTTTCTGTATTTAAAATATGTAAATTTCCAAACAGGAAAGCTGACAAGAAAGAAGTAACACACCATTAAAAAGGAGGAAAACCACTGAGTAAGTGCAATCTTTCAATTCATTAATGCCGTACAATCCTGCAGGTGAGAACTATGCTAGCACAGTGACATAAAATACAAAGGCAATGTAGCACTCTCTCAGGTATTATCCATATGTAATTGATAGATTTAGGGAAACATTTTCAAAAGCATTTAAGTGATTTACGAGAATAAGTCCCATTTTGAAAAGTGACTTAGATACTTAGGAGTTTAAGTGTCATTGAAAGTCAAAAGTGAAACTCCTAAAAACACTTTTGAAGCTAGGACTTAGACTCCTATAGCTGCAATAAAAGATTTGCAGCACAACCATTGCTAGTCCCGGGCAGTTGACTCAGGCTCATAAGGCTTGGACTAAAAAAAGCAATGTAGCTGTTTGGGCTTAGGTTGGAGCCTGGGCTCTGAGACCCACTCCTCTTGCAGGGTTTCAGAGCCCAAATGTCTATATTGAAATTTTTAGCCCCACAGACTGAATCAGATGACCCAGGCCAACCACAGCTGTGCCACAGAATTTAGAAAAGTGTAGACATACTCTTAGGTGCTTTTGAAAACATTATCCTTAGGGCCTGATCCCAAATGATGCTCAGCACCTATAACTGCCATATCAAGGTCAAAGCCTGAATTTTGAGAGTAAAGTGATGGAACTATCTCCTTGATGACCTGTCACTGTTGATACTTTTGAAGCTTGACTAAAGATTTGGATCTTTGGAAGGAAGGTAGGGCACTGGAATGGGAAATAATTGTAATGATAAGTGAAAAATAAAGGCAGTTTAGTTCTTGTTTTATATTTTCCTTGTCTACATCTAAAACCAATGAACAAAGCAAAACATCTTATAAGCCACCTGACAATTTGCAAGGCAGTTGTTCATAATGTAACTAAGTGCCTTTGGGAATTGTGAAAAGAATAAACACACACAAAGATTGAATTATTTAGTTTGGGAATGTAATTTTCATAATATGTGCTAAGATTTGTTTTGTGGGGTTTATTTTCCTCTTTGAAATTTTATAAGGATGTTAGCATATTTACATTCACAGCAAAAGATTAACATGATAAAGTTTAACTGCACCAAAGCAGCCATTATAGTCTGGAAGGTTAATAATTCATGAAATATATGACGCTATGCAATAAACCACAATGGCTAGCTGTGGAGTTTACAAATCCGGTTTTGTTTTGTTTTAAAGTGGTGTTCTTATTTTCAGAAGGCAGGGTCCCAAAACATAGTCCAACACCAGAGTCCTGTACACAAAGAGCTCTCTCTTGAATATTATTGCTAGGAAGCTTTAGTTAAACATGGAATTCACACAATCCGAAAAGAGTGAAAACCCAAAACCAGTGCTTTCTGTTCCAAAGCCCATTAGAGTTAATGGAGAGACTCCCGCTGACTTCTGAGGGCTCTGGATCAGACCCCTGTTGTGAGTGTCTATTCTCTGAGGCCCCAATGCAGGAAAGCAACCCTACTCAGGAAAAGTACTTGAGCAGGTGCTTAACTTTGAAACATGCATAAATCCCCCTGAAGCTGAGCACGTGTGACATAAGCACATGCTAAAATAAATTGGTGTACTTGTGGCACCTTAAAGACTAACAAATTTATTTGAGCATAAGCTTTCATGAGCTACAGCCCACTTCATCGGATCCATAGACTGGAACATACAGTAAGAAGATATTTATACATACAGAGAACATGAAAAGGTGGAAGTAGCCATACCAACTGTAAGAGGCCAATCAACTGAGATGAGCAGGAGGAAAAAAAAATGCTTGAAGTGATAATCAAGATGACCCATAGAAGGTGTGAGGATACTTAACATGGGGAAATAGATTCAGTTAGTGTAATGGCCCAATCATTCCCAGTCTCTGTTCAAACCTAAATCAATTGCATCTAATTTGCATATTAATTCAAGTTTAGCAGTCTCTCTTTGGAGTCTGTTTTTGAAGTTTTTTGTTGTAAAATTGCTACCTTCAAATCTGTCACTGAGTGGTTAGAGAGGTTGAAGTATTCTCCCACTGCTTTTTGAATGTTATGATTTCTGATATCAGATTTGTGTCCATTTATTCTTTTGCGCAGAGACTGTCCGGTTTGGCCAATGTATATGGCAGAGGGGCATTGCTGGCACATGATGGCATATATCACATTGGTAGATGTGCAGGTGAATGAGCCCCTGATGGTGTGGCTGATGTGATTAGGTCCTATCATGGTGTCACTTGAATAGCTATGTGGACAGAGTTGGCATTAGGCTTTGTTGCAAGGATAGGTTCCTGGGTTAGTGTTTATGTTGCATGGTGTGCGCAGGGCCGGCACTTCCATTTAGGCGACCTAGGCAATCGCCTAGGGCCCCAGGATTATTGGGGGGAAGCATTTTGCCGGGGGGGCGGCAGGTGGCTCGGGTTGACCTGCCGCAGACGTGCCTACGGAGGGTCTGCTGGTCCCGCGGCTCTGGTGGACCTGCCGCAGGCGTTCCTGCAGACGGTCTGCTGGTCCCGCGGCTCCAGTGGACCTCCCGCAGGCACGCCTGTGGCAGCTCCATCAGAGCCATGGGACCAGCGCACCCTCCGCAGGCAAGCTTGCGGCAGGTCCAGCGGAGCCGTGGGAGCAGCACGCGGGGCGGCAAAATGACTGTGCGCCTAGGGCGCCAAAAACACTGGCGCCGGTCCTGGGTGTGCGGTTGCTGGTGAATATTTGCTTCAGGTTGGGGGGCTGCCTGTAAGCGACGACTGGTCTGTCTCCCAAGATCAGAGAGAGTGAGGGATTATCTTTCAGGATAGGTTGTAGATCTTTGATGATGCGCTGGAGAGGTTTTAGTTGGGGGCTGAAGGTGATAGCTAGTCGTGTTCTGTTATTTTCTTTGTTGGGCCTGTCCTGTAGTAAGTGACTTCTGGGTACTCTTCTGGCTCTGTCAGTCTGTTTTCTCACTTCAGCAGGTGGGTATTGTACTTTTAAGAATGCTTGATAGAGATCTTGCATGCTAAAATGTTTTCCTGAATCAAAGCCAGAGGTTCCTAATTCAGCTGCTAAGTTCGCTATTTCCATTTTTCCTTGATCACCTTACAGTTGTTTGAACAGACTACTCTGCTTGCAGCCATTAGCTCCCTATTATCTCCTCAGTCAGGAAATCTGGCGTCATTACCTCCCATCCCTTTGCACCGGTTTGGACGTAGTGCAGCAAAAGACTTTAGCACAGAGTTAAATTCTGTTTCATGGTACAAAAATAGATCCTCTCTACTCTGCTACAAGATATGTACTCACTAGAACTTTAGAACTACTATGATACAGTAAACCACATGTAGATGAGATTTATGTAGCACCTCTTCTACTCAAAGTACAGAGGGCCCCAATAAAAACTCAATATTTGCCAGACTTAAGTGCTTGCAGTCATACAGAACCTTCTATTTTGCCTATAGGAAAGGACCTGGGATACTTAAGTACCTGAAGCACTTTGAAAATGCAATGAACTAAATACTAACAGTAAGTGACTGTTGAAAAAACAGACTGGTTTTTCTATGCTTAGTAATACTTCCTGCCCTTTAGGCATCAGTCCTTCCTTCTCCCTCCACTCTCAACCTCAATATTGAATTTTAGCCCAGACACTTGTATTCTGGAAAAAGCACCATGAGAGTATATACTTTATAGCACTATATACTGAGTAGTACTTCCTGTCAAGAATAAGAGTCCCAGTGAAATTGGTGGGAAGACTGCAGTGAGACTACTTGCATAAATACAACTCAATGTATTTAAGGCCTGCACAGTCAGACCGTTATCAGTCACAAGAGACTGGCAGAAGAGTTAAAATCTTCTCCAAACAAAAGGCATTTAACATTGCCACACTCTTCCTTAATGCAGTGTAAACAGTGAGCTGAAGGTGGCCCCAAGTTAAAATCTTGAACTTGAATCGGAGACCTTAAGACAAAAGCACTACTAATCTGAACTGTACTGGCACCTTCAGCATGCATATTAAAAAGTTTCATATAGGTAAACCATTATTTAATTTAGTTTTAACCAGCAATTATAGAAATTCCTTCTTTGGACCAATGATGAACTATCACAGAGCTATACATTTAGTGATAGATATAAGAATATAGTCATCTGAATGCATTAATTCATTTAACAATCTTGACATACAGTGGTAGAAACTGCTTTGATTTATTAAAGTACCTCATCCATGAAATCCATAGAAGGGGAAAAATAATACAAATATTTTAAAAATAATACACTCCACATTGATTCTACCATGATAGGAGAAAAAAACACCCAGAATAATTCATAAATACTTATGCCATATGGAAAAACACCCAAGTTAAAATTACACCGCTTCAGTCTGTGATTAGAGGGTTTCCCTTTGGTTCTCAATTGTTTTCCAGTTACAAAACCCACACATTAAAAGGGCTTTTATTTGTAAGTACCATGCTGTAATGAAATAAAATTATGTATAGTCAAGTGATTGTGTGACAGTGTATCCTGAGCATCATTACACTGATCCATCATGGATTGTGTTGCTTTGGTTGCACTAATGCACAAATGACTATCCCTGCTCACGCCCCATGGTTTAAAGGCTATTCTGTGACATCCAACTCACAGACACATTACCTTTCTAAAAAAAATAAAACACCTTTCATAACTGCAACACAGGAAAAGTTTTTTTGTTTAACTATATTGAACAAGAGGCACTTTGGTAAGTGGAGGGCCATTCTAATTGCAGATGTGTAAACATATTAGTATAAAATGAGAGCTCGTCCGAAAATAAAACCAAAACTGAACCATTTCTGAGTCAAATACAATTCAATTAATTATTAAAAACAAAAAAGTTACAAACTTCTGAATTCCCTGGCTTTCAGCCATGGCCAGAAGCAGAAATATTAAGACACTAACTGATTTCCAGACCAATCTTGACCTCAAAGAAGCCCAGAAAATCTTGCCAAAAATGAAATCCAAGACAGAACCTTATCTACAGGTTTATTCAGGCATAAGTGTCAAATAGAATCACCACATATATATGTTGAAAAGCAACATTTTCCCCCGACAAGCTGGTTGAAATGATAGGTAGACTTAGAAATTCTTCCCAACCTTAAGACTACATAAAAACATTATAATAATAGTTATCTTCAACAATCTTCAGGCCTTCATCATGTACTAACAGGTTTCAGAGTAGTAGCCGTGTTAGTCTGTATCTGCAAAAAGAATAGGAGTGCTTGTGGCACCTTAGAGACTAACAAATTCATTGTAGCCTAAGTTTTTGTGGGCTACAGCTATGCATCCGATGAAGTGAGCTGCAGCCCACGAAAGCTTATGCGACAATAAATTTGTTAGTCTCTAAGGTGCCACAAGTGCTCCTATTCTTTTTATGTACTAACAGTGACCCTCACAACCCAAACAGGGATTGGCCTGATCAGTAGTTTGATCGGAGATGGTGCTGGAGAATCAGTATGTAGCACTCTTCCCCCTGGAACGGTACTGAGCAAATGTTCCAGCACATGGGTGCTGGCAGTATAGTTATTCATATGAGTTGTAACACCAAAGTGACCATTAAAGAGAACCTGGATTTTTCACCATAGTAGAGGTATTAAATGATTCCTCTTAGCCCATCATGGTAGCGATCAAAGGTCAAGCTCCTGTAACCAAACCCTGCATTCTCAAACTATGAAAGCATTGCATTATCTTCTTGGGAACCTTGAAGGGGAATAACAGTTGCAGCTGGGTGGGCATCTAGATATGGATGCTCAGGTCAGGATAACAAAACTATCTTAAAAGGTCACAATTCCCAAGATCCAGATCGTTCACAGCTCGGATCCTTCTGCCCTGGTCATCCGCACTAATCTCATAGGTGTCTTGCCGACACAGATTTGGGTTCTATCAGACACACGTTTCCCAGGTCCTCATATGCTCCCTGCCATCCCCACCATTCTAACGCTACCTCAAACCCCATGGACTGTCACCTCTGTGGGACTCGAGTTACCATTCCTCTGCTAATGATGCCATGAATATTGGAATCTTGATTCTCACTTTCCTCCATGGAGCATTTTAAACTGTATTGTATTGAAAAAGGCTTCCTTTGGTAGCGCAACCACACTGCCTTGAGAAGGAAGTTCAAGCAATGCAATACGTGGGACGAGTATGCTGCTTCTGGAGTACTCCTCCCTCTTAACAACATTGGAATCCCATACTCAGATCCCAGCACTGAAAATGCATTGTGCTGCCTTGTGCTGAGTTAGTTTTTATGGTCTTTGAAAAATAAAACCCAACTCATAAAAAGTTCTCCAATTTACTTTTCTTTAATTCAGATGACAAAAAATTACTTTTTAAATTTAAGAAATTGTATGGTTTTGTATTATTATTAAGAGATGTTCTGGGATTTACACTTCTCAGTCATCTCTCATTGTAAAGAAGTGCCTTTTGAAATGTGTGACAAGTGACAAAAATGAGATACAAAAAAATAAGAGGAAGTTTCATATCATGCGGAAATAACGTTTTTTTGTGGAAATTAGTCATGTAGGAATATTTTTATGGTTCAGTAACACTCATGTTACTAAATTACATTAACCAGTTCAGTGGCACCCGAATAGAACAAGGATGTCCAAGTACTGTGCATTCCTCCTGTGCTGATGAATGCACATGGTATGTATGTCCAAATGTTCCAGTGATCCCAAAGTAATGCTCATTTCAAATTGCAGGTCCATCAGTCAAGTGGTTAATTTGAAATGGAAGTGGGGGATGGGACAGAGAGGGTCTGAAATTGTTGAGCTAATTCTGCCCCTCTGCCCTGCAGAGCTGATCAGGCAGCCAGCTCAAAAATTCACTCCTCCTCCTGCTCCTAGGGTCTCTGGGTAGTTGAGGCAGGAGCTGGATGACTGATGGTGGTAGAGGAGGCGGAGCTCCAGATTGGATACTACTAGTGCCACGGCAGGTTGGGATCCCAATTAGTGAGTGCTGAGAAAGTGTGTCCTTGGAGCCTATCTTCCCATCTCCACAATGGAGGCACAGCTCTCTATCCAGGCAGAATATTAGGGTTGAAAGAGACCTCAGGAGGTCATCTAGTCCAATTCTCCTGCTTACAGCAGGACCAACACCAACTAAATCAACTCAGCCAAGGCTTTGTCAAGTTAGGCCTTAAAAACCTCTAAGGATGGAGATTGCACCACCTCCCCAAGCAACCCATTCCAGTGCTTCACCACTCTCCTAGTGAAATAATGTTTCCTAATCTAATCCAGATCTCCCTCACTGCAACTTGAGACCATTGTTTCTTGTTCTGCCATCTGCCACCACTGAGAACAACCTAGCTCCATCCTTTTTGAACTCCCCCCCACTCAAGTAGTTGAAGGCTGCTATCAAATCCCCCTCACTCTTCTCTTCTCCAGACTAAATAACCCCAGTTCCCTCAGCCTCTCCTCGTAAGTCATATGCCACAGTCCCCTAATAATTTCCGTTGCCCTCCGCTGGACTCTCTCCAATTTGTCCACATCCCTTCTGTAGTGGGGGGACCAAAACTGGATGCAATACTCCAGGTGTGGCCTCACCAGTGCTGAATAGAGGGGAATAATCACTTCCCTTGATCTGCTGGCAATGCTCCTACTAATGCAGCTCAATATGCCATTGGCCTTCTTGGCAACAAGGGCACATTGCTGACTCACATCCAGCTTCTCATCCACTGTAATCCACAGGTCCTTTTCTGCAGAACTGCTGCTTAGCCAGTAAGTCCCCAGTCTGTAGCTGTGCATGGGATTCTTCCTTCCTAAGTGCAGGACTCTGCACTTGTCCTTGTTGAACCTTATCAGATTTTTTTTGGCCCAATCTTCCAATTTATCTAGGTCACTCTGGACCCTATCCCTGCCCTCCAGAGTAGCTCTCTCTCCCCCCAGTTTAGTGACATCTGCAAACTTGCTGAGGGTGCAATTCATCCCATTCTTCAGATCATTAATAAAGACGTTGAACAAAATTGGCCCCAGGACTGATCCCCGGGGCACTCCACTTGATACTGGCTGCCAACTAGAAATTAAGCCGTTGATCACTACCCATTGAGCCAGACAATCTAGCCAGCTTTCTATCCACCTTATAGTCTATTCATCCAATCCATGAATTGAGGGCTGGGTTCTAAGGGTACTTCATTTGTTCAGATTTATTTTTCATGGGCTTGGGGCAAGCAGGGTTATGAGAATAGAGTAAGAAGAAAAAAGGCAAAAATAATCCCACAGGGTGAAAGAAAAGGTTGCTTGGCACAAGGAAGGATGTAAAGGGGCCCTAAAAGAAGTTAAATTTGGATTTGGATTTCCATGGGTTTTGGAGATTAGGAGCGCAGGAGACCTAGTAACCACCAACAAACACTGCCAGCTGAACTAAGCTTGTCAGGAAGGGTTAGAGGCTCCTGATTGGGCTGGTCTTGGTTCATAGCCTGCAGAATTAGAGAAAAACCCACTGTTCAGAACCGTGAGACTGGATGTGAAGAAAACCGCAGCTGTCTAAGGATCCCTGCTGATTTACAGAACATATAGAAAAGCAGTCCAGGAGTGCACTATGCTTTAGTGAACAACGTTATCAGTAACAGTCTGTAAATCAAATGTGTAAGATATGCATGTGTAATACTATATTTTAGACACGCAGAGTGAGTAACAAGCTGATATATACCAATAGTTGTCCAACATACAGTAGTAGTTCCTTATGTTGTACATACAAAGCAATAGTAGAATCTCAAATACCTATGTGGTAATTGATGATACACAGTGATGGATACACTTGGGGGCGGGGCGAGGAAGAGAGGGTTTGAGAGAGAGACAGTGTGGATTGTCATGGGCTACCTGTCTCTGACCCTTTCCTTGGTCTCTCTGTGTGCATCCCCTTCAGGGGTCAAGCTTCTTGCTTCACCTCTCCTGGGGTGGAAACCTATGAGTCTCTCACTTTTGGACCAAGTCCCCTAAGCTACAGCCTCCTATATACCAGCTGTGATTACTCAGCAAGCCTGACTGTGTTCAGCCCCGCAAGTCTTCCCTTTGGAAGCTTGTGAATAGTGATAAATATAATGTCCAGCCAGCTTTCTTAAAACCAAGTATTGTCTAATCTTAACAATGGGAATGCAGAAAAGAATGAGAGATACAGGATTTCAAAACAATAGAACAGGCTGTATCTATCTACCTAGGCTCACCATCCTGTAGATGCTCAAGAACATCCAACAGCTTCCCAACTCTTCTGAAGGGCATGTGTCTGTCAGCCTGCTCCTCACAAAGATCCCAAAACAATTGCTCCACCCTCTGTGTCTAGGAAGTCATTTTTAACCATTTCATGTCCTTTTGATCTGTCCATCCCAGCCTTGGCAAAACAGCTGTGTAACTTTGGGCTGGAGCCAAGTACGAAGCATCTTCACAACTTACTAGCTCAGTATTCTTTTAATGGCCCTCGCTGTGTTTACTATGACCTTATTATCTAGACACGTATTTCTGTCTGGCAAGCTCCCTAGCAGCCTGCAGTTTAACTACATTAATATATGCATACAGCAAATATCCCAACAAACAAACATAACTGTACAGTAACTATCTCCACAAATAGGCTATACGGTATTCATGCACTATGAAGAAGAATGATTAGATTTATGGAGAAACTTTCATGTGATGAAAGACTGAAAATCTGTGACTGCTTAGAGAGGAGACAAAGGTACAGAACTTAAGGAATAGTCTAGAGAGGGTGCATTGAGTACATCTAGTATACTACTTTTGTAATACAATAACAATGCAACATTTAATTAAACTAAAAGACAGGACATTTGAAACTGTTCAACAAAAATGCACAATTGACATGTGGAACTAACTGCTACAAGAGTGCTGAGGAGAATTGATTAGTCTTTTTTTTTTTTTTAAAGATAGGACATTAAAGATAAAGAAACATGCAGTGTTATGTAAATAAGAATAAAGAAAACCCAAAGTTTGGAAGGGATATACATCCTCATGCTTTAAGACACTAAACAACCTCCAAATGTCATGGGTAGGATGAAAGTTTGCATAACGCAAGTTAGTTCCCTAATTTCCTGGTTCAGTGTTCCATGCACCTTCCTCAGAAGCATATGATAATGGCTAATGCCAGAGACAGGATGCTGGGACTAGATGTACCACTAATCTGATCCAATCTGGCAATTTCTATGTTCCTGTTATTTATATGAATTTTATTACTGAGTGATTTCCTTTTGGAGATGAAAATTATTAATGGAGGCATAGGACTAGAATGGCCAAGTATTACGCACATTGGAGAATTTACCTAATGGCTATGCTTAAGGACTTAAATGGGATCAATGGGATTTAAGTACCTTTCTTGAATAGGGGCCACAAGTGCCTGGGGTTAACACTTATTTCAGCTAACAACTTTAAAGCTTTAGCTATGTATTTTTCAATATCTGATTACTTTTACCAACTCCCTGAACAAACAAAACAAATAAAATAAACAAAACAAAACAAACTTCACAAAGTTTTGATTCCAAAAAGGGAGAAGTGCCAGAGACTCTGTTAGGGCCAATAGGTATATTGCTATTGATTTTCCAAGAAGGTACTGAAATGCTGTGGTGACGGGCAGCAGTATGAAACCAGAAGAGACAGACAGACAGAAGCAGAATTTTAGACTTCCCTTGAGTTACTGGCTGGTTTTTGAACTAGTGGTTTTTAAACTTCCATGGACACACAACTATTGGTTTTTTGGTTGGTTTGTTTGTTTAAATCATTACTTTAAACAGCTAGTGAATACACTTTTTTTTTCTAATTAGGTATATAATTATATTCCTCTATTTGGGATAGAGTCTGAAAGTAAAGTACAGTAGATCTAGTCACTGTTTCAACAGAGTGTGGATATTTTCATTAGATGCCATCCTAGAAAAATAGTCACATAGCATGTTACACATATAATCTCCTTAATTTTAAGGATGGAGAGAATCAATGGGACTACTAAATCTATGCATCTACAATAAATACTGTAATCATTTATGCAATGAAAATATACTGCATACTATAAGTATGTAAACTCTAATGTTTATATATTGAATCTTTCATTTTAGATTCATCAAATTTTATTGTAGGATAAACAGATTATATTATGGGTTTCAAAAGAAAACACATACTTTTGGTGCATGAACTTTTGAAACTGTAGCAGCATATTGTCAAGTTATTGAACAGTTGATGTCTAGAGTTATGCACTGTTATTAGGAGAGAGCATCACCACCATATGGCTAACAGTGTCTTTATTCTAGGAACCTCTAACCTACAGCAAGTATAGTTCTCCAAACAGTCAGATTTGTACAGCAAACAAGAATTCTATAGCACCCCTGGTTAGCGTCCACATTAACTCATGTTATCTTGCCTCTCCCTGCTATTGCTTGAAAGTTGTCAAGATTATGGTATAAACTGCATGGATGCAGGAGCTGAAATAGCACATTCCAAAAACGTGGTGCTCTAACCGTGGACTGAGTCCTATAAAATGCAAGAAGCATCAGCATAGGATTTAAGAGAACACCCACTAAGCAGATAAAACAATATACCGCCATTACTAAACAGAATCTCAAAAGGTGAGAGAAACGTCTATGGAACCAAATAGAAGCAGTCTTATCCTAGATTCACTGAACTCAGTGGTGACCCTCCCAGTGCGTTCATGTTTAAGCCCTAAACCCTCCTCCACCAAGAAATCACACTGACTACAGATTTGAACTAAAACAAAAAGTAAATATTTACTGAGAACTGATTCTTAGTGTATCTCACAGGGAATGCCATAGCCTGCTCCTATCAGTTCCTTGGGTCCTAGAGCCAGAAAGAGAACCAAAACCAGAGTGACTGGCAAATGCATTTCAGTGCATCAACTGTACTCACTCTGAAGGCCCAGTCTGGCAACATTATTAACACATCTACCATTTGACTAACTCTAACTTACACCTCAGGGCACAGATCACAAGGTTTCCTTAGCAAAACACTAATTGACATCACATGAGTATGATTAAGTATCTTTTTATCCAAATGCTGGATGTAAAACAAATTCTAAGTGGCATTTTTATGCAGTGTTAGACTGACAGTGAGATTAAAGCAAATTTCTCATCCCAGTATTTTAACGACACCTTTGAGGAGGTAGTATTTTATTCTAAAAGAAATGGGTCATACAAATCTACAAAGCATGTATTCAAACAGCTGCTTGATTCGCAGAATAACTTTCCTTTAATTTACTGTGTTTGCTGTTTAGGTACTGTGTTGCCTTGTTTTTCCATTTTCAAGAACTAAATACCTCGATGAATCCGTCAATATTATGCTGGTTGCTCTTGCATCCAAGCTTCTGCTGTTTTATAACAGTGCTTTGGTCTTATTTCAAGAAAAGAATGACAAACTTACCGATTCAAATTGAGAATTTATGAGATGCTTTGTGGCAGGACTAACAGGCAACAGGATTGAGGTAATGGGCAAGCAGAAGTGAAGAGAGCCCTAAGACAGATAGTCAATTGCTAATTTCAGATGCACAATACTCAATCACTCAAAAATGTGACATCCTTGGGCATTTATAAAAGACACAAAACTTCTGTACAGTTTGTAAGATGACCTGGTCATTAAAATGGTGTCACTCCCACCATTGCTTCCAGTGGTGGACCAGCACCAGTGGGAAATTCTACTGCAGTCACAGCCATAGTCATATGTACCAGGCATTTGCAAATGAATGCGCCATATTTGAAAGTAGATCACAGATTAGTTTAAAGGGAAGATTGGGGATGATTAATATTATATATCTAATATTTTAGATTGTTGATCAATGAATTCTGTTATACTGTTGCCTCCCAACAGGAAGTATAAGATTTTCACAATACAAAATACTGGCAAGTTCTATCTATTAGTAAAAGTAAGAATGTAGAAAATGCATCTAATTTGTTCATATCAGATTAATGTTAAATTTAGGAAAAAAACGTTTAATAGCAACTCTTACCTTAGAACTACTGTGAAGGTCTGTTTCTCTCATACATTTAAATGCTGAACACTTATTTTGTTACCAACCACCCTATACAGACTAACACAGCTCCATAGGATACAAAATTAATAAGGAATATGAACCTTTCTGTTTCGAGGAACCAGTCACAAACTAATGGATGAGGTTAAGAAGAAACTACTCACTGGCTGAAGATACCATAATTGTCCTTTATGGAATTTCACTCAACATCCAAGCATTCAGGATTGGCCACTGCCAGGGACACAATGCTGCAAATGGACTATACAGCGTAAATCACTTCTCCACTCTTACTTAGTTTGTACACAAATCTGCAAACTGTCCATACACTAATCATGTGAAAAGGTATTTAAATAAGTAAATTCTTAAAGAATATACTGGTTATATCAGAATTTACACTGATGAATCAGAACTCTAAATAATATATAGATATCTGAAATCTAGTCAATTCAAAACAGAGATGAAAAACATACTGTAACAGCAAATAAGGCCAAATTGCAGACCTCTCCCCCTCAACATTCATGAAAATTTATGTATTTGAAAAATGAGGTTATTCTATGTTTTGAGCTATTTTAAATATCTTCTATTATTTTCAATTTATATTAAAAACATGGATTCTTAAAAAAACCAGCAAATACATTCTTCAAATATGCAGGATTTCAAGAAACACAGTCTTATCTACAGCTAAATATTTATGTAATGTAGCCCCTAACACTGCCCATGAACATTTTACAAAGCTTTTTATAAGACATATATAGCAGCAATAAATGTTAAGGAATAAGCCATAGTTTAAAATTATATTAAAAAAAATTGATTTGCTTTTAAATTGAAGTCCAGTACTAGAAGTCACAAAATAGGACATTTAGACAGGATTTTGGTAATTCATGATTCAAAATATGCAGCGCTTTTAAATTAACAGAAAAACCCACAACAGTTTGTTCTGTACAAATTATAGGCCAGTTTCAATTTAGCCCTAATACACTTTGAATCCGATTACCTTTCTCTATTTGATTGTAATTCTTTTAATGATCTAGTCTGTAAACGAAATTTACAGAAACTAATTTGGTTGGTCTTTTGACTTATTAGGAACTTATTGTAACTACCACACCTTTCTAAAAAGTATTGAAAATGCTCAAGACACAATAGTAGATTTGTTTAATAAAGATTTATTTTTCAATAGTGTCATACTTGATAAACCTCTCTCTCTCTCATCTTTCTTTTTTTTTTTAAAAAGATTAAAAATAAACATTAACAACAACACAGAAGGGGGGGCATAGCCAGAGTTTACATTGTAATTCAAGATAAAAAGTAGTGTGCCAATTTGCAAAATCGATATAAAAGCCTTTATTACATTTTAGCAGTATAGTTATCTCTATGGGCCTGATCCAAAAACAATGAAGTCAACTGGAGGCTTCTCATTGGATCAGACCCCGTGATGACCCTTAGCGTGCCACTTAAACACTGCTATTTCATGATCAAAAAGATGTAATCTTGACAAATTGAATCAATGATAGAAAGTGCAAAAGTATTTTAAACAACAGAGCAGTCTCTATGTCCTTAATGAAATGGAGAAGGGGGTGGGTGGGAGTGCTAGCACACCCCACAATGGAAATATTCTGGAGAGTCCACATAAATTTGTGCACACCAGGGGCTGGAAGGAGCAGAGGCAAGAGCAAGACTTGGAGGGGATGCAGCAGCCACTGCATCGCCAGGGATCAGGCTCAGTAGCTGAATTCGGAGGGACTGGTAGGAACCAGGGACTCTCCTTCCCAGCCTGGATCCAGCTGGCCCTCACAGCGTTTCAGCACCTCCCTTATTCCCCTCCTATCCTTGAGGCCACCCATTCACCACTTTCCTGAATTACTGGATTGATCCCTTGCACCTTCTGCTAGAATCAAAATGAAAGAAAAGTTCAGTGTACTCTAAGTATGAGTATGAGAAAGATGTTGATTATGTTCAGTGAACCCTTGCCCACATGAACATGGAAACTCTCCAGGGGAAGCACTGTCACATTCTAATCATAAAAATAAAAATAATTAAAAAATTCAGACTTGCACAGGAAAACATTTTACTCCCTTAAAACTTTTATTTTTCCAGATGCAAAACTGCTTTATCAAAAGAGACAACATGGATGTGATCATCTGCCATCTTGCTAGTGCCGGGGCAGTATTATACGTGGGATGATTACACTCTTCACACTGCTTCCTTTCAAAGATTTGTTACTAAAATGGCTATAAGCTTCTCAGGACCTCCTATCTTATGCTATTAGTCAGAAGAGAACATTCAGTAATAGGTGGAATAGGTTGCATCTGATGAACTCAGTGACTCACTAACAATTTAATCTTTCTAGTAGGATATACAGCACATGACTAGATTTTAGCTGGTTTAGCTGTTACTGCATACTCAACTGAACAGGTCTGGAGCTTCTTAAAGCTCCTAAGGGCTAATCCCCCAACCCAGCATTACATGAGCAGCTCTTACTCATCAACTCAGTCCTGTTGTAGTGAATAGGACTACTTGTGTGAAAAAGGACTATTCATAAAGGGAAGGCTTGCAGGATCTGATCCTAACATGTTTTATACATCCCTTCCCCAAAAACTGATCACTAGTAGGAAACAATTGTATTTACTTGGGCTGGAACTTCCAGAAAGGTCTGCAGGAGTTAAGTAAACAACTTCATCTTATTTCAAATCCCAGCCTTGGACTTGCACAAAAACTAAAACTGGTTTCTATCTCTGAAGAGTTATGAGAACAATTAACAAGTTCCCCCACCCTTCTCTCCACACACAGAGACAGCAGAGCACAATGCAAACCTTTCCCACCATGCAGATCTATCCTCCATCCAACACCATCCCCTGCAGCAGACCACACAAATAAATGCACCTTGCAGTATGCCGCGGAGAGTCAACTGACGAGGGCTATACTGGACCAATGAGGAGGGGGACTTGTTCCAAAGCTGATGTCCCATCACTAAGAACACTCTAGTGTCAGCCCCCTCTCTTTCAAATCAAAGCAGATCCCATAAAAATTGTCCATGCAAGGCTTCTTCTTGGCCCCATGTCTTATTTCCAGATTAAGTCAGTTGTCAGCCCTGTGCATTTTCTCTGCACTTTCTTGACTTAATCCACAGTTTTAATTGAGATCAATCTCTAAATGAGAACAAAAGGATTATTTTTTTCTAAGAGAAATGGTGTTCAGTAGAATATATCAAAGGATACATTTGACTCCTACATTAAGAGAAGGCTGAATTGTATCTCTTGCTTCAAAGCTCCAGGTCCCCAAAGAAAATATACTCTTGGACTGTGCAAGGAAATATGTAAGGACACAACACCATACAGGATATATGTACTCTGCCTGATTTATTTAAACTGAAAAAGACATAAGTGCATTTATAAGAATTGCTTTAACTTTTGTATTTATCAGTGTCCTCAATCTTACCTCCATTACAGCCCTGACAGAATAATTAATTTCAGTCAATCAATCATTTAACAAAAACTCTCAGGTGACCTCAAAACAACACATAATCCACAGAGAACCAGTCACAACAACGATCTTCAAATTCCCCTGGAAAGGAAAATTAAGCCAGCTATGTGTGGCTCGGGGCAACCTAAGCTGTAAATCTCTCTTTTCTGATCTCTTCATATAGATGAAAGAGTAATGCCGCTCTGGATTACATAGAACAATTATGAATTCTAAAAGCTTAGGGAATCAGCTTTGAGACAGCCCTAATCATTACCAATTAACCATATCTTCTGACATCCTGGAATAGCTACCACAATGTTTGTGAACGCTCTAGCCTCCTTTTAGGCAGCCAATCCCTTACATTAGAGCTCATGATTTTTAAAAAGTCGGTTAATATTAGTTGACAAATCCAAAGAGCAGTCACTTACTATGGTACATAACACTCACTTTCCCCATCTCTGGATGGCCAAAAGGAAGGTGGAGCAGTTTCCAACAATTCAGTGTATTTCAACATCACTGCCAATATTTGAATTTTTATGAAGAAACACTAGCCTTGGATTTTTTAGCCATACTCTGCCACTCATACCCAGAGATCTCCAACCAATACAATCAGGCTTTAAATATTTCTCTCTTTCTAAGCACGAACATGTTATAATGTTATTAGTTAAGCCACCTTCAGTGTTAAGCACCTTTATATTTAGTTATATTAAATATTTTCTGATTGTTCACTGAAAATTGAACTCAGCCTTTCCTAGTGACAATTCCAGACCACATCACATGATCCACTATCTACAGCCAAGCTCTAAGATACAACCACATTTGCTCCAATCCCTCAGATAGAGACAAACACCTAAAGAATCTCTGTCAATTGTTCTTAAAACTGCAATACCCACCTGGTGAAGTGAAGAAACAGACTGACAGAGCCAGAAGGGTACCAAGAAGTCACCTATTACAAGACAGCCCCAACAAAGAAAGTAACAGGACGCCACTAGCCGTCACCTACAACCCCCAGCTAAAACCTCTCCAGTGCATCATCAACTTATCCTGAAGGACAATCCCTCACTCTCACAGACCTTGGGAGACAGGCCAGTCCTCGCTTACAGATAGCCCCCTAACCTGAAGGAAATACTCACGAGCAACTACACACCACTCAACAAAAACACCAACCCAGGAACCAAACCCTGCTACAAACCCCGGTGCCAACTCTGTCCACGTATCTATTCAAAGGACACCATCATTGGACCTAACCACATCAGGCATGCCATCAGGGGCTCATTCACGAGCATATATATGAATGTGATATATGCCATCATGTGCCAGCACTGCCCCTCTGCCATGTACATTGGCCAAACCGGACAGTCTCTACGCAAAAGAATAAATGGACACAAATCTGACATCAGGAATCATAACATTCAAAAACAAGTAGGAGAACACTTCAATCTCTCTGGTCACTCAATAACAGATCTCAAAGTAGCAATGCTTCAGCAAAAAAAACTTCAAAAACAGACTCCAATGTGAAGCTGCAGAACTGAATTAATTTGCAAACTAGATACCATCAGATTAGGCCTGAATAAAGACTGGGAGTGGTTGAGTCATTACAAAACCTGATTTCCCCAATACACCTCTACCTCGATATAACGCTGTCCTTGGGAGTCAAAAAAAATCGTACCATGTTATAGGTGAAAACGCGTTATATTGAACTTGCTTTGATCCGCGGGAGCACGCAGCCCTGCTCCCTCAGAGCGCTGCTTTACCGCGTTATATCTGAATTTGTGTTATATCGCGTCGCGTTATATCAGTGTAGAGGTGTACTAATTTCTACTTACTGTTACTCACACCTTCTTGTCAACTGTCTGTAATGGATCACTCTCTTACCACTTCAAAAGTTATTTTTCCTCCCTTGGTATCCTGCTGTTAATTGATTTCTCTCATTAGACTGACCTAACACTTGGTAAAGCACCCCCATCCTTTCACGTATTTATACCTGCTCCTGTATTTTTTACTTCATACATCTGATGAAGTGGGTTGTAGCCCACAAAAGGTTATGCCCAAATAAATTTGTCAGTCTCTAAGGTGCCACAAGGACTCTTTTTTTTTTTTTTTTTTTTTTTCTGATACAGACTAACATGGCTACCACTGAAACCAATTCCCTTAAAGTTTCCTGCCAGTGCACTCCCCCAAGTAAGATCAACAATGGGAATGCTAACACAGACAAGATATTGTCAGCCACTAGCATCTTATCACTAGGTACTTGCTCTGGGAAAGGTCAGATGACAGTGATAAACAATGCCGATGTCTTTTCTACATTCGAGTCCCAATTGTTGCTACCAACAATGGAGCTGCACCTGGAAGAAGTTTTATGAAAAAACTCAGAGTAGACAAAATATATAGTGAGTTGTAACAGTTCAGCAAACATGAACCTCCTGAAACATAAAAGGCTTGATGGTATAAATCCAGGAAGACAAAGTGGTCATAGTTTGTAATTGTTAGCGAGCAGCAAAGGTTTAGTAAAATTTACTTTAATTTTTAAATACGTAAACACAGCACCTTGTACTTAAAGGCATCAACATATGATTTAGGAACTTGGAACTCTCGCCCTTATATACCCTCAGAGGAAAAATCTCCGGGACTCAGAAAAGTTAGACAGAAGAAAACTAATTTGAAATACAACGGGAAGATAAAATCAAGTCAAGCTAAACAAAATGTTGATCTAGAGTCTAAAGATGCTATTATTGCAGGTGACACTGCTGGGAAATTTGCACTGGTAGTGGTGATCTCTAAACTTTCTTCATTGCTCACACTGGACATTTTTCACTCATGGTCAGAACAAGTTAGAGAAGACAGAACACATCCATTCTCTCAATTAGGGTGCACTGACTTTGGTTGGAGCAGCGTGTACTTTGATGTGCAAGTAGGGCTTTTAGGATTCACGATTGTGCTGTCAGTGATGTCAAGTCATAAAATAAATACCACTGCTTTGATTATGAAGCACCTTTCCCTACAAGGATTTCAAAGTTGTGTTGTGTCTTTGCATGTGTGTGTATGTTTGTTTTGTTCTATATTTTTCAATTTTTTATTAATTATTATACACAAAAATTACTCTCCGATGACATTGTAGGGCAGGGACTGTGTCCTGCTAAAGCTCCCTGGAGAATGTGCCTCAAACCAACCCTCCAACCCACCTCCAGCACTGGCCTGCAGAGCCAGCTGGCTGCTCCGGGGAATATCAGTTGCTTCCCTTGAAGGCATCTTACCTCAGGCACATTACCCCAGTACTGCTGGAAGCTCAAGGATGCATGTCTTGCAGAACTTACATAAAGCAATGCAGCTCTGCTCAACCCCTTGCGCAGGGCTGTGGCTAAAAATCACAATAAATCCCTGAATGTACAAGTCAACTTTATAGCAAATATGAGAAAGTAATAAAAATTATCATCTTCCTTTTACATATGCGGGAATTGAAGTTCAGAGAGGATAAGTGTGGTGACCAAGGTTGCCCAGAAAGCCAGTGGCAAAACTTTGAGTTCTCACTATCTGCTACTACTTTAGACTCCACTGTATTAATCCATCCACTGGGTATCAATTATCATTATCATGCTGTATGAGGTCTACAGCTTCTAGTAGAAGATTACAGTTAGCATAAATTTCTCCTGTTGAGCTTCACAACACTACTACGACAAAGATACACACTGCTAGCACGCTTTTCAAGTATAATACAACAAATATAGAAACAAAACAAAAGTGTTATCACAACTCAAGCTAGGAAAGGATGCCATAATATTTCAGGGAACAATCAGAAATAAATTTGAGAAAAAATACATCACTCTATTACAGTAACTAAATACTTTTTCCTGCTGACCACAAGATTTCATTCCAGGGTGGGAATAAAACCAACACAGATGGTTTGAATGTACTTCACAAAACCAGGTAGCTCTGTTTACACCTAGACAGATTGCAATAAAACATTTGAGTTACCCATTGCTTACTGCATAACTCTACATTCCAACAACAAAATGTTGGTACCTTGATAGTCATTAACCACTTCTAATGTCTCAATGAATCAGCCATGCTGCTGACAAAAAGTGAAAACTACCACTTTGTTTCCCTGTAAATGTAGATTGCAGTACCCAAGACAGAAATAAACTAAATAGTGCTGCTAGGCTGCACTTCTGAAAATTTAAGTACTTCACAAATGACTGAAAATTCCTGTCACAAGTATTTTCACTTGACCATAGTATTTCTTTTACCTCTTCACAGAGCAGTGTGATTTGTTATTGATTGGCTTTGAGATTTATCAGGGGAGGGAAGGGGTTCCCAAGATGGATTTGTTGGGCAAAATTCTCTGCTGATATAATTCCAATGGGGTTAGGCCAGCAGAGAATTTTGCCCATGATATTTTGGTGTGATAGTTAAACCATGTAGTATATGAAAGAGCATAAAGCACAGCACCACTTTGTAAAATTCAATTGACTATCAGCACAATAGGCATTGTTACACCTTTTTCACCAGTCTCAGCATCAAGGCCAGAAGCTGAAAGGGCATGAACGGTGAATCTTACCCCTCAAAGTAGTGCCCCACTCTCTTTACCCCTTGCAGGTCTGGACATTACTGGGGAGCAAAGAATCTTATAATGTCAATGCCAGTATTGTGCCTTCTCTGTGATGAGAGGACATAAGTTTCCAGGAGTGCAAATCTGGCACCATCTTCAGCCACTCTGTTCATAATAAAACAGCCCTAGAGTACTACATGATTGATATTCCACACCTCAGGCTAAACATTACTTTTGTTTTATAACAATATTCCTTGAAATGTGCAAATGAAACAATACTTGCATCTTATAGTAATATTCAAGAGATCTGTTTAATAAATGTTGCATTATCTGTAGTTATATTTAACAAATGTATATTGTGTTAATAAAAACAATACAGAGTATAAGATTAAACAATGTGTTTTGCTAAGGTTGGCAATAAAGTCAATTTTAATAATAAGTCATATTTTACAGGAGCCCTTGGCATTATTGGATTGTACATATATTCATATTCCCAGCAGCCAAACAGCAGTAAACCTTACTTTATTGTAGAATCCTAAAAAATATATTTTCAGTGTATTATGTGCTTAAAACATTAATTAGAAACCCAACTGACTTACTAGAATTTTATAAATCATCTTTGGGATCCATACATACATGAATCAGAATAGAGATTACTCTCTCTCTATATATATATACACACACACACACACACACACACTGATGGTGTGAGTATAAAAATATCCCAATATTCCACATATTGGGCAGGGGGAGGAGAGAAAGAAGGAAACTTGCAGTTATATTTAAATATATTACGCACACATACATATATGTACACACATTTCTACATTAGTGTACATTTAGGTGCATGATTTTAAAAATATGAAAATTAAGGATCTCATACCTTGCCTACATTGTACATTTAGGAGCTAATTTTACCTTAAGCTACTATAGTCCAGTTCTCAGGGAACAAAATTAGAGTTTTAATATTTTCTCTTCATATTTTTTTCTTTAAGAAACTATCAAGTTTTCTATATATAGGTTACATAGTGTATGATTTTGGACAGTACTGAATAGTGAAGTTCTACGGTATGTTCTAACAGAACCAGACAGCCGGCTGAAGCACGTTTTGGTTAGGTCCACAAAACCAGATTTAGCCTCCTCCCAACAAGTGTTAACAGGCTCCTATTAGTTATGATCACGCTATTAGGCACAGATTTTGGAGAGGGTTACAAAATTAATCTTTGTGCTGCATCCACACAAAATAATTTTCTATAAAAAGCATGTGTTTGTGAATGGAGAAATCTTCCAGTGCCTCACCTCCAGTATTTCCTAGTAGAGAAGTGGAGGTCAGGAGCTTAGCATATAGTTGTCAAGTTATGAGAGGTAATTGTCCAAATACAGTGGGCACCCAGCCATTAAAGATTATAAGTGCATTCTGGTGAATTTTAGCACTTTTCACATAGCACTTTACAAACATTAACACTTGCAACAGTCCTGTGAAATAAACATTTTGGAAAAATAAGCCACTGGAGAGAAGGCCAATGTTTTCATGTGCTCACTAATTTTTGGTGCCTCAGTTCTTGGGGATCCAACTTGAGATATCTCTGGGCTTGGTTGTCAGAGATACTGAATACCCACAACTCCTTAAAATTAACAGAAGCAGCAGATGCTGAGCAACTTGGAAAAAAATCAACTCTTATGTATCAAAACAGCAACCAAAATGAGTGGACATTTGAAAATTTGGACCTTAGTGACTTGAATAAGTTACAATGGGAGCTGGTATCCAAGCCAGGATTAGAGCATGCCGAATTCCCCTGATCTCAGACCATAGACTAGGCTGTCCTTTGCACTAGTGCTCTGTCTCAGCAGTTCACTGGTTGTTCAGCAGAGGAGCAAGCTCATCTACAAGCATCTCTCTGACAAGGAGCTTTTGGCAAACCAAGAACCATCAGCAGCAGTCTGAGTGGTGCTTCTCCCGAGAGTAGTATACTGATCTGAAGGTCCTCTGACAAGTCAAGAATCCTATGGTCATAGTCTTCACAGGCTCTCAAGGTCCATGTTTCTCATGTTATTTTATATAGGTTGAACACACCAACAGTACTAGAACTGATAGCATACACTTACATATCAAAAATGTACATAACTATGGAACTACAGAAGGCAACGGCAAAATAATACAGAGTTAACATCAATATTATGTATTTGTGTATATGAACAGTTAGTTCAGTAGCAGCTTAGAGCTAAGCTTAGTGGGAATTTTATGCTGTGCCTGTGCAAATATCATTTCTCCTTTGGTTATTTCTCCTTTGGTTATAATGCCTTAAAAAACAGCATAGGCACTAGTCGTCTTGAGGACAGCTACCTGGAACGTTTCAGCTTGTGAAGTTCATTGATTTTTGTGTTATCCATACAGAGGGGAAAAAATCCTGATAATCTTTCAGCAGATGATACATACATATTTTACCCTGCTATAACTAAAAACTGGATAAAAGGATTTCCTTAGACATTTTTAGCTAAATAAGTTATTTTTTAAGAAAGTTAAGAATGTGAGATCAGGATACTATAATGGAACCCCAAGAATAGCACTACATGGAGTGTTTGCCAAAAAGTGAACAGAATAATACATCTCAGAGGATGTTGCCTGTGTTGGGGCCTCTTTGTACCACTCTGCCATTGTGACACAGCTCTAAAGCTAGTGTCACTGACCACAGGAGGCTAACCCAGAGCAGGGGAATATTCTGGTAGTACAGTATAGTTACTCCTACATTTTCCCCACTCCCAGTAGGATGTGACTGTGGAAAAGGGTATGTGGCCAGGGCTTCCCTGTGCCCCTGTTTTCAGACTGGCATATGACCCCTCAGGATCACTGAGAGCAAGTGTAATTTAAAGCATATTTTAGCTGCTCTAAATTATGCAGGTGAATCACCCCAGGGCACAGCTGGCCCAAGATTAGGGGAGCAAAGAAGTGTCTCACCAAGAGCTACACTATGCTCTCCTCTGCCACAGCTGGGGATGCAGCCCACCACTTCTAAACCGTCACATTACTGTCTGATTGCTTGATTATTCTGAATATTTATAAATGAGATATACAGTAAATAAAATTCATCTAATTAAATCACATTATGATCACATTTTACTTGACATATAAGGGTGAGATGTATTTGACAACTGAACACAACTGAAGAATCTCTTATATTTTAAAATATTCCCTACCTTTGAAAAGCTTAGTACAGAGTATGAAATTTATACAGAGATTTCCATGAACAAGTTACTAGTTTTCATGCTACCATTAAATACTAGGGCTATTCAGAAGGGGCCAATCATTTTAACTTCTCTCATTTGGACAAACAGTCCAACCAATGAATCAATGTTTTTATTTTGGTCATTAGAGGAACATTCAGTTTTTAACCAAAAGGCTTATTGTCAAACTGCCTGCAGTGACTCAAGAACATGAGTCCCAACAACAGGGCAGACTGAAGAAGCAGGGCACACACCCCAAACTGGCTGTGAGTTCCATACGTAGGCCTGGTCTACACTACGCTGTTAAACCGATTTTAACAGCGTTAAATCGATTTAACGCTGCACCCGTCCACACTACACTGCTCTTTATATTGATTTAAAGGGCTCTTTAAATCGATTTCTGTACTCCTACAAAACGAGAGGAGTAACGCTAAAATCGATTACTATATCGGATTAGGGTTAGTGTGGACGCAAATCGACGTTATTGGCCTCATTATTTTACAGTAGCTACCCACAGTGCACCGCTCCAGAAATCGACGCTAGCCTCGGACCATGGACGCACACCACCGAATTAATGTGCCTAGTGTGGACGCGCACAATCGACTTTATAATATCTGTTTTATAAAATCGGTTTAAGCTAATTCGAATTTATCCTGTAGTATAGACGTAGCCTTAGAGTTCACCAACCAATTACCAAGTGTAAACTCTTCAGGCACTATAACACCCTAACCATGGAGTCACAGACAGTCCCCTTGGGTACTCCACTATATCTTGCCACCCAGTTGAGCTTACCTTTGTGATTGATGGTCCCTTACACCAAGAATCACAGCAATATTCAGGTTGCTTCCAGTCACTTATCCCAAGTCATTTGCACTCTGTATCTCAGACCAAATAAACTATAATAAACTATACAGATGTACTGAACAGAAAAAGGAAACAGATTCATTTACAAGGTTAAAGCACGCAAATATATATATACAAATGGTTTCAGATCTAACAATATTTGACTTAATGTCAGGAAGATATAACTTTATCCAGTTTAAATGGAAAAACATAGAACACAGCACACAAACACACAAAAGTCTACTTTTGTATCTATATTTTACAATGTTTGTTTACTTCATACAATCTCTGCTGTAAATCTGGTCTAAATTATTCCAGCTTGAAATGGGTCCCATCTGCATTTGGCAGATTCAGGTTATATGACTAAAGACAATGTCATTCAGATGCAAATAATAATGCTTTTTGCCTTTGAAATTTAGAGGGTCTTTTCTCCCAGAAGCTTAGGTCAGAGTGCAGTTAGTTAATCTTTACAGGGTCAACTTGTTGAAATCTGTATCCAGCTCCACCTTCTGACAATTTGCATCAAAAATTTGTCATTAACCGAGTTATGTTCCATTTGAAATATTAACACTACTTTTGGGAAAGGGCAGAAAAAATTAAGATAATGCTAGATGCTGCACCCTTTTCTCAGCAAGCACAAATTATTGTTACAATGCCAGTTATTTTACATAACTATCTTTTTAAAGGATGGGTCATTGGATCTAATGCTGTGTGTTAAAAGTGTTATGTATTAAAAGCCAGTCCAGCCCATTATCCAGTTGTGTATACTTTCTGTATCTAAACTTGAGAAAGTGTGCCTAAATAGTACTGCAAGCTCAGCCAAACATACATAAGCATAAAGTCTTAAATGTCCTAATCCAATAGTTAGGCAGCCTCCGTGACTGAGGGCACACAGATTCCTGGCTCTGCAGCTGTGATGGCTGCTCCTGATTCTGAAGTGTTCAGCTTAATCTTTGATTGCAACTATGTAGTGCCAGCTGTAGTGACATAAAGATGTTAATACTTAACCCCTTCAAAATGAAGCATATGGCAAGGAGGGTGTAGGCAAATGAATACATATATTATATGGTGGGCAAGATATTTATTTTATCTCCTTTCATCCACTCATTCTCTCAAACCCTCAGATCAGCTGGTCTTGGAGAATGAGCTGGGAAAGAAGGTGAACTAGTCCCTTCCCCTACCCAGCAGTACTCAGTGCCCATGCAAGGGAGAAAGGACAGGCTGCAAATTAATCCAGGTATGGTACCTAGTCTTCCCCAGCAATTGGCGCTTTCGCTTTGTGCAAAGCACAGACTCTCCCCCTCCTAAAGAGGTCTGTTAATTCAGCCTGAGAGAAGTAGTGAGTTACTGGCAAGCTAAAGATGACCCTCAACAGCCAAAACTACCGAAACACCTCTTTCCCACAACCAGATTATTTACATATATGTCCTACAAGCTGCATGGGAATTGTTCTCTCTATCTCTGTCATAACATATTTCCCAGATTTGGATCTTAGCATCCAAAATATGGGTGTTAGCATGAAAACCTCCAAGCTTAGTTACCAGCTTGGACCTGGTAAAGCTGCCACCACCCAAAAAATTAGAGTGTTTTGGGGCACTCTGGTCCCCCCCAAAACCTTCCCTGGGGACCCCAAAGACCCAAATTCCTTGAGTCTTACAACAAAGGGGAATAAACCATTTCCCCCTCCCCTCCCTTCCAGGTGTTCCCTCCCTGGGTTCCTGGAGAGATACACAGAAGCAAGCTCCGTGAATCTAAACAGAGGGACTCCACCCTCCCCGTTTCCAGTCCTGGAAACACAAGTACTTCCCTCTTCACCCAGAGGGTATGCAAAGTCAGGCTTAGTAAATCTAACACAAAGAGATTTTCCCCTTGACTTCTTCCTCCCACCAATTCCCTGGTGAGTTGCAGACTTAATTCCCTGGAATTCCCACTAAAGGAAAACTCCAACAGGTCTAAAAAAGAAAGCTTTATAAGAAGAAAGAAAAATACATAAAAATGGTCTCTCTGTATTAAGGTGACAAATACAGGGTCAATTGCTTAAAAGAAATATGAATAAACAGCCTTATCCACAAAGAATACAATTTAACACATTCCAGCAACTACACACATGTAAATACAAAAGAAAACAATATAAACCTATGGTCTTCCTATCTTTGTACTTACAACTCGGAAACAGAAGATTAGAAAGCTGGAGATAGAAAAATCACTCTCATAGCCGAGAGGGTCAGACCCAAGACAAAGAACAAAGAACTTCACACAAACTTCCCTCCACCCAGATTTGAAAAAGTCTTGTTTCCTGATTGGTCCTCTGGTCAGGTGTTTCAGGTTACTGGTGTTACCTCTTTACAGGTAAAAGAACATTAACCCTTAGCTATCTGTTTATGACAATCTCTCACTGAGGATTCCAAGGAAAGCTGCTGTAACCCTGGCTGTATAGCCCAAACTGGGTTTTCTGGGAGAAAGCTACATGACAGAACATTGTTGAATGGGAGAGGTGGGTAGTGAACACATTTTTCCATGCTTAGCTTCCTGTGTAATGGCATGACTTCCCGACACGCAGCTTTTTCTGCCTATCCCAGCAGACAGATCTCTTGCATATTGCTTGGCTTTAGCTTCCCATGGTCTCAATATCAAAAGATATCAATATCAATAGCAAGTGCTCTTTAGTGTTTATTTTGTGTGACTGGTCACTTAAGTCACATGGCCCATTCCTTGACCAGATGACCTAACTTTGATCAAAACCATTAAATGGGGAGGGGGGAGATTACAAAATGTTTAACAATGTTCCTTAAAAATGAGGAACAAAAATATCATCTGAACAACAGGAATGAAGAGAAATAGCCTTAATTTACATACAGTATTTCTATTAGAAGAGAGCATCTAGGGACTTCAGTTTTCTCTGGCAGAGGTTCCCTCTACAGAGGGCTGCCTAGGCTTGTGATATAGAGAAGTTTTGCTTATTCTAAGCCAAGCAAAAAATTCAAACAGCATGCACTGAAACAAACAGATGTATCAGTCTTGCAGGGAAGAATTACTCAAATTCAGGATTCTCTCTCTTTTTTAATAAAAAGAAGGCACTCTTATTGTTAGAGGTCATCTATCTGTAAATTGATTGCCTTTGAAAGAGGCACCCCTTTTCCTTGACTGTGTCAATGTTAACAAAAAGACACTGACATATGGAGAAACAAAAAAAATATAACTGAAAGGGTGTGACACATGGCTAGAAAGGGTTAAACATCCTGCAAAATAAATAACCCTCAAAAGACACATGGAGTGATAATGTTTGTGTTTCTGTGTATTTACATATGTATGAGTAGGGTCCAAGGATGTAATCAACAGTCCCTGTCTATGCTGTATTCTAGTAGTTCAGAGATCAAATGAACATCCTAGCATTTAAATGAATTGTAAACACGAGATATCTTGGTATTCATTTCTCTTTGAAATTCACTGTGAATAGCGGAAGAACAAGCAAATGGCCTTATGTTAATTCGTATAATTAAGTACCAGTGATGGACTTCCTTCAAAGTCATGCTAATTACCTTTTGAACTCCCAACTTGTCAAAAGACATGAAATTGTATAAAAGATACTTGGGTCCTGATTCTGTCATCTCAGATCTGCTTAGGCTTCATCAGGGGAAGTTTGAGTCGCAAGACTGAGGTCCCAATTATGCTGGTATGCCCTGAATATGAGATTTGGGCATTGGACTATAACCTAGGGACTATTTCTGAAAGAACTCTTTGCAACTACAAAGCTCACCATCTCTGCTACAAATCTGAACCTCAATGAATTGAACTCTATGTCTCTATGTATATTGATCTTTTAACCATACTCTCTTGTTTTTTAATCGATTTTAGTTTAGTTAATAAGAACTGACTATAGCATATATTTGGGTAAGATCTGAAACATTCATTAACCTGGGATGTAAGGTGTACAATCCTTTGGAATTGGTAGAATCTTTTCTTTTATACGATGAAGTAAGATTTACCAAAAATTTCATCTTATTTGATGTGGGTACCTGGATGGAGACCTGAGGCTGGATCACTTTAAGGGAATTGTGTTGTTTGGACTTCTGAGTGACCGGTAAGAAGTTGTTTTATGCTGACTTGGTAAATCCAAGTATTGGAATATCCACCAGCTTTATGGGGATTATTGGCCCCATTCTTTGCAGTTCACCGTAACTGAGTGACCACAGCTGGCTCCCCACTAGGATCCCGGTCACAAGGCATTAACAGTAAGCCTTGTATTCTGACAGTTAGACTTTGCAGTAAGAAATAAATATATCACAATATGCCTAGCACTCAAAGTGCTACTATGTGTCTAATGAAAACAAATTCTTTAAAGCATTTTAGCATCCTACATAGCCACATTTCTAATTGCATTTTGGATGTTCATTCTGGGACTGCCTGTAGCCCTTATAAAACCCTTGCTTAGTTCTGACATGAAATAAGACCTGATGAAGAGAAGTAGTTTAAGCTTATTATGCAAGGTGTATTCTTTAAAATTCAAACTATGGGGCAAAATATACTGCTATAAGTAGTAGTAAGCCTTATGTTCAAGAATTCAGAACAGAAACTTGCAAAGAGAAAGCAAGACACCAAGAGAACATTTTTGGTATGGTAAACTTCTTTTTCAGATTTATTTAAAATTTCATCTGCACTATGGGCAACATGTCTAGGTTTCACACAAATTCAGAGGCTAAATAACTTATAAAATCATTAGCATAAATAAGTGTTTAGCAAATGTTGCACAAGGCAACTCTGATTTGGGACCGAAAAAAAAAAATTACCCAATGAAGAATTATGAGAAATGAAAAACAAGTAGGCTGTACAAGGTTTGCACAATATCTTTTCATCATGTGGATTGAGTCTAAACTCACTATTTTCTAACAGTCTATAGAATTCTAGTTAACTTTTATTTTAAAACAGAAGAGTTGCGCATGCTTCCAAAGCTTTACCTAAATTAAATTATGGACATTTTATTCTAATGAAGGCATTAGAAACTAGTATGATACTAGAAAAAGAAAAATGTAACCAGGAAATCTGTTCAGGGCTCAAACTCACAAAGCTCTGAGCACCCTCCAACTTAATTGATTTCAGTGGGTGCTGTAGATGCTCAGCACTTAAGTGAAATCAGCCTGTAACACAGGGCCGCCCGGGGGGGGGGGGAGGACAAGTGGGGCAATTTGCCCAAGGCCCCGGGGCTCCACAGGGGCCCCCACGAGAATGGCTGAGGCTCCCGCCCCAGCTCCAACCCCGTCTCTGCCCCTCTCCTGGAGCCTCAGCACATCCAGCAGCGTCCTGGACAGCTGCAGCATGACTCTGGGGCCTGAGCCCCTCCACACTCAGAGCCACATGGTAAGAGGGCGGGGCTGCGAGCTCCACGCCGAGCGGAGGGAGCTGAGCTCAGCCTGGAGCTCGCAGCCTCTCCCCCTTACCATGTGGCTCTGAGCAGGGCAGAGCTCAGGGGGCCCACTGGAGCTATGCTGCCGCTGTTGAGGGAAGCTCCTGGATGCGCTGAGGCTCCGGGTGATGAGGGAGCCGGGGTAAGGGGCCGGGGGGTTGGCTAAGGAGCAGGAAGTCCCAGGGACAGTCAGGGCACAGGGAGGGGGCAGAGGTTGGGGGTGGAGATCAGGGAACGGGGAGGTTGGATGTGAGCATTCCGGGGGTCTGTCAGGACTCAGCAGAGGGGTGGATAGGGGTCGGGGCAGTCAGGGGACAGGGAGCAGGTGTGGGGTCCTAGGGTGGTGGTTGGAGGGGGTCTCTGGGGGATGGTGAGGGGACAAGGAGCAGGATGGGTCGGGGATTCTGAGGGGGGGCAGGCAGTCGAGGGGCAGGAAGTGGGTGGGGGTCGAATAGGGGGCAGGGCCAGGCTGTTTGGGAGGCACAGCCTTCCCTACCCTAAAGCTTATTTAGCAGTTTGAGGCTTGCAGAAGAACCAAGCTGTTAGATTTTCCATGAGGGCTACCATCCCTTTCACTTCTCAAATGCCAAATTATAGTCTGTATTTAATTTCAGTGCCAGAGAGAGATTCATGTCAGGGGAGGGTAGCTTCATTTAAAATTAGCCACTGGGGGAGGGATCACATGAGAAGACACCCCCCTCCCCCACATTCCCTGAGGCTCCAGAGGGGTTAATTCAGTGGTTCTCAAACTTTTATGTTGGTGACTCCTTTCATATAGCAAACCTCTGAGTGCGACACCCCCTCCTTATAAATTAAAAACACTTTTTTATATATTTAACACTATTATAAATGCTGGAGGTAAAGCGGGGTTTGAGGTGGAGGCTGACAGCTTGCGATCCCCAGTAATAACTCGTGACCCCCTGAGAGGTCCTGACCCCCAGTTTGAGAACCTCTGGGTTAATTTAATTTTAGCACCCTGTGTCCATTCACACGCATATGCTATTTTGAGCATTTCAGTTTTCACAACATAGGCTCATCCCAGATTCTGGAACAAGCTCAAATGCTCAGTTCGTGGAGTATGTACATAAGCTATACTAAAGACAAACCCACAGTAACCATCTCCAGTTTGTGAGGGACCCCATGGAGCCAGTCTCTAGGAAACAGATAAATGCATGGAGGTCAAGTCCATTAATGGCTATTAGCCAGGATGGGTAAGGAATGGTGTCCCTAGCCTCTGTTTGTCAGAGAGTGGAGATGGATGGCAGAAGATAGATCACTTGATCATTACCTGTTAGGTTTACTCCCTCTGGGGCACCTGGCACTGGCCATTGTCAGTAGACAGGATACTGGGCTAGATGGACCTTTGGTTTGACCCAGTATGGCTGTTCTTATGTTCTAACCTAAATGGACCCAAAGTTATGGAGACAGATATGAGTCAAGGAAGCCAGCAGAGTATCAGAAACCTGGAAAAGTCTCTGACTGGATGGGCTCAAGCGTTTGGTCACAAGCTGAGGTGGTTCAAAAGTTTTGGATTTTTTTTAAGCAGAATTTTTTTTATGGTTTAAACAATCAAACACAGCAAGCAGCAAATATTTGGCCACACTCTTCTGAAACCCCAAACCATATTCAGGTTTTGGCAGACTAATTTCAGCTTTTCAATTAAAAAAAAACAACAAATTTTGAAGGAAAGCAGACATTGTCCGTGATTTTTTTCTGCTTTTTAAAAACCCATAGTTTTCGATCCAGAAAAAGTTTTGATGGAAAATATTTGTCCAACCCTTTTAATGAGCTTTAGTGCCTTTTAGCACTAGCTAACGCTGAGAACCAGTGATACTTTGTAAAGAAGTTTTCTCAAAACTGGGTTTGTGCTGAGATGCAGGTTTATTTTTCCCAGTGCTGCCCGTGGGGGTAGGGGGAGCAAGTGGGGCAATTTGCGCTGGGCCCCACAGGGACCCCCACGAGAATATAGTATTGGATAGTGTTGGCATTTTTTTATGGAAGGGGCCCCCAAAATTGCTTTGCCCCAGGCCCCCTGAATTCTCTGGGCAGCTCTGCTGTAACATGGGTGTAATATTTCAAGGCCTCATGCAGAAACCACTGAAATCAATTGAAGGAATCCAATTGACTTCTGTAAGCTTTCGATCGGGCCCATATTCAAAAGGATAGATGGCCAAACTTGATTAATTGTATCAGAGGGGTAGCCGTGTTAGTCTGGATCTGTAAAAGCAGCAAAGAGTCCTATGGCATCTGATAGACTAACAGACGTATTGGAGCATGAGCTTTCGTGGGTGAATACCCACTTCGTCAGATGCATGTCATTTTTTTGATTAACTATATTCACTTCTATGGAAACTAAGTACTCAGTATTGCTTATATTTAAACTTGAATGATCTGCACAATTGTTGCATGATTCCTTGGATATTAATAAAAAAATAGGAGGATTCAAACACTCATCCTATCATATAAATGTACATAACCAAGGGCTTTATGCTATAGATGACATGTTGCAACTATGTTGATGGAGGCCTTAAAAAAGAATCAGTTCAGTTTCTCCCATTTTAGAGCATTGTTTCTAGTGTTACTTTATTGTCTTAATACTAGTCCATACTATATATGAAATCCAGCTGAATGGCTACATCCAGTATTCCCAGTTTATTACTCTATTTGAGGTCATGTCTGCGATTTTATCTGCAGCCTTTCCTGTGAGAGAGAGAGAGAGAGAGAGAGTGAGTGAGAGTGTGTGTGTGTTGTCATGCCCCAAGCAGTCTTGTACAATTCTCAGGGTTGAAATAGCTCTTTTATTGTAATCAGTTTTCATTAGAGCCCTTTGATCTCTTTCCATTCTTCGTACACAACACTTCACCACCTTTCTTTTCTGTCATAATTGCATGTGAAAGATTTCTCCTTTGATAGACCCTGAATGCCAAATCAGTATCGAAAAGAGTGTTGAAAAGTGTCATGTGCTCTGTCTGCTTTAGAAGGAAACCCATACACCTGTGGAAGACAAACAATTTTTAAGAGATATGACATATCTATCATCCGTCCACAGGATATGAGCTGATCTGTCTGCTTAATAGCAAGGGGCTATGCATAGCAAAATAGTAACTGCTGAAAGAAATTTGTAGCACATTGCAAACTGTCTGGCAGCTCTCCCTAAGCCTCATCTCATCCTGGCCTGCTGATAATTCGCAGACTGTGTTCCAGTGTGCTCATCACTCTGGCAGTAAGAGTGGCTAGATGGGGCCCCCTGTCTCTGCTCCCTGTCACACTGTCATTCAGGTGTGTCTGTCTGCCATCACCTGCTGACAGCGCCACATGCGTCTCAATTACAGCCTAGTCCTCCATTCACACTGCTGATGAAGATGTTCAGTCTGTACTAGCTAATAGCGTTCTCTCTTAAAGATGTGTCCTTTGGGGTTTCATGAAGACAGACACCAGGCGAAGCCTGTTGGCTGCTACAGAATAATATTTCTCATAATAATTTTGGCACTGAATAATCAAGGGTCATTCCTTGACTCCAAGATTTCCGATCTTCGTCAGCTCTTGCAATTGCTATAATATAGTGAAGGGTTTTCTCCTTCTCTACTTAAGTGTGAAGACAAGTGATTAGGCATAACGCTGGAAAAGCTGATACTTATAACGCCAGAGTAATGTATTCCCCTTTGTAGTACAACCTCCATGCAGTTTTACAACTAAGCATGTTTTTAACACTGTTGTCTTGCTGGTGATGGAGACATTCAACTCATTGGGGAAAAAAAGCTTTACACAAAGAGTACATTTTCAAAAGGAGACTATCCTGGATACTTTATTGTTCAGCACCTCCTTTTTTTAACCACAGAGATGACTTTCAGTGAAGGCTGACTGACAACAATATATGACTACATTCATATGTGATTTTTATGAAAGTGCTTTAGATTCCTACAGATTCAAAGTTAGTATCTATACACACATAAGGCCCACATTTATACATGTGAGTAGGCTCACCTACTTTAATGGGACTAACCATGCAAAAAGTTAAAGATGAACATAAGTATTTGCAGGATCAGGGTCTAACTGTGCTATTATTAATGACAGCTATGCAGCACTTCAGAAATTTTACAGTTTTTCTCATCCATTTGGGACAAAGTAGGAGATCTCATTCATGTGCAAGATAAAAACTGTCATAGATCTATGGAATGTCTTGTAAAATCTAAACAAATTATTTATTATCGGTTCTTGGCAAAGCCTTTGGAAAACAGAAGTCAGTACTGCAAAAATATAGGTACTGACAAGTAGACATTTCTGTAGTCAAGAAAGGAAGACTAGATCTTTAAAAAAGAAATTACATGTAATTCAGGCTGCATATATTGAATTTATAATTCTAGGTCAGAATTTAATGTGTTAAATATGTATCATATATGGCTTAAGGGAGTAGTCATAGTCTCTCATAGTGCAAGAGAATAGATGTCAGGACAGGACACCTGTATTCTACCAGGGGAACCAGGGAGGGGCTAGTGCTCTAGTCCAAAGCATGAAGAGACTCTCAGAAGGTAGACCAGAAAGGAATTGGGAATAGGGCTCAGGGGGTGGGCTGAAAAGAAGCCCCAAAGGGCAAAAGAGCCTTTGTTGTTTGGGACTTTTTAATTTCGGCTGTTGGTGGCTATGTTTGTTGTGACTTGGCCAGAGGGTAAACAACATATCGAGCACAGTCTGGTGTTTGGAAAGCTGAAGACATCAACCTCAGGGAGGAAAACTGAGGCAGGGAATGTGAGCCATGCCACACTCGACCAGCCTGGGACACTACAGGGTGGCCATGCCTGCCTATGCTACCCCTGTAAAGCATGTGGAGAGATTCTGATGTAAAGTGCTATGTCAGTTCAAAATATTACTATTAAGTTTTGATAAAATGACAACAATTTTGGATGAAATGGATGGATATGCAATATTGCAACCTTTAGAGCAAAGCATTTCTCCAAAATAAATAGAAGTGCAGGCACCTGCTAAGTGAGCTCTGAATTCAGCTAAAATCTCTCTCCAAGATGAACATTTTTTTTAATTTTATTTATTTTAACCAAAAAACCCTAAACCTGTAGATCCCTAATCATAAGTATTGGTAGATTTAAAAGTTATTAATAAAGACTCATGATGTCATCCACTATTGTGGAAGAAACACAAACAGTTGGACACTTGATCTCAAGGTCCATGCCATTCAAAATGCTTTTTACTTTAACTTAAAATTTTGTACAGTTGTTCAATTCCCATGAGTTCTGTTGTTGACATTAGTAAAACCAAACCATTTTTAATTTTCATATTATTTTTCACCTTTTCAAACATGTTACAATTCAGGGCAACTGCACCTGTTCAATAAGGTTTGTTCCGGCTATTGCAGGAAATTGCCTTATCTTTTACTAACACAGTTTAAGCAGCCCAATTGTAACTGGGTTCAAAAAAGAACTACGTAAGTTCATGGAGGATAGGTCCATCAATGGCTTTTACCCAAGATGGTCAGCCAGGGATGCAATCCCATGCTCTGGGTGTCCCTAAATCACCAACTGTCAAAAGCTGAACAGCTGCAGATGGATCACTCAAAATTGCCCTGTTCTGTTCATTCCCTCTGATGCATCTAGCACTGGGCACTGTCAGAGACATGACACTGGGCTAGATGGACTATTGGTCTGATTCACTATGGCTGTTCTTATGACGTGTATTCACATCTTAAGAAAGGAGCAGGAGTGAAATATGTAGCTCATGACAACAAGAGAGATAAGTCACTTTATTCAACTCTTTTTTAAACTTTACATCCATATATGCTGTTAAACTATTTGGGACCTTTCTGGATCAAGGGTATAATATAGAAGTAAGATGGTTTCATCTTGCGATTTCTTTTCTTGTTTTTCGGCTGTACTAGATTCAATTAATTAATACATACTCCTCATGCATATCCATATAAGAGGATTCTTCCCCAGCCACCCAAGAAGAACGATGGTCTTGTAGTTAAGGCATTTGCCTGGGATTCAGGATATCTGGGTTCTACTTCTAGTTCTACCTTTGTGCCCTCAAACAGCTCACTTAGAGTATGTCTACACTGCAACTAAACCCCTGTGGCTGGCCCATGTCAGCTGACTTGGGTTTGTGGGGCTTGGGCTGAGGAGCTGTAAAACTGAGGTGCAGATGTTTGGGCTTCAGCTTCATGACGGGGAGGGTCTGAGACCTCAGGCCCAAATGCCTGCACTGCAATTTTACAACCTGAGTCAACTGACATAGGCCCTTGTTGAATTACAGTCTAGACCAGAGGTGGACAAACTACGGCCTGCAGGCCACATGTGGCCCGTGGGACCATCCTGCCCAGCTCTGGAGCTCCCAGCCAGGGAGGCTAGCCCCTAGCCCCTCCCCTGCTGTCCCCGCTCCCCTGCAGCCTCAGCTCACCATGCTGCCAGAGATCTGGCCCGCTGCTCCTGCCAGGCAGCACGGTGGCATGGCTGGCTCCAGGTGGGTGGCACAGCCACCAGACATACTGCTCTGAGTAGCATAGTAAGGGGGTAGGGAGCGGGGTTTGGGTAAGGGGCAGAAAGTCCCAGGGGGGCAGTTAGGGGACAGGGGGTGGTTGGAAGGGGTGGGCGATCAGGGGATGGGGAACAGGGGGCGTTGGATAGGCATGGGAGTCCCGGGGAGCATGTCGGGGGCAGGAGAGCAGATAGGGGTTGGGGCAGTCAGGGGACAGGGGGGGGTTGGATAGGGGGAGGGGTCCTGGGAGGGCAGTTGGGGCAGGCAGTCAGGAGACAAGGAGCAGGCTTGGATGGGTCGGAGGTTCTGAGGGGGGCAGTCAGGGTGCGGGAAGTGGGAGAGAGAGGATAGGGGGCAGGCTGTTTGGGGAGGCACGGCCTTCCCTACCCGGCCTTCCATATTGTTTCACAACCCCAATGTGGCCCTCATGCCAAAAAGTTTGCCCATCCCTCGTCTAGACATATCCTTAGAGCCTGATTTTCCTAAGTGCTGACCAATCATTGATTGCTAATGAAATTTTAGCTGCTCTGTCAGATTGTGAATCTATGTGCCTCAGTTCCCCATCTGTAAAATGAAGATAATACTTGTAACGATAAATCTATTATCTTGTTTGTGAGGAGCCTGGACATTATAGTGATGAATGACAAATGCTTGCATTGCAAGTCATTGCAAATTAAAAAAAATAATCAGCAAGTACTATACTAAAATATTTCATATTTAGAAACAGGATATAAAAATGCTGCAGAAATTAGCTGTGTATTTAACAGCATATAATACTTATGTATAAAACCCAGATCTGTACATTTAGTCTTTTTTACATGGTTCTCTTCCTCTATATTTATACATGCATGTAGATGCATGTGTATTTTACTTGTATTTACATCTAATTAATAAAAGAATTAAAATTCTTATGGAAAACAGAAATTTTAGACCACAATCACTTAGGTAGAGTAAAGGTTAGTCTGTCATTCTAACATCTGATTCTGCAACATATGCAAGAATGCAAAATCACCCTTATAGGATTGCTTGTTATAAAGTTAACATATTGTTATCAGAAAAGCACACAACCACCAATATTACTCTAGAAAGTAAGTAAAATAATTGCTGTTCACTCTCTGTCAACTTCAAGTATGCAAGTCCTAGTAACAGAGTATGTACTTGGTACGATATTTCAAATTGCCCCTATAAATGTTGTGTTGAGCCTCAAAACAGTGCTGATCTTCCTCATGAATTCATCACAAATTATATGCAGGGAACGACATACAGTTCAACAATTCTAGATCTAACGTTTCAATACTTTCAGAAAGAATTTACTCTGAGTGGAATAATCGGATCAGATTTAATAAAACTATAGGGCAGGGATTAATCATGGTATTTCACTGAAATCTCAGTTTACTTTAACCTTAAAATGTATATTTGAGGGTAAGTTTTCAAACTCTTTCCCTTGATCCTGTGTTATCTAAGGCCCCAACAAAGCACTTAAGCATGTAAGCAGCTTCACTAAAGTCAATTGTGCAGATTTTTCTTGTAATAACAGTATATTACTTTTTTTCTAGTTTCTGACTGCACCTTACTGACCATTCAAATATGCAGAAATAAATACATTATGGAATTACACAACTGTAATTGCATTAATAACACCATATTCTTAGAAGTAACCAAGAATAACATGCCTGCTTAATTCGGCTAACAGACTAATTATAGCAATTTCCCCACCCCATTTACAACAGTGATTGTCTTCAACTTTAAAAATAAACATATCCTTCCTTCCTCCTCCCCAAAATGTCTATAAACTCAGTAATCCTTTGGTTTAAATGCAGATCCACTGATATAGTAGAAGTTTATAGTAAAATTAAATCAACCTGGCTGGTACTAATGTTAAATAGGATTAATACAATATTTTCAGTCTTGCACAGTGGGAAACCCTTGTTCCTGCTCAGATTTCTCAATTTACGAGTGCTCCTAAAAGATAAATGAGCTCTACACCACTGAAAGGAAACAGATCGCTTATCTGACATCACATTATTTACTGACATTAAAAATGATAATATCCATCAACAAACAGCCAACCCCCAAGAGGGCCAGACTGAGAACAAAGCCACAACTGTCTCCCTCTGATACTGTTACAAGGAGACATTGATGTACCTGCCATTTAGGTGCAAATAACAGCAACACTGTTGCTTACATTGGGGCTTTTAACCACTTAATACAGCTCTCCAATGCTTACCTCCCCCCAACCAACTACTCCCATCTTACTCACAAATTTTTGCTAACCATTGACTGCAAACTGAGTTAAAGAAGGAACAATATGCAACAAACTAAAGAACAACACGGAACAAAGGTGCCTAGTTTATTCCAGCTTGCATATAGGTAAGTTATTTCCATAAATTCTGTTTCGATTACACCTCTTTGAGCCTTGGAAAGAAAGATTATTATTCAACACCACAGAACATTTGCAAGATTGAATGCAGACAATGAAGTTCAAGGATACTCATGCAATACTGGCTGGATTTAATCTTTCCAACATTTAAGACTTTAAATTAAGCTCAAGAACATCCATATACAACTGGCAGGAATGAATCATTGTTCTCTAGAGGTAACCACAGGTAACAAATGAAGAAAGAAGTAAAGAAGGAATATAAACGTAGTTACTTCCCTTTTATTCTTTTTAAAGAGGGCAGTAATTTTACTCTGAGCAGAATTATTTTTAATGTGGCCCTTGATGATTTCCCATTTCTTTGATTTTTTTTTTCATATGGGGATAAGTCCTATTTCCTTACTAAGTGTTTACCCAGTCTTACTCCCAGTGACTTCAGCAGCAGCTGAATTGAGTAAATGCAGAGGGATCCCTTTGTGCCATACAGGCACAACTCCCATAGTAAGTAGCAATGCAGAGCTGCCCCATCCACAAAGGAGCATGGGAGGCATTTTGCCGTGCGGAAGCAGAACATGTCCAAGTAGCTCATGCATATGCAGAAGTTATATATCCCTGCTATCATGCCCTTGTGTGGGCTGCAAATCCCTCCAGACCGATTTCAAGTGCTCCGACTTATGGACCATCTTGTCCTTCCACTCCTAAACGCATAAAAAATGATTCTGCCCAGCTCCTCCCTTTCTGTGACATGGAAGCATGGAATGGCTCATGTCTTTCCTACATTGCATGCTATGTAGGGCAGGGGCAGGCACTAAAGACATCAGAAATTTCTCCAAAGGACTTCTTTCCAAATTCAGGAACTTGGCCTGCAGCCTGTTATACATGGGCATCAATTCAGAAGCAGGAATTCATTCTTGCATTATTTCCTTTAAAATACATTCAGACATGTTTTGAAAATAGACTCACAGGGGAAAAAACCCAAAAGGAAAGGACACCTCAAAATATAGTCAGTGCTTGGGGCTCTCCCTTCTCATAAAGAACCGGAATCAGTAAAACCACATGATTCCAGAACAGAAACGGAGGTCAAAAAATGAGCTCTCTTATTTCTGTATATTGTTTGTTTATTTAAAGAGAAATACATGAGACAGACAAGATCTCTCTTCCCTTTTATGTTTCTCCAATTTATCTTCCAACACAAACTTTACTTCTTTCTGCAGCCAAACATCTGAGAAGTTTCTTGAATCTCCCTCTTTTCTCCATTATCTCATCTATCTTTCATTTATTTTTTAGTCTTTTCTCTTATCTCAACAATTTTTCAAGACAACATCATAAAAATTGGAATTATTAACCTCGTCTTTCTCAGCAGTTTCTAAAGCTTGTTTTAGGACACAATGATCTCCAATTGCACATTTTAAAATCATTACAACAGCCCTCAGGAGAGCAGACTGCTTTCGATATCTCTAAGCTATCATTTATATGAAATACATATTTACATCGAAAATAACTGTAAGCAATACCTAAAATGGCACCTAACAAACAAGACCTATGCTGTATTGCTTTAAAAAACACAAAACAAAACAAAACACAAAGTTTCGGAAAAGTTCAAGGCAACTTCCAGATTGTTAATTATTTAGTTATACAACATTAGTAGCCCATACGAGTTTTTACAAGGGAGAAGTACAAAAAAAAAATATACAAAACCACCATACAAAATACCTAAGTAAGAAGAAAAAAATTTAATAATTTCAAAAAATGAACATAATCATCACAACTAACAATGTTGTGTATTCAACTGATCTATTGATCTTGGGGAAACAAGCCATTAAATATTAAATATCTGTGACTATACCTTAAAAATATGACAAGAAAGGGAATAAAAGAAGCTAATGTAGTTAAACTGTTACAAAATTCAGAGCTTTCATATATGACCGCAGAAAGTTCTTACTGAAATTATCTGTAAGGCCACTAGTCTTGTAAAGACACATTCTATACTAATATCTTAGAAGTAACCAGCCAATTTATGATGGATAGCTGGTGTGGCATAACGAAATAGTTGGCCCATACTCTGGACTAGATTCAGTATTGAGCCCATCAGAAATGTATTCAGATTTATCTGTGGCGAAGCAATTTGTAAAGAAACAAGTGTAACATACTATTTCATAGAGCTAGTAAACTCATATCTCTCTGGATGTCCAAGATATTTTTTGGGTATTTTACGATAATCAGGATCTATATGCTGCCATGACTGGAAATATAAAAATACCTAAGTTAGAGAGAGACATAGGTATCTTCCATAGATAGATAGTTTCTTCCCTCAACCCCACCCCCACCCCACCCAAACCCACATACAATTTGGGAAATTACTTTATTTATTTGTGAAACTTAGCTGAGATTTTCAGAGGGAGCACAGCCAACATGTAAATAATTAATAGGAAGATATTTTTTCTTTTTCTGCAGTTCTGTTTAGAAATGTAACCATCTTCCTAGGTCCATACAATCTAATCAAAGTCAGTGATAATATACAAGAGATCTTAGACTATTTTTTATAAGTAAGTGGCTCATCCCTCTGCCAATCTGAAAGGGAAAGTGTAAATTGACTGGGAGGAGGGGAACAGGGAGGGTAGTTTCTTGGTATTAGAAATATCTATCATGTGTTAGTTGTTCTTCAATTTGCATGAACCATGATAGGATGGAAAAGAAAGAGTTTCTGAGGATAAGGAGAACATTATCTTCATAAACGCTCATGTTATACTCTTTCTTAATTATACCCCTTCATTACTTAGATTATGAATGTGCACTGCAAGTGGTTTGAGAAACAGATTATAAAAAGGGAGAGGGACAGTGCTGATACATCACTTTACCAAATTGAGACCCTGGTGAAAAAATAATTTTTTTAATACTGAAATGAAATAGGCCACACAGTATTCACTTGGATTCACTGAAGAAATTTTGGAAGAAACCCATTCAACCCTTTCATATGCTTTGTCTGGATTGAACTGAAAGGTAACTCCAGGCGTGTCTAATAAGGGAGACTGCTGAATTGGGTGACTAATATTTCTCGTGTTATTGGTAGCCAATCTGACTTTTATAAAACACCTATATTTTCAATATAACATTTATATATGTTGCTAATATTCTAGTTATGATTATATTTAAAAAAGGAGATGAGGCAAAACTCCCATTTGTCTTTCTGTTTATAAAGAGTATACTGGTGCTCAGAGCCACTCTCATGCTGGGACATTCTGAAAAAACATGGAGACAATTTTTATAACAATAGATGACAATGTAGTATGATACTTCCTAAACATTTCTAGGTAACTTATCCTTGATTCTTGCCTGTGTTCATATCCTGTGTGGTCAATTTGTTTTCTTGCACAGATTTCAGTTTATCCATGTGCAATATCAGATCAGGAGAGGCAGATTACTTATGCTGGGTTTCTTCTGTTTTAATTCTTCCAGACAATGGCTTGCTATGTTTTGTCCCTCTTCTCCTGTCCTCATCCCTATATTCATAATAGAACAGATCCTCAGATGGTGAAAATCAGCATAGTTCCACTGCGACTTTTACTAATACCAGCTGAGAATCTGGCCCAAAACATTTTTTCTTCCGCTCTGTTCAGCATGAATTGAATTTGGCTACGTTTATTTTACCTGTACTGAGGTTGACAAAGTCTCATAGAAGAAAATAGCTATTTAGATATTCTTTATCTGTAGATCATAAGTCATCTACTATAGTTCCTTAGTCCAGTGATAATTATTTCTTTGGTTTAAAAACAGAAAGCAAACAAACTCTTATTCACTGACTATTTGCTTGTTCAAAGACTTCCCAGAATATAGTTGCTGAATCTACATATTGTGATTTTTGGAACAAGGCCCCTTTGTGTTAGGTGGTGTACAAATCCCTGCCCTTAAAAACTTACATGCCAAACAGATAAAAACGAAGGATAGGGTGGAAAACAGACTAGAACTATGTGACTAGAACTATAGCTCTCCTAACTCTCAGCCTAGCCACTAGACCACATTGCCTTTTAAGTCTGGTAAGAAAAGAAATTTTAGGGGAAAACAAAAGTCAACCTCACTGCCTAAAGGTCCCTGTAGCTCTACTCCCAGTGTGTTTATACAGAAATAGAAGTTGCAATCTGGTTCTTCTTTGGCTAATCAAAAGCATTGCCTCACACTTTTTTAGGGTGGGAGAACTGCAACACAAAGTTAATCACATTTGTCATCTTTAGATCACAAGAGCTGACTCTCAGGATTAAGCCAGAAGATGTCAAAGTGCATCCACTGACATCTTGTAAATCATTTAATTGTTTCTTGTTTAAAAACCCTTCATAAACAATCTAACCATTAGAAGTAGTTTGTGTGAGGTGACTTTTGTGCACATTAGCATGACTGCAATATTTTAAAATTTATTTAACACATCACAGAGTACACAATGTGATATAACCAATTTCTGGTAGCTACTCAATTTACAGAAATGCCAATAATGCATGGTGATGCTGATGAGATAGTCACTACTGACAAAATAAGGGTGCTGTAAGAAATTAAAGGATCAGTGGCTGTTTAGTACATTGAAATAACAGATGTTAATAACTGATATATTTCTGGGTACTCATTTTTTCCCTCTACCTAAAAGCCAAGCAGAGATGTCAGTAGCACAGGACAACATGCAAACACAGTTTCACATCATTCTCCCACAATAAGGGTCTATATGGTCACTTTTATCTATTAGATCATTGCAGCTTATCCACCTAACTACATCACCTCTGTGTTTGACTCCCCCCACACTCCTTACATGTCTCAGCATCATTCTGGTGCCCATAATCTCTGCAGCATTTCACAAGACCCCTCTAGCTGTTAGCAAACTGTATACTCCCATTAAGGAAAGATTGTTTACAAATGAACACCTGTCTTGTCCTATTTCTAGTGACCCATGCGAGGGTGAATTTTGCTGTAGCTTTATTTCAAAAGGTTTTTTTGTTCAAACTTACAACTCTTGCAGGAGACTAAAGTTACCATGAAGTTCATATGAACTTACAATATGTTGCCTGGGCACAGTGTATTCTAATATAGTGTATTTTTATATTATTCTTAGGCTAGATGAATTAATGGTACACCTCTGTCCTGATATAACACAGCCCTTGGGAGCCAAAAAATCTTACCGCCTCTGGCCCTTTAAATCACCATCCAAGCCTGGCTGCCAGAGCCCCGGTGCTTTGGCAGCAGGGCTCGGGCGGTGATTTAAAGGACCCGAGGCTCCACACGAATTTTGATATAACGCAGTAAAGCAGCGGGTGGCGCTTTAAAGGGCCAGAGACTCCCTGCTGCTTTATCGTGTTATGTCTGAATTTGTGTTAGATCACATTCTACGAGGGTAGAGATGTAGTTACCTCCCATTCTCAGAGAGAGAACTTTATTTTTATATTAAAACATCAAAGACTAAGAATTTTAAAAATATATACGTTTATTGGACTGCCAGACTTATACTCAATATTGCAGTCCCCAGTGCTGTATTTAGCAGAGAGATTGAGCCTGGTGCAAGATCTGAGGCCTGAACCAATGGCTGTGAACCAAAATTAGGCCATGTATTAAAACTGATGTTTACATGAACTTGGCAGAGATGTTGCTAGTGTACTAGGCATTAGATATTTACAGAAATATTTCAACTAGCACAGATATATCCCAATCTAGTTCAAGATATGATGGTTTGACAAAGTAATGAATAGGGATGTTTTGTCCAAGATATTAGGAACAAGGAGAGGTAACAAACAGATGTCATTGAACACGTAAGGTGCTACGTAGGTTGTTTAACTCACTTGTTTGTCTCAGTTTATAAATGTCGGTGTACTTCACCTTTCTGCAGCTTGGGGGCAGGGACGGCTCCAGGCACCAGCGTAGCAAGCAGGTGCTTGGGGTGGCCAGTGGAAAGCGGCGGCATGTCCAGCTCTTCGGCAGTAGGTCCCTCAGTCTGTCTCAGAAGGAAGGACCTGCTGCCAAATTGCTGCTGAAGAAACAATGAAGCGATGGCAGCAGCAGCAAAAACACTGGAGCCAGACCTACTTCAGGGGGGGCAGAGGAAAAAGTCTCCCCACTGATTGAGCTGAGTTCATTGTAATGAGTATATACGTGTTAGTGTAACTGCAGACTTGGATCCAGGGAGCTAGTACCATGCTTCGTTGACAATAAACGTGGCCAAGCGCTTTTGTCACCACACCGAGACTGTGCTCTTACTTTATGAGTAACATCGAGGTCTGCTGAATGAGCATGCTGTCTTATCTGCTGTTAGTAGTACTAACATTTGGGGCTTCAAGGACAGAAGCATTGGGCAGCCTAAATAGTTTTGGCAACAACATTCCAGGCATCTGCACTTAACACTGGGTAGTACTACTGAGGTCTTCTGAACCAGTCATCCCTTCCTGGAACTTGTCTACACAGGGAAGTCAGTGTGCTGAAAGCTATGGTGTGTATTTACAGTGTGCTAGCAACTCTGCGCTAACTCTCTAGATGACACTGTTCCTGCACACTAAAAGTACCCTTGGGTGCTCTAGGCTGAAGCACACAAAAGCACATTTAGTGTGCAATAAATCCACATGGAGAGCTAGTGTGGCGCAGCCAGCATGCTGTAAATTCACACCCTAGCTTGCTGCGCACTAATTTCCCACTCAGACGAGCCCTTGAAGAAGGAGATTTACCTACTTGAAGTCTGCAAGATTCATTGCATAGGGAAGTCTGCAGGATTCATTGCACAGGAAAGCTTTTCTTGACCAATAACTCTGATCTTCAGATACCTGATATTAAAAGTGGGTACCCAGTATCCCAGTGCTCTAAGATTGCAAAATATTAAGACTTAATTATTGGAAATTTACTCTGGAAAAATTAGAACTGTAGTGAGTTTATTTTGTGGCTTACACTACAGAGGAATGAAGTAGTACCCAATGAATGTCCTGATGGGAGTGGTGATATCATGAGGTACAGAATTAATCACTTCAGCAGAAATAAAAAGGTCACATTATACAGGTTTATTTTTGAAGAGAAAGCTATGCAGATGTAACAAGCACAAAAGGAATTAAAAGGAGCATATAGAACAACTTCTAATACAATGCCTAAATTATATAACAAACTCTTACATTTTCGCCCCATCAGAACTTCACTAAGGCATGCATACAGCTTCATTCAGTGGCATATAGAGAACAGGTACTGCAAACCCAGCTAGCACGGATATAAATATTAGCATAGATGGTGAGCTGCCAGAGCCTCTCTCCAGGTATTACTATACTGCAATTAGACACCTATGGCTAGCTGGTGATGTTTTGCTCAATCACCAGCTGATGCGGGATTCCAGGGCTCAGGCTAAGGGGATAGTTAACTGCGGTGTAGATGTTCAGGTGCAGACTGGAGTCTAGGCTCTAGGACCCTACAACGTCCATACGACAATTAAACAGTGTCTTAGCCTGAGCCTGTGAACCCAAGTCAGCTGGCACAGGCTGGTGGGTGTCTAATTATGGTGTAGACTTACTCTCCATTGCTTCTCCCCTGCCAGAGCCTTTTGCTGCTGCGTGTAACTACATGTACCTACAAGCTGGGATTTCTGTATAATCTGAACTATATCTTGCTAACAGCACAGTGCAGAAAAGTCAGGACTATCAACCTACTTTGATGTCAATGGGGTGGCACTTTACCCAACTTAACCATAGGCAAGTTGCACTGTAGATATATTTAACTGGCAATGCTACTGCAATTTCATCTACAACTTCAGTGTTGTCAAGCTGGTAGTTTTCATAGACACTAACTTCCTGTATTTATCTACAGGAAGGGGAAACTTTGGGGTGGGAGAGTGCTACAGTGAACTCAACTACATAGACCAACAGAAATTCACTTGGCCCCAAGGACTTGAAAGTTTTGGGTTTTTTTTCAAAGCATTTCACTGGATGCAGCATTTGTATGCTTATCTAAGACTTTTTAATGTCACTTTACAGTTAATAATTAGCCTTCCTCTGGTCCCCACAAAGGGTGCCACCTAGACAAAAGAAAACGTTAAGTGTGTTAGCTATACTTGCCACCGGTATAAATAGTCAAAGGGATGATTAATGAATGAGGGGGAGAATTAAACAGAGCAGTGAACAAAGACAAAGCCCGTTTGCTTGGCTGCCCAAACCAAGACAAGCTGCATCCATAAAGCAACTACAGAAAGTGACAAACAAAAAATCAGCTTAATAGACAGCTCATGAAGACTTTATTTAACCCCACATTATGGCAGCCTCAATGCTTTATTAACACTCTGACATGTTAAGATGCCAGGGTCATTTGAGGCTAAAACACACATTTGTTGGGGATGAAAAAAATGCACATTTTTGTGTGACAGAAAGAAAAACAGAGAAGCCCCAAATAACTTAAACAACACCCTTCAGTTCTCCTTTGTGGAGCATGCCAAAATCGACATTTTTAAAGAGTTGTTTAGAGATGTCAAACAAAGCAGATGAGGCACTAACACAAATGGCTCAGCAGAACTAGCTTGACAGGCCTTGTCCTTGATTTAAAATGGCTACATTATAGACAGACTCTTTTCAGAATTAAAAAAAAGGAAAGAAAATAATTTGTGATAGGTTCTAAATTTAAAGTAGGTTACATTGTAAGCTATCCTTCCCACCAAAAAAACCCCCTAGCTACTGAACACCTCCCTCCCCCGCCACACACACTATCATCGTTTACCCAGTGAGAAACTTCGTAATAAAGATGACAAAAACAATTCTCTTCAGTTTTCTCAACTAGGACATTATGAAACTGTGGCCTAATGAAGACAAAATAATTACTTGCTTGTGTAGGAGTTTATTTTGCTTTTCTCTTTGTAAGAAGTGAGGGAAATCTCTTGCTTTTACCAAAGAAAGTAGCTTTTAACAAACTGTCTGACCCGTTTTCTCTTAGTACAAATCTGCTGCCTGAAGGAGAGGAGAAGTACAACAACAGGATATGGTGTGCTACCACACACTGAATATATAAGAACATAAGAACTGCCATGCTGATAGAGAACAAAAGTCCATCTATTCCATTGTCTAGTCTCCAATAGTGGTCAATGCTATACTTAACTAATTTACCAGATAGAAAGATGGTGTAAATACAATATTTTGTTATTAATAAAAGCACTTAAAAATAGAATGTTGGTCCACAATTTTCAGACTCAATGTTACGCACTCTGATAATGTCATAATGGAACTTTCTCCACTCTTTCCCCTATTTCTATGTGTGTGGCAAATATAATAAATTTCTTTCATAAAGTGATTGTTACCATCTGTCACAACGGTGCCCCAATACCATCACATTTGACAATCTCCAATCCACTAATCTTCCCTTATGTTCATACTTCTTGCAACATATTAAACAATCCATCCTCCTTAATTCTATTTCCTCTTGGTCTGCCTTTCAGCTTCTCTCTCTGTATCACAGCATAGTCCAACACTCTTGTTTCACTGGTGTGTTCTCTGATGCCCTAAAGACTATGGAAAAAAACTCATCATTCTACACACTTCTTTTCCCCCCTCATATCTCCATTGATGTTTTGCTCAATCACTTATAATGTGGCTTCTTCCCCTTTCCCATGGGTGAGAATGCCCTTCAATTCCTGTGGCCCCATCTCTTCTCTATTTTGTTTTTTAAACCTTGGTGGTTCCTTCGATACTATCACTCACCCTGAAATTCTTTTGATCATATGGAACAATTCATAGTTCCTCACTCATCTTCTGCTCCCAGTTTCATTCCTGTCTATTCAACTGCACCACTTCTGTTGCAACATGTTCCTCCAATCAAACATTTACTCTGTGGTCTCCTCCCAATTCCTATGTATCTCAGCATTCCATGGCCACCATGTCTGAATTCAATCTTAGGCTAACCAAAATTTGAAGGAGTAGGCAGAAAGTAAAAAAAAGGGCTAAGCCAATAAAAGGCGAAGATGTAAATTTGGGTATCTCATACCTTTCTTCAATTCACTATATTCAAAATTGATATCTTAATAATTGGCAAAGAAAAACCATTATTCATCACCTTAAGGCTTGATTACCTTAAAAATTATCTTCAGTATAGATTTTGTCATGAGGAGTATCCCACATAAGGTGCTCTGTATCTGTTTTTCATTTGATTTCATTCTGTTGTCAAATAAAATAATGAAATCAAAAGAAAAAAAGACTCATTGAGAGATGTGCCCAAACTGAAGCTCAAAATCCAGATCCATATTGTAAGCTGCAGATACACCCCTATTCTCATTCAAACTCACCTGACTATCCAAGAACAATCTCACTTTGACTCCTGCTCTCAGATACCAAGATACTTCACTTGACTTCAAAATCTCCCCTCCTCCCCAGCCTTTAGGTTTGTAATTCTATCATATCGATAACATGACCCACATTTTGCCTCCCTTCAATTTTTGTTTATCAATAAGATACTTCTCCCACCATACCAATCAAAGTTGTGAACTTTTGAACATACATACCAGAGCTTTAGAGGAAGATATTTAATCTAAGTGAAGTTAGCAAAATCAATCTTATAGTGCTCTTCTTTTTAGACTCTGCAAAACCCCTTAAGCGATCAAAATGCATTGAGAGTTCAGTCTAATTCCAAAGCTACTACTGTTTGGTATAGTTTCAGTAAGGAGCCTCAGACTAATTATAACAGTTTCAATTAGTGATTGATTGTATGACTCCAGACCCTCTGCTAATGATTTAAACTGGTAAAGAAGGAGGCGGGGGGGGCACATTATATATAGTAAAACCTTCTAAAAGTTGGCTGAGACTTTCAAAGGAGCTAAAGAAATTAGGTGCCAAACAATCATTGAACTTCCACCCTGGTGGCATGATATAATTTTAACAAAAGTTAAAATAAATATTTAGTTAGTTTTTACTCCTCCTCTCCCCCCTTAAATCTTTTAACACAGGAAGAAAATATGAGTCCCTGGACACGTGGAGAATAAAAAAGCTGGGATTCTAAAATGCTGTTTCTAGTTTGGGAATGCAGTGAAAAACGATGGTTTGGGTACCTGTGACCTATTAACCCCTCAGTGACAACTGGCAAGGTTACAAGAATATCCTGATTCTGATATATACAATCTGGTTCACCACAGAAGGTCTTAAGTGAGGTCTTAAGTGAAAGCCAGGGTCACATTGGTGTGAAATGTATGTTCAGATACTATGTAAGGAATTATGTCTGTATACTGGAAATATATTCTAAAATCTGTATCAGTGCAGAATTGGTACACAGGTTTTCCGTCAGACAAAATATGTTTATTCACCTGTCTGTCAACATAGACTCATAGACTCTAGGACTGGAAGGGACCTCGAGAGGTCATCGAGTCCAGTCCCCTGCCCTCATGGGACTGTAACACAGCATTGCAAACCAACACCACAGGAACCCTATTTACATACAAAATCAATGGCAGGAGTGGTGGGGAAGGTGAAATTAATAGGGAGGCAATCACATCAGGAAATAAACCACTAGGGGTTATCCTGACTCAGTATAGACCGTGAACTTTGAGAAGTCAGAAAGATACCCCTTAGGTATCTAATAAGTAACTGGGCAGTGTGATCACATTCACAAAAACAGGATCACAACTGGCTTTGATTGAAACCCTGCAAATGTCGTTTGCGGTCAGATAAACATCTTTAGACAGGAGGTTTGCCTGTTAAATTTAGTGTCTAGAAACAGTGATATGATTTTTCATACATAACCTTTTGCTTCCATTATCCTTACTCACTATCTCTTGAATATTTGATAATAAACTTCTTGTTGGTTTTACTATAAATATACCTCAGTATTGTGGTATTATACAAGGAGTGGATCCTAAGATAAATCATACAGGCTGGTGTGCAACTGTTCCCTTGGGCATAGCAGACTGGTATTACCGAGAGTGTTCAGTGGATATGAATCTGGATGCTACAGGGGAATGCTTCAAAGGCGCTCAGGGACTCTGATTAACGCACACAGCGAAGTAAGGGCTGGCATAGCAGAAAAGTGACTCACAGGCTGGAGGTGTAGAGCTGACACCCACTTAATCACAAGCAGGTCTTGCTTTCACTGAATGCAGGGAGTAACAAAGTGAGAGAGAGTCCTCTGTACCCTGAGAGCAATCACAATAACTAAAAGAGATCTTAACTCCAGTGGTGAAGACAGTATTTTCCTGAGGGGAATAAGTGATTTCCTGGTGTTCATGTGCAATCTCCAAAGTTAACTGCCACATGCAATCATGTATCTACAACCGAGATGCACAGATCTGAGCGGTCTTTGCGCAACTGCCAATAAACTGGCTATTGATCTTCTGCACTGTACTATCACTCACAGACGTTGGAGACAGAGGAGACATATTAGGTCACCTAGTCCATCTCCCTGCCGTTGGGTGAGATGTGGTACATAGTGAGCCTCAATGGATTTCACACCCTATGACATCAATCTCACTGGTCTCATCTCCTAAGGAAGGAAATCTTAAAAATGATAGGAAGAAGAACTGTGGCAACAGATTCTACCAAATGCCATCTTTGGAAGCAAAATACTCATTCTACTCCCTGGTTGTCAGGTATCCATATTTCTAGAGCAACCTATGCCATCTCTAATCCATATACTGTCAATCTGCCATTGTTAAATCAGGCATGCATCTCTCACAAACAGAGAGACGAGACTGTAAAAAATCCGGTGAGAAAAGTCACATTGTGCCCATTTAAGGTTTTTTGTTTTTTTGTTTTTTTTTTTTTAAGTCCCATAGTTGTCACTTCTGATCTACTCTGTCACAGTAAGATTTAAAAAAAAACATATTGTCCCACTTTTATGCATCAAAACAACACCGATATCAATGAATGAAAAGGCGCAATCAACATAAAGAACTCAGTGCTAAAAAAATACATTTATATTACATCAGAGAGTAGTTGAAAGGAGCACTCAGAAAAAAGGGAACAGAAATTCCTTCATTTAGTGATCCATTAAAATTCTCAGTTGATCCATTATCTCCATTTTGAATTTGCTAAATGCTCTGATTTTGCAAATCTCAGAATGAATAAGCAATTTCTATGTGCTTGATTCATTCAGAGGAAGAAACAGAAAGGAGGAAAGCAAGAAAGTGGAATCATTTGATAAGACTTCAAAAAAACAAAACAAAAAAACGTGGGTAGTAACTAACATTTGGATGCTTTCCTTCTTCCTACTGGGCTATAAGACAAGTAAACATTTCCATAGAAAAGCTTTCAGTTGAACTTATGTTGGATGCTTAAGAAGTTTGCACATATGAAGTCAGTTCAGAATTTATAGCCTTAGCACGGTATTTATAATAATTCATTTGATGTTCACATGGTAATGATTTCACTAGTGCATCATTTTCTTAGAATATCCATAACAATGTATAGTTTTCAAATGTAACTAATTAGAAAAAATTTTCATTATAAAGTTTGGATACTTGAATAAATTAGTCAATTAGTTCACGTGATGTACTTGACTCTTTTTAAGAAGCTATGGTAAGCCACTGGAATGAATCTATGATGTAAAACTCAGACAAACTGTGACTGGATAGACTTTTATAGTGCCCAGAGTAAAATTTAATCTGTCCAGATAAAATTTATGATCTAAATAAGAAGCTGTAATCATAGCAGTTTATTTATTAGACACTAAGACTAAAGCACATCTCTAACAGCTTCAGCAAGGCTTAACGCACTCATTCTGGAATTTATTTTAAATCCAGTTATGTACACTCCACAATTTACATATGCAAAAGACTATATTTTACCTTATTTATCATTCTGTAAAACAGAACAGTAGCCTATAAAATGATCTGCTTCCTTATGGATCATCTTCATTCCACTTAGAATGTGCAATCTGAGCTTTTTATACTGTAGATTGGAAGGTTAAACCTGATCTCCATGCACAGAACATAATAAAGAGACAATGGACTCAGGAAGCTGGGATCTGCAACTCTTATTCTAAAGTACACACCAGCAAAAGTAAAAATGAAATTTGTACAAAAAGAACTACCATACAAATGGAAACAGTATCAAAGAGTATTGAACAAAGTGACAGTGAGGCTTGCACGGTCTTGAAGAACATAGGATATGTGGTGTTTTTCCAAACTGACATACAAAATTTACTTGTTCACACTACCATTTTTCTCATGCATCCATCACTCAGTTTTTCTCTCTCTTTACACATTATTGACATATACACAAAAAGGAAAAGGATACTTTATTTATAAAACCATCTGAGTAAATTTTTGCTATAAGTAATTTCCTTACACATTGTCTCATTTGCATTAGAAGTTACAACTTTGGAGGACTCTTTTCTTGACCACTGGGCACTACTAAATGGAATTCTTAGCTAGATGTCTGAAGATACTCTTCCAAATCAGTTATGCAGAAGGAGGAAGAGGATAAATAAGATCAGGTTGTGAGTTGCTGCAGGGTCGGATTTAGGAGCAGGTGACACAGGCGACCGGCTGGGGTGCCGGGTATGGGGGGTGCCGGGCTCAGGGTGCTGTTTTTGTTGTTAACGACAAAAGGGAAAATAGAATCTTTGAAATAAAATGTTTCATGTACTCTATATGTGGATTCATTTCCCCCTAACTTACTAGAATTTTTTGAATCTTTGTAGTATCTTGTGAAACCTTCCAGACTTTCTGAGAACTACATGCTCCACTAACCTCCTAGAATGTTGTCAGCCACACCCTCACAGGAATATAAGGGATGGGGCATCGCAAGTCAGTCAGTGAGCTATAAGAACAAAGTGAAGTAAAATGACAGTCCAGCTGTGATATTGTGAATCTTGTTTTATTGTGTAATGGTGAAAGTGTATTTGTGTTTTAAGACTTCAAGAGTATAAGCAGCAATTAATAAAGAACATATTTAATGAGACACGAGAGATACCTATTGAACCCCTATCTATGCAACAATATAAAATAAATATTATTACTGCTTTTGCCATGCTTAACACATGTTTGATGACTTTCTAAGACTGTGGAACATAGACTTTTGCTCTCTCCAATGCTGTCTGTTTTCCCCCATAGAAAATAAAATGATTCCAAAAAACCTCAGTATAGGAAGGCTCAATTGCAATCTAGTTTGCAGCAAGGGACAAATCTGAAGAGAAAATATCTGAAACACAACAACATAGACCAGGCTTTAGGCAGTAGCAATCATCCCAGTACAGAAGAAATCAAGAAGCAAAAGTTAAATGAAAGGAATTAGCAGATTTGCCTGAAGATAAGGAATGGAAATGTGAGGACAATGATGGAGAATTGTCCAATTTTCCTGGTTGTGTAAAGGAGAGTGATGATGAAGAATGTGGTGCACATAAAGAGGAGAGTAATAACAAAGCAAAATCTGGTTTACACGAAAAGGAGAGAAACAATGAAGAAGGATCAACCTCACATGATGACAGAAACAGCAGCAGAAAAACTGCACACCACAAATCGATTAATCACATTCTGCTTTATGGCCAGTGATCTTAAACTCTGCCAATATTGATTGTACAATTTTCAATGGGCTGGGCAAAATCAAGAATATGATGTTTCCAGTAAATGAGCAGAAGCGACACTTCTTCAAGTCACACTGAAAAACTGAATTGGCATTGGCTAGTTTACTTGAAATCAACTGACAAAGCGTTCTGGTTTTGTTGCAAAATATTTGACAGGAATGCCAAAAAGATGCTTGCACTTTCCGGGTACAATTACTGGCATAACTTAGCTGATGCTCTGAAGCAACATAAAAAGTCACCCGGTCATTTTAGGGCCTACTCCAAATGGATAGAGGTCAAGTCCAGCTGAATAAATACACAGAGGCAGAAAACCAGTGCATTATTAAACAGAAACACAGCACTGGAGGAACATGCTTGAGCATTTGATCTCAATTAGCCTCTTCCTTGAAAAGAATAATTTGGCTTTCCAGGGCTCATCGGATAAGTTGCTCATTACTCATTGAATATAACATTAATTTCCTTGGTTTGGTAGAGCTCCGTGGGAAATACCATGATGTCATTTGCGAGCACCTATGTCAAGTGGTTCATAAAGAAGTTATGGACCATTACTTCAGCAAAACAATTCAAAATGAACTGACTGACCTTATGGCAAGGAATGTGCTTGATAACACATTGATGCAGCTTGGCAATGCACAGTACTATATTGTAAAAACGGATTGCACTCCTGATAGTCACAGTGAAAAGATGTCATTTACAGTAAGATTTGTTGACGATGAGGATGGCTGTATCCAAGTAAAGAAACACTTTATCTGTTTCCAGTCTCTGGATGACTACTGTAAAAGGCCAAACAGAACTGTATATGAATGTTTTGAATAAGAATAAAATAAAGCTTCAGAATTGTTGCGGCCAAGACTACAATAACCGTACAAACATGAAGGGAAGAAACAGTGGTGTCCAGGCAAGGATCCTAGCACTGAATCCAATAACTTTCTTTGTGCCTTGTGGCTGCCATTCCCTCAATCTGATTGTGTCGGATGCAATGCCATCTTCTTTAGATTCAGTATCTTTCTTCGGAGTAGTGCAAAGGATATACATCTAGTTTTCAGCATCAACAATCAGCCTCACGGACTATATTACAAAGCTGCTAAGTGATACTTGCTGGGAGAGCTGCATTGACATTGTAAGGCCAGTGAGGTACCAAGAGACTGAGGTGTGCGATACTCTGATGGAACTGGCGCAGTCAACTAAAGCTGAGGCTGGAATCCAAACACGAGGCGCAAAGCCTGGCAAACTAGATCATTGACTTTAAATTTCTGGTCTCAATTATGGGTTTAGCACGAAACCCTGTAACACTGTAAGCCAGGCATTACAAACTCAGTCAATGGACATTGTGACTGCTCTGATGAGAAGCTGCCTTGATTTCGTTGCGACCTATAGAGAGAACGGATTTGAAGATGCCATCACTGCTGCCAAATAAATTGCAGAAAACTTAGGAGTTGAGTCTGTCTTCAAGGAAATTCATATTCATCAGAAGAAGAGACAGTTTGGTTATGACAGCAGAGATCAGATGATGGGAAACTTGGAATAAAAATTCAAGGAGTTTTTTTGCCTGCTCACTGAAGCTGCTCGAGTTTCCATCGAAGAAAAAGACCACAAAAAGCACCACAAAAAGACATGGGGGGTTTTCTATGACCTTAGTAAGCTGACGGCAGACAGGAAAAATTTTTTGAACAACTGTTCAGACCTTCACCAGATGCTGACATATGAGGAATGTACAGACATCAATGGTAAAGATCTCTATGTCAAATTGGACAACAGCTGTCACATTTTGGAACACAGGAAGCACTCTCCACTCCAAATTCTCCAATTCATTCATGATGCAGAGCTGAAGGACACTTTTCCTAACATATAGATAGCTTTGAGGATTCTGCTCATAGTTGCAAGTGGTGAGCACAGCTTTTTGAAGCTCAGGCCCATCAAAACATATCTTTGTTGATGATGGCCGACCAGAGACTGACACTGCTTGCTATTTTATCACTTGAAAATGTCAGTGGCCAGTCTTTGGATCTCTGTGATGCTGTCCTTCAGTTCACGAGGGCAAAGGTGAGAAAAGCGACCTTTTGAACTAAAGGACTAGGATTAACATTGTAAGGCTGTCACCAATGGTAAAACTATTTAATACTGGTCCACTCAATGATGATGTACCTTTCAGTTTCTCGTTGTTAGTACATTTCATTTATCTTAAAATTAAAAGAATTTGGGAAGATTCACTGTAGTGGCCAGTCTTTGGATCTCTGTGATGCTGTCCTTCAGTTCAAGAGGGCAAAGGTGAGAAAAGCGACCTTTTGAACTAAAGGACTAGGATTAATATTAGAGGACACATTTTTATTTGCTTATATATGGCATGAATAAATACACATTTATAGATCCTAGTGTGCAAATGTATCATCCTATATGACAGGGATAAATCTGCATGCAAATTTTGCATCAAAGTCTTGAAATGGGCTACACATGCAATAAAAATAAGGTATTAAAAATTTTAACAAATGGAGGGGGAGGCGAAGACATTTAGGCTAAGGCTGGCTATGAGTTGGTTGTACATCAAACCAGGATTCAAAGGTCGAGGGAAGGAGTGTCTATTTGTCTATGGCCCATCCCAGATCAATTACTGCTCTCACAGCCCCTGGATAGCCACAGTTTTTATAGGCATGGAGTCAAAATCTATCAATGAAACTTTATGAGAGATAAATGCTCAGCACCCATGGAATCCCAAAGACACTCTGGACACAAGAACTTCAGTTTAATAGTCTGAATGCTTGAGGATCTAAATCAGGGACAAATTACTCAGGGATCCATTGACTCATACTGTGAAGGGGCCTGAAAGAACAATCCTTGTACTAGACCACAGTTCTGTTAAGATTCATGTGTCAGCATTCTACGCTGGGCCTTAAAGACAGTACTCTCCATAAGGCCAATAGAGGAGAGATAGGTTAATTCTTGTGCTCTTTCCTCATCCAAGCTCTGCTTGGTCAAGTAAAGCCACAGGCCCAAAGAAAAAACACCTTCACCTCTCTGATTAGAGAGACAAGAGGTGAATAAATGTCTTCACCTTAGGGGCTTCCTCTCTTTCTACAAGGTGTGAGGGGAGGAAGATAGGGCCCTAATAGGCTTTCACATTCAGGGGCTTCTAGGGTTGCTTTCAACCTTTGGTGTCCCCTTGTAGAGAGACAGGGTAGTGACACATCTGCCTCAGTTTCCCTCCTTTATTGGTTGGCCGATCACTGATTAACTCAGTTGTTACATCATCAGCCCTGTGCTTGGGTTCTTGGTAGTCTTTTCTTCTCTTGGAGTGGTATGGGGTCCCATGCATCGGGAAGCCAAGCACTATATGAAAGACACATAGTCCCTGGCCTCTTTGAGTAGGACTGGCTTGCTCAGACCTTAATCAACTCCCCTTTCCTGAATTTTGGTAGGGCAACTCAGGCTCACCCTGTATGAAATGGTTCCAGGACAGACCTGTATGAAATGGTTTGCACCAATCTTTTCTAACCCTTTACATTTCTCCAGGCCGCCTTCCTACCCACCTTTCTACCTTGATGGCAAGATGTTCCTCAGATTCAGGCCCTCTGGTCCCTTCTACAAGAAGTTCTGTTTTTTGGGTGACTTCTCACCAGTCTGCTACTAAGGGGTCTTGATTTCAATGGCTCCTCACCCTTTCTTGCAGTCACCCCACTCTTCCACTCTGTAGCCCTTTAAATTCCACAGCTGTTCTGAGCCTACCAATCAGCTGAGCAGGCAGTCTGTTACTCTATTAACCATTTAGTGGCTGAGAGAACATGTGGTCTGTATAAATCATAAGAGGGGCAAAAAAGCCCTTACTGCTACTCTCAATTCTCTCTCCCCTCACTAGCACCACTCCCTAAGGTGAAAGAATAAATTAGCCACTGTCAGATTCTCCACTGGAGACAGATGGACAGAGTTAAGGACAGAAAGGAGGGATTTAAAGATATAGGTAAAGGAAAGACTGGGGATGGAGGAGTGAGAATATGGTGGAAGGAGATAATGGACAGACCTGGGGAAAGAGAGAGTGAATAAAGGAAATTGTCCTGATTTGGGGAACCTCAAAGCTGCTACTGGGACTCTCCTCTAGTCTGGCTTATAAACTGACGTTGAGAGAGCTCAGCCTTTGATTTGCTGAGTCTGCCAACAGGATCCCTGAAAGTCACTTACCTCTAAGATAAAATAAAATACATTTAAAGTGAAAAGAAAAAAGGCCCTTCATAAAACAATTTCAAGTAGCATTGCACCAAGTTCTTTATGAAGAAACTAAAAAGTAGCATCATCAGCACACAGATGCTGAGGGATCATTAACATAACCCTATAAGTACAGGAGGGTGTCCAGTTTGGTGAATCTATGAGATGCAAGAAATTCAAGGGAGTTTTCAGCAAACCTATATTTAACCAGAAAGGTCCCTCTTTTGGGCATCGTGTATTATTTAGTGTTAACCTGGAGACGTTCGCAATTGGCTAAGAATTAGTGTGGGGTGGCAAGAAGCCAGGAAAATATTTCACTGGTTACAAGGTGGGGGCGGATTAACCAAATATTCACCATTAGATGTGTACTTTACTTTCACTCAGGTTGTACTGGTAGGTGCACCATAGATTTTAAAGTGCAAGCCTGCTTAGGACAAATCAGAGAGATGTTGCTGACATCGCTTCAGTTAACTTAAATGGTGCTGCATGACAGCAATGCTCATAAAGTGAAATTGCCTTTTTCCCCACTTTTCTCCAAGAAATGCAACTCTGAAATACAACAATTAATTCTGCACCACTGTCAAACGGAAGGCAAGGACTGCCCTAGACAGCAGAAAATTGCTCACTGTTCAATCACAACATTTTGATTACAAGTCTAGAGCAATACAGTTACAATTTCAGTTCTTTTAGCCTCCCTAATTTGTTTTTATGGTTTTTGTCTTCATTTGATCATTACTGTTATTTTTTCACCTAGGTATTTACTTGTCTAATTTCTTCATGTCAATCTCAAGAAGGCTATTGCATCTGAAAGAATGTGACTGCCATCATCGGTGGCAACTCAGCTGAATTTAATAATCTTGCATCTCTACATGATGACATGAGCATGACTTTAGAACCTACCATTTACCTTAACTCGAATACATGGGATGGCAGATAAACTTATCAAAAATGCTGATTTTACATCATACCATCAGCTTGATCAGTATTAAATATCATCTAATTTATGTACTACAGAAAGTATAGGTTAATATCTAGTACCTATTTAAAAGCAACAACAATTCAATCAACAAAGTTTAATGTTGATAGCTATTAGAGCTGGAAATATATGAGATGTGTTAGGTTGGAGGGAACACATGCTTTTTAAAAGAGCTGGTTAACCTACAGTCTTCCATCCATCAACGTAATTAATTTTGTACATTTTTTCCCCCAGAACAAGATACTCAGAACATGACTGGACGTCTTCTATGTTCAAAAATTTGGGGAAAATACTAGGAACACCAGTTCATTCAGGATGATGGTTAAAATTTTAACAACATTGTGTAAATGAAATATGTTATTCCATTTAGATGCTTATTGAATGTGTTAAGTTCTGGGTGAACAATATGTAAATAACTTTCCCCCTTTGAGATCTTATTTAGTTGCAATAATAAAATGTCACAAAATAAAGATATATTCTCTTAAATCATCTGATATAGTTTGTAAGAATTATACTTTGGGAATTATTTTCATTTCAAAACTGCTTTGTGCTTGTTGGGGAGGGGAGTTCAAAAGCATTTTATAGTCTTTTACAAATGCACTGATAGAATGACTTTAATTGCTCATATTTCTAACATATTCTTTCTTAGAAATGTTTAAAGTTTGAAGACATTTAAATTTTCCATAATTTTGTGACAAAGGAATATTATAGCTCTATCCCTTCTTGATGTTTGTAGGTTGAGATGAACATACCAAGCTAAAGGGCATTGTGAAGATAAGTTTCCATGACATTTGCCATAACTCTTTTATATTACCATCTGGCTATTTTATATGTAGCATTCAGAAGCGAATATAAAAAAAATGATGTAAAGCTGAAATTATTTCCTTGATAACACTTGTTTTAAACACTGTGCCACTAAATAGCTAAAAAGTCTCAAAAGTGAATGCATAAAGCATATAAAAGCTACAAGCCTACTTACATAAATTCTTAAGATTAAAGTAATAACTTCTAGAAAAAGGTGGGAGAAAACATACTGCAATAAATCTATTTGTAATGGTATTTGGGTTCCAGCAACTGCTTTCATTGTTCTCAAGTGGCTTACATATAAAACAATACATTTGATGTATGATTTCAATTCCTTATGGAAAACTGTTCTATCTACAAGCAGCCTGTCAAACAAAACAACAACAACAAAAAGCAGTTCAGCACTATGAAGGAAAGCAGCACTTTAAAATATAAAGTAAACAGGATTTATTTTTAAAGTCAGTTTCCAGCCTGTGTAATCAAGGATTGGCTGACGTCAGTGGATGGGACAAGCGTGAGAGAGGAAGATCATGATTTCTGCTACACAGATCTCTAAAATGCCAATCACAGGAACATATGAGCACATATAGATCACAACATATACCTGAATTAAGAACATTAGAACATAAGAACAGACATACTGGGTCAGACCAAAGGTTCATCTAGCCCAGTATCCTGTCTTCCGACAGCGGCCAATGCCAGGTGCCCCAGAGGGAATGAACAGAACAGGTAAGCATCAAGTGACACCATCCCCGCCCATCCTGGCTAACAGCCATTGATGGTCCTATCCTCCATGAATTTATCTAGTTCTTTTTTAATTAAAATGCATGTTATATATAGTATCTGATTGTACCACCTTTACTGAAGCTCAATGGTCCCTAATTTTGTGAGTAATTCTAATGAAGTTAAGACTACTTTCAGAGCAAGGTATCACCGCATGTGAGCAAGGGTGGACAAATATGGCCCTAAATTAGAAGTTAAATAGAACTGCTGCTTTGGTAGTTTAGCAGCAATAGCCAACATGATCAGAGGAAAATTTCACAAAGCTTTTGGTTCTCTCCTTTGTATGATTAGGCACCCCTGATTTTGCCATGTTTAACAGCAGTAGTGCAGTTCTCTGTTGCCCTAAAGCATTATTGTTATTACTACTTAAATTGTATTACAATATCACATCAAGAGACCTCAGCCAAGACTGGGGAACCACTGTCCCAGGCACTTTACAAACCTGTAGTGGTGGCCAGTCCCTGACTTGAATAGCATGCAATCTAAATAGGCAAGACAGAAAGAGTGAGAAGTGGCCCAGGGAAGTGAAATGACCTGACCAAGGTCACACAGCAGATAAATGGTAGAAGCAGGAATAAAACAGTGTCTCATAGTGGCAGTTGTAGCTGCTATGAAACCTTCTAATCAAACATACTGTGGGGTGGTGTGCTAGGCCTTCAAAAGAGGAAACCATTTGCCTTAGGGACTTGATCATGATAATTGCAATATTGTCCTATTGTTGCGGGGCCTAAATTTTCAAACGTGACTAGTGATTTTTGTGTGACCAATTTGAGACACCTTAAAACGGCAGATTTTTCAGAGGAGGCAGGCTGGCTTTTGGAAATCAGCCCCATTAAGCTGTACAAGGCCCCCAAAATAAAATTCCAGTTACTTTTGGAAAATGTTGCCCAGAATATACTATCATGGTGAGATATTTAACATAAAATATTTTTTTTGTGAGTTCTTGCTGAGTGAGTGTTGTAGCTCAAAGAGACTCAGAAGCACAGAGGAAATAAAAACCATTTTTTCCCCAAATGTCTAAAACATTACTACAGGTTTGTTTCTAGTTTGAGGTGAAGGTTCAAGTTTGGTTCCTCTATTATGGAACAGGCTCACCTGTCCCAAGTATTTATATATTTCAAAATGATGGGTAGATGCTAAAGCAAAAGTATCTGATTTCAGTAATAGTTCCTAATGAAAGCTTTTAAAGGAGGACCCACTGTATAAATTATCAATCTCTGTCAGTGGCAGTTAACAGCATGCCTTGAGAGTGCTGATTAAAACAAAAGGTCAGAGCAAACATCAGTGCTCTAGAGACTCTTGTAGATAGTAGTGTAATTAAAATGTAACTCTAGACTGCTCCATGTTTTCTGTGTCAGCATCTTTCCAGCAGGGAATGGTCAAATAGTTTGGTGAACCCAAGCAGCCACAGCAGAAGCAGACAGGAGATGCCTGATGAGGGACCTAATAGATAGTTATCAACATTATCAGCTCACACTATATGCTGGAACCTAAACAGCCTCCCTTTTGGAGAGGGTTTTTTTTCCTTTTCTTTTTTCCCTTCAATATGCATGCTGTCCTGTCTTTTGTTCTGGCAGAGATAAGATGTATAAATCATGAGTGGCTGACAAAGTATACTCCAGTGCCTGAGGCGACTCATCAATCATTTTCCACATGTCGACAGGTAATTGATGCGAACCCTGAAGGCGCATCTCCATCAGGTAAAAGGAGGAAGGAATTAAATCTGCTGTCATGGTTTGAGCAGCTGATCTGTATTTAACATTCTTTTTAATTTAGAAGTTGTTTGTTTTAAACTGTAGTTGTCTTCTCCAGCTCCTTTCCTGCTTCCCTCCCTCCTCCCCTCAGCCCCCATGCACACACTTGTGTGGAGCAAGGTTTGCATTGCTGAAATGAAGCTTAAAAAATAAAAGCTCTGTAAGAATTCCAGAGGTGCTCCTGCACAGGGCAACAGTAGACCACCCAGTGACTGCTGGGGAGGTGCTGAGGAACTTGCTTTCTGCTTTACTGAAACTTAACATCAAAGGCATTAGTTGTCAGGCAATTATCTGTCAAGTGAATCAAGTCCCAACCAATCTACATGGGGGATGAGGATAATAAATATAAAGATTTTTTCCTTTGGATACTATCTTCTCTGACTTCATTTAAACAAATCTGTTCATTGTTTTAAGCTTTGAAGAGAACATTATAACATTCAGAACTAAAAATAAAAGATGAGTGAAATGGAAGAACTTATGAGTGAAAAATTTATATAGAGACTTACAACCACAGAGAATAAGTCTTGCGAAGTTTTCTTTCACATGCAGACTTTACACGGTGACTTTCATGTTGCTATCTCCTCCACTCTCGATGACTGCAGTAGACTCTGCATAGTGCTACATCTAAAACCATTTGGAAATTTAGGCATGTGCTAAAGGGCTCTCTTCCTTTTAAGAAAATTACATCCATGCTTTGTGATCTGCACTGGCTACTAATAGATTTCCAGGTGACCTACTAGCCCTGAACGCTTCGGTATCTGGCAACCTCAGACAGGCCACATGACACCTTAGCATTTAAAAACAGCTGAGACCCTGTAGCGAATTGCACCTCATCATGCAAACAGAGGAGGAAATGGAGAAAGAGTGTTCTACATGAGGGGTTCAAGACTGCACAGACACTTCTTGACTCAGAGCCCTAATGTGTTGACTTTCAAGTCACATTGCAAGAATGATCTGCTCTCCTAAGGCACTGTTACGGGAGGGAGGTGTAATGTTAATAAAGTTAAGTGGAAGGGAAGTTCTACATTTACAGAGAAGCTTGAAGAGTTTTTAGGCTGGGATGTTGGTCCTGTACTTGCATGCACAGCTTTGAATGGGACATTTAATACAAGTCTAAGTAAACTAACTGCAACTCAGGAAGCAATAGTGCACACCACCCCAATACTGTGCTGACAAGGTTAATTAACACTGACCTAGAGGGATTACTTCTGGGCATCACATGGTATTTCCATCTCAGTAGTCCTTTAAGTCAATAGCTAACTTGCAAAAAGACCCCCCAAAGTAGCAGGGATGGAGATCGTGAACACAAGGACAAGGAAGGTGGATATGAGGAGGACAGCTGCCTACTAAGAACCAGACTAAGGTCCTAATCCAAAGTCCAATGAAGTGAATGACTCCCACTGATCTGAAAGGGATCTAGATTAGGTCCATAGTCCACGCAATGATTTCACATAAGCCAGCAAACAGCTGCCGTATAGCAGTGACTTTCAGAATTAGCCAAGTTTGGGTGCAGCTTGAAAGCACATGGCACAGCTTAAATCCACTCTGAGCTGCAGGAGAAGGGAAGGGAAGGGAGTGGAACACAGCAACTGAGCTGTCCAGTGGCAGCAAGTCACAGAGATGTTTGCGCATTAACGGCACCTCCCATTTTGATTGCATGGTTAAAGGGAAATATGGGACCTAGGAAAGAGAAAAGCAGGAGACACACGAAAAAATAAAACCATGTGAACCAAGATGTAAATGTGGGGAAGTGGGACAGCACAAGAGGCAGACAAAAGCAGGGAAACACTAAACCGGTATAGGGAGTGGCAGCAAAGGAAAGTCATCGGGGAAAGAGATATCACCTTGTCTCTGGCTCTGCAAATACTGGCTGTGGCCCTGATGAATAATAGAAGGTAAATACATTTGGCAAGAAACAATTCAGGTACAAGTTTTAAAGGGGTTATTTTAAATAAAAACAATATTAAAAAGCATTTTAAAAGTAAGGGGGAGAGGTGCTGGGGAAATGGGAATGCACAAGGGTCATTTAGTATCTTAAAAGAGGAAACTATAAAGGTTTAAAATAACCTTAACATGAACTGGAGACCTCCTGATATCTTTGCCTAAGTGACATCACAAATACTATAAATAAAATGTGAAAGACACATACTAATAACTATACTCAGAGCTTATATAGTGATTTTCACATCTAAAGTGCCTTAAATATATTGAACTAACACACCACCTAAAGCAAAATGTCCGTTCATTCTGTTTGCTTCTTGTGCTACTGATTGGGGCAGATGAAAAAATTGGCAGCTGAGATATGTATGATCTCAGGGAGGTAATGGTATTAATATAGTGCCATGTACAATTTTAAACATTCTGACATTTCTCCTCATTTCAAATACTTACACACCTTGCATATGAGAACTAAGATGGCAGAGTTCACTTAACCGCCAGTGAACTGACTAATTATGCTTCAGTCATAAGGAATAATAAATGTGGTGGCCTGATCTTCACCCCTTCAAAAACTACCTTCAAAAGAAAACACAGGATTGGAAAACAAGGGTGTTTGCGTGATATAATCATTTGGAGAAGCGCGTGCACAGTGTCTCATCACACTATGACTTGACTAACTATAGGAACATAGGTATCAAATATCAGAGGGGTAGCTGTGTTAGTCTGGATCTGTAAAAAGTGACAGAGTCCTGTGGCACCTTACAGACTAACAAACGTAATAGAGCATAAGCTTTTGTGGGTGAATACCATGCATCTGATGAAGTGGGTATTCACCCAAGAAAGCTTACACTCCGATACGTCTGTTAATCTACAAGGTGCCACAGGACACTCTGTTACTTTTTATAGGAACGTAGGATTTGCCATAAAGAATTAAATCATTGGTCAACCAAGTATGGTTCATCTTGCCTCTGGTTGTGGTAGTATGTTACACACTGATACATGGTACTTCAGAAGAAGGCACTCTCCCCACCAGCCATCTTTACCATCTGATGCAGATGGTAAAGATAGGAAATAATCCCTATAATTTTATGTGCCCTTACTTTAGTAAGCACAAACTGATATGGTGAATTATAGAGAAAGAGGAAATAAATTATTATTCAATTTTAGATTTAGCAGCCGATATGTATGAAACACTATGAGAAAAAGAAACTGGGAGGGAAATGAGAAAAAAAATCCAAGTTGTTACTAGAAAATCATGACTCTTGGAATAAAATTTACCAGATAATTTCATTCAAGATCAAATTCACCAGACTGTTAGAAGAAAAAAACATATTGTTTGTAAAACATACATGTGATAGAATCCTAATGTAATTTACAAATAATATATCTCATTTCACAGTATATCTTTGGTTCCTGTCTCTTTCTAATTAATTTTACAAGACAGAAGAGCTGTTTGTGAACTGAGTTATCTTTTTGTAAAACTCTTTGGACATGAAACTAAGAAGTAATAACAGCTTGGATCTACCTCCAAATCTTGCCAAGTCCAGCTCACTTCATAAGAAGTTATATTCTTACCTAATAATTAGATGCACTGCTTTCCTTGTAAAAGAAAGATAAAGGAATTTTTTTACTTAAAGACTTCTTTGTAATAGAATATAGTAAAAAAAAAAAACCCACAAAAACCCACAATTCTGAGCATTGCTACAATGAATGTATCACCCACTTTTCCTATGGCACCCTATAAGACTGAAGTCTTTGTCTGATAACAATTTAGCGTTTGATTGTGCAGCATGCACACACATCAAGTCCTGTCCAAGTTAATATCAGTATTTGTTGGTACAACTGAAGCCAGTCAGTGCGTTGTTATCATAACTGTAGACTATGAGAGAACTTGTATTTAGCCTAAAGAGAGCTCTAATTAAAGTTCTCTATCCTTAAGTGCATTGTGTTGTTTGCCAGACTCAGGCTGGCTGCTGACAACTTGAATCTCCTCTTCAGCCATGAAAAGAGCTTCTTCTGTATTCATTTTGATGTGGAGGCTTTAATCTAGCTGCCACTTCCAACACATTTTATCAGCCCTGAGAAAGGCTTTTTGTTTATTCCAACTGGCAACCCTTTTCTCTGACAACAAGGCTTCAAGTTGGGCTAATATCAAAGATTCCAAATTCAACTCTACTCTTCCTCATCTCTAACTTCACTGATATGTGCGTGATAACCAAGCTCAGCCCAAAGATAATGAACTTTTGCTGTTAACCTAAGTTTGTCGTTAGTCAATATTTTTCAAGATTAGCTGGCCATCCCCATATTCATTCTGAGGGCACTCTTGGCCTCTAGTGTTTCATGTTGCAGCCTATTGTAAACATATACAGTTCAGTAACAAAAAACTGAAGTTTTAGAATGATCCATAATGAAACCAATAAGGAAGTACATTGAAGTCTGACATACTCTCATTGTAGCCACTCCAATATAGTCAGATCCTCAGCTGCTATAAATTGGTGTAGCTCTGCTCCCTTCAATGGAGACAAGGTAATCAGTGGAGGATCGGACCAATAACGTATAATCAATCACTCCAACCCTCCTTTTGCATTGTATTCACCAATTCAAATGCGAGTAATCTGTGGAGTAAAGACTCCCAATTTACTGGGTTTTTTACTACTCACAGCACTTTCTAGAGTGATAATTTACCTATCAACAACATATTTCATACTAAATTCACAAAGTGTTTTAAAAGCACTAATTATAATAAGCTTCACAACCCTCTAAGTTGCATAAATATTATCCCCATTTTACAATGGTGAAACAAAGAGGTTCAGTGATGTCTCCAAAATTACAAAACAAGTTGGTGTCACTGCATTAACTCCTGATTTGAAATTGTGTGTGCTAATCACTAGCATTACCTGCCTATTATAATACAAAATATCATCACTGTATCATCCTATAACTTAATTGAGCCACTAGTGTTGCTCTGGAAATCCTGTCTGCAGTCCATGCAATATTTTAAGTCCAACTTGCATATTATCATCAGTGAGAAATAATTATTGGCTAAGTTACATAAACGTTTTTAAGTGAATTCAGTGTTAGGGAATGGGTCTAAACTGATGGCGATGGAAAGTAAGATTTGTCCTCTATTTGCCAACAAGTGCGATACAGTTTATGGATAGCAGCACTACAAACTGTCTTACACTACTCCACCAATTAGCCCCAACTCTAATCAGGAAAATAGATGTACAGGTAAGAGGGCATTCAGATTCCATGACCATTCAGGCTTTAGCTGTAACTAAACAGTGCAGTTTGCAGCATGCATAGCAGTTCACTAGGAACTGCACTCAGATCACTAATTCTTATAAACAAACAATCAGATCCAAAGCATCAGAGTTAGCCAAAAGAAAAGCATAGCTGTATAATTTGTACATTTGGTGGGAGGAAGAAAAAGGGAGTGTTTAAGATTTGTGGGAAGAAGCATCAAAGCAGGGTCATATGGTGAGGTGCCTCATTATCAGTTCCATGCTTAAAGATTCACTTCTGTTCTTGCTGTTGGCTTGTAACATAATGACTGAAAATAATAAGATATTAAATGTTATCCCAAAGAATAAAAATGAAACACTAATCCGAGGGGAAATATTGATTTTTCCTCATGCAACCATAATAAATTAAAATGAAGTTTTTTGCTTTTGCTGTAAACTTGCCTAAACCCTAGCAAATAGCAGAAAGAAAGACAGTTTATTGACGAGAGAGAGCCCATTTTCAAACCAGTGCTCTCCATTGCACATCCTGACTTTCAGACTCGGTATGCATCCTGTTTTTACAAATGAGGTCCAAAATGTTACCACCATTGTCTAGCACTGTAGAATATTAAATAGTCTACTCTACTCACAGTATATAACCCTATAACATTTCCATGACGATATTTTGTCCAGAACACATGTATTGCTATTGCTTAAACAAACTTCTAAAGGGCATGTTGAATGTAAATGTTCATCTATATATCTATATCTATCTATATCTATATATATATATAACCATCTCAAAGGAAAAAAACAGTGTGACACTACTTTTTTTTATGGTGCAAACAAAATATTGTTATACATGTTTGCATCTACTTCTTTTGTTGCCTTTTTGGGCCTGCTGAAGTTTAAATTTACAAGGAAATGTTTCTAACATCAGTAAATGCTCTTCTAAAATATATTAAAAATGCTGCTTTCAATTATTTTGCGGATATTTAGTGACTGAAGAATACATCCATCTGCTAAATGGTTATTTGTCGGTGCCTCAGAATGTGGACTACTTTGACAAGTTGTCCCATCTGGATACTCTTATCCTCCTGTAGTTAGAGAAGATTATGTTTTTCTCAATACCTGTATATTGAAAAGTCCCCATTATAAGGAGTTAAATGCATACACAGAGTAGAATGGACACCTAAAACGTTTATTTTTTTTAGAACAGATTCTTGCAAAATGCTATTGTTAAATTAAACAAAATACCTTGATGCATGACTTATAAAGTGGCTCAACTTAAGCAAACAAGCATACCTGCACTATCTCAGATCTCTATGCACCTGCTCTTATTTGATTAGTGAATCTCAATGAAAGACTCATGGTGTGGGGTTTTTTTGCTCAGTTTAACTATTTACAAGATTTAGCTGATAAAACAGCCCATGCTTTAATGAGTCTCAAAGTTTAATGATGGGCAAACCTCAAAGAGCTGGAGGAGTGCAAAATTTGGATAAACAGAAAAATGTTCATATGCTCATTTAAACATCTTTATTCTGATCAGCCACTCTGTAAGAGAACTCTAGGATTTCCTGGTTTTTGGTCAGAAAGGAAATGCCAAACAAACCTTCCTCTTCTACCATTTTTTTGGATAGTAGTTTTCTGTTGTTACAAGTGTTCACTCATGGTACTTGGGGATAAAATTCTCTCCCCACACATACACACCCCTTTTTTTGGTGGGGGGAGGTGATTTTGTTTTACAACAAAAGGAAACATTTCACCAAACTTTCCCAAGTTTCTAAAAATGTTTGGGTTTAGGATTGAAGTCCAGGGTGATTTTTAATTTTATTCAAACCATTTCTTCCATTCATAAAGGAAAACCTTCCTGACAAAAACGCACAAGACAGATACAACATGGGAGCTGAATGCTTTCATCTTGACCTTTCAAAAGAATCTATGTGTACACAGAAACAGCTTAAAGTGAATATCATATTTAAACATATCTGCTAATTCCCACATGCTTAAATCAGAAAAGCTGCTCATATGTTCCTGACAGACGAGTTGCTGCATAGAGAATTGCTAGGAGCATGTAACATGTTGCTGCGGATACCCCAGTTCTGCGAGCCCCTGTTACCTCTCTGACTTAGCAAGTGTGTGTTTTCTTGGCAATTAGACTGTGTGTCAGCTCTCTGCCACACTAGTCTGTCTTCCTCCTCTGCAAACTCCTCAAGGCTTTCTCGGTCCAAAGCTCACCTAGAAGGTAACAATCAGTGAACTCCAGCCTCTGAGCTCCTCAGAGATGTTTCTCTGCAATGCCAGTGCCTTCCACTGTGCATTCACAAAAGATATTAAGTTTGCTCTATTAAGGGGTCAGTACATTACAGCTTATTACTTTAACTGGGGACAATACACCCTTCCCTTCAAACACAGCACTGAGTTGGTTTATGGTAAAAGTAAAACAAGTTTACCAACAACAGAGCATGGATTAAATTATATCAAGTAGCAGACATAAAGGTGGCTACAAGCAAACAAAATTGAAAATATTTCTTGAAGTCTAAAACACAATCTAGCACGATATAGTCTTTGTTCAAGATGGTTTCTTTTACCCTCATTCTCCTTTCCCTGGCCAGAATCCATCACAGAGATTAAATCGATTGGTTTCTTCATCTCCTCAAGGTGAAGGATAAAGATGGAGTCTCAAGTCTGTTCCTTATCTTGCCAAAGGAATTTCGGCAGGGTCGGATTTACACCTTGCACACCCCTAGGCACAGTATTTTCAGCACCCCCCTGCCTACAGCTGACCTTCTGCAGCAACCCTTTGCCCATAGACCACCCACCTCCCCACTACAGCCCCACCATAACTTCACAGCACCCGCCACAAATCCCCTGGGAGGGGACACTGTCTGCTGGGCTGAGCAAGGAGCACTCCAGAAGGCCTCATGGGGCCATCTTCCCCTCAGCCAGCCCCACCTCCTGCTGGGACCCGTGTGTTGCAAATTTTGATTTTAAGGTGCCCCTAGAATGCCAGCAGCCCAAGGCATGCGCCTAATGGGTAATCCAGCCCTGAATGTCTCTCTCAAATCAGGAAGCCTCCTGAGGAGTCAGTCTCCTGTGTCACTCTGGAGTACAGTAGCCACATTAATTGTTTATTTCTTGAGTTCAGAATCGGGATACCCTCCCACTGGCTTAGCTTGATAGTTTTGTTTACTACTTCAGGTAAACCTACATTCCTTTGTCTAAGACAGACCTGTTTATCACCTTTACCTAGCCTAGGCTGTCTGGTTTTAAACATGCTCTAGTATCATCACACAGAGGGATGTTACCTGTGAACATGTGATTTACAATTACATTAATTAATCAGTGTGTTATCATCTGTCATATGATACCTCACAAAGCATATTCTGTATGAATTTTACTGCAGTAGTGTGTAGGGTGTGAACAGAGGGGTGCCTAGAATCAAAGAGCAAGGAGAAGTCTGATTTTCTCTCTCATATAAAAAGCAATGAATGCCTACAGTATTTTTAAGTAATATTATAGTTGTAACAAACTAATAAAAAGCCAAGAAATTTGAAACTAAGGCTGACAAGCAGTTCCTGCTTTATGTCATACAAGACATCATAGGATGGGAGGGTGGGCATATAGAGGACTTGACAATGGAAAAAATTAAACTTTATTACAATTAAAATTTAACTTTGAAAGAAAAACACATAATATGTTACTGAATGTATGTATTACCTACCTAAGAGACAGTGCCTTGGATAATTTTGCACTTTGACTTAGGTGTATTCCAGCTTCTTTATTCCAAACTCACACTATAAACAAGATGGGTATATCTGGACACATGGGAGAATGAAACAGACACAGGAATAGATTTTAAAGTAGTAAGCTATAACTTTATTAACTTTAATGGAGTGCACCAATCCTCCTCTTCTAAATAAAAATAAAAATGAGGCATTTACTTGGGTCCAGTGTGGTTTTAAATGACAAAGAAAGAAAATTAAAATTAAAAAATCAGCTATGGCTCTTTCAGGCTAACCTCTGGGATTCAGCCCGCATCTCAATCCTCTTGTCCTCCCTCCATGAGGCTACCTCTATGCAAAGACTTACGGTCTCCCCTTCTTCCTCCAGACTAATAGGGTACACCAATTATCTCCTCGGTTGACCTCTTACTCATGTTACTCCTGGGAGCTAATCTCTTTGAACCTCACTTGCCACAGACAGAATTATGAATTCCACTTCTAAACATACAGCTTTAAAAATCTTGTCCTTACTTCCTATTAACTGATAACCAGGCCTACAGAATGCTTGCTATGAGGAAGGCCAAATAATCCACTGGACATCTTGCCAACCTTATCATGAAGAAGAGAATTTCTTCTGACTCTTCAACCTGGCAAACTGCTCAGTCCTACACTCACTTGGAAACCCAGTTCAAATCATACCATTAGAGTGCAGACCAGCCACACAGCAGAATGGCCACTGCACACCTTTAGGTTTTCACAGACAGCTGGGGGAGAGAGGGAGGTACTGAAAACATGGTTATTGCTCCCTCACTTTCATATGTAGAAATTCAATTTTTTAAAACACAAAAATAGGTACTTTGACCACTACTACTGTAAGCATAGGGGCATTTATAAAGATACAGGATCAAATGCAGCAGTACTAACTCAGATGAAAATCCTGTTGAAATTTTAACATAGTAAGGATTGCTAAATACAGCCCATATTATTTACTCTATTAAAATCATACCGTAGGCATGCCTATAAATGTCCTATTTATGGTTCTTAGGGTGGTAGTTTATTGAAATGCTTTTCACTCTGGCTTACAATCTGTTTAGTTTCTGGCTGATGTCTTTTTGTAGTGATATTTTTCTTAAGGTTTAGTCTAGGAGAGCACTGCATGCATAAAAATATTTTTTATTATGAAAAAGTAAATGCTAATGAGTTCTTTGAGCTAATATGGTCTAGGGTAAATGTGTATTTTGGTTTGTACACTACATTTGAAAATAGTTATTTATTAACCACTGAGGCCAGAACACTTTCAAGGCCGCTATCTCTCTCTCTTATCTGTCCATACTTATCACCACAGGAGGTTAAATACTGTAGATGGATTCTAAAAAGGTCTGGATAATTTTATGACCAATAACATCATTTGCAGTTATGAATGCTAAGATAAGTGTATCCAAATCTCATGCTTCAGGGCTTAAGAAAAAGGTTTACCTCATACATAGCTTTGAACACTAGCCCGACCGCACTATTGGGATTTACTTATTTATTGCCTTTCTTTCAAGATTCATATATTGGACAATGCTAGAGGCAGGAAATTTGAACTGAAGAAACAATTATCTGATTTGGTAGTGGAAATTTTAAGTTCCAAAACTCATTTACTAGTGGATCGTGTGCTGACAGAACACGAGTGGGTTGTTCGGGGTGCAAGACAGATCTATTGTAGTATCAGTCCAGTGGCCACAGACAACTATAAAATGTGAAACTCCTTAGAGACTATCAACTTTTTGTGTGCAATAGCTAAATTTACAAACTTCATTATGTCAGATGCTGCTGTTGCCTGATTTAGAAAATATTTTAAAATACTTACTTTATTTACTTGTCCACTTGTCCACTTGTCCTATTTTGGTTTTGAGTTCTATCCTATTCTATATTCTTTTGCTGCATTCTTCACCCTAGTATCTGGAGACTTAAAGAGCACATTTTTCTACAAGCATTAAAAAAAAAGTATGAAGATAGCTAATTTCAATATTCCTTACGCTCATACATGACCAAAAATCCCAAACCCCTTCCCTTTTGTCTTTAGGAATTTAATTTTATTTATAATTTATTCTTATTAAAATATTATCAAAAATACAACTGCTTCTAAGCTATTAAGTCCTTATATGGGAAGTTTTGGCCCTGAAAGAACTTTTACAGATGATTTCTGAAGCTGGAAAGGCTGCCGCAGACCTTCACTACAGTGGGCGCCAATGGCGCCACTATAGCATCAGAAATGTTTAGAATGGAACTTAAAATGTTTAAATGACCAACATATTTTTTCACCTCTCACATCAATAAAGGAGATTAATCTGGGTTTACATGATTTATCCCACTGTGAAACTGGCAGTTGGACAACAGTCTTATTCAGCCATGTTTAGTTCTGCGAGTCAGTGAGGCCTAAAAGGAGGCACTGGGCAACTCAGAGCCTTCATTCACATGCTTGTTTAAAAAACAAAATGAGGTTTATGGCATTTAAGGTTTAAAAAAGAGTGACTAGTAGGAGAGATACAGGTTAAGGACTGCGGTGCCCTGACATAACTGTCTGTCGGGGGTGGACAGTGAAGAAGGATGCACACTGACTGCTCGTCTCTATCCAGTGCTTTCAGTTCTTCACTTTTATAAGCACCCACAATTTAATTCTTCTACCCGATTAATGTTAGGGTTATGATCCTGGCTCTCAGAGCATACTGCCTCTGCATTACTGTATATTGAACTTCCTAATGTCCAGGCTATTTATGCAGCGGTCCAAAGTTTTCTATTTCACCTTCGCAACAAGAATGAAGATACTGTAGAATGAGTGAAAACAAGTTTCAGAGAAACTAGATGCAGTGACCTTTTGAGGCTATATATAATCAATTAAATATCACAGAAACCTTCGATGATTTTGAGCAAAAGCCTAAAAGCTTTATAGCTGATTCTGGATTCCAGTGATGGGGAATGATAAGAAAGAAGAAGTTATGTTTGTAAAATAGATGCTAATATTAATAAAAAGGTGCTTTCAGCATAACAGTAATATGAATAAAGTGCATCAACTGAAAAGACTGATGACTCACTTCTGTCTGCTATCATTTTCTAATGCTATCAAGGAAACACATGAAAATAATTCAGGCCTTTCCTGAGACTTGAAAATTAGAAATATAAAAATACTTCACACTTATACAAATAAAAAACCCAGATTTTTTTTTTAAATTTTATATCAGTGTAACTTGTATATCAGATTTAAGTATGATCACCTCAATGTTACACATGAGGCAGGAAAGCATTATGGCCCAGACTGTTAAAGTATCTGGATGCTTAAGTTCTACTGAAATCAGCGTTTTCAATCAATTAAACCACAGTTGTACCACTAATAGGTTCTGCTATAAAAACCTGTCTTTTTTGTTCTAATATTTTTGCTGATGTGGTATCTTCTGGTTTCAGTTCAAGTTTAGTGTACACATACACACACACACTTTTCACTTTAAGTTGCAGGTTCAAAAAAATGCACAAATCTCAAAGCTAAACTTACTCAAAACTACAAAGCTTTGCACTTTTTCCATCAGAGATCAACCCAAGTTTACGCACACTGAATGTGGACTGAGCCCTAAAAATTTCCCAAGGCTTAAGGTGAAGTCCCATTTCAAATTACCATTTGGCAACTTGCCATCTCAGTTATTCACAGGTTGATAAACGTTTTGCCTGAATGAGTAGGACCCTTAGAAAGATCTTGTTTTGAACACTTTTTAAAGAAATCTATGACATTTTATTTATTTTGTGTAGGGTAACTCCGGTTCCTATGAAAAACACCACCTCAGTCTCAAATATGCTGCATTCATTATTCATCTACAAAAATGTACTATTTAATTTAGGTTTCGCAACATCAGATGTGTATGCTAGGTGACTAGCCTGATTCAAGTCTGAATGAACTCATATTATATCAAGCAATTATTCAAATGTGGCCCACCCAGGACACTTGCAAAGCTTATCTCTTACCTCATAGGTGGCCAAGACAATATTCTCCCTCACACTAAACAATAGTTCTGCACATTTTATATTTCCATTAATGATTGTTACATACATGGAAGTATTCCAATCCTACTGAGAATAATCACATGACAAGTCAGAACGTTTAATGCGAGAGGTCCGTAACTGGCACTATTATTCAGTTCTAACATCAAACATTCCTCCATGACACCCAGATAAGTAAATTGTTTAAGCATTACATTGTTAATTTTCATTTTCAGTTAAACAGGCAGTGTTTATAGAAGGAAAGATTTCACCACCACCTGACAAACTAGTGCAATGCATTCTATATTGTTAAAAGTATCTGAAAATATGTCATATCTCCATCAATATTTATCTCTCAGGTCAATGAAATCTTGACACTGATCTCAAAAAAAATACTCGGACTTTTTAAACTATTATTCTGGTCATTAGTGCAAAATGAATGGACATCTGACCCCAACATCGACCTGCAGCGTCAAAAAATTAACTAATTCCCAAAAGCTAATATGAAAATTTCTGATATGCAGTAGGTAAGTGTTTGGAATTTGCTAAAGCACATGAGATAAATTGGGCAAGTGCAATGAAAAAGGCTTTTACAGTCAATAAAAGGGATATGGTCTTCTGAGATCATCCTTTCCACTTCAGTTTCAAAATTCACATTTAAAAAAGAAAATAGTATTTAGTATAAGTGGGCAAATTCCTGCAAGTAGCTGGAGTAGTGTAACTTAGGTCAACTTACTGCAGTAGCGTAGACAAGACCGTAGTGTGCTTGAGGCATGTCCACAAGACATAGTACAGATGTGGAAAACATACACCTCAGCTAACATACTTGTTTTAGCATGAGAACCAAGCCTTATTCTTATTAAGGACAGGGACTAAGGTTGCTAGATTCTTCCAAGTTCATTTGAAATGGCTTCACTGTCAGAACCTGTTTGCATAGTTCACGGGCCATTAAAAGCTTAACATGGAACTAGCTTGGAATAAAATCATTTTTCCCAATGGTTGAATTTCTTTGAAGTACTCATAGTCCTGGTTTGTTTTCAAATAGTTCCACCGAGTGCACCAGAATGGAAAATAGGACTGAAGTCACAGCTCTGATTCCTTCCAAAGAACTGATGGCAAGGAAACTAGTTTTTCCCTTGAAAACTTGGGATACAATTATTATATTAACCAAAATAGAAAATGATCCAATTCTTATTAACTAGAGGCACGAATAATATAATAAATCACAACCGGTCAGAATCTAAAATACACATGCCTGCAGAAGATTTTAAAATGATCCTCATTTTTTTTCAGTTGGATTAGGGAGCTCAATTAACTAAAAAAACCCTTCCCTAGCACACGAACCAGATGAACTGACCTTCCTGATTACGCAGGGTAGGCTCAGCCAGTCATGATCACAGGAGAAATACTGTGTAGCTTTCACCATGTGCCCCAAACAAACTTCTCTTCAATTCAAAATGCACCCTGAATAAAATTTGTGGATCTACAGATAGATAAAAGCAGTTTGTAGAGGAAAACAAGTTTTTAAAAGACAGTCCTGGTTCCCAAATACAGACTGAATTGGACCTATGAAGAACTGTTGAGGTGTTTTGTAGCTAGAACATTTTCCATAGTTTTTGTGCGAATGCAATGTTGCAGATATTTATACACGCAAAAAAAGTCTCTCACTAGCAAAAACTTAAAGCTAACTAAAATTGATTACATCGTCATCATAATAATGGGTACAATAGGTACTGGAGAGGAACAGCAACTAAAATTTAATAGTAATAAACCTGGAATTCAGTCAAGTGCAAATAGCCTGCTAAATACATTTGTTATCAAAATTTGCAAAAACTGTAGCACTAGCTACCTTCTGAACACATTATTTCACTGTTTGTTCAATAGTTGTGACATTTAAAAGGCAGGAGGTGTAGCTAGAGAAAGTCTGCCTGAGAAAAGGTGTTGGTTTCATGTACACCAGTAGCATCAATTTCAGCTATGACATACTTGTACACTGCAGAGTAAACAGCTAGAAAAACATGAAGGCATAAAGTGTTAAAATTGGGTGACACACCATAGTTTTATCCTCATCACATTGCCTCTAGGACACTTGTGGATAAGGTGCCAAATCAGAAAGCAAGTAAGGTGAATGTTAGCTCTATCTTCCCACTGCCTGCCCCACACATTGCTACGCTGTTAGGTGATATACAGCCTCTTACTTTAAGGGGTCTTATGAGTGAGTGAAAGAGAGAGCTTTTACTAATGAAGGGATTAGGAGGAAGCAGAATGGGGGGATTAAGTGCAAAAATGTGTAGTTGAAAAGTACTCTCAAGAGCAGCCAAGATGTCTTTCATGGAGGGAACGCATAAATAAGAACCTAGATCCACTGATCTTTTGATATAGAAAATATTCTTAGAAATCTATCTGCTCTGATCCATCACTTTTGCTTCTCACAACAGGGACATTGCTGCTTGGCCTTATTTATATGTTCCCAACATTGGTTTCCAGGCCTAAAAACTGGCACGTGTAATTAGTATTACTCTTATCAGTTCTGTTTTGCTTGGTTACGATCTGAACATTTGGCTGTTTCAGCTGAGTTTGAATTCTGAGATTTGTTCAAATTCAAAACAATAATGCAAAACTTTGGAGCTGGGAACCTCTGTAATCAGAACCCCTCCAAAACAAGGTCAGCGAACTCTCCACAAAACTCAAACCCACATTTCACAGATCTCCAGTCATCACTAAATTAGATAAATTAGCTGCTCCATTTACTTATACTGGTGAGAGGGAATTCAGTACTGGGCTCTCTGTCCCACAATTGACAGCATATATTCCAATAAGCGTCAGTTTCAGAGGTGGGTTGGATAACCAATACATCATACCCACTAGGTCACAGAGAAACTATAAGAACAGGACTCAATTACTCCCAATCTGTGTTGGAATTGAACAAGTCACCCGGAGATGAAAGGCTCCTTATACCATTATCAACTCCCAAGCCATCCAGTTTCCTCCTCAGTTATTAAATAGTAATCTAACACAGTTGTGACTTCACCATCACACTCTAACCAATTAGGTTAACATGCCCCAAAAAATACTTCCATTGGCCAGGGACTACTAGACCATGCAATTCACAGGTGGCCTTTGACATTATGGATGTGAATTATTCTCCAGTTAAACTTCAGTCTTCTCCTGGGAGTTATTTTCCCTAATCTATGTTTGAGCCTCCATATCATCTCTCCCAACACCACAGTAAGAGCCCTGCTGTAGCGTGTATTTAGCTGAGAAGGCTCTGGTGTCTCACTGTTTGAGAAGTCAGAGAAGGTACTACCAATAACTTTGATCTGGACTCCATCCCCAGATGTGACCCTGTCTTGTATGTGCTGCTGGATCTGTGCTCAGTCCCTTTAGAAATGGCTGCTGCCATTGACCTTTTGGCCATTTAGCAGGGGAAAGGGAGCAGAGAAGTTCAGGGGAGCATACAAGATGGGGAAAGGTACAAGGAAGGTGACAAGGAGAAGAGAGAGTGGGACTACTAAGAAAGCAGTAAGATACTAGAGAGCTTATTGGAGTATTTGAACACCACTGAGTGGGAGGATGGTACAAGGAGCTCATTGAACATGCACAATCTACTAAGAATAGTGTCTCATTCTGAAATCTCAAGTACAGTTGAGCTTATTTTTAGGGGCAGAGCTCGAGAGAGAGCCATACCCCCTCTCTCCTCCCAATTTGATCCCTGACAAGTACTTCCAATGGGAAGGTGCCAGCCAGGCTCCTCTCCCATCTCAGTCTGGTGCCACAAGCTCTGTTATAGAAAAGTGAGAGCTTGGACCCACCTTCCCATTTAGGAAAAACATCACCACCGTGGCTGGATGAAGAAACACGGAATTAGGCCTGTCTCACTGCTTTAATGGAGCACTGGCCAACAGCCATAGGGACTGTCCCGTAGCAGTCCCCTGTATGCCATACACCACAGTGCAGACTAGCAAGTTTATATCGAACTCATTTTAACACATTTTTATCTTCAAGACGTTTTGAAGCTGTATCTCAGCACACTACCAACACACCAGACCCTAATCATAAATCCAATATAAATTAAAATGTGCTCTCCTAAAGGAAGGTCTTTGTGTGGGGAAATGCAAAATTCTGAGAGCATGTGTGGGGTTATGGAGAAGAGGACATATCCAGTCCATAAGGAAAGCTATTGCTCTTAAACACCAGTAAAGAACAATTTAATTCTTCGTTGTACTACTAAGCTTCTTAAAACGCACTTTTGGCATTCAAACAACATAAAGAACAGAACTATGCAGTTCTTACTTTACACACAGACTCTCCCACTCACTTACCTCCCCAGTCACAGCCAGTTACACCCAAAGGAAAGCTATGGTGAGTTATGGGAAGACTTCCTTCTGAGTCAGATGACAGTCTTCTGCAAAGAGCCTGTTTTAGGCAGAAATTTACAAGATAGGAAGGAACAACAGTATATACATCAATAGACAAAAAGCTATACTGTAATCAAAGTTACTGGGTTGACTGTATTAGAATGAAAAAATGTACCTACATCTAGTCACTCATTACATCGAGCTTAGCGTTACAAGTAAAACAGTAATTTGCAATCAGTCTTAATCACAGTTATTTTTCATCTAGCTTTCTTCAAATGAAACAAGAGTATAATTATATATAGTGTACTTATACACATACAACCATGTTATTTTTAAATATATATGACCATAGACACACTTCAGTACAGATATGTACAATCAAGTACACTTCTATCCCGATAGAACGCGACCCGATATAACACGAATTCAGATATAACAAGGTAAAGCAGCAGAGAGCCCTGGGCCCTTTAAATACCCGCCCAAGCCCTTCTGCCAGAGCTCCGGCAGTGATTTAAGGGGCCGGGGCTCCCGCAGCAGCTGGAGCACCGGGCCCTTTAAATCACTGCTGGGGAAGCCAGTCCAGTCCAGCACAGCATACCGGACCAAACCCAATATAATGCGGTCTCACCCATAAGGCGGTGAGATTTTTTGGCTCTCGAGGACTGCGTTATATCGGGTGGAGGTGTACATCTATGGGGAGACTGGTCTATGGGCCAGAGAAGAGAAATAGCATTCTGAGTTCCAGTGTTCTTTCCCCACATTCCTATTATGTCATTGCATGAACTGGGTCAAATTGTTTAGCTCTATATTTTCAAGGAATCAGGAGTGGTGCACGGTGGTGCTTGTAGGTTTTGGCTCTTTTGTCTGCACAAGAAAAGGTCTATTTTAAAAGATTTAGGGGTGCTCATTGGCAGATTGAAAATCAGGCTAATGCTGTGCACAGCACTGGGTGCCATTCAGTGATACCAAAAACCTTGCAAGAGGGTCTGTGATAAAGCAAATAGCACTTGAAGAATTCCTGAGGGCTGGTATTCCCCCAAAGGGTGACCTTTGTTATATGGCTACTCCACAGTCATGCCCTCATTTGCTTCTACGGTCCATTTGCCACATGGATGTCAGCGGCTATCCTTGTGCCTGTTGCAGTTTACCTGATCATGGGCTGCTCAAGACCACAGGCTTGCAGCATTGCCACACAATAGACACTATTTTCAAAATCTGGGCACAGTAAAGCCCAGCATCCTAAGGCCATGCCAACATGTGTCACATTAACCTAAGCTAATGAATCATTAACATATGGAAATAGTCCCACCATATACACACCAACTCACCTATTACTGAGCACAACAGGCTGCAGCAGGATGCCTGATCTAGCCAGACCTGTGCTGCTGCTGTTGGTGGAGGCATGAGTCCAATTAGAGAAGCCCCAGCTTCTCTGACAAGGAAAAAGTAAAAGGTTCCAAAGAAGGGCCTCTCCCACGAGATGAATGATGCTCAGAGAGCTGTGAGAGGAAACACTTGCCCTGCTCAATGCTATGGATCGCCACAGGAGAACTCTGGAGGAGATCTAAAAGAGGAGGAAGGATCTCAGCATGTGTTCAAAGGGCAAACAGGCTGCAATAAAACAACTAGAGGAAGGCCATTTAGCCAAAGGTAAGGAAGAAGGGTTGATGCAGCAAGATGTCTGACCAACATAGCAGAAACCACCCAATGGGATCAGAGGATTGGACACCAATGTGCCTTACCTGCTGCCTCTTTTTAACGATTGTGGTTAGCCCAACAACCAGTGGAGGTCTGACAGGAGACCATCTTTACCAGCATCTCCTGGCTTGTACCTTCCTGAACCAACTGCAAGTATCCATGTCTGTCTGGGCAACTGAGAGCATCTATCTCTGAGGCCAAAGCCAATATCCAGTCCAGCTGTCTAGACTTTTTCTGCAGCAGGCATGTGCTGTGTGTGTCTTGGTCATCAGCCATCTCCTCTGAACATTTGCCTACTGGAATAAGCACTTCTGTGGGTAGCTGCACACCCAAAGCTTTTGAAAATATAACTGCTAACCATTGTCACTTTATCAGTCTTGAAAAATGGGTATATTTAGAAGTGTGCAATATAATGATGATAAACTGAACAAGTGCTTGCAATTCAAGTTACTATATTTTTAACTAACTTGAAAATGGGTCTATTTCTCACAGACAAGATGTGTGATATTTATTTATTTATTTATGCATAACCAGGCTCACTCTCCTGGCCCTGATTACAATAGATTGAAGCAAGCTAGTAAGAATAAAACAGGACTGTTTCCAGGTGAAAATGGTCCCATTTAATAACAAATTTGTGTTGGTAAAGGGGGGTTCTCAGATGAAAGCCTCAAAGTTGATGCTCAATCACTAGCTCTCATAGTTGTTGAAATGAAGGGGGAAGTAAAAAAGGAGTACAACACTGACTCCTTTGTCTAATGTCAATACTACATATCATGAAGCACTACAGACATGCATGAACACTTATAGACATAGCATGCATCCATTCTAATGAGAAGACTACTCTACATTCACATTCTTCCACATACAGACTTTTGCTTCAAAAAGGTTGAAAAAACCTAAAAAGGCTCAAGTATGTTATTGTTTTTACTCATCCCTAAATAAAGTAACTGAAAAAAATTATTTTAATCATCTGGAGTTACGAAACTGTGCTAGGGTTTTGTACAAAACAAATTAGAATGGATAAGGTCTAAACTGTTGAAAAATAAGGCTGAAGACTGGAATGTTTAACTACATATTCTTAACCAGCATATTCTTGGGTCACATTCAACAAACTGTATTACCTTCCCATTTTTTGCTAGACTTGCACATTTGATTTATGTAGGGTTTGTACTTGATAGAGATTTTTTTCAGGTGGCTGAACACTTGAAAGTCTTAAAGGAACATTGACAAGTTATACTTCACATAAAAAAAAAAGAAGCAGCAGCCTCTTACCTATGTTACTAGTAGCATCTTAAATTATTGTAACTGAATTTTAAAAAAAAAATGTAGCATTCAGTATTTGTGCTGTTTGTTCACTTTCTGCATTTCACTCGGGTGGAAAAATGTTTGTTAGTTGCACTTTTTTATAATTTCTTTTAGATGAAGTTTGATTTGTGTTCCTCATAAATTAGCAAGATACTGCTAGCGTGTGTGGCAGACATTTCAGGGGAAAGTAATTTCTTTACAAGAAAAACTGTTTTGAGGGTCATTTTTATAGTTTTTATTTTATAGCAATGTCTCTTGAAGTTAGTCTTTGCAAAAGCTTGTTTTTACAACATTTATATTTGGAGTCTATACTGGTTTGGCAGAATCCTTTAGATTTTTACTGAATCTCTTAAGCTTCTTATTTAACTCAAAAGAGCTCTACGCCCATATCGACATAGAATTCCTGAGCAACTAACTCTGCCAACTAACTGTCTTGTTAAAACTATAGCATCTTATTAATCTTACCCATTTTGAGCCTAATTATCATTCTCTTTCATGCTTTGTTTGCTAGACTTTGAATTTCTTGCTTTTATATTCTATTCTACTCTGAAAAATTATCAGCTAAATTTGCCTGGAATGCTAAGTCTTTTCTGTCTGTTCTCCATAGAGTAACTTAAATCTCGGGAGCGGGGGAGAATACATTTTCCACATTTGGGACGACATGACATGCCTCCACAAACACTCCCCTAATAATACTTTAATAATAAAGAAGAAATGTGCTTACAAATGTCCCTGTATTTGGGAATGACTCTTTATACATACAAATAACTAGCTGCTTTCTTCTAATAATATCACAATGGGCAGACTGAATTTCATGTATAAACCATTTTCCAATGCCTTATTTTGAATTATAAAATAAACACACATTCTGAATATCTGTAACAAAATGTGTCTCTCTCTTATGTGTATGTGTGTGCATGTACTTCACTTTATGCTTTGCTACTCTTGGAAATGTAACATACTGTCCAAAAGAAGAGAAGCCTTTATAGTCTCTTTTGGGGATTTTCATGGTACTAATTTCCCAAGATCCTTCTGCATTTTTAACTGATTCCATATGCTTTAGTACCAGTAGACCGAGGACCTTCACAGCAAAAGCAATCTATGCTGCCTTGCCTTTTAAGCATGAGGTGCACCAGCACTACTAAAGCTTGTCATCTTGCCTATTAGCTTGATGTCTTTATTCACAGGCCATCTGCACCACTGAGAGATACAGAAGCAGCTAATGTCAATATGATCAAATGCCTCTTCTTTTACAAGAAATGTCAAACATAGGACAGTGTAAGAATGACCCCAGGAATACCAACATATGTTAGCTACAAGGCTTTAAAAATCAATCCTTCCTGCTGGGACTAATTAAGATGATATAAAGAGCAAAAGTAAGAAAAATTGTGTCACATTATCAGGAACTTCATACATACTTTCCAAGCTCATTATTGGCATATTGCCCTGTGCCCTTTCTAAAAATGCTAAAGAGAGGCATTGGAGCTGGCACATCAGAAAGCATTCCAGGTTTCAATTTCACAATAGATTTTGATGAGGAAAGTTATAAATTATCATCATAGAACTCTCTCAGTTAGAAATTCAACAAACTCACTCTCACTTTCTTACATACATGTATGATGTTCAAGAGCACTTAAACTATACACTGGCACAGACACTAAAACACATCACCAATGGAAAGCAGCTACCTCTGGAGTAGACGATAACAGTCAGACTGATAACCAGCAAAAGAGCATAACAGTTTGGCTAAGGATGCCAAGGCAAACCTCGTTGATTACAAAAAACAAATAAAACACATACCCTGATCTTTACTATCCACGCAGAGCAGACAATCTCCTCAAGTCCTTGAGGGACTCATCCAAATGACCTCCTACAGATTAAACTCCATGGAAATGTAAGTTATCTTTCACAGAAGGATTTAACAATCCTGTGATTCCATGAAACTAAGTATTTCAGATGTCATGTTTAGAGCACTAGGTTTTCCCCTCCAGCCTTATGAATTAACCTTCATTTCATACTCAACTCATGTTCTGGCAAATATGTATACCACGGGAGGGATGCGGTTGGTTGGGAAACTTAACGGCATCCATGAGGGTGCAAACTCATTGGGAAGGTAGGAAGCGGGGGGGGGGGGGGAGGGGAGAGAGATAAAGCCAGCTGTATCTCAAGGCTGATGCAGCCTGTACACTATACCTGCTTGATATGGTCCTCAAGGGCTATGTTTACAGTAGCGACTGTATCCGCATCCATGCATGTGGTTGTGCCATAACCCCCCCTCCCACACACACTACTGTCTATATCTAAAACCCAGCAACTTGAGTCTGAAGTGGAGTAAACTAGTATGCTTGAGGGGTGTGGGTAAGTACATGCCTCAGGCTGGCGCATAGCCCCGTATCCATACCAGAGTGCTGTGTAGACAGGGGTAAGGGGGCGTGTACCAGGTTTCAAGTTTCTATAGTCCTCCAGCCTCAGGCCCACAATGCACTAAATCCTTTCCTTCCTGACCCTTACCTAATCTGTAAAGGTGTCTCTGGCCCTGGTTTTGACTGGTAGTAGCAAATTGTACTGACAACATCAGAACAGTTTTCCACTGCAGTCTTTGGCTCAGAACCAGTGAAAATAGATCCTACTCTGATAGCAGCTGCCTGGCTCATTAGGAGCTGATCAATGTGTGGTTGGAGTACATTGCCCTCTATGACTTCTGGTGTGGCAGGAATATACCAGGAAATTTCAGGCAGGCTGGAGCAGGCGGGCATTGAGCAATCTTCAGCCCTAGGCTGGGAACACATCAAGCACTTGAGGCTCTTGTACAAGAAAGCAAAAGACTCCAACAGTCGCTCCAGAAGGGCCCTTCCAGGACAACCTAGACTGGGTGCTGTCAAAGGCTCCCAGTGCAAAGCATGACATGACTAACAATTCCCTGTTCGACCCTCATTGGCTTCATTGTCTGATGCTGCTGAGGATTATGGTGAGGAGGCAGCAGAGACCTCCAGAAGACAAGGAAGATGAGGAGCATGTGATTCTGCACCTCCATCTGGAGGACCCAGTTGAGGAAGCCTTCCCTGTCAAACCCAAGGAGGATCCCAAGCCATGGCAGGAACCAGAACCCAAGGTTGATAAGTTACAATGGCCTCCCACCCTCCACACCAATACAACTCTGGTGCTACTTTCCTGATTTTAAGCCCAGTCCACCATTACCATCAACCCTTAAATAGTCCCTGAGCAAGACATGGCTATCAATCAATTATTTTATCGATTTAAAATGAACCACTATTATGCATTTTGCAGAAGCAACAAAACTGGAGCTACACTGAATGGGTGCGGAGGGTTAGGTCTTGTATGCAGAAGGGAACCCTTTGATTGTCTGAGGAATAAGTTAGTCACAGTCATCCTTCCATCTTGGAAGATTACAAAACTTTTACAGTCCCTGTCTGCTCTCTGCACAAGCAAGGGAACACTGGGTTGGGAGAAAGATCCAGGCTGGCAGTTGGATAAACACAGTCCACTGTCCCTTTGCTGTGGAGAGGCTGGTCTGAAACTTTAAGGAACCAAATAAAGTTGTGCTGTGTCTCTTTCTTTCCCTGTCCATTTCACTGTTTGGCAGGCACAAGGACAAAAATTTCTGGTGATCCCAAGGTGGGTGGTTTTTGTGGTTCACATGTCCTTTTTCACAGAAAATCTGTATGCTACCTGAGAACATATTCGGTGTTGCAGTGTTGACCCGAAGAAAAGCTCGCTTTCTCACCAATGGCTCAGCAGAGAATATAGTCAATTTCCAGTTCAATTGCCTCCTGGTCCTGAAAACATATTTCAGCAAATTTCTGGTTTAGCAGAAACTCCTACTAGATCTTGAGGTTCAATGGCAGTACTATCTGTTTCATCCACATTCATAGCTGACCCAACCCCTCCATTCAGCAACATCTAGAGAGGTAACACAGACTTAAAGGCCAGAAGGGACCATCATGATTATCTAGTCTGTCCTCCTCCACATTGCAGGCCACAGAACCTCACCCACCCACTCCTGTAATAGACCCATAACCTTTGGCTGGTTACTAAAGTCCTCAAATAATGATTTAAAGACTTAAAGTTAAGAAAATCCACCATTTACACCTGTAAGTGACCCAGGCCCTATGCTTCAGAAGAAGGTGAAAAAACCCCAGAGTCTCTGCCAATCTGACACAGGAAAATTCCTTCCCGACCCCAAATATGGTGATCAGTTCGACCCTGAGCACGTGGGTAAGACCCAGAAGCCAGAAACCTGGGAGAAAATTCTCTGTAGTAACTCCGAGTCCTCGCCATCTCGTGTTCCATGATCTGCTGTCAGAGATATTTGCTGCTAGCAGCCGCAGATCGGCGACATGCCATGTTAGGCAATCTCTTACCATCCTCTCCATAAACTTATCAGCTAAGACTTGAAGCCAGTTTTTTGTTTGTTTGTTCTTGGCCCCGCTGCTCTCCTTTGAAGGCTGTTCCAGAACTTCATTCCTCTGGTAGTTAGAAACCCTCCAGATAATTTCAAGCCTAAACGTATTGATGACCAGTTTATATCCATATGTTCTTGTGTCAGCATTGGCACTTACCTTAAATAACTCCTCCTCTTCTCTGGTATTTATCCTCTGATGTATTTCTAAAGAGCAATCATATCTCCTCTCAACCTTCTTTTGATTAGGCCTAACAAGCCCAGCTCTGAGTCTCCTCTCACAAGGTAGGTTTTCCATTCCTCTGATCATTCTAGTAGCCCTTCTCTGCACCGTTGCAGTTTGACTTAATCTTTCTTAAAAATGGGAGACAAGAATTGCACACAGTATTCCAGATGACTATTAGCAGAAACATCTCTCTGGCACATATTGCCAGATCCCACAGGACTGGAAAGCCACCTCTCTTTTCCATTCTGGGTACCTTGAAAACCGCAATTTTCTCCAAACTTTGGCCAGCCTTTAAAGAAGAAGAAATTGCTAACTGGTAACAGTTGCTGGCAGAAACTGCCTCTCCTACCCCCTTGAGACACTATGGATATTTTACATTTTTAAAAACAGTAGTACATGAATCTTATTATTAATAGCCTCTACTCCTTCCTCATGGGCTGCAAAAGTTTCTGAGAACCAAGGATAAGCTAACAGTTGTATTCCTGGAATGCTGAAAAGTATCAAAATTGTGGCCCTTTACAGCAAACGTGTGTGAGAGAGTGTGAGTGTGTGTGAGAGAGAGAGACAGACAGGGAGAGAGAGATTGATTCTTGGTTCATTCCAAAGGGGAAAAAAAAAGCTACCTTTGTCTTTGAACTAGCGGAACCTTCAGCTCCAGTGAAGAAGGAAAACCATTCCACCAGAAGGCAGGAGCAGCACCCCAGAAACAGCATAGACAGACAGACCTTGGAGGAGCTGATCATCAGGATGGACAGGAGAAACCAGGAGCAGCTTGAGTTCCTTAGAGCATGGGAGGATTGGGCTTTTAAGCAGAAAGCAATACTGATGAACCAGTTCTTGGAGCAGAAGGCACGCCTTAGGCAAAATGAGCATTCCCAAATGAAGGGGTTGATAAAACTGGGGGCTGAATGAGTTCAGGGTCCACCTGTGCCATTGGTCACTGCTCCTGTCTGAACAACCATCCCTCCTCCAGCTGCTGCTCAGTGTGCTACTGAGGCAAAGGATCCAACCTCCAAGTGACCAGAAAGAGCCTGCAGTACTCCTGGGACCACATGCTTTACTAGCCCTTGAAAACCCTTGCAGGGAAGGAAACAATGATCCTGAAACCCACCAATTGTCCACATGACAAACTCTGCATAGGGGATGTCTCCATTTGTCTCCAGGAACATTTCCCCCCATCATTCCTCCCTTGTCAGGGGGAGTGCAAGGAGATGGGTAGAAGATAGCGCTAGATCTGTCCCTTAATGTACTTAATCTTTATTCTTCAGTTCTATGCCTCATATATTTCCTTTCTATGTTAAAATTAGTAAGAATCTGGGTGTTGGATACCCAGACCTCAGGTTTTTGAGAGCACATCTTCTATTAATAAAAGCATAGCACTTTATTTTAGCTTGGGATTCTAAAAATTAATTGATTATAAACTTGTTACAAGAGGCCTCTGCTTCATAAATATTTGCCCTACAAGTTGAGAAATATTCAGTGTCAGTTCTTGAATCTCCCTATGGAAACTGGTCTCTAACAAAAACACATCCAGGTAGGAATCAAAAAAGTTTTGATTTATCCTAGTTTATTAAGCAAACAATGCAGCGAACTGTATGAGACAAATGATACACAGGTCACTAAGACTATCACTGTTCAAAAGAAGCAAGACTTTGCAAAGTTCATTGAGTTATCTGGATTGCATTTAGGGACTTCATTGCAATCCTGATTTTGGGTTAGCACCTCCCACAATTCACATGCTTATTTTTTTTCCATTGTTTGGATAGTAAAATGCTTTGGATTTCTGCTGCTGCTGTGTGGTTTTTCCCTGGGGCAACATAGTGGGTTAAGTAGCCAGCCATAGACTTGTCTACACCTGTGTCTGACAAGCAATTCATACACAGGCTCATTTTCTGATTTACTGATCAACCTACAGGAAAGGCTATACAATGACAAGAGTTTGAAAAACTGGAGGTAAAGTTTGAAACAAACGATAGCAAGGCAAACTATTTTACAAGATAAGTTGTCACAATGTATCAAAGTCCATCATTTTTGTAGGAACACACTAACAGCTAGAACTTGAAATTGTTTTTAAAACTTTTATGCTGCTGGGGATTTGGGTTTTTTGACTGTGTGTTTTTGTTTGTTTGAGAGAGGCATCAGCCAAAAACTTCAGATCTGAAATTCAAAAATTGGGGGTATTTGGAGCTGGAGCTCCAGTTCAGTCTATTTCTTACTGTAAGTGTTCATTCTTATCCATATTTTCTCCACTTGCTGCACTGTGAAGATGCCCAGAGGAAAGCTGTACCATCACCAGTCACTGACCCAATGATGTGTGTCAATTTCCTCTATTATCAATACCTTGGGAAAACTATTCTGAAGAATGACATTCTGCCTAGCCAACAAAGATTCAGAAAGTATAAATTACAGTATATGGAAGCCTGTCTGCTTTAAGAGAGCAAGGTATTTGTCAAACCAATACGGGGCTGTAAGAATGTAAGAGTTGCAAAGCTGAGATTCTAAGTCTCAGAACAAAAAAGAGAGTGGCTCCCCTTAGAGAAAAGAGAGAAAGAGTTACATAAAATGTAAAATTTTAACTTAAGGGCACAAGAAATTGGTGTTGGCTGTGCCATCAACATGCTGTGTCATCTTGGGCCAGTCTCATCACATTTCTTTTTCCCACTTTTTCATCTGTAAAATGGAGATAATACCTATATTCCAATTTTTTGAGATCTGTGGGTAAAAATTATTATATAAGAGCAAAATATGCAAGAACAACTTAAGAGAGCAAGTTTCTCAAAATATATACAAATGGCACCACGGATCAAAGCATCACGTCACAATGAAATTATTCTTATTAGATATCTGAGCAGTGAATAATCTTTATTTGTAATTATGACCACTGATCCCTCTTTTAAAAGTTAGCGTTGGGCACAGGAAATTCCATCAGGATGTTAGTGCTAACCCCTTCTTCTGTTTCTAAGGTGCTGCAGAGATCTTTTATACTATTCCTGTGATAAGATGAGAAAGTCTATTTATCTAAAAGACGACACCTATAGCAATCCAGTTGCTAAAGCTGTGTTTTGTGATATTAAAATGCAAACCTTGTCAGGATACTTTAGCTGGGATTTGAACCTATGACCTAAGAGGTGAAAGTACTCTGGATGAGATAAAATATCTTGCTCGATCACCAACACCTAATAAAAAGGTATGAGGATTATTTTAACTTCCAGGACTGTCTCGTTTAAACAGAGCAATGTTGATGAGAATATGATAGACTATATATACTAGCAGAGAAACCACTACACTAAAACATCAACTCTATCAGTCTTATCTGTACTGAAGCAAAGATTCTTACCATTCTGCCATAAAACACACTGTGTGGTACTTTATCTAGTCTATACACACAGGCACACACATAAGGTCTACAGTCTCCTGCAGCATACCAGAAAGTGTAAACCATTGGTGATAACATGATGTGTTGTGCATTTTACCAATCCTACTTGGCAATGCTATAATTCTTCAGTAACTGAAACATCTGCAGTTTTTTGATACTTACTATGTTTCATTCCCATGATGCTCTCTGTATCTGTTCAGAGGACAGAAAGGTCAAGCAACCCATCTGGAATCCTCCCCATTCATCCATTCTCGCACTCTGCCTCTTCCGCAAAAGGCCTTTCTGTTGAATTTGTCACTTCCACCTGTTCTGACAGGTCCCCCCTGCCTGACCCGGAGATAGCCCTTGGGGACATTAATCATATAACAGTCTGAGTTGTGAAAGAAACAGGGCTTGGCTGGATACTGTTACAGTCTCTGTCACCTACTAATCATATCCTATGACATAGAGGGGCTTAATCAGATGGTCAGATTTCTCATTAATCATTGTAGCCTTACAATGAAACTCTTCTCAGGGAGATTAAGGTTTAGAAGCATCTTCTTCCAGTTTCTGTCCAACTGCCTAAATTTAGTGAACTTCCAAGTGCTATAATTTGAGCTCCAACTCCCATTTCCTCACCAAAAGGCTGATTTGAAGCCTCTTATTTTAACTAAACACATGAAACTTTCCAAATTAAAATAAAGCTATGCATAAGGGCAGATAAATAAATATAAATGTAGGGGTAGAGTATAAACTCTTGCCAGGTAGCTGATACAAATGAAGATTTATATAAAATTTGGGACTCTACAAAAACATTAAAGAGACAATAAAACAGCATTTATTTGTGCTTAATAAATATCAAATGAAATTAGGAGATAATTGTAAAAAAAAAAGCCATTATAAGAGACATCTTTTGTCCGCCTATGAAAAAGTTCATATTAAATCTTTCTTTAAAACCTCCTGAAATAGTGTCAGAAGGTAAAGAATAATCAAAGGCCATAATCTAGCGATTCTAGGACAAGAAACACAGCTGTACAGAAAAAAACAGGACTAATCTGGCTCTCTAGTTCAATCCTGATCTTGTTTCAAATGTTTTGAGCTTCAAAAGGAAGAACAAGCTTCAACACAGTTCCTAGTTAAATTGCCCCATGCTGGCAAGTTGGCTCTGTACTTCCTCCCTGTATTTACTTGTGCTGCACCATACAATTATAGGAAACAAGTATAATTTTGCCCTGCAAACCATGAAACGCAAATATTTCATCAACATCCACATCATCTTCATCTCTCATCTTGTCAACAGACAAAGGGGTATAGCGAAGGGAAGCTCTAGCTACCAAATGCCTAACCCACTCTCCTACCTGCCTGAACTTGACCTGAGAGCTACTGGGACAAAGTCAGTAAAGCAACACTCAGAGTTACTTAAAGGCTTCTGCTTTACCAGGTTACCCAACAATACACCTCATCTGAAAGCTACTACAAAAGACCTACAACACTGTCTGACTTAACTTCACAATGCTGAGCTGAGGCCTGGTTTTTGTTGTGTTTGTTTCTATTCAGTGATCCTCCATTGCTAACCTAGAAATGACAGTAGGTGGAAACGCTATCTTTCATTACACAAAGTATAAATAGTGTAATCTATCAGCACTGTCAATCAAGATGATTGATTACAGGCTGTCATAGAGAAGAGTGACATATTAGAAAAGTTTTGTTAACAATGCCTATTGCTAGTCAGCCTGCCACAGAAGCTGGTGATTAATGTGTTGTCAGCCTGTAATCCCACACCCCTGGCTAATGAGGCAGGAATTTATCATCTTTACAGAGTGGCAGATGTCAGAAGGAAAGGAATCCAAGTGCTGGAAACAATATACTTTTTCTTACCATGCCTGACAAGTCTGACAGGCCTAAAAAACCACAAAGAAGCTTTGTGTAAGCACAAACTTAAAACAAGAAACTTTCATTTGGCATCTTTGCTTTAAATAGTGCTGCAAATCAGCCTCTACCCCTCGAAAAAACCACAATAACAAGCTCTATGAACTTTGAACCCCATCCTTGACAAGTATGAAATCTCAGGAAAGGTTTCCATGGCAGGCACAAACAGACGGCTTTCTTCAGAAAAGAAGCAGCAAGTAACTTTTAACTTTACCTGTGAACTTGTGAACTCTGAAAGTCAAAAATCTTTCTGATTTTAGTGTAGGTACATCCTCGTCCTTGCTACTTACAAAGATTATTAATGTCCTTGGAAACTACTCTCCAGAAAAATCTGCACCTTTCTTTCATCACAGCTTTTTTAGGAAGGAGGATACTTGAAGTGTTTGAAAGCCACTCTGGTGACAAAGGGAAAAAAGTGTCAACAGCAAGACGTCTCTGGCACTGTGGGTTCAAAACTGTTTTACTTCCAACTGAAATATATTCAGATTTGGTTATCATCCCACTTGGAATACTTGAAAATTAAGGCTCTCTTTCACACATTTTAAATCTACCCAGACTATTAGGTCTTTAATATTCCAGTGTTACATGAAAGCTTCAAGAGTACACATTGTTGATCTGCTGAAGTCTGGTCTCCCAAAATACAGGGATGTTTAGAGCACAGGATTAAGGCAAAGATTTGCAACACTTTAAAAGAAAGTTCATTTGGGCATTTACTATAGTAAAGGCCAACATCCTTCCGCAATAGGAGTTATTCGGGAGGCCATGTGTGAGTGAAAGACAGGGCAAGATGATTCAGTTCAAAAGTTGGTGCCAGCAAATCAATATTTTGCCACAAGTAGGCTGCCACTCCCCAGATGTAAAGCTTTTCAACTATGCTGCATTGGGAGGTTAACAACACCTTAAGGTTCTGAAAACTCTCTGATGTGCTGCAAAAGATTGTACATTGCAGAAGATTATGTGTTGCTTAGGTTGATGTCAGTTAGTAAGGGAAGGAGGCAAATCATCTGTGCAAAGTTTTGACTAATGTAATCCTTTTTCAAACACAGATACCTTCACTAATGCAGACAAATGCAATACCAAAAAAATTAAAAGGAGAGACAGCAACTAGAGAAGAAAAACACCACCTTCTGTCAACTGCACCCTCTGGCTAAAAAACACAGCAAAACAATTAAGTAATTTAAACTCCAAAAGACAGCATTCTGGAGTTAAGACTTATTTAAGGTTTATGAGAGACTGGAACTACCCACATTAGTCAGTGAATGTGGGGTTTTACTGGTCTATAATCTGTGCACCCAGGAGGAGACCAAATCAAAACAAATAGCAATGCCATGAAAACCAGACCCTTTCTGCCAACAATGGAATGTGATGACAACTTGTGACCTCCACTGAAAGCAAAATGTCCCTGACAGTTATCGCAGTGTCAACATGAGAGCTGTAATTTCCCTTCTTTCTAAACCAAACCTCTCCAGAGAAGCTACACAAGTGGTAGTTGAAACTCCAAAGCAAATAAAATGGTATTTCATTTGACCTGTATATGAGGACATGAAAACTGATGATTTTAGCGTGCTTCAATACATCTCAGTTAGCTATTTCACTTACTGATAAATGGGAACATTTATACCCATTCATCCACTCCCAAGGGAAAGTATAAAGACAGGCTCTAGCTTCAAATAAGCACAGACTGGTGGCCAAATGACCAATTAACCAAAATTCCAAATGGGCATAAAGTGGTGGGATTATTTTTAATACATAATTCCCTTCCTGCTCTTCGAAAGTCTGTTGGTCTTTTGGGTTAGCTAGAGACCGTTCAGAATGCATCATGATGAGCTGTCCCTGATATTAGATGTGTTACGTATCTGCTGAATCTTGTGGGTTCTTCTGATGTCCCAGAAAGTTATTCTGGGGAAATTTAGCAAATCCAGAAAAGCAGAAACATTTTCATAGAGAGAGAGGGGAAAAAAACAAAAATCTTCTTTTTAAAAGTATTTAATTGGACTTTCTGAACACCCTAGATCCCCACCCTGTTTGGTTAGTGGAGGAAAAACAGCTCATAAATCTGTGCTTAACTCAAAATTCAATTACACTTTGCAGTTCTGTCTATCTATGCAATTTACATTAGGCTCACTAGTTGGGTGTCTGTTCATCTTGGCAAATTGTGAGATTACTGTAAACTTCCTTGAGAGGACCCAACCTCTATGGCTATTATTAAATCAACCCACATTTTCAGAGTCTACCCATCCTAGATTTGTCATTGTGAACAATTCTACCTCCATTCTGGCCCATCTTCCTCTTTCAATGGCAAAATGGCCCAATTGAACGTAATCTCTGAATACATGATTATATAGGTAATTCCTAACCTAAAGGTAATTCCTCCCATTTGTGCCGAGTCAGACCACAACCACCTATAAGCACTACCATAAAATTTTGTTAACTCTCTTTAGGGTCTACTTTAATGGTGTACATAGTCCCAGTGATGTCAACAAGAGTCTTCCTGTGCTAAAGTTAAGTGCATGGTTAATTGTTTTGCTGGACTGGGGTCAGCCTGCTCCACATTTTGCAAGATTGAGCCCAAAGCCAGCAACATTCATGCAATTTTTGCTCTCAGATGAAGAACCACATCTTTAACTCTGAGCATAAGAGTAGTCCCGATCTCACAATGAACTCAAATGGGAGTACCCAAATGCTTAAAATTAAAACACAAGCTTAAATTTTTTGCCGAATTGGTGCCTAAAAGTGCATCCAAAAATAAAGCCAGTTGATGCCACAATCCTCTGTTCACTTACAAGCGTACCACTTCTTATTCTGACACACAATTTTATGTTACATCCAACAAAAATGGCCACTATTTAAGCTTCTATTTTTTTAACCATATCACTTCCAATACATTTTACATTTAAACAACCAGTTTTAATGTCATTAAACTTTACCCAACCTTTTAACGTTCTTTTAACTGACAAAAGAGAATACATCTATGTATGTGTGTCCTTAACAGGCCAGTGTCTATAACAAAGATTAGTACAAGAAGTTAAAGCATGTTTATAGTTTTCTTTTATGGAGGTTAGATCTTACTGAATAGTTATCCTTCATATACTTCTGCACAGAATTACAGTAAAGTTCTGGCGTGTGTTAAGTTATACAAACTTTTCAAAAGGGGTGCATAATGTCTTTTTCTAAAGCTGTGTTATTATTTTGGTCAAAAATTGTTTACATTAAACAAATCCAATTTACCAAACTTTGACATGTTTGCACAACTGCATATAATTTATACTGGAAACATGACTTTCAAATGAACTTTCTCCAGTCTAAACTCTCTGGTCCGTAGCCTGCAGTTCTAGATTCTTATGCTTCACCAAAAAGCTTGTTGCTGGCTTAAATCACATCCCCTAAGAGGTTTTCAATAAAGTAAATAATGACTGTAATTTTCAATCTTTCGTTAATACTTTCAAACTGGATATATCTATCAAAACTTGATTGGACTTTCATGCCAGGTGCAACATTTTGTTAGAAAAATAGCAATCTCCAAATTAAGACTAGGGAAAGCAATTCCTTAATGTTGTTATACCCTTGTTAAGTTTATTTAAGTAGGCTTGATAAATGGAATATAAATTAGTATATCACTCTAAAGCAGCAGCGATTGATTATAAAATAATCCTAATAAATCCATACTATCTCCTATAAATTGAGAGTGTTATTGTGACATACTGCTCTCATATTTGTCGCCCCATATATATGGGATTGTTTCTAATTTTAAAAGACCATAACTGTCTAAGAAATATGGAACTAATCCATACCACATATTTATAGGATAACATCCTGCTAAGCAACTTCCAGGACTGAGCCCATAATATGGAATAGTACTAGCATTAATGTAGGAATTCTGATATTCAAAGGGCTGTACAAACTAAACTACATTTGCTAGTTTATCTGGACAAGTATTTTATCATCGGGCCATCTGAGAGAATGAGGTGTGACCAACTTGTCTTTTTTTATTTTATTTTATTATTATTTCATCAATTCTTTAATGCAACATAGGAGTGCCCCTAAAACTACACCTCCAAAGAGAACATGTAGTCTCACTTCCCATTCCCCCAGTTTCTCTCAATCCACTGTCACTAGCATCCCAGCTAGTGGAAGAATGGAAAGGTCATTTCAGAGTTAACACCACCATTTTACTGATAGGGAAACAAACAAAGTTGGAAGGCCTGATTTACAAAGGTATTTAGGCAGCCAAAGATGCAGACAGTCCTCTAGTAGGATTTACAAAAGTGCCTAAGATGGTTAGGTGACTGGAATTCAGTGGAGGTTACATGCCCAATCTGCTTTTGTAACTCCTTCTAGGTCAAGAGCGGGCAAACTTTCTGGCCTGAGGGCCACATTGGGTTTCATAAATTGTATGGAGAGTCGGTTAGGGGAGGAAGTCGTGGCCTGGCCCCCACCTCCTATCTGCCTCCCGGGACTTCTGCCCCATCCAACCCCCTCTCATTCCTGACTGCCTCTGGAACCCCTGCCCCTGACTGCCTCCTGCTGCCCCATCCAACCCCCCTCCTTCCTGACTGACCCCCCGGACCCCTGCCCCCATTCAACCCTCTGTTTGCCCCGACCACCCCCACCTCTATTGACACCTTGACCCCTTGACCACCACCCAAACCCCCCTGTGCCCTGCCCCCTTACCGCACTGCCTGGAGCACCGGTGGCTGGTGATGCTACAGCCGCGCCATCTGGCTGGGGCCGGGCCACACTGCCACTGCCACCACGCAGAACAGAGCAGCAGGTCAGGCCAGGCACTGCAGCTGCACTGCCCCAGGAGCTCACAGTCCCGTTGCCCAGAGCATTGCACCAGCAGCAGGGCAAGCTGAGGCTGTGAGGGAGGGAGGACAGCAAGGGAGGAGCCAGGGCTAGCCTCCCGGGCCAGGAGCTTGGTGGCCGGGCAGGACGGTCCCATGGCCCAGATGTGGCCCGCCGGCTGTAGTTGCCTACCTACATTGTAGGTGCCTATCTGCATCATTCGGTGTCTAAATAGCTTTGAAAAATCAGGCCTGAAGTGACTTGCTCAAGGTCACTCAGTAACTGAGTCAGTGAAGTTGATCTTGGGATCTTTTGCCTTCCAGCTCTGGGCCTACTCCTCCAATAACAAGAGTCATTTGAGAAGCACTTTTAGAGTGTACATTCTAGGAAAATTTTCAGATCTAATCAGTTACTTCAGTGGTGTAACAGCTGGTCCACCAGCCAATTGGGCAACAGAGAAAGTAGTCCATTGATGCATAGCCATTCTTTCTCAATCCTAATGCAGAGTCAAATGCTCAGAAGTCACATGTTGTTTTGTGGGTTGATTGACTTTCATTTAGTCTCATAAAAATACCGTATCTCAATTAGGAATATAGGGATGGAATTCAGAAAAAGGAAATGTAGGCTGAATATCAGGACATATTTTCTTACAAAGAAAATGAATGATTAGGCTGTAGGACAGTAACCAAAACCCCACTGCAAGCCTTAGGCTAAACAAAATTGGGATGAAAAATGAAAAACTTTCAGCGAAAATGTGGGACACCTAACATTGTGGAAGGGAACACATAACAGAGTTTGACAGTTGGGGTGAGGGCCATGTACGGAGTGAAAGACATACTTCCTCACACCTCAACTTTCCAGCCTCACCTTCCTTCCTCTCCAGCCCAAACAGCTGGTCATCCTCCTTTCCTTTTCCTTCAGCCATCCCACTTCCAACTGAATGCATTCCAACCTGTTCCCCACTCCTAGGGACCCTGTTGCCAATGCCAAATCCATGTGCTGTGGTGCAGACTCTTGCCGAAACATCCTTCCTACCCAATCCCTGATTCTGCTAAACCTGAATGTATTGCTCCTTTCTATTTAACTGAATTTATTACATCAGCTGCCCATAGTGGATTTATGGGTATGCAATATTATTCCCCACAATCCATAACATGTCCTAGTTCATTCAGGAAGTGGAAGACAGTGAAAGGTATTGCTTTTGTGTCAGCACAAAGGCAGCTAGCTTCAAAAGCAGCAGAGACTGGGACAGGGCAAAACAGAGCACAAGGAGAAGCTAACTAAACAATAGACCAGCCTCTGTAGGCAACAATAATGCAAAGATGGGAAGGTGGAATACAGTATTCAGTACATACAGTATTCAGTTTTCCAACATCTGCATGCTTCTATGACTGTTACTAGCTCTATTATCCTCTGTTCTAGTGAAGTATAATTTCAGGCGCTGTTGATGACAATTGAAAATTAAGCAATGGTCTACAGTGAAGTGAAATGCAGCAAGACAGGCTGCTAGATTATTTTTGTTTTGTATAAACAATTTATGGGAAAATGTCTACACTCTTTTAGGGAAAGAAGTAGAGATGGGCCAGCAGTAGAACCCTGAATTTTGTGGAGACAGAAGGGTCTAGGGTGACCAGATGTCCCAATTTTATAGGGACAGTCCTGATTTTTCGAGCTTTTTTTTAAATATAGGCACCTATTATCCCCCACCCCCGTCCTGATGTTTCACATTTGCTATCTGGTGAGCCTATCTTATTCCTAGAATCAAATCTGTCTCCTTTGTTTTGGTACAATGTTAAGTTCAAGTTGGAAGGTGCCTATTTTCCATTTCTGCTACGGAAGTGGCCAAAAGCTCACAAAAACAGCTTGTTTGATTTGGGCACCATGAAATTCAAACCCAAATTGTAGCCCTGATTCATCCTCAAAACTGAACCCCACACCTTCATTTGACCCAGGAACCTCTTGGTGCCGAAGTGCAGGGAGCACATAGAGTTTCACAGGGATCCTCTGGGTCAGATATGTGAATAATGATTCACCAAAGAGAGGTCCCTATAGAGAGCCAGTAGCCCACTGATCACCATAATGATTGCAAAATGTATGAACAGATAATATTTAAGGAGTTATGTGTCTATACTGAAAATTCCATCCTTAAGGCAGGTAAACAGGAGGTGACATGTCTTGGACAGGTTCCTTTCAGGAAGGGGATAACAAATACTCATCCCTGTGTCTGATCATTGTGTATTGTCCATTTCACGATGGTAGTCTATTTGCATACTGAGCCTGAGGCTAATCAAAAGATAGCAAAATCAATAAGAGAAGGAAGCAACAGGAAAAACAAAACAATCAACAGCAGGTGTCTTGGTTATGTAAAAGAACAAAAGATTATCCTGATATATCTAAGGGTACCAAGAGACAGTCAGGATCTTTCACTGAGGGGGCAAGCCGACAATGTGATTTGTGTCATTAATGGAAGGTCACAGGCAACACTGGCTGCAAAATGAAGGACTTTAGGTGAGCATGGGAGACATGAAAGTATCTAATTAAGTAATTCTAAGTTCTAGAATGAGTGTTATGACTTTATTTTATATTTAACTATTTGGTTCCAATGCTTCTACTTGCTATCACTTGCAACTCTGTACTTCGTTAAATGAAGCTGTACTAGTTTTCACCATAAACGTCTCCAAGTGCTGCGTGGTAAGTGGAGCCTGAGGTGGAATTGGTAAGCTGGGGTGCACTGCTTTTCAGGAAGCAGTGAATCTGTGAATACTGCGAGTGTCCAGTGGACCAGGGCCTGGATTCTCAAGGGGGCTGCTCGGAGGATTCAGGGGTTGGAGCATGCCTATCACTAGCCTGAAGAGAAAGTGGGGCTTGCATAGGCCTAGAGAGAAGTGCTTGTGCTGCCAGCGGAGTTGTGATCCTGATCCCGGCAGACACAGACAAGCTTTTCCCAGAGTAAGGGCAGGTATTAGCAAGGTGCTTCCCAATCCTAGGTACCCCCCAGAAAGCTTAGTCTGGATCTGGATTTATAACAGTGACTCTGAGGCCCATCTCTAAGCCTAAGTACAGTACAGTGTAGCTCAGCCTGTTTTGTTTGTTAGTTAACTTCACATTGTGTTTGTGAGGTCTAAGTCCTTTTGGATTTTTACAATTTTTTAAGACAAGCCATAGGCTATCCCCTTATTGAAGGGAGTTCAATTAAAATATAGGGAAACTTTCTAAATAACACAGATATTGTAACAAAGACAAATCACTCCTTAAAAGTGACATGGTTATATACAAGAACAATCCTGAAGACTAGGGTAAAATAAATTAATTTTTATACCTTGCCAATCATACAAGTATCTGACAACACACGTTGATTTCAACAATGGAAAATCAATTTTCTAAATATTTTTCTGATGGGCACAAACTCCTTTCTCAGAAACCTCTACTTCATTGCCCCTTCAGACCTTACCCACGTGACACAAAATAAAATCTTTTATGAACGTTCAAGGTTACAGCAAAGTAGTTAAAAATTACATGTTTTAAGTTCAGGACAAGCAACTGGATAGATTCCAGAGCAGCAACTCAAATACACTTCTGTTTAGGACTAACAGAGCTGCTCATAAAGAATCCTTGGAAAGGAGCTTCCAAGAGTAAGGCCAACAGGCAGTGTCCTTGAAATATTGCAGTCAAAAGGGATTATAAATATAGCATTTATTTTGCATGGCCAAAACCCAATAGAGGAAATAAGCAAAATAAATACAGATTGTACAGCGCACACCTTACTGAAAAACTGAATAGAAAGCATTGGTAATGTGACAGAAAGCTTATTTACAAGAGAGAAAAATGCAGTTATTAAAACACACAGTTTGGTTGCTTTGAGAGCTACTCTAGACCTCTGTATCTCTCATAAGCATGTGACCTGGAAACTGTAAGAGACAAAAATACAAGAGAAACTATCCTCATGGTCTGGTTTTATGGATTCAGCTGCCCCATCACCCATACCTTGACCCCCTCCTCTCTCTAAAAATCTCACAAAATCAGATGAGGTAGCCTAGCTTCCCTGACTAGGTAAATTTTAATTATCTCACTTTAGGATCCTCCCTTTGGTACAAGGTACATTTAGGTAGCATTTCTGTTTCTTATTATGTTTGCTACATACAAAAAAACTCTCAGCCTTATACTTTCAGTTTGAATGGTTTGTTTTAGATTTAAGAAAGCGACAAAAAAGAAAGAACGAGTGTGTATATCCCCTCTGTAGCTGGCTGCAGCTGTGATTCGACCTCACAAAGTGGAAGCTGCTTAGTAGACTCCTAGAAACTTAAAGGTGAGAAACACGAAAATAAGATCACAAAAGTCACATCGCCACACACACCTCACTTTGATTTTCTTGTTTCTTGTGCCTAATATCATTGAAACTCTTTTGTTCAGGTTGCAAACCAATAGACTTGGATCAAGAATAATTAAAGATCCCCTTCAGATTTAAGCTCCAATGGTTCATGCCAACACTTTCTTCCCCTTATCCTCTCAAAAACAAAGCTTAAACCTCTCTCTCCGAGTCCTGTGTTAAATTTTCCAGCACACAAAGATGTGATTTTTAACAAGCCAACATTACTTAAAATCCCTTCTACCCCCAGAAATGCAGAGAGAATTATGTCCCTAATCATTGTGTGCCCAGTAATATTTTACCTATGTCAAAATTGGCACAATTTAAATAATTTATTTATTAATTACTTATTATTATTATTATAATATGGTGGCCACCATTTCTCTGCCTCCCATCTTACAGGAACTACTGGACAATTAAGAGTCAGTGACACAAGACTAAAAACACAGCTTAACTCCAAGCTCAGCTGGAACTGCAGTTTATACTTTCCAGGACTATGGAGAAAGAGAGAGAATAGACTCTGGCTGCTTGAGTCCCTCTGCCACAGACAGTCTCTGGGCAGTCCTGCAAGAAGGATAAATTGGTGCAGCAACTGGCCATGAAGAACAAATGTTGTGAAATTAGATGAAAGTATAAAAGTAGAAATTCTCCATGTCTTTCAAGGATTTCCCAGTAGCACTGATGTGTAGGACTTATGAAATGAGTTCTTCACTGTCAGGGATTGCATGCACACATGAAGACATTATTAAACATTCTGGCAGAAATGAAAAAAAGATAAGACGGTTACTCACCTTTGTAACTGTTGTTCTTCGAGATGTGTTGCTCATATCCATTCCAGTTAGGTGTGTGCGCCGCGCGTGCACATTCGTCGGAAAACTTTTACCCTAGCAACTCAGTGGGCCGGCAGGTCGCCCCCTAGAGTGGCGCCATCATGGCGCTTGATATATACCCCTGCCGGCCCACCCGCTCCTCAGTTCCTTCTTGCCGGCTACTCCGACAGTGGGGAAGGAGGGCGGGCGTGGAATGGATATGAGCAACACATCTCGAAGAACAACAGTTACAAAGGTGAGTAACCGTCTTTTCTTCTTCGAGTGATTGCTCATATCCATTCCAGTTAGGTGAATCCCAAGCCTTACGTAGGCGGTGGGGTCGGAGTGAAATGTGGCAGAATGAAAACTGCTGAGCCAGAGGCTACAGCATCTCTTGACTGTTGAACCAGGGCATACTGCGAAGCAAAGGTATGGACCGAGGACCAATGGAGCTGCGCGACAGATCTCGTGGGTAGGAACACGAGCCAGCAAGGCGGCAGATGAAGCCTGAGCCCTGGTAGACTGTACGATGATGTGGCTTGGGGAAATATGAGCCAAATCATAACAAGTGCGGAAGTCCGCCATCACCCAAGATGAGATCCTCCGAGAGGAAAACAAGCAAGCCCTCCCTTTGGCCCGCTACCGTGACAGAGCTGGGGCACCTTACGAAATGGTTCTGGCAGCGCAATATAAATGCGAGCACTCCACAGATGTCCAAGGAGTGCAATGGTTGTGCCCATTGCGTTGAGCTGTGGGTAACATGAAAGGCCGAAACCACCTTAGGGAGGAAAGCCGGGTGCGGTCATAACTGCACCTTGTCTTTGTGAAACCTAGTGTACGGCGGAACCACCGTAAGAGCTCTGAGCTCGGAGACCCGTCTGGCTGATGTAACAGCTACGAGGAAAGTTGTCGTCCAAGACAGGTATAGCAGAGGGCCAGTCGTGAATGGCTCGACTGGGGGAGACATAAGTCTGGTTAAAACTAGGTTGAGGTCCCAGGTTGGGGCTGGGCGGCGCACCCGAGGGTGCAAGCTCTCCAAGCCCTTGAGGGATCTCGAACCCATAGAGCGTGAGAACACGGAACGTCCACCTTAGCCTGGCTGGAAGGTAGTGATGGCTGCTGAGTGTATCCTCAGCGATGATACCGCCAGGTCCTGCCGCTGAAGGCCAGAGGCAGGCCAAATAGAGGGGATCGAGACCTCAGCAGGAGCAAGATCGAGCGTATTGCAGCCGTAGAAGAAACGCTTCCACCTGGCCCGGTACGTTGACCAGGTGGAAGGCTTCCTGTCACCCCGGCTCAGTTACGCAGCAGCCACACCGTGAGGCGAAGAGGCTGCAGGTCCGAATGACGAAGCCTGTCGTTGCCCTGAGTGATGAGGTCTGGGTGGGGTGGCAGGGTAATTGGGTCTGTTATTGACAGGCCAAGCAACGTGGTATATCAGTGCTGCCTGGACCACTCTGGAGTGATCATGATGATGCGCGCTCTGCCCCTGCGGAGTTTGAGCAGGACCTAATGAACCAGTGGGAACAGTGGGAAGGCATAATGGAGTTGGCCTTTCCACGGCATCAGGAATGCGTCCAAGATCGATCCCGAGGAGAGACCTTGGAAGGCGCAGAACATCTGGCATTTTCTGCTCTCGCGGTGAGCGAACAGGTCTATGTGAGGAAACATCTCCGCTTCTGGAAAGCAGAACGCCTCACATGGGGCAGAGTGATCACTCGTAAGACAGGAAAGACCTGCTGAGTCAAAGCGCCAAGACGTTCCGAACGCTTGGGAGAAAGGACGTCACCAGCTCCATCGAGTGGGCCATGCAAAAGTCCCGGAAATGGATGGCCTCCTGACAAAAAGGGGGGGGAGGACCATGTCCCTCCCTGGATATTTATGAAGCACATGGCCGCTGTGTTGGCTGTAAACACCGAGATACAACGGCCTCGCAGCTGCCGCTGGAACCCCTGGCACGCCAGGCGGACTACTCTCATTTTTGGGGCATTGATGTGGAATGCCAGCTCCCGAGAAGACCAAAGGCCTTAAGCTCGGAGGTGACCATGAGCACTTGAGCAGAGAGATGACGCGTCCGTCGTCAGGGGCAGTGAGGGCTGGGGCAGATGAAACCGCATCCCTGCCCACACCAGGGAGGGAGTTAGCCACCACTCTAGGGAGCCTAAGGTGCTCGAGGGAACGGTGACTAAAATTGACCATTGGCTCCCTGTCCGGGTGGTACGCCGAGGTGAGCCGGACTTGGAGAGGACGGAGGCGGAGCTTGGCGTGTTTGGTTACAAACTTGCGGGCAACCATGGACCCAGGAGACTGAGACAAGTACGAGCCGAGGTCGTTGGGAAAGCCTGCAGACCTCAGATGATTGTTGCCATCGCCTAAAACCGCAGTTGTGATAAGCAGGCTCCGGCTAGGTAGGAGACCAGGATAGCCCCTAGGAAGTCCAACCTCTGCGTGGGAACCAGAGTGGATTGCTCTATAGTAATCATCAGGCCTTGACCTGTGAATAAGACCGTGACAATGCCCACGCGCTGAGTGGTTTGTGTCTCAGAGTCTCCTCGGATAAGTGAATCGTCCAGATACGGAAAAACGCATATCCGACATCAGCGAAGGTAGGCGGCGACTATGGCCGTAAACCAGAAGTACTGACAGTTGGCTAGAAAGCGGAGGTATCTCCTGTGCGGAGGGAAGATGGCGTTGCGAAAGTACGCGTCCTTCATATCCAGGGCGGCATAGTAGCCCCCAGGAGGCAAGGATGGAATAATGGTTCCCAGGGATACCGTGCGGAACTTCAACCTTATCCTAAACCGGTTGAGTCCGTGCAGGACTAGGAAGGTCTGAGACCTGCGTTGGAGTGGGGGACTAGGGCATAACGGGAGTAAAATCCCTTGCCCCTTTCGTCCATTGGCGTCTGCACCTCTTGCACGAGGAATTGCTCGTGAGAGGGGTCCCTGAAGGGGGACAGGGCTGGAACAAATTAGAGGTGGTACCTATGCTCCACCGTGCGCAGGATCCAGCGATCTGAAATTAACTGGGGCCACGCCAGGAGAAAGCGGGATTGGGATCCCGGCCTGTGACTGGTACACCGCCCTCAGGTGCACCTTGGAAGATTCGTCTTTGGTCCCATTGGTAATTGCGAGGGACCTTGACCTTGGCTCTTTAGGGGTCCTGACGTTCGTCTGCGACCACCTTGGCCTCGCCGTTTGCCAAAGTCCTGTCTCTGGCTAGGCACAGAGTATGGCGGCTGGGGACAGAAAGGCCTGCATTTGGTCGCTGGCATATGCATGCTGAGAGAGCGCATTAGGACCCTATTGTCCATCAGGCTTGGCAGCCTGGGGCTGTCTTTGCCGCGAAAGGCCTTTACCAACAAAGGGTAAATCCTGAATGGCATACTGCAGCTCCGGCCGGAGGTTTGAAACCTGAAGCCATGAGATGCACCTCATGGCGACACCAAAGGCCAGAGTCCCGGCTGCAGAGTCTGCTGCGTCCAACGAGGCCTGGAGGGACGCTCTGGGTACCTTTTTTCCCCCGTCCTCCAAGACGGCAGCGAACTCTTGGCGGGAGTTTTGAGGGAGAAACTCCATAAACTAAACTACCTTCACCCAGGTGCTATAATTATCGCAGCTAAGCAAGGCTTGTTGCTTTGCTACCCAGAGCTGCAGGGCCTCTGCAGAGTACACCTGGCGGCCAAACAGGTTCATTCGCCAAGCCTCTTTCGGTTTCGGGGCTGGCGCCCGCTGGCCATCGTATCAGAATCGTGGTCCTGAGCATAAGATCTGCGCATGTGGGATGACACGGATGCGTGTCCGGATGGCCATGGAGGTACTAAAAGAAGGCACAGGCTGAGTCTCTGACTCTATCGGACCTTGCCCAACTTGGCACCGGGAACCGGCACCGGGAGGCGTACCGGTACCTGGAACGAGATCCAGACCCGCAACCAAAATGGTGCCTGGAGGTCGACCGAGATCTCGAGGCTCGGGGAGAGGCTACAGGAGTCAAGGTACCTGTCGTGGTGCCAGGAGTCGGAACGGTGCCGATAGCGGGTCGGCGAACGGGATACCGACCGGTGCAGCGAGTGCGACCAGTACCGATGAGGAAAACAGCACCGGGACTGCAAGTGGTGTCGGGCGTGCCGACAGGATCTGGAGTGTCTGCGGGACCGTGATCATGAACGGTGCCGCTCTGCTGTGCTGACAGAGGACGGTCACATGAAGAGACTGTATTATCCGCACCGGCGGTGCCGGGGTCAGGCAGCATCGACTCTGTCATGGCAATGAGATCCCTCGCCGTTGGTAATGTCTCCGGCGTGGAGGGAACAGCAGGCTCAACCACAGTGCATACTGGGGAGCTGTCAGGCACCGGATTCGACGGCCCTCGTGGGACCAGGATCGACGGTACCGAGGTCGTCAGAGCTTCGGTAGGTGTCGGTGCCGGGCGATCCGAGTTAGATGAGCTGTCTGGCTGCGGTGCCGTCGGCACGGAAGCAGCAGGAGCAATAAGCTCAACCACAGCGCGCGCCGGGGAGCCGTCAGGCACCGGATTCTACGGCCCTTGTGGGACTGGAATCGACGGTGCCGACGTTGTCGGTGCCTCAGAGTGTCGATGCTGGGCAATCCGACTTAGACGAGCTCTCTGGCTGTGGTGCCGTTGGCACAGAAGCAGCAGGAGCAGTAGCTCAACCACGGCGCGTGCCGGGGAGCCGTCAGGCACCGGATTCTACGGCCCTTGTGGGACCGGGATCGACGGTGCCGACGTCGTCGGTGCCTCAGCAGGTGTCGGTGCCGGGCGATCCGACTTAGACGAGCTCTCTGGCTGCGGTGCAGTTGGCACGGAAGCAGCAGGAGCAGTAAGCTCTACCACGGCGCGTGCCGGGGAGCTGTCAGGCACCGGATTCAATGGCCCTGGAGGACTGGAATCGACGATGCCGATGTCATCGGTGCCTCTGCAGGTGTCGGTGCCGGGCAATCCGACTTAGACGAGCTCTCTGGCTGCGATGCAGGTGGCACGGAAGCAGCAGGAGCAGGGGGCTCAACCACGGCGCGTGCTGGGGAGCCGTCAGGCACCAGCAGGAATTGTAGGCTCTCTCGACCTCGGAGGAAGGGAGCGGTGCCGAGTCGACTTCGGTGCCGAAAGGCCTTGGCAGTACCGGCGGGGTCCGGTGCCGAGGAGGCGCTTCTGCCAGCCGCTTGATCATCGCTCGGCGCCAAAGGTGGAGGGGTAAGTGAAAGTCCCGCTCCTTTTTGTTCTCGGCTTAAAAGCCTTGCAAATGAGGCACTTAGCTGTCAAGTGTGATTCCCTGAGGCACTTCAAACAGGAGTCGTGTGGATCTCCCTTCGGCATCGGCTTCTGGCAGGCCGAGCCCATTTTAAAACCCGGTGAGCCGTGCATGGGCTCCGGCACCGGGTTCATGGAAGGGGCTACTTCCTGAACCCCGCTAACAATTACTAATCTAACTATGTTAGCAAAGAAAAAACGTATAACTATACAAATATATATATAAAAGGATTATAACTGCATAACTATATACGAGTAGCTAGGGAAGTGGAGGTCAGCTAAGCCGCGCTCCACTGTTCCAACGACCGACACGGGCGGTAAGAAGGAACTGAGGAGCGGGTGGGCCGGCAGGGGTATATATCAAGCACCATGATGGCGCCACTCTAGGGGGCGACCTGCCGGCCCACTGAGTTGCTAGGGTAAAAGTTTTCCGACGAATGTGCACGCGCGGCGCACACACCTAACTGGAATGGATATGAGCAATCACTCGAAGAAGAACTTGAATTTACAGGCGCACAGGGGAAAGTGTGAGATGGACGATGTGTCCAAAGCCTCAAGCAGCCACTCGGTGCAGCCCATGTGACTCAGGCTTGGGGTGGGTGGGGGACAGTTTCCCAAATCTAGAGCACCTTTTTTCTCTTCCTCAAGCACATCCTTTTGAACAACTGTCCAGCTGCAGGGACCTGAGCAACTCTAACAGAGACATCTAGCTGCAAAGAACAAAGTAATCAACCAGTGCAATCATGCACTTGCATCTGGCACAGGCCATGGTTTATGGTGAATGTGGTGGAGGGAGAACCTAATGCTCTCAGAGTTGATTTCCTTTCTACACTTGCCCAGTCCACAAAAAAAAGTTTGGTTGTGGGCACCCCAGTCGTTGTTCAATGCGTTAATGAGTTATAAGGCTTGTCAGAAATTCAAAAGAATATCAACATCTTATAACTTCTTCTAATCTAGGAAAATCTAAAAGGCTTGCAGGCATCTGACTGGCAACAGTAGCATAGTATTAAATCTCACCCAACCAGGAGGAACTAAATCAGAATTAGCCCAATCTAATCTAGCCATAAAAATTTGGAGGTTGTTTCAGAACAGAAAATACACATCATGTCTGGGACAGGAAAAGTGGTAGCCTGGGTGAGGAATCCCCTGCCACTGCTCCTGCTCTTCAGATCCTGTCACCATGCAACCATACAAGGCAACTCCAGCTTCAAAATACCTTACTCTAGTTCAGAAGCCAAACCTACAGATGCTTTGGCCAATGTGTAACCTAGTTACATTGGGTCCAATCAGATATGTTAAGTCACTGGCAAGGGTCTTTACCACTGAGTTAAAAACTAGACTATACATTTCATTACATAGCAAGTTGCAACACTTACAATCTAGTTTAGCCAGATGTTACATAAAGAAAGTTTATTTACATTCCAGAATAATATATCATGGGTTACAAAGCATGTAAAAGACTCCTATAGAAATATTTTATCTGGAAGTTGACCTATGAGGTAACCCAAGTAGAAGCACATCTCGTGTTTTGCTGGATAGGATGCAGAAGAGGTATAATGATAGAAGAAGATAATTTACGGCAGTTGGAGCCAAATCTCTTTCAAATATCTGCTTAATTTTCTGTAAATTTTGGTTGACCTGGATAGGATTCCATTGTTGACATTACATTCATTTTAAAAATAAGTAAATTTTCATTTAATCTATTTAAAAGGTGTGTCACAGTCCCCTCTTTGTCTAACAAAAGGGACATTTATCACTTGCTATGCTAAATCAGAAAACATCCTAGCCATCCAGTGGGTGTTGTCTCATGTTATACTCTGTATTTTTAGTTAGGATACAGTTAATGTGAAAGATGCATTAACATTCTGTTTGTAGTTTAATGTACACATAAGATTTACAGAGTTTGACTTTTCACTTCCCCAGATTTGCTAATTTATCCTTTATTACGTTCCCCCTTCTCTACCTTCAGCCATTAACTGTCTTCTTTTAGTTGAGAAAAGACTGGGGAGATATGCTATGGCTATCACATACCTATTAAATGATTATTTTCACTGTCACCAAGTGGGAAGTACATACAAATCTGCTAATAAAATATCCTTTTTAAATAGTTCTTTTGGAGAAAAGTAAATTTGTTAATCGGGTCAGATTTTCTTACAAACACACTGAAAAGACAGTGTAAATACTGTCTGCTTGCTATCTGAACACCAGTCTCTCTTGTTTTCTGTCATATACCTTTACATCTTTGGATAATGTTTTTTATTTATAGTAGGATTACACATTACATTTTAGCTGCTTTCTTCATAGACACTGTTTGTCTTTACCCTTCAGCACATTTAATTCTCCTGAACAATCCTGGAATCACAGGAGTTCTCCATACAGTTGCATCTGTATAAATAAGTCATTCTGTTAATCTTGTGTGTTTATATTCTAGTAAATCCTTGGGCAGAGAGTTTAGAAAATGGGTTTCAGACCAAAATTATATTTTATAGCCAAGCATTAAACTTTTGAAACCAGAGAGATGACAATTGGAATCCTGACAAACTCTTAACTATGAGTTTACTAAATTAGGTATGAAAATTTCCACTCTGAAATATGTGAGGCTGCAAGTGCCTCCAGAATTAAGATCTCAACTATCTGTCAAGTCATGGCCATTGAGAGTTATTTTCTAGCTTGAATAGTGTTGGCTTCATTCTGTAGCCTATTGCTACACTGCAGTCTGATCTTAATTGGGAAAGTATCTTTATCACTACTCTTCTGAGATTGAACTCAGCCTCCTCAAATGTGCTGGAATATGGAACCAGAAATTAACTCACTAGCAATTCTGATAGGATCTCCATATTATGCCAGTGACTCATCAAACTTTTTGAGAACATCTTCAAAGAAGAGAGACCACTTGTAATTACAGTGTTGAGTTTTGTTTAAATGATTTACAGCAACATAAATGGGAAATGATTTTCTAAGAAATTAGTTCATTTAATTGTCCTTGAATACATTTCCTGTCCTACTTCCTCCATTCATGTAACAGAACAACTATGCCTGCCTAAGTCAGGAGTATTATCTCCAAGTGGCTTATCTACACAAAGGCATTGTGAGGATTAATGTTTGTGCAGCACATTGAATATATAATGTTTATACAAGTGCAAAGTATTACTATTTGACTAGTATAGCCTTGTGCTATGGATGTCTGGAGATCAACAAATATTCAGAAAATTAATACTGTGCTAAGAATATTCATCCTCAATGGTCAAAAAACATGAAAAATCAATATTAAGATGCAAACTCCAATTTACTCCACATAAGCCTTATCTTTCACTTATGGCAGCATGTAGGGTACATGTAGCTACACGATGCTGCGAAAGTGGACTGCATCCACATTGGTGCATAGCTGCACATGGCCATGAATGGCTCCAGAAGTTCCCTGCTGCTGGAGCCTTCCATGGCAGCAAGGAAAGGCTCCAGCAGTGGGGAGCTTCCAGAGCCTTTTGCCACTGCTTCCCCATTGCTGGAGCCTTTCCACACTTCTGGAGCCTTTCTCGGTGGCAGTGAAAGGCTCTAGTGGGGGTACGCACCAGGACACTACACTGCCAAAATAGAAGTGTAGAAGTGGAAAACACTGCCTGGGAATGAAGAGCATATACCCTAGGTTTAAGGCTTGTAGGACACTCTAGTCTACTCCTCTAAAGGTGTGCCTCACCATCTATACTGCTATTTATACCATTATAGCTGGGCAAGAAATGTCTGTATTTTACATGCCACTATAAGTGTAGAGGTACCTCTAGATGCGTCTTATGAAATAGGAGTCAAAAGACATGAAGTGGGAGAGGAGAGTGAGCAGGTACAATGCAACACAGCACTGCTACATTTACTAATCAGTGATTCAGGCATGGTTTTCCTTTTTCTGCACAAATCATATTTTACTGTCTATTCCATATCTGGAATTTGTTGTTGTTGTGCAATTAAATGTCTTTTTATTTAGTAAGCTAAGTAAAAGTAATTGAGAAGACAGAATAGCCATATTTCAAAGTAAACTAAAGCCACTGGACCTATAGGGATTGGAGAAAATATATCAGACAACAATACTTAAAAGCAAAACAAACAAACAAAACTTTTTTGTAACTTCAGAATAGCCAAATGGAACTTGACGATGTTTATAAAATATCCTGAAAATAGCTTATGATCTGAACTGCTGCCAAGGTTAGGACTTGAACAAAGAGGGTTTTTTTTGTATGGCCAAGCCTAAGGCTCTAAAGACAGAAGGGATGAAAATCCTGGCCCAATTAAAATTGATTGCAAAACTCCCTTTAACTTAAATAGGGCCACAATTTAACCTAAGGGAATTTCACAATTTCATGGGCATGCAACTGATGGAAAGATTTCACTTGTGTAGAAGAGAAATACAGATACTCTATGCTATAAACTTAATTATGGGAGAAAGGCCACTGGGAATACATGCTGCACAGTTTTAAGACTTATTTGTGGATTTTTGATATTTCTAATATTTCTGGAAAAGAAATAGGTTTTTGTGGAGGATCCTTAGCTGGTATAAATTGTCAAATTTCCATTGATTTCAATAGAGCTATGACAATTTACATCAGCTAAAGATCAGCATCTTCATTAAAAAACGGTATTTTATTGGCAAACCTACACTTCAAATCACAAAGCAGCACAGTGCTTTGTGTTCCAGAATCTGCAATCAGACAATAGCTCCAAGGAACACTTTCTGCTTAGAACTACAGCAATGAAATAACCAGATAATATGAGTCATCCAGCATAGCTGGATAGCCTTGAAAGATCATGCCACAGAAACAAGGTACAAAGCATCACCATACTACTCTGAGGAGAAGGGCAAAGAGAGAAAATTGACAGATTGGAAGCTCTCTCAGGTAAAGTGAATTTATGGAGAGATTGTAAAGACTCTGAAGAAAAGTGGGTTGGTTTTTTTTTTTAAATGACTGATGAAAAGTCATTTTTATTTAAAATCACTCTGCAACAATATACACTTCAATGTGCTTCTCTGCTTCTGGATGGATTTTCATTAAAATCCCACAGATTTCTTTTTAAAAGCTGCTGAACCTAAAGCAAAACCTATAAAAAATTTTTGTGCAGATTTTGAGGTGTTCTAACAGGAGTCAGAATAAATCTCTAAACTGAAAATGGGCTTGCTAATACTGAATTTCCTTGGGATAAATTTTCCTTCTGGAAAGTATGCATTATGACTTGCTTGTAGGATGTCTGAGAATTTCAATTCATACTTGTTCCTCCAAGAGCGTAAACTAAATCTTTATTTTTAATAAAAAAAAAAGAAAAGTCAAACTACACCTGTGTCATTCTGGATAGCTCAAAAGACTGACAATTAAATATTGACCCTCCTGGTCCACCATTAGAATCCAAGTCCAGATTAGTAGTGACCAAGACCTCTTGTTGATTGTTCTATGTACTACATGAAATAATTGGGTTGTAACAAACACCAGTTAGACAGACAGACACCAACATTGTTAACAACAGTCATCAGCTATTAGCATTCATGCTGGTAATTTCAGAAGAAAGGCCAAGTTGACTTGGAGGTTTTTACCCAGTGATGTGCTGTCTCTGGACTAGGGTTTGAGTATATGGGCATATTATTTTGGGATGGGGTGGACATACACTGACAGAGTTTCATGTGCTTATTTGGTGGATCTAACTTCTCTTTGCAATGCTGCCAGTCCACTGCCTTTAATGAACTCTGAATTCACTTAAAAAAAATTAAAATAAAATATTAAACTGGTTCTGACATTTAGAACAGAGGAAGCAAAACTCAAACTCTAAAAGAAATTCTATTCTATATTGGGTAATATAATCAAGCCTACCTGCCTCTTTTATCTATATAAAAGTGTATATTAATATAAACATCTTACACTGAATACATTTATGATACATAAAGTTTTTATCACAATCGTTACAAAAATGTCACTTCAAACTTTATTTTTTATCCTAATAAGACAGTCTTCCATATGAATAAACTGCAGTTACATGGCGATTACCATTGTTGCAATGTAACTGTAGTTCACAGGTTAACAAAGTGACAGATCACATGCATGAAAAAAATTAATACATGATTCAACTTTGCAAGTTTCTCACTAATCAAGTTAATTTAAGTCATAAGTAAACGTTAAATGCCAAATCTACTCTAAAGATGTATTACATTTATTTTTAAAGTGCACAGCTGATTATGTACTATTGTTTGGGCAGATAGGATAACATATACTCAAAGCATATACAGCAGCATATTTTGTCCTGGATTAGCTAGTAAATCACTATTGGAGTAGCTATTAAAAATCATAAAGCCTTTTGAGTTTTACAGGGTGTTCATAATAGGCAATTCCATATGATTTATATGAAAAACATGAGTCAGCTCTTCAAATGAGGTTGATCTGTGCACGCTGGCCTTGTTGTGCGACCTCTTGTTATCGCTGAGATGACTTGTAAAACTTAGAGTGTTTCAGCAGTCATCCCTGATATTAGTCAGTCAAATCTAGTCATAAAATGCAAATCTCAGTTTCTACTAAGTATATAATTTTTAAAAAGTTTTATCCCTGTTCAGTGAATGACATTTTTATTTTTTTTAAACAGAGCTAAAAATGCTACAATTATTAAATAGGATTAAATTTATACAAAAATATTGAAGTGAAAACATAAGGTAAGGACCTAAGTTCACTGAGTGTTCAGATATCCTAGCGCAGATCCTCAGCTGGTGTAAACTGCGATAACTCCACTGACTTCAAATGAGCTGTGACAGTTGGCACAAGTTAAGGATCTGGCCATGTTTCTCGTGCATATATATTGCCTTCATGTATTTTAAACCAGTGAGATGGTTGGGAAATACAATACGTCTCCAAGGAGGCCTGGACTCTGTAGCACTAAAAAGGTTTCAACAAAGACTCTTCCTACTACATAACCTTTCTGTGATAGAGTCATTTCCATTTCCTTACCATTTTCACCATGGCGAACTATCATTTTCTGATCCCTCTGGAGAAATAAATTTTACTTTCTTTACATTTTCATACTGCCTCATTGCCAAATACTACCCTGCCCTCTCCTCAACTTTCTATCATCTCTGGTCAAAGCAGCCTGCATGTGAATGCATTTTATAAAAAGGGAAGGTTTCTTGTATAGATTTCCCCCCCACACACACACACACTTTAACTAGAGTCTCTCTTTTCTTGACCTAAATGCAGCAGTCTCAGTTCCCTTTTAGTCACCGTACTTATTAGCTAGAAGGACTCCAAGACTCCGACCTCCTCTTGACAATGCCAGTGGAATTTCCACACGCAATCTACAGGACTAGATGCTTCAGAATCAGTGTGAATGGTATTTTTAGCACAAAGAGAACTGAAAGCAACTTTCCTCTGAGGAAGACCTTGAGGGACAATTGCATCAATCCAACAAGCGCACAGACAGGGAAAAAGAGAGCCAGACTAGGGCTTGGCTACACTGGCACTTTACAGCGCTGCAACTTCCGCGCTCAGGGGTGTGAAAAAACACACCCCCCTGAGCGCTGCAAGATACAGCGCTGTAAAGCCTCAGTGTAATCAGTGCCCAGCGCTGCAAGCTACACCAGTAAGGGATGTGGTTTACATGCAGCACTGGGAGAACTCTCTCCCAGCACTGGCACTCCGACCACACTCACACTTCAAAGCGCTGCCGCTCCTTGCAGTGACCTTAGCTCAAGGGTGAGAGAGAGATAAAGACCATTTAATGCAAACAGAGAGGAAGTAGGTCTATAACGTGTAGTTGCAATGGCTTCAAAAGGTGCTGCATACGGATCAGAAAAGCATGAGACAAATGTATGAGAAAGAAAAAAGGGAAAAACATTTATTCTTGAGTAAATAAGCTCCTCTAATACAGCCCTTGTTCCAGCAAGGAAGGATACAGGAGAAAAAAGACTAACCCAGACAACTGTCTTGTCTGGAAAACCAAGAAATATGTTTTAGTTTTATCACACTTTCTTGCTCTGTAGCACTACTCCTATAGAGCCCCTCTAACATCACCTTTCAGATCATTCTAAATTACGATATTATAGATCTAATAATATTTACATGGTACTCAAATTTCTCTTCAATATTTTAGCTCCAGAAAACCAAAAGGGAAAAAAAACCTACCTAAATCAAGGAATTGCATTTGTTAACCATTATTTCATAGATGCTGACTGGAAAGACGCAAGTCTTCTGACGCCCTGCAAGTATTTGAAGTCTGCTCCTAGACTGGCTAAAGAGAAGAGCATAACAAAGCTGGAAAAACAAAACTGGGCAATGTGTCTTCCTGATGAATCTTAGATTAATCAGTCTTTTAATAAAAGAGGGAATGAGTGATCAAGGAATAGACTTCTGTCGTTTTAAAGTAAAGTCCTTCCTGAAAGAATTCCCCGAATTCACATTTGAAGCCGAGTATAAAACTAGTTTGAAAGGTATTGAGGAATTAATTTTTAGAGAAGAAGTTCTTGAATCACATTATTCATTTCTTGTGAAGATAGTGACTCTCCTGCCCCATTTGCCAGGATAAATTCCATTTGTAGATTCCTTGTAAGCCACCTACAAGATAATCACAACATCTGAAGAGAAGTTATAGCATGTCAGATTCTTCTCGGCAGTCAGATCATCATTGGAAGAATAGATTAAAATGAACCACTTTTATACTTCAGTTTTTATAGGCTGTTTTTCAGACATAGATTTAAGTCAATACTAAAACCTCAATTGACTTCAATGAGACCAAAATTAGGCTGCTGGAAATCCCACCCCTAAAACTGTGGTTACAGAGACAAAGTTATGAGGAAATTCTGATGTTTGACTCTAATCAAATATCTAAGGTCAGAAACGGATTAAGTAGCATAGGAGACAATGTATTTTTGTTCTTCAGATCATCAGGTTGGGTTGGGACGATGGTGGAAGCATGTACACAGCAAAGGAAGGCCTGAACAGACTTCGGTTTGGATGCTTGCTGAAATTTGTTAAACACATTGTGGACTGCATATTACTACTTGGAACCTAATTCCCTCCTGTCTAGCACATCTCCTAGAGGTAGGAAATATTATACTGACCTACACATATTTACATGCAATCAGCTGCAAATCAATGTGACATTTTTGCACAAAAGTCATAATACCAGGAACAATTTGTATGTTGTATTATAGAAGAGGAAAGGATTGAAAAGGAATAAAAGCTGCATCGGTTGTGGTGCATTCATCTATCAGCCTTTTACTTTTAGCCATATGCATAAAGAAAGGGGGACCATTCCATGATAAGCTTGACATATGGAAGGAACTTTGGTGTTTGAGGGCAAACAAGCTAATCTGGCAGGAATGAAATGAGTAATTACTCTGATTGCCACGTTTATGAATTCTAAAACAACTTTAATTTGATAGTTACACATCAATAAACCTTCATGGATCTTAGCAATATCTGATGAAGGAGCCCTGTCTCTTTAATGTTATTATTAAATAGAGAAAATTTGTATCTGGCTAAATATGTTTCATGAGTGCTAATCTTAACCTAAAACATTCTAATGGATTAGCTCTTATTAATGGTGTTATATAAATATTTATAAAGACTGTGTAAGAGAAGAAGAGTTGACAAAGGCTTTTTAAACACCCTTATCATATACATAAACTGAGGCAAGAACATGAGAAACTGCAATGACTACCACAGCTCGTCTTCCCCCTCAAAATATAAAATAAAATAAAATCCTGAAGGAATGATACCATAATCCAAGAATATTTATGAATATATGCAGGGAAAAATGCACTAGAATAACCCATTTCACAATGAGATTAAATCATAACACCATATAAAATAAAACAGAAAACAAGGTCTTATAATGGAAAGTGTTGGGCAATCGTACCTATAAGGCTAGACTACCAGCCCCCACCTAGAACAGTAATGATGCATTACACCCTTAGGATATTTCACTGTCTTGTGCTCACAGTGGTAACTGCAAGTCTTCCTATATCCACTACTCTTTTGGAAAGACTGTTGCCTTCCCCATGTTATTGTCTCTCTTCTCCTTTGAAAGGGGAGATTGATCCGTTTCCTTGTAAAGCCCCAGCATACAATTCCCTCAGACCTAAAGAATCCACACCAGTTCAGGTTACATTAAACAAAAAGCAGTATTTCTTGGCAAGATGCAAGAGAGAGAGCAGAAACAAAATGATGTTAGACAGTAAACATCTGGGGTGAAATCCTGGCTCTACTGATGTCAATGGAAGTTTTGCTATTGCGAATTTCACCCCACACACTGCAAAAAATGAGCTGTACTAACACTTGAGTTACAGAAAAAATGAATGGTTTGCCATTTTCCCAGTGTAGTAGAAGCTGCTTGGCCTTCTGTCAGCCACAACTATGGATCTACCTTAACCTGTCAGAATTACATCTGGGAATAACATTTCGAGAGTAATGTGAAATCAGCCAGTTATAGACTCTGTCCTACTCTCTGCTGTTGAGATAAATTTAATTTACATTGCATATTAGCATTTGATTAAGACAGCCTTTTTAATCAAGTCAGATAATGTACAGAAACATAGAAGTCCCTCCTTCCTGGAATCAGACACACATTCTGTCTATCCATCTAGATACTTATATAGCCCTTTTCACCATATGACTTATTGCTAGTTGTATACTCTTTCCTCCGGTCTGTGGTACTTTATGTCCATTTTGTGTCTTATCTAGAAATATCTTTTCAGTGGACATCACCGAGCTAAATAAAAACTTAAAAATAAACTTCAATTATCTTTCCTTTCGGATTTCTGGAAAGTCCAGATTACAACATAATTACTTCCAAACTGTAACACTCCTAAGAATACTCTTGGCTTCCAGTCATGTATTCTCTGTCCCCTAGACCACAGTGTCTCTTGCATGAAAATTCACCAAAGTGGGAGATTTATGGAGCTTAAATTATTGAATTTGGGTCTAATTAGAGCCCCATAAATCTTGAGTAATGTCACTATGGTGCCTTCTTAGCCACTGGCCTTTGATTCTCACTGTATTCTTGCTAGAATCTAGAAGGCCAGACTCTGAAGAAGAAGAAGAGAATCATGTATTAAGTCATTTCCAAAAGGCCAAACCAAGAAAGAAAGAAAAAGAATTTTACCCAAAATCTCATTACCTGGCTAACAATAACCCAGAAGATTGTTCTCATGCAGCACAGCACTTTTACTTATATTTACTAAGGTGATATTGTCATAAACAGATAGTTAAGGGTTAATGTCTCTTTTACCTGTAAAGGGTTAACAAACAGTGAAACAAACACCTGACCAGAGGACCAATCAGGAAACAAGATACTTTCAAATCTCGGTGGAGGGAATCCTTTGTTTGTGTTTTTTGGGTTTGGCTTTGTTCTCTCTGGGTCCTGGAAGGGACTAGATGGGCAACCAGTTTTCTTGCCAATCTCCCTGCTACAGTCTCTTATATATTCAGAATAGTGAGTATTTTAGTAAGAAAGGCGGTTATAGTCTTTTGATTGTTTCTGTATTTGCAAATGTGTAGTTTGCTGGAAGTATTTTAAATTGTATTTCTGCTGGAGGAGGTTTTTTCTCCAGTTTTTATAAGCGGACAGACCCTTTAACTTTTACCATCTAAATTGCAGAGAACTTTTACTCTTTTTCTTTCTTTTTATTAAAAATTTTGTCTTTAAGACCTGTTTGATTTTTTCCCCTTGTTGAGGCTCAAGGGAATTGAGTCTGTACTTAACAGGGAAGGGGAAGGGGGAATCCCTTTGTTTTAGATTCACGGAGCTTGAATCTATATTGCCTCTGGGTGAGGGAGAAAGGGGATGAGGGGGAAGGGAATTCCTCCCTGTTTTAAGATTCAAGGAGTTTGAATCAAGGTAATCTTCCAGGGTAACCCAGGGAGGGAAATCCTAGGAGAGGCAACGGTGAGGAAAGGGGTTTACTTTCCTTGTGTTAAGATCCAGGACGTCTGGGTCTTGGGGGTCCCCAGGGAAGGTTTTGGGGGGACCAGAGTGTATCAGGCACTGGAATTCCTGATTGGTGGCAGCTTATCAGATCTAAGCAGGTAATTAAGCTTAGAGGAATTCATGCTGGTACCCCAACTTTTGGACTCTAAGGTTCAGATTGGGGAAAGATACTATGACAGATATATTTTTGGTTTTGAATATAAAGTTATATAGACAGACATTTTAATTAACTCAGTTTTTAGACATTTTCTCTTTTTACTCCAACTTTCCAATTGATACACTTGACCAAGCACCTACCAGAAAACACAAAATTATGGAACCAATTCTGCAGCCTTTACCTACGTTGACTGCATGAGAGTACTCACAAAAATGCAACTCAAAAAGAATAAGGTTTAAAAAGAAACCTCGAAATCCACTGATTCAGTACAAAACATGCAATGCTCTTTCCAATTTACAGTTACACCACCAAAACTTCCAAAACTGCACTATCACCATTAAGATTTGTATAACTGTCAATTAGAAATCAATAATGTTATCACAGAAATATTAATTAAAGCTATGAAGATATTAACAGTCACCACCTTATAATGTAAAAACAATCCTCTTCTCCTCTACTGCAACTTACAAGAACAGGTACCTTTATAGAAGGGAAGCATGGTCATCTTTTGAGCAGAGGTGGAGTGATGTTTAATGTCTTAGCTGCTGCAGCATAAGTCAAATACAAAAGATATCATGATTCTAAGTTCATTTAGCTGCCAAACAGAGGTCTCTAGGAAGGTATATAGGGTCATATGTGGAGCAAGAAAAAGCACAAATCCAACCCAAAATATATGTAAAGTTAGTACTTCTCTCTAACAGCAGCACCATCCAAACCTCTTTATTTTGTTTTCAGCTACCCTATAAGAAGGTAATTTTATTCTTAGCTCATTACAAAATATGTAAGCAGCACAGACTTTCCATCCAGAGGGGCTGTTTTCCACTAGAGCTATATTCAATTTCCTCTAGGGCATGGTGGATTCATAATTGTGTGGGAGCACGTGGGATACTTGCATTGTCACTGTCCATGTCACAGACAAAAGAGGACCTTACTTTACCAGAGTTGGTACTTGGTACCTTTCTTTTTAAAAAGAGGAGGAAAAATCTCACTGAATGTGTTTTACAGAAAACTATTATGAACACTTTCTGTAGGCAACTATGTAGTGTCAGGACAACGGTTTACCATCCATTTCGGAACTATTCACACATAGGTCCAGGGGTTGGTGACCAAGAAGCACTTATATGTAACAGTGACAGGTGCACTATGGAAAAAACAAATGCAGAACTTCAGACTAAAAATCTGTAGGGAAGGCAGTAACATCCTTCAGGTTTTCCTTTCACTTCACTGAGACACTCCATAGCCTGCTGGTAAAAAGACATAGGTAGCAAAGAAAACAATTTGACAGCGTGCAATAACAACAGAGAAAGAGCAGTCCCATCTATATTTGAGGAAGTGTTTTTTTAAAAAGCCCACTTTTTGGTTATCAGAATTATTGGTTAAACTCTGAGGCGCTTTTGCATAGTGTTCATCATAGCTTGTCCCTGATCCCTGAGTATGTCAGGAGACATTGTTAACAAAAGGTGTCTGTGTATTATTTCAATAGAGAATTTTTCTTCCCAACACACACACACACACACACACACACACACACACACACACACACACACACACACACACACACACACACACACACACACTTTTTGTTAACTCCAATTTTCTTTTTGATAAAAAACCCAGAAAATGATTAGCTTTAACAGCTCTTCTATGAATAAAGCTGCACAACAGGATGGCAAATATAAATGAGCTATCTATAGCAAAATTTAAGTCTTCAAAAAAATTACAAAAAAAGATTATAGGTTCAGGACTGCTCACGGGGAAAATGTACATTTGTAATAAATATATAAAATCCCTTAAAAATACACCCAACGAAACTTCATATTTAGGCTCATTTGTTTTCCAAATCATACAGACATCATAGTCACATACAATCTTTCAACAAGTATAACCACAGAGCAATGCAGAGAGATTTAAGAGAAATAAAATCATGATCAGCTAGCTTGTAATCTTCTTTTCTCTTATTCTCCTCCCTATAGCTGCATTAAATTGCCTGTTGAGAACAATAACATATTTGTGCTTTATAGGCAGAATGATTTCTATTATGTAAAGATTTGGCTAACACACTAAAGATGCATTCACACTGAGCTGGATTACACGCTGTTAATAATTTTCTGGATGCTCTAGGGAAGCCCATATTTCTGGAGGACTACAGTTTAGCATTTGAATATACGCTCTGTGATTTCTCAGAGCAGACTTTTTAATAATTTTTTCTAGAACCACACTAACCAAAAATCAGACAGTTGAGTGTGTTTGGGAAGGGAAATGTACTGCAATCCAGTGGTTTTTCCCCTCTCCTCTCAATAGTAAGCATAAAATTTACCTTTTCCTATTAAACTGTATGACTTCTCATTACCAGTTCAATAGCTTTCATTACAATGTCGTACTCAGAGAATATTTTGTTAGCACTATGGTAGCAAGGATGTGAAGTAGTCTTTATGCTGGACAAATGTGCAGAACAGCAAGTAAGCCAGAATTTGTTGTTTTGAATAAAACTTCAAACAATCTGTAGTAGTGCAGTACCTGTTTCGAAATTTGGTTTTGATATCACAAGCCTCTGTTTCAAAAATATTCTTAAGAAATATCATTTTAAATAAATTAAATATCTAGTATTGCACAGCAATACCTATTAAATGTTAACATTCTTTCATTATTAACTACAAAATTCAGTATAAAGCAGATTCCTTTATCTCTGTGTTCATGAAATGCTCAACTTACTTGGCCTCCATTTACAAAACACTAAAATTCTTTGTATATTGTCAATATATTTCATAATTTCTGAAATACTTACTATTTCAGAGCAGTTTTAAAGGATAAGCTCACTAATAAATGGAATATCCCTGTACAAATACAACTAGGAAACTTACTGTAGCACTTCCTTATTAAACAACTTACTTTTCTTAACATTATAAGGGTCACCTAACAAATATACATTGACTGGACATAGTATAAATACTTCTTTTGACCTCTGGTCTCAAGTTATAATTAGTTGTCTGGTCAGAGTTGCTTACAGTGTAAACAAAGACTGATAAACCCATATTGGCTGCAAGTATTTATTACATTACAACACAGCTGCCAACTGTCTGTTTTAATAAAAAGCTATTTTCTAAGGTTTATGTTTTATTGCATGTATGACTCCCTTATTGGTTAGCATTTTGGAGTTGTGGAAAAGGTTATGAATTTAGAAACTGACTGCATTCATATTATATTTAAAACTTAATGCTATTTTATTAAAGACATATGGGCCTCCAAAGTACACATATTAAATGTCATGTAAGAAAAGTAGCAGTTTAAATCATGGTCAAATTCATTTTTGACGTGACTCCTGAGGCTTCCCAAGATCTGAACTATTTCTTTGTAAATCTGGCAGTTTAACCACACTCATAAATCACTTTCAAAGCATATTATTTCTTAATTTTACTGCATTAGAGAGCATTTGGCCTACATAGTGAACTGTTTGTAGCAGTTATGTGAACAAAGTTGTACATTTAGTCTTACAATGTGGGAAGGGGCAGGGAAGAGTCTGCTAATTTTTCAGTCCAGAATTTACTTCCTTTTTTCATTTTAACTTAAATAAATAAAATGCTGGTGAAACTTGCCAGGGTGAGATTTACATGCTAGTTTGCTGTATGCACATTAAATGAAGGTTCATGTCCATTAGCTTCTGGACTATAAATTAGAAACATAGAAACACAGAGGCAGCTGTAATTTAATACTTTAGAAGATCTATGGATCACCACGCTACCATGGGTGGAACAAAGAATAATATTTTTGTAGGACAATATTGAATATTTTTTTTTATTTGGCACCTACATACAGTGATGATGAATGCATGAGAAACAAACAGGTTTAAAAATATATTTTCAATAAACATTTTTAAAATAAATTTTAAGCAGAATTAAGGGTCCAATCGATTTCCTATTGAAGTCAACAGAAAGATGCTCACTGAAATCAAGGGGCTCTAAAAGTGATCCTAGCTTATAAAACATTATATAATGGCATATTTAAAACATTGCTACTTTTGAAACATTCTTAATTTATTAGATAAATATCAACTCACAGAGGCGATTGTGATTCACAGGTCTTGCTATGCATATTTTGTACTAGGACATGAATTTCAAAATAAATCAGGGTAAGATACCTCCTGAGACCTGAGAAATACTGAGTAACCTCAGCTCAAAGTGTCTTCGAAGAGGAAATAAGAGTGCTCAGCACCTCATACAAATCAAGCTCTTTATCTATAAAGCCCAATTTCTTTCAGTTGTTCTTGAAAGGAAAATTTACCCAAAGTCATGCAAATCATGACCCTGTTCATCCAGAGATGGAACTCAATGGAAAATCTTCTATTGACTTGAATTGATGCTGGAATTAGATATTCAGTAAAAGGCTTGATTAGCTCAAACTGTAACTGGCATTAACCACTGCAACCAGGCACAAATTGATGCATTTATTTTCATTGTGTTCCAACAAAACATGAGGCCACCACTAGCTCTTTCTAGCCTCTGGACTCTGAACCAGAGATTTTAGGCCAAATTTGGCCTTGGTGGAAGCAGGTGCAACCCAGTGAAGAGAATCAATGTACATCCATTTATATCAGGCCTGATCTCATCCTATCCCTTTTCCTTGCCAAAATAAGCAGTAATGGAAGCTTTTTAGACATTACCTGAAAGGGCCATTATCATTGCTTATGCCTTAAAAAAAATTCTTTTGGCCTAAAAAATGGTAATTTTAGATTGGGAGAGAGGAAAGAAGGGTAGTGCTTTTTGAAAGCAAATTAGAAGATTTTTTTGGCTAAAATAACCTATAAACTAAATTGGTTTTGCCCTGTGGACTAGTTATGGTCTTTGTCTCACTGAAGACAAAGTAACTGATGCTTCGGAGAGTATTCAGTGCTAGCATCATCCCTATCATTTCTAGAGGTCATACAGGACCATTGGACTCTGCTTTGGGGGAGAATTACCATATTTTCTCTGATGTTATTTGACCTGAGCATGTCTCAAAATGCAAGGCCGGAGCAGCAAGAAGCAAGCCCCGAAATTTTGGTTGATACAAGCCATATTTTGCTTTAATCGTCTTCTGTTCCAAATATTTTGAGATTCACCCATCTAATCCACAGAGCAAAACTAAAACCAGTAGCCCACTCTGGAACACCTCTATCACAAGAAGGGTCTGTGACGTGCTATTTACACTATACATTTGTACTGCATTTTACATGCAAATATAAAGACATGGTCCTTGTCCTGTTGGGTTTACAACTTAAGGCCCCGATCCTACAACCTGTTGTGTGCTGAAAGTCTGCTGCCCCTGGGCATGCCCCCAGTGACATCAAAGTCCACCTGCACACAATTGCCAAGATCAGGACCTAAAATTTTATTACAGACATAATAATGACAGACACGGAGGGTCAATGGAGGACAATAGTAAATAAAAGGAGAAAGATAGGGTATTTTAGAGTGTGCAACTACCTGAAGAGAAGGAGAAGCAAAAGCTATTTGTATTTTGGTTTCTTTAGTAACTTTTTTAATTGAATGTACAAATGTCATTACTATAAAGGAATGAAGTTCATTTCATAGAAAGCTTATATTTGATCAGCTCTGGAGCAGATGTGAGCTACAAGAGGCGGAGATTTCAAAAAGAAGAGAGTGTGGTCATTTGAAACACAATATCAGGTAGGCTGCTCCAGGAATAATAGGCAGCATAAAAGACTGACTGAAAACAAAGAACAGAAAAATAAACAAAGGGAGTGGGTAGGCAGGAAGTATGTGGGAGAGGGACTAAAATATTCTGTGGGAGCACTGGACAAGTTCCCTGCACAAGTACTGGGTCAAACTCCCAGTAAGTTTAGGTTCCAGTTATTTTCCAGTGTTTAGAGAAAAAATATTCAAGACACCAAAAAGAAATGAAAAGGAGAGGCTTCACTGACTTATAAGTCACAAACAAATTATTTTATAATTCTACACCAGGACAACAATTGCAGCCCTGCAGCAATAAGGGAACCAACTTTGGTTCGTTTTCCTACTTAGAAAAATCTTCAAGCTAAGAACATACGTGGCAGTATTAGGTCTCTGGGCTGCTAAGAAATAATGATTTCCAGTTCCAGGAACATAGCCAAAAACCCTATCGTATTGAAAAATACACAGGAAAAATAAAACGATGTTAAAATACCCTTGCAGAAAACACTTGGTATAATTGCTATCAGTGACAATGCCAGTGAACTTAGCTAAATTAACATCAAAGAAAGCTCTAATTATAGTGCATTGCCTCCTTATTGATAGCACCCTGTCTGTTACTGTAAGAAACCCCACTGTAAAGAACATAAAAGCAAACATAATATCTAATTGTGCTATCATTTCCAGTGCCCCTTACAAGCAGTCTCATCTGCAATCTCTAGTAATTGCTGACCTCCTTGGTTGGTCAGTAGAATGATGAAAGCAATTTAAGACAAAGTGTGTACATGCCCTGCAGAGCTTATTATGGCAGCCATATCACATCTCATCACAGTCAAAACAAATGAGATATGAAAAACATAGCCATGGCAGTGTTCTCAACTTCTGAGCCAGATATTTCACATTTACCAAAATACATGTAGTCTTTTATTATTGTTTTGCCATCGATTTTATCTCCCAAAGGAAATAAGGCCATGATGTCTAATTGCGAAATTACATCAGCTTTCCTCAGCAGTTTGTAAAACAAGGTATACACCTCTGCACTTGAGAATACGCTCTATCTGTGTGGGCAACCATTTAGAGAATGTTCAGGATCAACATGCTCAAAATCCAGGGAAAGCACCAGCATGGGGGAGAAAGAATACAGAGATGAACCGGTCCAGATTCTCACAAATGCCATATAAAAAGTGTCTTTGAAATAGAACTAACTTTTCTTTAATCAAGATTATAACATACAAAGAAATTCCTATGCTTGTCTGTGATGTCTTCTGCAAACCAAATCCAATCATGCGAATCTCTCTCAGAAGCAAGAACTAAAGTAGAACTCAGCCATATTGATGCCATGTCTTATCCTATCTACAAAAAGCAAAAAATAAAACTGAAAAACACAACTGGGCTGAAATCATGACTCCACTAAAGTCAATGGGAATTTTGCCATGGTCTTAAGTGGGGCCAGGATTTCACCCACAGTGACTACATATCAAGAGTCCCTTGAATAACGTAGTCAAATTTGGTGAATAGGTGGAACGCTGGATAAATTTCCACATTCTAAACCCGAAGAGTCTGATAATGTCCAGAGGATGCTATTGTCATGGATACACTGGTGACACTCTACTGCATTCCATACTGAAAGATCTCACGGTTTCCAAAAGCAGCAAAGAGTTCTGTGGCACCTTATAGACTAACAAACATATTGGAGCATGAGCTTCCGTGGGTGAATACCCACTTTGTCGGATGCATGCCGTGGAAATTTCCAGAGGCAGGTATAAATATGCAAGCAAGAATCAGGCTAGAGATAATGAGGTTAGTTCAATCAGGGAGGATGAGGCCCTCTTCTAGCAGTTGAGGTGTGATCACCAAAGGAGGAGAAACTGCTTTTGTAGTTCACAGTCTTTGTTTAATCCTGAGCTGATGGTGTCAAATTTCCAGTTTCCAGACAATCTAAACAGATGGGAAATATAACAAATCCAAGAGTGGACAATTTAAAACAAAGGTAATAAACAAGTTAACTTGACAACATCTTTAAACAAACATATTTTAATGATGAACAATGCCTAGAGTGCCTTTCGCCAGAGAATCTCAAAGTGCTTTGCAAATATTTAATAAATAATATTCACCTACCACTGAAATGCAGCCAACTTTGAGATACACATCAGCAGCTAGTTAAATAGCAAACTGCCACACTAAATAACAGTTTAGGATGAGAGTTAAAAACAATGCCATACTACATTAAAACTACAGAGAAATCTAGGGAGACAGAATATAATTACCTGTGTTGGGATTTGGCCAGGGCTCTGGGATTAACACCCCTAATGCCACTGGATCATCAATGGCTAAAAGGACTTTGATTCCATGACTCAGAAACAAATAAAAAGAAAGCACAAATCCTTGGAAAGAGACTTCATTTCCATAATGTATCTTGGACACAAGTATTGGATATTGAAATCCAATCCAAATAACTTTTAAAAAGAGCTACAATATATTAGTCTTTCAAGAAACATCACTGGGAAATTAAACAGTGAAGAAAAGTACCTCTTCTCCTCCATCACACAAATCTCTAATCCTCAAAAGTCTATTCTTCCTCTCATGTCAGGTGGAGATAAACCAGATTAGACATAGAAGACTATGTTCCTTTGCCACTTCAGCATCACCATACCTTCATCTCTATCCCCACTGTTAAAAACTCACCAGTCATTTCTTGCCCCAATGACTGCAGGGTCTCTCTCTCTGGCCACATGACCTCCCATCTCTCCCACGCATATAACACACCACTACAAAAATCATCATGCAGCCCGAAAGGAAGCACATTAAATTCATACACCCCCGCATGGGTGATGAATGCTGACCTTTCCTTGGCAGGTTCGTCTAGCGGTACTTGCCAGTACCCCTTGGTTAAGTCTATTGCAGATATGAATTGGGCACGTCCCAACTTCTCCAATAGCTCATCGGTGTGTGGCATTGGATAGTTGTCTGGACGAGTTACCGCATTTAGCTTACGGTAGTTCACGCAAAAGCACATTTCCCCATCTAGTTTGGGTACCAGAACCACTGGAGATGCCCATGTGCTGGTAGATGAGCGGATTATACCCATCTGTAGCATGTTCTGGATCTCCCGTTCTATAGCAGCTTGGGCGTGAGGAGACACCTGGTAGGGTGGGGTTCTAATTGGGTGAGCATCACCTGTGTCAATGGAGTGGTAAGCCCGTTCAGTCCGTCTTGGGGTGGCTGAGAACAATGGAGCGAAGCTAGTGCACAGCTCCTTGATTTGTTGCCGCTGCAGACGTTCCAGGGTGGTGGATAGGTTCACCTCTTCCATGCCACCATCACTTTTTCCTTCATAGTAGACACCTTCAGGCCACTCAGCGTCAACTCCTCCCTGGGCTGTAAACTGACAAACCTGTAAGTCTCTGGAATAAAAGGGCTTGAGAGAATTAACATGGTACACTCTGGGCTTTAGGGAGGAATTGGGAAAGGCTATGAGGTAGTCAACAGCTCCCAAGCACTCTTGGACCATGAATGGCCCTTCCCATGATGCTTTCATCTTATGGGCCTGTTGCGCCTTGAAGACCATAACCTGATCTTCTACCTTGAAGGAACGCTCCCTGGTATGTTTATCATACCAGGCCTTTTGCTCTTGCTGAGCATTCTTTAGGTTCTCTTTAGCAAGGGCTAAAGAGTGTCGGAGGGTATTTTGTAGGTTGCTTACAAAGTCTAGAATGTTAGTTCCTGGAGAAGGCGTAAACCCCTCCCCTTGCTGTTTCACCAACTGTAATGGCCCTTTAACCTCGTGGCCATACACAAGCTCAAACGGTGAAAACCCTAAACTGGGATGTGGTACAGCCCTGTAGGCAAAAAGCAACTGCTGCAACACTAGGTCCCAGTCATTGGAGTGTTCATTGACGAATTTATGTATCATGGCCCCCAAAGTTCCATTAAACCTTTCCACCAGGCCATTGGTTTGATGGTGGTACGGGGTGGCAACTAAGTGATTCACCCCATGAGTCTCCCACAGTTCTTTCACGGTTTCTACCGGGAAATTAGATCCTGAATCTGTAAGGATGTCGGAGGGCTAACCTACCCTGGCAAAAATGTCTGTTAGGGCCTGGCACACAGCTTTAGCCCTGGTGTTGCCTACAGCTACTGCTTCTGGCCATCAGGTCCCAAAGTCCACCAAAGTCAGTATGTACTGCTTTCCTCTGGGGGTCTTTTTTGGGAAAGGACCCAGAATATCCACAGCTACTCGCTGAAATGGGACCTCAATTATGGGGAGTGGCTGGAGAGGGGCCTTGACCTGGTCTTGGGGTTTTCCCACTCTTTGGCACACCTCACAAGACCGGACATACTTGGCAACGTCCTTGCCCATCCCCTCCCAGTGGAAGGACTTCCCCAACCTGTCTTTGGTTCTGTTCACCCCAGCATGGCCACTGGGATGATTATGGGCTAAGCTTAAGAGCTTTTCCCGGTACTTAGTTGGAACCACCAACTGTTTTTGCGGCTGCCAGTCTTCCTGGTGTCCACCAGAAAGAGTCTCCTTGTATAAAAGTCCTTGTTTTACAACAAACCGGGATCGATTAGAAGAGCTGAGAGGTGGTGGGGTGCTCCGTGCCGCCGCCCAAGCTTTCTGAAGGCTGTCATCTGCTTCCTGCTTAGTCCGGAACTATTCCCTTAAGCTGGAGACACCAGTTCTTCCTTAGACTGTGGATTTGGGCTTGGTCCCTTTGGAAGCGATGTAGGTGATGGGGTTGTTTTCGTTGCTGGTGAACCGCTCTCTGCTGGTGCACCAGGTGGTATTTCAGGCTCTGGCTGAGCCTCTTGGGTGTGGCTGTCTGCTGCTTTTGCCAGTTCAGGCTCGCTGGTGCCCTCTGGTGTTGGGGTTGAAGATGGGTTTGCAAGCACTGTCGTCAGTGCTGGCAACGGTTCTGGTGCTGGCTGCTTTTCCAGTTCCTGGTTTGGAACTGGAGGTACTGTGGCTGTTTCAGTCATGGGTAGGGGATCCGGGTCCACTACCTCTGTCTGGGTCTCTGGTAACACAGATGGGGCCTCTATGGACGGCTCAGGAACAGGAATGGGTCTGGAAGCTTGTCTGGTTTGGCTACGTGTAACCATTCCCACTCTCTTGGCCCGCTTCACCTGGTTGGCCAAGTCTTCCCCCAGCAGCATGGGGATGGGATAATTGTCATAGACTGCAAAAGTCCACATTCCTGACCAGCCTTTGTATTGGACAGGCAGTTTAGCTGTAAGCAAGTCTACAGCTTTTGACATGAAGGGGTAAATTGTTACTTGGGCCTTTGGGTTGATGAATTTGGGGTCCACGAAGGATTGGTGGATAGCTGACACTTGTGCCCCCGTGTCTCTCCACGCGGTAACCTTCTTTCCACCCACTCTCCAAGATTCCCTTCGCTCCAAGGGTATTTGAGAGGCATCTGGGCCTGGGGATCTTTGGTGTGATGGTGGTGTAATGAACTGCACTCGGTTGGAGTTCTTTGGGCAGTTGGCCTTTATATGTCCCAGTTCATTACACTTAAAGTATCTTCCAGCTGACTGGTCACTGGGTCGAGGTGGGTTACTGGAGACTGGTGAGGTGGGAGAATAGGGTGTCTGTGGCTTTCCTTGGGTTGTAGGTGGGGTTTTGGGCTGCCCTCGGTTATAGGGTTTATTGTCGGTGTGCCCTCTGGCGTATTCGCTCCCCTTGACAGTAGATTTTTTTTTTGCCACTTTCATGCATTTGGCTCCAATCTCCCCGGCCTCGGTTACCGTTTTGGGTTTCCCATCTAGGATGTACCTTTTTATTTCCTCAGGAACACCATCTAAGAACTGCTCCATTCGTATGAGGAGGTGCAGCTCGTCCATATTGTTAACCTTTGTTCCTGATATCCAGGCTTCATAATTCTTTGCAATGTGGTAGGCGTGTCGGGGGAATGACACATCTGGGTTCCATTTTAGGGTTCTGAACCACCGACAGGCATGCTCAGGTGTTATCCCCATTCTGTATGTGGCCTTGCTTTGAAAAAGTTTGTAATCGTTCATGTTCTCCTTAGGCATTTCAGCCGCCACCTCTGCTAAAGGTCCACTGAGCTGTGGCCTGAGTTCTATCATGTACTCGTCTTCAGGGATGCTGTACCCAAGGCAGGCCCTTTCAAAATTTTCTAAGAAGGCCTCAGTGTCATCACCTGCCTTGTAGGTGGGAAATTTGTTGGGATGTGGAACCATAATTGGCGAAGGGTTGTTAGGATTGGCTGGAGCATGCTGCCTAGCCTGTGCTAATTCCAGTTCATGCTTTCTCTCTTTTTCCCTCTGTTCACTTTGTTTTTGTTGCTTTTCCATATCTTGTTGGTGGGCCGCAACTTTTGCTTCTTGTTCTCTTTTGTGGGCTGCCAGTTTGATTTTTTCTTTTCTTTCTTTTAGCTTCAGCTCTTTTTTCCATTTGTCGCTTGTGGTCTGCATCTTTGATTTGTTCCTCTGCACCCGGTTTTGCCCTGGAAGTCATTTTTCCTGCTTTTTTGTGTTGGGGCGCCCTCTGCTGGTTTACTGTCTGAATCGCTGTTCCTCTGCTTGGGGTTGCCTAGCAACAGTGCCTTTTTTTTAACTTCTTCTACCTAAGCTTTCGTGTTTAAATTAAAACAAAAGAAAACCCTTTGATATGCAAATATGTTCTGCTGGTGTTTGTTGCTGACCACTTAAGCCCGCTTTGTTTAACAGAAGACCCTTGTTAAACCTTAATCTCTCTGCCTTCAGTGTACTCAGAAGGAAGAGAGAAAAAAAGAAAACCTGCAGACTTGCTTTTAAAAACCCCCTTTTCTCTGCTTATAAGCAGCTAGCAAAGAAAAAAGAAAAATAATAATCTTACTGGCTTTTGGATTCTTATCCCAACGCTGCTCACCATGTCATGGTATATTTCCCCAATCTGAACCTTAGAGTCCAAAAGTTGGGGTACCAGCATGAATTCCTTAATTACCAGCTTAGATTTGATAAGCTGCTACCAATCAGGAATTCCAGTGCCTGATACACTCTGGTCCCCCCAAAACCTTCCCTGGGGACCCCCAAGACCCAGACCTCCTGGATCTTACCACAAGGAAAGTAAACCCCTTTCCTCACCGTTGCCTTTCCCAGCCTTCCCCTCCCTGGGTTACCCTGGAAGATTACTGTGATTCAAACTCCATGAATCACAACACAGAGAAATTAGGTCTCCTGGAGAGATAGACAGATTCATGCTCCGTGAATCTAAAACAAAGGGATTCCACCCTTCCCCTCCCTTCTCCTTCCCTGTTAAGTATAGACTCAATTCCCTTGAGCCTCAACAAGGGGGAAAAATCAGACAGGTCTTAAAAGCAAAACTTTTAATAAAAAGAAAGAAAAAAGTAAAAGGTGTCTCTGTACTTTAGATGGTAAAAGTTACAGGGTCTGTCAGCTTACAGAAACTGGAAAAAAAGCCTCCTCCAACAGAAATACAATTTAAAATACTTTCAGCCAAATACACATTAGACCTCTACCAGCCAGATACACATTTAATTTCTACCAGCCAGATACACATTTGCAAATAAAGAAAAACAATCAAAAAGACTAAACCGCCTTTCTACCTTTGTACGTACTAAATATGAACAGAAGATTAGAGAGCCTGTAGGTACGAGTGGTTACTCTCAGAACCCAGAGAGAACAACGCCAAAGCCAAAAAACACAAACAAAGGCTTCCCTCCACCGAGATTTGAAAGTATCTTGTCTCCTGATTGGTCCCCATGTCAGGTGTTTGGTTCCCTGTTTGTTAACCCTTTACAGGTAAGAGAGACATTAACCCTTAACTATCTGTTTATGACACCTCCCACCTCTCCCATGCATATAACACACGACTACAAAAATCATCATCTTCTCTCTCTTCATTATGACTGTCTCTCTCTCCTCTTTGAGTCAGTTTACCAACTTCCTGTCTCCTCCTGAATCACATCCTAATTCATCTTCTTTACTTCCCAGGTTCTCCATAACTCTGCCCCTATCTACATTTCTACTGTCATCATTTCCTTATACTCCACTTTTTACATTGTCCACCCTATCATCTCCATTATTCTTGAGAGTTGTCTGTTTCTCACAGCATCATACCTTGTTTCCCAGTCATCATCCCATACACTTGTAATATCCTCTCTTCTTCTGTGCAATCCACCTACTTTCTTTAAAAGCAGCCTTAAAAACTCATTTCCTCTATCTTCATTGCAACACTTATATCTGCCTTGTTGCTCCCCACTGCCACTCCCCTTTTGCCAATGACTGGATTTTTAAGCGCCTTATTTTTTTAAAAAAAGTTAGATTTGCTGCCTATGGACTGTTTCTCTCTCTCCTCCACAGTTTCACCACAGCATGGTCTCTCAATACTTTGTAACTGTCTATAATAGACTATAAGATCCATGGCCATGGATAGCGTTTCTTCTTATGTTCATAACGCACTGTGACACCATATGAATAATGACAATTTTGAGCCAATAAGAACCAGTGCATACCCACTGACAAATTCAGTCCCCAATTCTATAACTGGATCTGCTGACAAGGACTCCTATAATCATCAATGGAGTTATTCATGTGTGCAAGGGTCTGAGATGGCAAATCCAGTTTCACGACCAAGGTCTTAATATATATGTGCAGTATCAACTTTTACTTGTCTTATATTATACATTTATCCAACCTGTCCTATACTATAGAGCAACGATTGCAGTGAGCTATTGAAGAGCTCCTGAGCTTCACCCCACTGGTAATGTAAGTTTAGAGGCTATTATTTAAAATTCTGGGCATTCTAAGATGATATTGGTTTATGTTTTGGATGTATTTTCTGATTGCTCCGGGACCAATAGAATACTAAAAAAAGGACAGTTGCTTGTTCTATAACTGGTGTTCTTCGAGATGTGTTGCTCAGGTGTACTCCACAGTAGGTGTGCGTGCTCGCCACGTGCACCGGTGCCGGAAGTTTTCCCCTTAGCAGTACCCATAGTGGGGGAGCACCGCTGCGACCCCTGGAGTGGCACCTCTGTATCATGCTATAAGGGGAGCCACGCGCTCCCCCCACCCTTGGTATCTTCTTGCCAGACAACTCTGACAGAGGGGAAGGAGGGTGGGATGTGGAATACACCCGAGCAACACATCTCGAAGAACACAAGTTACGGAACTGGTCCTTTCTTTTTCGAGTGATTGCTCATGTGTATTCCACAGTAGGTGACTATATCTGATGGAGTTGGGTAGGAGTTTAAGGGTGTCTGGGATGCAGTACTGCCCTACCAAAGCCGGTGTCATCCCTCACTGGGGAGATGATCGCATAATGCGAAGAAAATATATTGGACAAAGGACCACGTGGCAGCTCTACAGATGTCCCGGATTGGGACATGGGCTACATAGGCGGCCGATGAGGCCTGAGCTCTCGTTGAGAGCGCCCTGACGATCGTTGGCAGGGGAACCCTCGCCAGGTCATAGCATGTGCATATGCATGAGGTGTTCCAGCGGGAAAGGTGCTGGGTAGAAATTGGTTGCCACCTCACACGCTCAGCCGATGCAATGATCATCTGCGAGGATTTCCAGAACAGCTCGGTCTGGTCCAGGTAGAAGGCCAGTGCCCTACGCACATCGAGCGTGTGAAAGTGCCATTCCTCGTTGGGAGGAATGAGGGATGTTGGCGAAGCCGGACCTTATCCTTGTGAAAGACTCTATATGGGGGTTCCAAGGTCAAGGCCCTGAGCACTGAGACACATCAGGCTGATGTGATAGCTACAAAGGAATGCTACCTTCCATGCCAGGAGAGACCAGGAACACGTGGCCAAGGGTTCAAAGGGAGGTCCCAAGAGACGGGATAACACTAGGTTAGGTCCCATTGCAGAACAGGGGACCTAGCATATGGGAATGAATGGTCCAGGCCTCACAGAAAGCGGGAGATCATAATATGAGAAAAGACCAATTGGCCCTGCACTGGCAGGTTGAAGGCCGATATGGCCACCAAATGTACCCTGGCAGAGGCGGGAGCTAGTCCTTGGGTTCTAAGGGACAGGAGGTAATCAAGGATAATCTGGAGCAGCACGGACAATGAGGAGGTTCCCCGCTCTGCCATCCACCTAGAGAGTCTGGACCACTTTGCCAGGTACGTCTGCCATGTGGACGGCTTTCTACTTTCCAACAGGACTCATTTGACATCCTCTGAACACCTCTCCTCCTCATCTAACCACTGAGCAACCACGCTGTCAGGTGGAGCGCAGCTAGGTTGGGATGGAGGAGGTAGCCTCCTTCCTGGGAGAGAAGACCCAGGTGAAGCGGTAGCCTCTGTGGAGGGGCCGCTAAGAGGTGCAGGAAGGTTCCGTATCTGTTGTTGGGCCCAGTCCGGGGTTATGAGGATAACCTGCGTCCTGTCTGTTTTTACTTTTTGCAGGACGTTGCTGATCAGGGGAAAGGGTGGGAAGGCACAGAAAAGATGGCCTGACCACTGCAGGAGGAAAGCGTCCGAGATCTCCCTCTTCCCCACTCCTCCCTTGTAGCAGAACTGGAGACAGCGGTGGTTCTGGTCAGTTGCAAAGAGGTCGACTCGGGAAATTCCCCACTCTCGGAAGTGTTGGTGGGTGACCTCCGAATGGAGTGACCACCCATATTGGTGGGAGAAATCCCTGCTGAGGTGATTGGCTCACACATTACGGACACTGGCTAAGTGGAAGGGTTGCAGGGAGATATTGTGGGTTATATAGAATTCCCACAAGCTTGGCTTCCAGGCATAAGGCCAAGAAACGAGTCCTGCCTTGCCTGTTGATTTAGTACATCTCAGCAGTGTTGTCTGTAAGGACTCTGATCACCTTCCCGCAAAGATGCATGCTGAAAGCTACGCACGCCAATGGTATTGCCCTGAGCTCTCTGGCATTTATGGGGAGGGACAAGTCCGAGGCCGAAAATCTCCCTTGGGTTTGAATGTTCCCTATATGAGCTCCTGATCTCTCATCCAAGTCATCTGACACCAGGTCTAATGATGGAAGGCTTCCCAGAAAGGGACTCCTTGCAGCATGTTGCTCAGGAGGAACCACCATTGTAGGGAGGCAACTACCTGGGGCGGTACCGTGATAACCTTGCCCAGTCTGTCCCAGGCCTGGGAGAACTAGGAGGCTAGCCAGAGCCTGAGGGGCCTCATTCTGAGCCTGGCATGGCGGACCACGTACGTGCATGCCATCATGTGCCCGAGGATCTGAAGGCACGCTCTTGCCATTGTCATGGGGAAGGCCGTGACTAAGGCAATGAAACCTCTGAGGTCTTGAACCTGCCCGGAGGGAGAGAGGCTGTGGCCCTTAAGGAGCCCAGCAGCACCCCTATGAATTCTATGCGCTGAACTGCGACTAACGTAGATTTGTTTTCGTTCACCACTAGTGTCATAAACAGATTGTTAAGGGTTAATGTCTCTTCTACCTGTAAAGGGTTACAAGCAAGGAACTGGACACCTGACCAGAAGACCAATCAGAAGACAAGATACTTTTAAATTTGGGTGGAGGGAAGCTTTTGTGCGTGTTCTTTGTCCGTTGTGTTCTTCTCTCGGAGAGTCTGAGAGAGACCAGACATTAGTACAGGCTCTCTAAGTTTCTTTTCAAATAGTAAGTAAAAACAGGCGGTTTAGGCTTTTTGATTGTTTTACTCTATTTGGAATTGTGGATCTGGCTAGTTAACTTTTATATGTGTAGTTGCCGGGAATATGTTGATTTGTGTTGGTACTGGGGGGAAGTCTCTTTCTGGTGTCTGTAAGCTATAGGACCCTGTAATATTTACATCTTGAAGTTACAGAGATAATTCTTTACTTTTTCCTTTCCTTTATTAAAAGATTTCTTTTAGAGAACCAGATTGATTTTTTTTTCTTTTTTCCCTTGTTTTATTCCAGGGGATTGGCATAACTCACCAGGACGGGTGGGGAAGATGGGAGGGGGGAGAGAGAGAATCCCTCTCTGTTTTCCTTGAATCTGTTTGCCTCTTTGTGGAAGGGAAGAGAGATGCTTCTCTGTATGGTGAATTAAGAGGTTGGATCAGTATCTCTCAGGATAGCCCAGGGAGGGAAATTCTGGGAGGGGGAAAGGTGGGGGAATGGTTTATTTCTCGTTTTAAGAACCCAAGGGATCTGGGTTCTTGGGGTCCCCAGGGAAGGTTGAGGAGGTCAGAGTGCCCCAAAACACTATATTTTTGAGTGGTAGCAGTGCTATCAGATCTAAGCTGGTAATTAAGCTTAGAGGATTCAGGTGCTAGTATCTCATTTTCTGAACTCTAAGGTTCAGATTTGAGAGGGAATGCTATGACAACTAGGCCAAGATCTGCGCATGTGGGCAGGAGCAGTTCCACATGGGCCTGCATCTAGGACTGAGAGCTGCCTTTGAGAAGCCAGTCGTCCAGGTATGGAAAGATCGGCATCTCTTTCCACTGGAGGTAGGCTGCTACCACTGCCATGCATTTGGTGAAAACCTTGGGTGCTGTGGATAGACCAAAAGGGAGGACCGTGAACTGGTACTGATCCAACCCCACGAGGAACCTGAGAAAGCGCCTGTGCCCCTCGAATATATGGATATGGAAATATGAGTCCTGAAGGTCCAGGGTCACATACCAATCCCCCGGGTCCAGGGAGGGAATGATAGAGGCCAGGGACACCATGCGGAACTTGGAGCAGACCATAAACCGGTTGAGATGCCGTAGGGCCAGGATGGGCCTGAGCACCCCTTTTGCCTTTGGGATCAGGAAGTATCGGGAGTAGAAACCTCTGCCCTGGAAGTCTACTGGTACTCTTTCCATTGCCCCCAGGTGGAGCAGAAGTGTCACCTCCTGCCCTAGGAGGCGGGCATGCTCCGGGTCCCCAGGGCTCACTAGGGATGGGGGGTGGTAAGGTGGGGGCGAAGTGAACTGCAATACGTAGCCCTTGGACATGGTGTTGAGGACCCATTGGTCTGACGTTATATGGGACCACTCCATTCAGAAGACAAAATCGGTTGCAGAACAGAAACTTTATTAACCAGGGGGTCTCCCTGGCAACAGGCCTAGTGCCCTCCTGCAAACAGTCAAAACCTCCTCTTTCCCTTAGTCCCGCTCTGCCCCGCAGCCCGGGTCCTCTGACGTTGAGACCGATGCCTCTGGTCTCTCGGCCTCTTGGACAGGGGCTTGTATCTGCTCCGTGCAGGTGGAGCCGAAGTCTGCGGCCTGGGCTTGTCCTTAGCCAGCGGGACATAGAGGCCCAAGGTTTGCAGGGTTGTATGAGAATCCTTCATCTCGTGCAGACGGACATCCATTTGGTCCCCAAACAGTGCTTTCCCATCAAAGGGCAGGTCCTGCATGAGGGACTGAGCCTCCTCCGAGAGCCCGGACAGAAGGAGGCAGGATGTCCTGCACATGGAAATGGCAGAAGCCATCGAGCGGGCTGCAGTATCGGCTGTGTGTGACGCCACCTGGAGGGTTGCTTTTGCCACTGCTGTCCCTTCTTCTACCAGAGCCTTGAAGTCCTTTTTGTCCCGCTCCGGGAGGAGAGGTTCAAACTTTGGTGGGGACCCACATAAGTTAAATTCATACCAGCTCAGCAGGGCCTGATGATTCTTCACCCTGAGCTGGAAGCTTGCCAAAGAATAAACTTTCCCACTAAAAGTATCCAGTCTCCTGGCATCTTTATCCTTGGGGGGTGGGGGTGGGCTGGTTGTGTCATTCTCGGTGGTTTACCGATTCTGCCACCAGAGAGTTAGGAGCCGGGTGGGAATAGAGGTACCCATGGTCCTTAGCTGGCACGAAGTACTTCCTCTCTGCCTTTTTGGAAATGGGAGCCAAGGAAGCAGGAGTTTGCCACAAGGTCGTGGAAATGTTGGCTACTCCCTGGTGGAGAGGCAGGGCAACACAGCCCTGTGCCAAGGATGACTGCACATTGAAAAGAGAGTCAGTCGGGCCCCTCCATCTCCTCAGCCTGGAGCTGAAGGTTGGACGCCACTCTCTTGAGGTCTTGATGCGTCCTGAAGTCCTCCTGTGGAATGGGCGGCAGTGCCATAATGGCATCATTCAGTGCCGGAGAGGGGGCTGATGTGGAGCCAAGAGTCTCGGGCGGTACTGGGGGGTCAGTCCCCAGGTCAGAGTCTAGGCACAGGGCCGCTGACTTGGGACCTGTTGACTTGTCCCTCTGCTGAGAAGGGGAGGCTGAAGGCACCTGGGATGCTCCGGCCACTGAGCGGGTTCCCGTCTGGGCGGACATCTGCAGCCACGATGCCCATTGACACCACTGCCCTCGCCATAGTGCCCCTTGCCACTGACCAATTGGGGCCCCTGTGGTGGTGTCTGTTCTGGCTGAGTCGCACGACCTGGTGATGGGTGGCTAGGTGCCAATGCTGAGGTCGTCAAGTACATGGTCTCATAGGAGAGGCGAGAGTGACGCCGCCTACAATGGTGCCTTCCACAGGACCAGGACCTCAATGCCGAGGACCTGAACCCATCGGAAGTGCTGCTCCAGTACTCGCCCCGGTGCCAGGAGCTACAATGTTCCTGTGCCGGTAAATTGCGAGAGGATTCCTGAGCGCAATGCCTGGCAGTAGCTGCAATGTGAAGAAGAGCATCTGCAGCACCTGTCACGGTGCCTGTGACCGTCGCTGCACAGCGTGGAGGGGCTTTGAGACTCCCGTTTGAGCAGCGAGCTGGTCAATCTGACTGGTGTAGAGGGCTGGTGTGAGCTGCAAGAAGACTGCGTGGAACGAGGTAAGGAGCAGTCTTCGGAGCGGGAGCTGCACCATGCCAGGGAGGTCTGATGAGCGCCCAGCGGCAGCTTGCCTCAGGACCAATGGCCCGACGCTGGTGGTGCCACAGGTATCAATAAGCTCAATATGTCTTGCGCGGCCTGTGCAGCCTCCAGGATCAATGGCATCCTCACCGCAAGAGAGGCACGCACAGACGGAACCGGGCTGCTCCACTCAACATGAGTCCCGAGGGGGGATTGAGGGCTGCTCGGCTCGGGACCAGCCTCACTCCTCTCCTTTTCTCAGCGTTACTGTGAGAAGGAAGTCTGCCCTTGCTTCTTGGAAGGGGAGCGGTGCCAGCTACTGGAGAGGACTTCGCTACACACTGAAGACGCGTTGCTAGGCGCCAAGTCCGCTTGGTGTGCTGGGGTAGGGGCCAGCGCCGATTCCATCAGGAGACCGCGAAGCCTGATGTGCCCCTGCTTCTTAGTCCACGGCTTGAATGACCTGCAGATTTTGCAGCACTCACTCGCGTGAGTTTCACCCAAGCAGGGGATCACTTCTGGGCACAGAACGGCGACAGGAGTCACACAACTTGAAGCCATGGGGCATGCCCCAAGCCCACTCTAACTACTTGAAAAACTACTAAAAGTAACTGTATCACTAAGGTCAACTAGAGAAGCTGCAGCAAGGCTGGAGCAAGATGTTCCGACTACCTTCACTGGTGGCAGGAAGGAACTGAGGGTGGAGGGAGCATGTGGCTCCCCTTATAGTGCGATATAGAGGCGCCACTCCCGGGGTCACAGAGGTGCTCCCCTAGTACGGGTACTGCTAAGAGACACCAGTGCACGTGGCGAGCACAGATACCTGCTGTGGAATACACCTGAGCAATCACTCGAAGTACATTTGTTTTGCATCCTCTAGCGCAAATCTCTGAATCTACCCTGCTTTCTGACACCAAGTCATGGTATTGTCGCTTACGTATCAATATACAATGTATTTGCAATGTGTCATGTTGTATGGTACCACATCTACATACTGAAGATTGGTGATTAAGCCCTCAACTGTCTAATAACCTACACAATTTTCTATGTTACTTGCCATGACAATTTTTATCGACTCTTCTGCTGTTTTTAGCAAATGAATTAAATCCATTCCAGTATGCACCGTTAGCATAATTTTCAGCGCTGAACAATGAATTTTTCTTTTGAAATGAACTTGAGTAACAAATAAAAGCTGTACTTTTTAACTGTAACAGCACACACTACTGCAGAAATGTTCTGCTGGACACATGGACTCATAAATTACTGTTTCCTCATGCAATATATCTGGAAGGAATTAAAGTTACACATCATCCCAAGATTTGCTATTTAAAATTTTCTAAAGAGCTAAAAAAGGGAGTCAAATACTATTTTTAAATCTGATCTATTATGAACCATGTATTCTCATGGCGGTACTGTATCGAAGTCCAAGTCACAGACCAGAACCTCACTGTACTTCGCATTGTACAAGCACATAGAAAGACAATCCCTGCCCCCAAAAGCTTACAGATTAACTACAAAACAGAAGACAACAGGTGGGTACAGACAAACAGACAGGGGAGCACAAGAAAAAATGAGACATTACTGCTCAGCATGATAGGCAGTGATCTCAGCACACCAGCTGTTTAACTATTGTCGAGTTTGTGGGTTTGAGCTTTTTCCTCCTTTACAGCTACCAACAAAAATACTGTGAATCATGATGTCTACAAATTTATAATACTCAAAAGGTGGATAATTTCATCTTTCTAGTCACATAAAACAATTATCTGTAGCTGTGGTAGGTCATGGAATATACAGTATAACCTTAAAATCTGATCATTCTGATCACTAGTTTGCTTTCCTCCTCCTAAGTTAAATGCTAACAGAATATTAGTAGCTATTGTTCTCAAGATTTGACAGAGCTAAAAACTAGTGTACTATGTTAAATGAGAATTTGGAACCCCAATGTTCAAATAATATTCTTGGTAGTCAAGCAATGCAGTTCTCAAAAATTTTACTGAAATAACGAAGAGATTAGGAAAAGAAAGCAAAAAATTGGCATAAAAATGACATCATTTTAAGACAACATATCTCGTGATCTAACATAGACCAAAACACAAACAGAGCAGTAGAGATACTTTCAGGAGCAGAAAACAATTTCTATACTAGTCTGGGCCCAAGGATCAGAAAAAAAAAATTCCCTGTCGAAAATCTCATGGCAATCAGTGCAAACAGAGTGAGAGTGCATTCATAATAAATGGGCCAAATTCCCAAAGGCTGTATGGATTCAGTTCAGGGTTGAAATCAAGACTGTGTTTCTTTGGGCACCAGGATGATGACAAAGGTTACTTGGTTCTTAAAAGCTCTCAAGAACAACTTTTGGGTCTTTTCGGTATATCAAGGTATGTCTTCAAGTAATAAAAGAAGCCCAGTCAGTTCTAATATATTATTACTGTTAATTATTTATAGTACTAAAGTTCTTAGAGGCTGCAACAGAGAGGGGGTCCCACTGTGCTAGGCCCTGTACAAACACACAGTAAGCAAGAGTCCCTGTCCCAAAGAGCTTAGAGTCTAAATGGACAAGACAAAGGATAAGATGAGGAACGAGAGCTTAAAGACTTGCCCAAGGTAATACAGGAAATCTGTAGCAGAGCCAGAAGCAGATCGCTGATCTCCTGACTCTCATTCCAGCACTTTAACCACCAGATCATCCTTCCTCTCTAATTAGTTTAATTTCAGATTGGTAGGGATGGCAGGTCCAATATTTTTGATTCATTTATTCCTTGTCAAACTTCCTTCAAACTTCAATATTGAGGGTTTCCTGAATCACATGAATATGATTTAAACTCTAAAAAAAAATAAAATAAAAAGCAAATTCCTAGCCCTCAGTTGTGCAGAAAAACTTGAAAGTGTGACATACATGCCCATAAGGCTCAGAAACCAGGAGACAAAGACAAAGAGCCCAAAATAATCTCAAGAGCTTTTGAGGCCTGGATCATGATCTTTGAATGCTTGAGTTTGGCAATGTCATGTTTTTATCATAGTTTATTACCTGAATACACAGATGAGAGCACCCAGGAATGTGCAGGTCAAATCTTCCAGTACAAGCAAAGGCTATTCACTACAGAGCACTCCATGTACTTTAGTGCACAGTGAGGGTATTGGAGGTAAGAGTGGCTAGATACACAGATTACTCTCAAAAATCCCTCACTTAAACATAGGTATAATTTTCTAGCCATGCAGGCTTGAGTTTCTGCTAGAGGATGTAAAGAAGCTCTACTGAAACCTTGTAGCCTGGATAGAAGGGAACAGAGAAGGTTCCATCCTCTGACTCCAGAAGAGCATTCCTACATACAATTTGTTTTCTCCTACTGGGCACAGGGTCCAGGACTGTGCCTTAGGGTCTGTACTATGGGGAGAGAACAACATATGTTGGAATGCCAACTTCATTTACACATTTATTTATTTATTTTTCTATTGAGTTTTGTTGGCTTGGGGAATTAGGACTATTTTACTTCTTAGCGTATAATCATTACAGAAGTCAACAAATGAGTACTGGGTTAATGTATTACATTACCTTTCACTGGAGTTTCAGTATCAGCCAAAAGGTGCCAGTGTTATGATACTTACCCCTCTACTACCCATCCCTAAGATTTGTGTCTACACAAGATCAAATACCAAACTATTTTCACCTCTATAAATGCTACTTGTACAGTTCTTCAATTCTATTCCAACTGCATGCCCAAAGGCTTTTATTTTGCCATCACCATACTTTGCTTTTCTCTAACGGGTTGTGAAGGAAGAAAGGAGAATGAGCCCTTTGTCTTTGTTTTTTAATTGCAAATGGGCTTCACTAAAATGTGCATTTACTAGTACCTGAGCTAGCAGGTTGCTGTACTGTTGAAAGTCGCTGGGGCTATTAGTGGTTGTAGACTAATAGCAACTAGATTGGCCAAACCAGCATCATGCACCTATGTTTGGTACAACCAACACCGGTGACAGTGGTTAAAAGGAGAGAAGACCCAGCAGGTGCACCAGCCTATTTCTCTTTCCTTTGTAGAACAGCTTTGTTTTGTTTTAAGTATTCTTGATAATTCACTTAAATGATACAGACAGAAACCAAGAAGAATCATACACAGAGATCAAACTTTCAAGGTGTGCCAGTAATGGAGAGTAGAAAAAGACACAAATATGTTTTTAGCAAGTAGGATTTTCTTATATTTTAACGTTCTTATGTCAGCAAAATAATTTCTTGTTAATTAGGAAAAAGTCCTTATGTTTAAACACACACTTCTTATTGGAGTATTAAAATACATTTATCTGATTTAAAGCTACAAAAGCAAGGGAATTCTCAGTTAAGGATGACACTCTCTCCATAACTCAGCTCTGTTAGGCTTCAGTATTGTCATATGTAAGGTAAGTAAGATGATTCACTATTTGGAGACCATTACAGCATCATGTTTTCTGTACAAAGTTCCTAAATGCTCTAACTGATACCTTTAACATTACTGCAAAACATTTTCTGTGGCTATATTTCATTTATATTTTTAATTGTTTTTTTAACAGTGAAATATTTTAAAATGACAAATTTAAAATAGACACCCTTTGGCAAGTTGGTCTTGGCCCAGGCAAGTATCATTATTACACAGTGCAGATCCTTGACATAAAAGACACTGCAGTTTTCCATGTGAGAAGTATCTGGGGATTTTTTTTTAAACACAAGCTAAGAGTTAAGTACTCTTTACACCCTATATTGCTGTACATGGACTACTGACTCTCTTCTGTAAGTATATGTTCAGGGACTTCTGAAACTCTATATGATGGATGCTTCAGTATGTCTGATTGTAACGTGACTTACTGCAATGTCTTCTTTGAAGCCATTATTATTTACTAAATCACAGTCTAGTTGGGAGTCTTAAATCTCTGGCTGCTTACCATTTTAGGACATGGAACTCTGACACAATGGACCAGAAGAAACTTTCACAGTCTGTGTGTCAAGGATCACTTAGAGAGAGTTCTTAACTAGCTGGCACTTCACAGATCTTAACTCCTTTAGTGCCCTTAGCTCTGTAGTTAGTGTAGATGCTATGTGCTAGATCCATATGCAATGAATCCTGGGAAGACTTATTAAAATAAAAATGAGCATGCATAATGGGGAAAAAAGATTTCCCAATGGCTCCCTTTTAATATATCTTTTACTATTTTTATAAATGACCAACTTCTCTGATTCTAGGAAAAAAAAGGTGCATGAGACAAATTAATACAGATGCCACATATCCAAGCAAAGAATTATGCCTCCAGTCTTAGAAGCATTATTTTATATATCTGTATCATCTATATCTATCTCTATATATATATCATACATGAAGGGAAACTTGAGTGACTTTACTAGTAACCATTTGTTTATGCCTACACAGCATATAATATAATCACTCAAATTTCCCTTCATGTATGATTTGATTTTAATGGCTTTAGAAAAAGTAGATGCTAAAACTATTAGGGTAGCAAAATAATATTCCTTGTGAGTGGTAAGCAACATGAAAACACTGATAGGATCAAAAACTAACAGGTACTGCAGTTTTTGTTTAGCTGAGCTAGTGTTAGCAGCATTGCTAAAAATCTATTTTTCCCAACATAATAAAATAACATTCCACCTGCCTATGGAAGATGGTATCGAAACACAGCATAGCGAGAACAAAAGTTAGATGACCTCATCCCATGAAATGCAGCCATAACCTCAACCTGCCTTGTTGCTTAATTAGCTTCTTTTAGGTATTCACAAAAAGCAATCTATGACCGGTTTTGAGACTACAATGTGAAGAGTAAAATATTTGAAAAATAATCACAAAATAAAAGCCATTTTAAAATAAATGAATTTCAATCTTTTGAACATAATGGGCCAGATGCTCAGTTGGAGTAAACTGATACAGCTCCACAGACGTGAAGTTACTTCACTGGGGCTGCACTGATTTATACCAGAGGAGTATTTGGTCCAACAAGCTTAAATCACAAGACTTACTCATGTGCAGCCTCTTCATATTATCTGTTAGTATAAGCATAACTGAGAAAACAGATAAAATTAAAATGCAGTAAGAGAAACAAAAAAGTGTTGGTTTCACTGGCAATTTGTTAGAGTATCAAAATGCATATGTTGCGAAAAATAAACATAATACTACGCAGAGTATACAAAAATGTGGCGTATATATATTGGTCATGAACTAAGATTTATATGCATATATATACATATACATTTATATACACACACACTCCGCACATGTGGGGATGTATGTCTAGGATATATAAAACTGGAACCAATGTGATACAAAGTGGATGAAGAATTAAACAAACAGGTAGACTTTTTTCAAACGAATATACCCAGTTTTCTGATGCTTCATCCATTAATTTTGTTTATTCATGCTCATAAGCAATGTACAAACAGGGGGAATCCTCAAATGCAGGATTTTCAACTGTGCCCATTTAACCCTGCCCTGTTTTGCATTTTTAAGACCTTAAAGATGAAACACTTGGTAGCAAAATTCATAGACAAGCTATAAACAGAAGGAGGGTACAGCTTTAAATAATTATGTCAAAGAAATGACAACTGAGCTCTTTGCAGGAGCAGGGATGAATAATTACAAAGCTGGGACATAATTAAGCAATTTTGACTGTCGTATTCTTAAGCTGTCGTTCTGATGTGAAGTGCTGTCATGCCCAGCAACATACTTCACACTGGACAGGCATCTTCCACTTTGATCTACACTTACGCCAGTGAAATGAGGTCACAGTCTGGTCATTAAATGAGGCTTCCTCATCTGGCTCAATGCCCCTTATCCAGCCAGGGTTACAAGATTGTTATTAAAATCAAGCATGATACAACATTCAATATTTTGACAGAGGAAAATAAAAACATCATAGAGTAATGAAGTTTAGCTCACTATACATGGAGAGATGGAACAGTACATTGTAACACTAAACTGTTTTCTAATGAATGACTGCATCTCTCTATCAGACAGTCACATCACAAACAGATGCATTTTAAACAACAAAGGCTGAAATGAAGCAAAGCATAAGCAAGTGCAGTGTCTTGTTAAAGAAATAAAAACCTGAGACATAAATGTAAGTATAGAAATTTATACAATATAAAATATTTATGACTTTGCAAAGACTTGTGATTGCCAAATACTTCTGCATTTGTGTAAATAAAAGCTCGTTGATGAAAATGTCCTGACTTTATTCTCATTTCTTGCGTTGTTCTTAGTGGGTCATTCGGCTCTCCCACTTATTTTATGGAAAGAACAAAATGACACATCATAGCCGTTTCCAGTTTATCAATCTGCCTTGGATTTATTTTTTTTTTTTGGCTGAATACATTTTTCTATCTCCTGCTTACCATAATGAAGGAAACCTAACTTCAAATTTGATTTTGTTATGAATAATAAGTCTAACAGGTTCAGTGTACTACAATATTCAGGAAAATATTTCCATATGGCATCTATTCAAACCCTCACAACACATTCCAATTACACTAATTATCAGAAGCTAAAGATGAGTCAGTAATGTAACACAGTTGCAAAAAAAGCAAACATCTTTCTGAGATGTATTAGTAGGACTGTTGTAAACAAGACACAAGTAGCAATGTTTCCACTCTACTCCATGCTGATTAGGCCTCAACTGGAGTACTGTGTCTAGTCCCGGGCACTACATTTCAGGAAATTTGTGAACAAATTGGAAAAAGTCCAGAGAAGAGCAACAAAATGATTAAAGGTCTAGAAAACATGGCCTAGGAGGAAAGACTGAAAAAACTGGGTTTGTTTAATGTGGAGAAGAGAAGACTAAACGGGGACAGGGTGCCAGTTTTCAAGTACATAAAAGGTTGTTACAAGGAAGGAGGAGAAAAATTATTCTCCTTAACCTCTGAGGATAGGACAAAAAGCAATGGGCTTAAACCTCAACATCGTCTGTTTAGGTTGGATACTGGAAAGCACTTCCTAATTGTCAGGGTGGTTAAGCACTGGAATAAATTGCCGAGGGACGTTGTGGAATCTCCATTGCTGAAGATTTTTAAGAGCAGGTTACACAAACACCTGTCAGGGATAGTCTAGATAATACTTAGTCCTGCCATGAGTGCAGGGAACTGGATTAGATGACCTCTCAAGGTCTCTTCCAGTCCTATGATTCTATTTGCCCCCACCCATGTACAGTATAATTAATTCCCTTTATCTAAAATCCTAGTTATCCAAATGCACAGTGTGCCTCCCATGCAGTCCTATGTAGTTAATAGCACGTCCATTTATCCGAATGCCCAGTTGCCCAAAATTTTGAGATACCCACAGGCCATTCAAATGAACGGGAGAGCATCATATATACTTGTATATACACACAACTGTTGCCACTAAAAAGCATCATTTCTCAATAATTATCACACCACGATTTCTGCGATACAACAGTTATTTCACATTCTAGAGTACCATTTTGTGAAAACTGTGGGAAAATGTTCCTTTTAATGGTTTTCACTGTATTTGTATATGTGTAGTGTATCTCTAAATATACACGCACACTGCATCTACAAACAGTTCCACCCATGCAAAATATGCTTACATATTATATGTCTGAACATCCATAGTAAAACACACTCACCCAGAGCAATTGTTTGTTTTTATAAGTGTATTCAAACCCAATTACAGTTGCTTATTTTAAATTGGCTATTTGTATAGTATATAACTTTGTATGATGAATATAATTCTGTAGGACACTTACAGATATTTACTTGTGCCATTAGAAAGCATTTATAAAGGTATTTATTCTAGATAACATCAGCAAATCTGTAACAAAATTAAAAAAAATTCAACAAGGCTACAGCGACACTAAATTTAAACCCTGTGCTAAGAAAATTGTTGAAATAAATGTATTTTTTACTTTTTAAGACTTCGAGGGCAACTAATTCAAAACTACACAGTGGAATAAATTAGTAATACAAAGAATAAAGTTTGGATCCTGTCTATGAGAACACCTTACCCTTAGCAATTGGTTGAACAGCAAACACAAATAAGAACCATCCAATAAAGTAGGTACAGACTTGAATAGCCACTTTCTCCTGCACTAGTCGAAACACAAATGATAGACTTATAAATGAAAAATTTCACTGTTAATAGCATTAGAATAAAACTTCACTAATAATGACCTAGTAGATAGAGAAAGAATAATTATAAAAAATAAATGGCATAAGCACAACATAATTTACACATTTTAACTGCTGAATATTGCAGGATTTAGTAAAAAATATTCTGAGGAAGCTTTTCACAAAACTCTAAAAATAAATGATTTCATTTACTACACACTGTATTATAAAAGCTGAAAGAGCTAAAGGTACTTAGTAAACAATATGTCAAACCTATGCCTGAATAAGAACTGTTAGCATTTTAGTAGTTATAAAATGAATCAATCTGAATTAATTTGCTATCTACTGCAATTGTACTGCTGATAACGAATTTATCTAGTAACACTTATGCCATCAAATGTAGTGTAGTTTCATTGCTGCTGCACTATTATTCAGTATTATTAGAAATCTACAATAAATTATTGATGATGATGTATTTTCGGGAAGAAAACAGCCTATAGAAACCTACCAGATTAATAAACATGAAAAGAATTTTAGATAGCTAATCATTTCAAGAGATATTTGTAATGCTACAAATACACTGAAATACTAAGGGTGCTGTTATCTTGTACTGATCAATGATGAAAGACGACAAACTGGAAAAATTGCATCTGTATTCTGTTTCAGTCAAAGGCATGCAATTTGCCCAATTTTGAGGCAACTGGTGTGAGGAGGCTTGAGTCTGAATCATAGATTAGAGAAATTGTCTCTCCAACATCAACACTCATTAATATGACACCACATTAAATTACAATGTATCAACTAAAGGTCAATAAACACCATAGGTGTGAGTTCTGAGATCAACATCTGTGTACAATATGCATGGCAGGGGACAAAGTGTCAGAAAAACTTCTCTCTTTTCTACCAACATATCACAGAGTTGTTATAGATATTTAAAAAGAGCAAAAATATTCTTTTGATCCTGGCAACATGTGTATGTTAATTAGCTATGGTTCAAACCAGCATTTCAACTATGATGCAACAACCACAGTAAAAGATCAGTAAAATTCTGATCTTTGAAAATACAAATTAAGGGTTTTTTTGTCCCACACCTAATTCAATAAGCAACACTTTGGCCTACAAAGTCTCTGTCCATTGCTTAGACATAGCTTTAACCAACCTTTCAGAATAAATATTTTAAAGATATATTACTGTTTAACAAAGATATGCATAGTTACTTTTCTCTGATTCATAAAGTGGCAGGCAAGTGGGATCAGTGTATATTGTAATCTCCATATAGTCTCCTACCTCAGCATCCATAGGCTTTACCACTTTCATGAAGGCACCTCGTAACAAGGCTTCCTCACGCTCCCATTTGGTTACTTTCCGAGTATCAAGAAATTTCAGGGTGGTTAATTTGTGCAGAACAAAATACCTAAAAGAAATGACAAAACGTTTGAGTTAAAATCCACATTGACATACAAATCCATCTTCACAAATTATATGACTCAAAAAATATATACAATTGAAATGACCTTTCTTTTCCCAATCTTTCACCTACTCCCTATAATCTAGCCTACTCTACGTCAGGAAATTGATATTTTCCCTTTGCGAATTCAATACTAAGTGGACCAGGGATACTCTGTTGGAGGTGCATACCCCAATGAAGTATTATTGTGATGTATGACACATGGATCAAATTGGAAAAGGCAGCCTTCTGAGAACATAATACAGAGAGCTTGATAAGCATGACTCCCAATTTTTTTTTAAATTTGTTAAGTGTAATGTTTTCTGATATCCTGCTGGACAATTTGGGCATGGAGTTATGTAAAAAACAAAAAAAACCACAGACTCTTCTCCACCTGCTGTGTAGTTTTGTAATTTTCTTTTTTTTTAAAATGCTCAGGTCTTCAGAAACTCACCTTCAAACTTTTATTGACTTTTGCTACAAATACAACAATCATCGTTAGCAACATCAAGTAAATTGCCTAGTAGGGTTTTGATCCAGCGTCCCATCATATACCCTAGAAAATCACGTGCATTAAAGATAATATTCCAAGGTACACAGTGATTATGCTGTGCATCAAATAACATTTAACAGTCTTATTAAAAACAAGACTTTAACCTAGAGATGGTATGAGCAATATAATTTGGATCTGTCTTCAAGATTGGAATTTTCACGCCGCCACAGTTTGGAGATAAGGTTCCAGTTTTGTCTTGTTACTGATATAGGCCCCATTCACCTAAACCTGGCTCAGGTTTAGATTCCAAAGTGCACATGCGCACTCTTACACACACACACAAATTTTGAACAGGTGTTCAGATTCAAAGTTCTTGTTCAGTCCCATTACCAGTTCTCTGTGACTGCATGTTTTGATCCAAAAACAGAAGCTTCATTAGCTTGAAAAATACTGTTGGCTCCTTACATACAGAAGTAGAAAGCATGGCATGAATCAAAAGCAAAACCAAACATACAACTACTTCAAGTACCTGCTATTTACATACAGTCAACCAGATGTGAAACAGACTTTGCAAGGGAGGAAGTGCCAGACTCTTTCCTGGCAGGGGTGGAAAGGTGATTGATATTATTCCCCATGCCTAGCTGTTTCCAATAAACAACCAATCAGTCAGTCAGTCATTTAAACTGGTAATCATACTGACTCCCTCTGGCATTTGAAAGAACTCCCACACATTTAGAAGTCCCAGGAAACCTTGCACAATGCATATGGCTATATTTTAGAGAGAAAGCCAGTGCTATTATTTTAAAGATCGGAGTTACCTTCAAGAAGTACTCAGTCCTGGAATCTCCTTCACTAGGAGGTTTCAAAAGGAGGTTGGAAAGTCATCTGTCTTAGATGGCTTAAAGACAACAAATCCCACATCTTGTTAGGTTATATGACCCTTGAATTCCCTTCTAACCCTATGGTTCTACGATTAACTCAAAGAGATTCTAGATTTGTCCCAAGTTGTGAGACCAAGAGAGTTCATGAACATCACATTAATGTTTTTAATAATTATTTAACCTTTCTGCATCTAGATCAAAAAAAAAAAAAAAAAAAAAAAAAAAAAAAAAAAAAGCAAAGCTACAAAACAGCCTTTCAGCTATATACACCTTTCCTCTGAGGCAATGGCCTTGTAAATTTTTAACAAGTGAATTGAATATGTTCACTGACACACATTAAAATAGTCTACAATTTTAATATGAATCATCAGCCTATGTACTTCAATTAAATAATAAAAACAGAATAATAGTTATAATAGTAATAAACTTTGCAAAGTGAGAAGTCAGTTTGCTATGTAGAACATGTCCCAAGACAATTGTTCAGTGTAGCTAGATATTGGAGATACTGCCATACTCTCAGACACCTCCCATCTTTCCTGGCTGCCCTTCCAGTCCTTTCTGACATTCTGCTGCCCCGTATCTTTCCCTGGAAAAGAATACATCCATCTTTTGTTACTGGCAGAAAAGCTCAGATGACAACAGAATCTTTCGAACGAAGACATGTACAGAAGGAAATAATATGTCAAGAGCGAAGCTCCAAATGAGCAAAGACACCCACTAAGTGTAGGGTGAGAAAAGATGAATATTCAGGTGAAGAAAACATCAGTATTAGAAAATCAGCAAATGTTTAATGATGGAATGAAAGATGCCATCAAAAAGCAGGCAGCAACAAAACTGACAACAGATGAAGACAGCCCTGTCATTTTTGCTGACTTTGGATCACAGCCTTAAATGTCAGTCTCTCTGTCATTTTAAGAGAACTTAAACTTATAAAAGAATTGTTTCTATGGGAGTATTTTTCTCCTTTTCTCGCCCCCATTTAAAAAAAATTCCAGGACTAGGGCCTTACCTTAAAAAATCCACAAAATAATTAGCCAATTGTGTCACAGGACGGAAGTATTTTCGGGATTCCTAATGGGGGAGATGTTCTTCAGGGGATGATAAAACACAAAGACAATCTGTAACAGACTTTAAAAAGCTATCTATCATTAGGAGTAAAGTATCCCAAAAATTATGCAGTTTAAAAAGAGCCAAAATTGAATTACAACTGAATGTTATAGATATAATTACACAGGTTTTTAATAAAACAATTGTTTAAGTCCAGCATATGACTTCCAGGGTATATTTTAGTTAGCAGTATACTTCATTTGTGATGCAAATTCAGCCTAAATGTAACACCAATTTACCATAAAAAAAATCTATAAAAGATTACTAAAGCCACAGAATGAGCACTACAATATCAATTCAACCCTCGTAAATATTATCCAGGGTTATTTGTTGCACAAAATCTCCTTGCTGTGATGTATGACTTAGTTACTAAGGTTATCACAGCAGTATCCTAAAGTTGCATAGTACATAAAACATTTCAGTTAACAATGCAGGGAGGTTAACTCCCACAGATAACCTACTATCAGAAGGTTAGCCCAGATGACATGCCTCTGTCAGCTTCCAGGAGCTATTGATGGTTCAATCAGTTTGTTTTGAAGGTAAAGTACAACAAAAGGGCACTAAACTTATTCAAACTGTCAACAGGGACTATCTGGAATGTTGCTTGCAGGTAAGTAATTTTGGGTGTTTTAAGGCTATTATCAAACACCGATGGCTGCAGAAAAAGACAGCTACTAATAACACAGAGTGCAGCTATCATAAAATACTTTATGGCAGGCACTGGGATCTATAAATTGCATGACACATTGCAACTGCTTTAGACTTATACCATTGCCAGCTAAAAGAATACCACAGAATGTAAAATTTAGATGGATTTTTTTCATTCAAAGTTTAGAATGTTTTGTTTTAGTTCAGCGGTTCACTGGGGTATTTTATGATCATTTTGAATCTTAGCACTGCTGCGGGTGCCCTGAGTCTGCTATTGTGAGGCTGACCATCTTTGCAGTAGCGTGAAAGAAGGTAGTTATCTGTAGTGACGAGGAAAATGGTGCCCTTTGGAAAGGGATGCTAGGAAGGTGTGTAAACACTCAAAGGAAACCAGCTATGCAAGGAAAGCAACATCATTTTTCATCCAAAACTCCCCCCCTCCCCACGTGTGTTAGGAAAGTAAACTAACAAAGGGGACCAACAGAAGTCTTGATCACTTGTAGCTGTAGGTGGAGAAAAAAACAGCACACGGAATATCGCATTCTTTTTTATCTCAGCTTTAAATAATTGGAAATGACAATATGGACTAAAATTCATTTACCAATTCCGTAAGTGTTCCATGTGATTAGGATTGTTTTAACATTTTTTACATAGCCCTGTCAAGACATTAAGGGGACATTTTCAAAGTGATGCACGGGTTGATGATTCAGTTATACAACTCCACCACCAATGTTAATGAAAGTTGGGGATGAAAATCTCCATACAATACTTGAGAGAGGTGTTGAGGTCAGAGTACTGGAACCATAATGAGGAAGATGTGAGTTATAATACTATATCAACACGCATACTTGCACTTTTATAAGCATAATATACAAACACTGAATAAACAAATAACAATAGTGTCTCCAATACTTACTCCACAGCCTTAGACAAGTCACAGACAGGGGTGCTGGAACAATTTGTATAGTGGGAGTGCTAAGAGCCATTGAACCAACTATAAACTCTGTATATGATGGAAACGACTTCAAGTCATGGGGTGCGGTAGCATCCCCAGCACCCCTAGTTCCAGTCCCTATGGTCACAACTTTCTATGTCAGTTTCCTTATTTGTAAAAGGGGGTAACAACATTTAGCTACCTTGCAGGGATATTGTGGGTATTAATTAATATTTACAAAGTGATTTGAAATGGAAAGCTCTATGCAACTTATTTTTAAAATATATTCCAAGGTATATCTACATTTCCAGCAGTAGGTGAGTACAGACATTGAAGTCCCAGCTGGCACAGGTATAAACAGCAGTGTAAACAATGAGACACACCTTAGATGAGTAGAATCAAGTGCCCTAGACAGCTGAACCCCTAGAGTCAATATCCTACACAGTTCTCTACATGCCCAAGCAGCACCTCCCACATCTATATTGCTATTTTTAGCAGTGTAGTGTTCCACTGCCAGAGCCTTTCCCCACCACAGTGAAAGGCTCCAGTGAGGGGAGGTCGTGGGGAAAGGTTCTGGAAACAAGGGAAAGTCTCTGACAGGAGGGAGCTACCAGAGCCTTTCCCTGCTGCTTGAGCCTTTCACTGCCACAGATAGCTACACACTGCAGCCACAAGCATGGACCTAGTCTGCCCTTCACTGCAGCATGTAGATACATGTGCAGTGCCGGTACTCCACCCACTGTAGATATAGCTTGTGTTTAGCAGCCTCCAAACAGACAAGAGCAACCATTCACAAGATCCTTGAAGAGGATCTGACATTTAAATATATAAAAGTCCAGCCTCAAATGGAATTGGGCAAGAGGTTCTAACAGAAACACCAGGCAGGAGGGTAAGGAAAGCTGTTTTAAACATGTACATGAAACACCTCGGTCCTGATCCAAAATTCATTGAAGTAAAACGGGTCCTTATGTGTGTTAGTTTATACTTTATATTATTTGCAGGGCCGACTCCAGGCACCAGCGAACGAAGCAGGTGCTTGGGCTGGCCAATGGGAAAGGGCAGCACATCCAGGTCTTTGGTGGCAATTCAGCAGCGGGTCTCTCAGTCCCTCTTTGAGTAAAGGACCTGTCGCTGAATTGCCACCTATGAATGAAGTGACCCGTTTGCGCTGCCAAAGTGCCACAGATCGCGTCTCCCCTCCGCCACTCCTCTTCACCGCTTGGGACGGCAAAAAAGCTTGAGCCAGCCCTGATTATTTGGAGGTATATTTCATTAACCATTTATGTTTAAGAGGTCAAAGCTCATTACCAGGCATTAACACATTATTCATTAATAATATTGGCAATTCTAGGAAATCTCTGTTCTACAGTCAAGGAGTCCATAACAAGAAAAGTCACACAATGTTATAGCATCTGGACTCTCATGTGGATGCAGATTCATAGATTATTTCCCATCATAAAGCAGGCACAAGCTGCAGAATATGCTGGGCTTTATGGTGCCAGAAAACAGAGAGAAGAGAACAAAATCAGTCTTGAACCACACTAAAAAGAAAGCTCCAGGGTGCCAATGAAGTTGCCCATTGGAAATGGCTCTGACTCTTCCTACACTATAGGAGAAATGGCTACATAGGAGTTCACATAATAGAAGGAAAAATCATGACATTGAGCCTATAATGAAGGAACAGAGCAAAGGTTAAACTATACAAAGACCCTTAATTTTCTCCTTTTCTCTTACTTTAAAAAAATACATATTATGCTGTAAACAAATTCATGGCATAAAATTCATTTTGGGTTGATGGATAGAGAGTTGTACATCCAAAAAAGTCTAGCATTCCTAGTACTATATGTGCAACAAACTAGCTGGGCAATGTTTTGGATTAAGAACATTTCAACCTCTTCTTTTTTATTGGAACCTTTCAACTATTGTAGTACTATATTTTTTTCCCTCAAACCCTAGTAGCCTGAAGGCTAATGAACGTGCACAACCTCACTTGCAGGATTAAAGGGCCTGAGCCTGCTCTCATTTACATTGGTATAAATTGGGAGTCACACCACTGAAGTGAATTATGCTATACCAGTGTAAAACTGGTGAGATCAGAATCAAACCCAGAGGGAATGAATGGTTGACTTTAAGGCATTGGGCTAGATTGTCTACTGAGATTTGGCTACTTGGCCTCTATTGTGACTGTGGGAGTTGTGGGGCTTATTTAATGTTTGACCAGCATTGTTTGCTGTTATAACTCTCTGTCTCTCTCTCTCTCTGTCCAGACACTGTTGAAATAAAAAGGCCTTGGGTGAAAGGCAAAATATCATCATTATCATCAGTAAGATGAGTAGTATTAGCCTATGCCTGTTTGCACCTGTTAATAGTTCACTATCCTTAAGGGAAAATGTTTCCTTTCTTTCTCTCCTTTTGAAATACGTAGATGTGGAATTTATAGTATTTATAAAATACAATAAGCAAAAAAGCTAATCTGCTCTCAGTAAGAGCAATGATTGAGAAGAAGGCTGAAAATCTCACAAGAGGAGCTGCAGTTTTGCAGGACCACACGTGCAGAGCAACTAATTTAGTTCAGCAAGCTAATCTATAGAAAATGCATGAACTTCCTTTCTTACGGTTGTATCTTAAGACGACTCTGTAAGGTTATCACCATTTACTCCTTTCTGCCAAAGATAGCATATTGTACTTTTAACGCTAATTTAAAATAAACTCAGGCATTTGTTTCCACTTGCCTTTGTTTCCATGTCAACAGTGCTATTAATGAATGAACCATTCCAGGAAAAGTCAATAAGGAGCAAAGAAGAACGAACAAGCACTAAAAACTTCACACACAGTACACACCCCTCACAATTATCTCACTTTAATGAAAATAGGTGAGGTCACCTACAGCATTAACAAATGCTTGTTAACACATTCTGACCCAGATGATTTTTCACAGTTCAATAAGAACATGTTTGAAGTTTTCACTACAAACAATACACCCACCGGAGAGACCAAGTGTGGGTACAAGAGAAGCAACAAGCAATTTTTGTGTTGACTTCTGCTACTTTGATCTCTGGGTCATGACCTTTGCTTTCTTGCAATCTTCAAAGCAGAGACTGTAGATGAGGTTATTTAGAATGCACACTGTTCTTCAAGGCACTTTTTTTTCCTATATCCTTTTTGGACTGGAATGTTTTCTGGCTTTCCTCCCTCCCCTATATTTTAATATACTGTTCTTAGTGACAAATTATCCCTATATTTTAATATACTGTTCTTAGTGACATGAGCTGCTCTTCTCCCCACTTCACCCCACCCCAAAGTATTAGAGAAACTATTTCTTGAAATAAACTCATGCAAAAATGTAATGTTCGCAAACATTTTAAACAATAGCATTTCACACAAAAAGGAAACTGAACACACATTTTAAAAAAAATATACATAATCTTCACAAAAACAAAAAACACTCTGGCACAGCATTTTCAATAGTGCCAGTTGAGAAATAGCTTTTCTTCCTAAAAAAATTTAAAAACAAAGAATTTTTTTTCTTTTTTTCTTTTTACAAAAACAGTTTTTTAAACACATTCAATGCCATAGATCTCAGAGGATCAGGGCCTTGCTGAAAGAATAATTTCATATGTAAAATTATGTATATAACATCCTACATGTATTTAAATATGCTATAACTTTAAAAAAATTACATTAAAATTCATTTTTCTAACTTGTGCTACTAACAGCACTTTAGATAATTAAAACTGAAAAGCTGAAACAAAAATAGTTGAGAAAATCTTGATTTCTAGCAACTTAATTTCTGGTTCTCACACATCTGTAGGATGCAGCAATGTTCAGGTTGCAAGCACATAAATGTTTTAATTCAAAACAAAAGACTCTGGTGTGTGTGGTGTATTGTTTTCATTTTTGAAATTTCACACAGGTTTTGTCAAACTTTTTTTTGTTTTAAAAAAATTAGGGAAGAATTTTATAAGGCACTGAGTCCTATGAAACTAAATACCCTAATTGACTGGAATGGAAGTGAGTATGCTATTTATTTTGCAAGATGTGTCCCATCAAATCTGGGCCTCAACTACCTGACTACAGCCCTTTAAGTAAAACTTTTGAACTCTCACCTACCTATGTAGATACTGAGTCAATATTCTCCATAATATAGTAGCCATAATAAGTATACATACTAAGACCTTTTGATTATAATACTGTCTGGACACTCTAGAGATATGTCTACACTGCAATTAAAAATCCATGGATGGGCCATGCCATCTGACTCAGACTTGGGCTAATGAGCTGTTTAACTGTGGTGTTGTTTAACTTCAGTGTAGACATTCAGTATGAGCCTGGAGCCTGGGATCTGTGAGGTGGGAGGGTCCCAGAGCTTGGGCTGCAGCCTGAGTCCAAATATCCACACTGCAATTAAACAGCCCCTTAGCCCAAGTCAGTTGACAAGGGCCAGTCCTAGATGTCTAACTGCTGCATAGACATGCATTAAAGGGCTTGTCTACACAGGGCCACAGTCGAGACTATGGCGATGTGAACTGTAGAATGATCTAATATGTTGTGCTCTAACTGCCCTGTGTAGACCCTGCTGGCGTGCAGTAAAAGGTCACTAGTTCACATTTATGTAGTCCCACTTCAAACAGGAATAACACAAACTAAGTACTGTACTTTTTAGTTCTCAGCAGCAGGGTTTACACAGGGTAGTTAAAGTGTGACACTTCCAAGCACTCTACAACTCATACCCCAGTAGTTAAATTACAGCACTATGCAGACAAGCCTAGTTTATGAGATATAATGAATGCTTAGGGGAAAGTACCAGGAAGTTTGCATTTCAGCTGAAGAGCTATATGTTGTTATTTAACTACTGAGTAGGGTATTCACTTTAAAACCGGTTAATTAAAATTGTTTTTATAGATGCAAAAATGCCAAAAAAATCTGAAAGGAGAGGGAAAAAAAGCATCAATGTTGCAGTTTTCAGCAGATAGATAAATCCAGTCACTTCACATTTCTGACACAGTGGTTTGCCACAGTGTGACCTAAAACTACCCTGACCTCATAGAAATCAACATTTTGCACTGAAATGAAACAAACAGACATGCTTGTTTTGATGTATGACTGTGTGACATATTATAAATATTACATCACATAACCACAGAGATTGTCAATCAATAAGGTTTTTTTCTGACAGCACTAAATGAACCATGGGTTCTTGCCTCTGAATGGCTCCTTTAAGGTACTACTTTTGCTTAAATGATTAATAGCAGACATATTGTCAGAAAGTGTACTTAAAGTGAAAAACAGTAAACTGTAGAAATCATTTATTTTTAAGCAATTGTCTAGTGAAAATGTCACATAAATTTACATAGAGACAGCACTATCAGGCTTTTTGTAAGCTGGGTATTAGGCATACCTTCCACTTCAGGATGAAAGTGATGGGAAAATATTTTATAAAATCTAGGCCATGTTACTTAGCCCTCGTCCAGACTAACCCGCGGCATCGGCGGGTTAAAATCGATTGCTCGGGGATCGATATATCGCGTCTAGTCTGGACGCGGTGTATCGATCCCCGAGCGCGCTTACATCGATTCCGGAACTCCATCAATCCGAACGGAGTTCCGGAATCGACGCGGAGAGCCGCGGACATCGATGCCGCCCCGTCCAGATTGGTGAGTACCTCGATTTTAGAAATTCGACTTCAGCTACGTTATTCTCGTAGCTGAAGTTGCGTATCTAAAATCGATTTTAATTCCTAGTCTGGACGTGGCCTTAGTGGAAGCCAAGATGCCAAAGCTATGCTGAATTCAAAAGTAGGATTGTTAGATGTTAACTTCTTTTGGCTAAAGATGCACTAAAAACTATTCTCAAAAGTTGAGAATACTGAATATAGAATGTTCATACTCAAGAGAGCTGTGCTACTGCCAACTCCACAAGCAAAATTTCAACCAACTATAGTATAAAGCAATAAGCCACTGTGTCCAATCCATGCACCTTCCAAACAAACTCCTTTCAGGTCGCCTATCCTTTCTACTGCATGTGTTGAACTATACATCCTACATAAGACTTTTGATCGTGTAAAGATACAATCAGTGTTTTCAATATCTTGGATAACATACTGAAGAAAAAGCTCAGTTTCTCACTTGGATAGATAGCTTACTGACCATGTTTTTTGCCTCTTGATTAACTCAAAGAGGGCCATTTTCAGTTAGCTAATGCGGAAAATGGAAGTACCCTTGGTCTGAAATCGAGTATCATATTTGACTGGGGCAAAGAAGCTCAGACGACATCAAATAGAATTTTATTATAATAATATCTCACTGCCAGAGGGCGGCAGCTATGAAGAATGATGTCACTCAGCAGGCATTCCACAGAGTCTTGGATCTAGAGTCAATCACTGTGATCACCAATGACAATTAATCTTTATATTACATTTTGTTCTTCAAAAAATAAACCTATTTGCGTATAACTAATTCCCAGCTACATTTCTGTAGGGCTACACTCAAGAGGGACACTTTACCAGACTTCTACTTTCAAGTGTTTCTTGTTAATTGCCAAACTTCTGCTAATGAAAACACATTCAAGTGCCACATGGATATTTTGCTTAATTTAAGACTCATGGTTTGACTACATTCTGACTGCTCCGTCTTTGAGCAGAGAAGTGTCATATCTAAAGAGGAGCCTTCTCTGTATTCTTAATTGATTTCTTTTGAAATATGTTGAAAGAAACAAGGCCTCATAACTCCTTTTCAGGAAAAAAGAATGGAGATCTACGATAAGGTAATTATTTTAATCACCAGATTCAGCCACCCTTACTCACACAGTAAGCAGTGCCTAGCTCTGAGGTGGATTAAAGAGAGCACGTAAGCTCACAATTAAGTTCATTTCTATTCAAGAAAGCACTTAAGAACATGTTTCACTTTAAGCATGTGCCTAACTGCCATTGACTTTGGTAGACTTAATAAGCACACGCTTATGTGCTTTCTGAATTAGGGCCCCCAGTCGGTAATTCCACTGAAATCAATGGGGTTATTCAAATACTAAGGCACTACACACTGCAGAATCTGGCCCTAAGGGAGTCACCTTTGTCTAAAGAATATAGGAAGGTGTGTTATTTTGGGAACATGCTCTGATTTTAGCCATCTGATTCCATCCAGCATTAAGAAATGGATGCATCTTATCATATTTCGGAGCTAAGATACTAACCTGTACCTCTGGTAGTCATCCTCATCCTTGTCCTTGCTGACCAGTTCGTTTGGGCAAGCCATGTTTCCTAGTAAACTGAGGTATTCCAAGGAGGGCACCACATCAGCCAAGTGATCCAGCAGGCTTTCTAAATCTGTTATGTGTCAAAAATTGTGGGTTAAGGATTCAATGACATTATTGTAAAAAGCATTTATAGTTGCACCACCACTGATTTAAAAATACATTTCAATAATTGGCAATCAAATTTACTATGACCCACAGGAAGATGTCACATTAATTGTTACAAAGGCAAATGGGGCTAAATTTAAGTCAGTTTTTCAGCACAGATTGAAAGAACTTGGCTGTTATGTCATTCTTTTCTCCTTCTCTCTTTTCCATGTGGCTCGCTACAAAACATGAAAACTTTGACAAAATGATGGATACTGTGTGGTAAAATGGTAAGCCATTTCTGGAGCCATTAAACTTTTCCTACATGGAAACAAACAGGTACTTTCATAGCACATTCATCACTAATACATTCAGTCCACTGGAAAATGAATTAAAACAAAAAGGAGTCAAACCACAACAAACTACTTTCACTACAAGAATATAAATGCTTTGAGTGTCACAACAATGCATTGATAATTATTCAATTAGTGTACATGAATAAATGCTTCACCGAAAGCAACTTAAAAACCCCAGTGTTACAACATGAGGTATACATCCTATATCAAGTGGAAATAAACGCTGGAAACATCATCTAAATGGTTGTATAGTTGGGTGTTGATCAGGGTTTTCAAATTAAGTGTATTCCTCACTACATAAATATCATCACCTTGGATATAAAAATGAGATTTAAATGTCCACTGCAACATGGGAAATGCTAGTTAAATTTAAGCAGCACAACACACATCAGATTGAACAGGTGCTAGGCTTTTGATTGAAGAAAAAATATTCATTTTGTTAATGAAAGATATGAAAGTCCTTAAAAGATTGTATATAATCTTATTTCTTTCAATTATATACAAGGAAATGCTGACTCAAGAAGCTGTAGGTACATATATATTATTTTTACTTTAAAAATGGACTGGCTTAGATAATAGTGATTATTCTAAAACTATTCAAGAGCAATTCAGTGTTCTCATCTACTCCTGCTACCATAAACAACAACTCTTTTTCAAAATAATCCTCTGCTCACTTTTTTTGCTATTATTTATACTTGATTTATGCAGGCCCCAGAATGTCAAGAATGGCTTAATTGCTAAAAACTCTTCTCCTGTTGTAAACTTAATTTCCATTTTACTTCTCATGCGTATAAAAGCTCACGCTGATCATCAATTAAGAATTTTTGTACGTTGATAGCCACCAACTCTGTATTTCTATTCATGCTCTTTTCCATACACTCTTACGTATCTTCAAATACTCTGCATAAGAATGGTGAAAGTAGCTACAGAGAGAAAATTAAGTAAGACGACGAGGGTGTCACTTTTCAACATGATACAGTAGAGTTAAGCCTCAAGTATGGAGGATCATGTTAAAACTATCAAGCTAGATTCAGCAACTATTCAAAAAAAGTGGAAAGATTCCAACTGATTTCAGGGGGCAGTGGATCAGGCACTTAGAAAAAGTGCATTATTGTAACATTATTATTACAAATCTATCTTTCTGCTACCCAAGCCTAACCAAGACATAGTGGCAATTTACTCTGACGACTCTGGACCCCTGATTCACAGATTATCTTTTTGGTGAAGATCATTCATGGCTCTCCGAGTCAGTACGTAACTGACAGAAAGAAAGCAAATTTTGCTGAGATGAAGTACTTTACGCTAGCATTGAAATTAGAGAGTTGTCAGACATTGCAAAGGCAAGATCACATGATTGTTTGAATCTGGAAGTAACCTTGATCCAGATACAATCCTGTTAATCGTCTGTAGGACATCTCAAGCTACAACGATGCTCCCTGAAAGAGGTGCTTTATCACCACAAAAGTTAATTATTTCCATTCCTTTTCCTTAATGGCAATCCCAAGAAGTTTGCTGTTAAAGATCTGACCTTTTATTACAGAAAATTCTCAGTATTGCACAGGTAGAAAAGATCTTCCTTCACAGAGTGAGTGGGCAGAATTTTCTGTCATCACTTCATTAGAAGTCTTGTGAAGCAGAAGTAATTTCATTTTTTAAACCTTATAGCTACTTAAAGAATGCTGAATCAGGTTGGGACAGAAGTGTTCACTATAAATAAATTCAGGGTCAGCCATGAAGATGTAGAGACCATATTTCCAAAAGTATTTAGTTGCCTAACAGTGCAGATAGGCACCCATGGCAGGATTTACAGAAGTGCCTCAACAGGTTAGTCAACTAACTTCTATTGAAAGTCAACAATAGTGACATGCCAACTTCACTTAGGCACTCTGGTAAATCCCACAAAATGTCCATCTGCACCTTTACGAATCTAAAAATATGGCCCCAAGTATCTAGATTAAATGCGAGTGCCAGACACCGATCTTTACGTTTAGTTGAAGAAAATTCTAAGTCCCTATCGTCACCAGATACTCAATACAATGAACGTTAACAAGGGGGAAGAAACAACCCAGAACAGGGAAAGAACAGCTTAAAGAATATTTAGATATGTTATATGTATTCAAGTCATCATGGCCTGATGAAATTCATCCCAGTGTACTTAAGCAACTACCTGAAATAATCTTGAAACCATTAGCATTTATTATCAAGAACTCATGGAGGACAAGTGAGATCCCAGAGGACTGGAGAAGGGCAAACATAGTACCTATCTTTAAAAAGGAAGGAGCTGGGGAATTATAAATGTCAGTGTAACTTCTATATTTGGAAAAATACTGGAACAAATTATGTAACAATTCATAAGACCCTACAATCTCAGTTGGGGGCTCAAGGTCCTACTATAATATAAATAATAATGAATTATTTTTCATCCAGAAGGATTCCAAACCACTTTTCAAACTCTGGGCCAAATCCTTGAATCTGAACTCCCAGCCAGAGCCTTGTTTGTTACACTATGAAAGAAAAATTAGAGTTCATTTGCAGCCAGATACCATATCAAAGCCTGCAGAAGAAAATCCTCCTCATTCCGCTGCTGCAGTCAACTAAGAGAATGATAAGGTGATAAGTAACAGCCAGCATGGATCTGACAAGAACAAACGATGCCAAACAAACCTAATTGCCTTCTTTGAGAGAGTTACTGGCCCAGTGGATGGAAGCAGTAGACATATCATCTCAAGTTTAGTAAGGCTTTTGACACAGTATCAAATGACAGTTTCATAAGCAAACTAGGGTCATGTGGTCTAGATTCAGTTATAATATAGTGGGTGCACAACTTGTTGAAAGACCACATTCAAAGAGTTATCAATGGTTCACTGACAAACTAGGAAAGCCTATCTAGTGGGATCCCACAGAGGTTAGTCCTGGATCCAGTACTATTCAATATTTTCATTAATGACTTAGATAGTGGAGTGGAAACTATGCTTACAAAATTTGTGTATGACACCAAGCTGGGAGGGGTTGCAAGTACATTGGAGGACTGGATTAAAATTCAAAACAATCTTGACAAATTAGAGAACTGGTCAGAAATCAAGATGAAATTCACTAAAGATAAGTACAAAGTACTTTAATTTAGAAGAAAAAATCAAATGTACAACTACAAAATAGGGAATAGCCAGCTAGATAGTAGTACTGCTATAAAGAATTAGGGTTATAGTGGATCAAAACTGAATACGAGTCAACAATGTGATGCAGCTGCAAAAAAGGCTAATATTCTGGGGTATATTAACAGGAGTGTTGTATGCAACACATACAACATAATTGTCACACTGTATTCAGCCCTGGTATGTCCAGTTCTAGGCACCACACTTTTGGCAAGATGTGGATGAATGGGATAGAGTCCAGAGGAGAGCAACAAAAATGATAAAAGATTTAGAAAACCTGACCTATGAGGAAAGGTTAAAAGAACCCTGGGCATGTGTAGTCTTGAGAAAAGATGACTGAGGGGGAACCTGATAACAGTCTTCAAATATGTTATGGGCTGTTATAAAAAGGGCAGTGACAGGCTAGACAAACTGCTGCCAGGTAAGGTCTAGGTTTATTTGGTCCTGCCTCAGGACAGGGGGTGGATTTGATGACCTCTCGAGATCACTTCCAGCCATAACATTTCTATGATTTAGAAGTTTTAGTTTTGCATATGAACTTCTGGGCAAGCATGACGGGAATCATACACCAACTCAGTTAATAGACAGTTTTACGTGAAGTCTCACCACATTCTTTATTGAGACATGTATTATTAGCAGTCTTTAATCTACCCTGTTCCAATGGAATGGATGATGGCATCGTATGGATTTTTTTATTTTATTTAAAACAGTAATGTATGTAGCACCACATATTTTCATGGTGTTTTACAGAATCATGGAATAAGACACCATTCCCTAACCTAAGACACCATTCCCCCCTCCCCTCCCAAAAAAACCTACTTATTTACAGAGAAGACAGTAACAAGCAACATATGCCAGTAGCACTTAAAAAAAATGTGTGGAATAGGATGGTAACATTTGAAAGCCAGAATCATTTGCGTTAGCAACTGAGACCAAGTCATTACTAAAATGATTATGCCTTAGTTTATTAATTGAACTTCTGCTCTCTAGGACTGTAACCATCGCGCACACACCCATGAAAAATAGCCATGAGCCCATCACATGTACAGATTTCCCCCTCAAACTAGGAGACCCATCCATCTACTGTCACAGATTATTCTTTGCAAAGTATGTTGAAGTCACGTAGGAGCTTTCTCGTGATTGAATGCTTCCCTGAAATGAATCATAGCTCATGATGCCTCAAGTACACTGTTTCATTAATTGGCATATCATGCGCTCATTATAAAAGAACAACACTAGGCCACCAAAATAATGATTAAAATATCTATAAGGCTGTGCTGAGAACAGACAAAGTAAGCAGAGTCAGAAGTGAAAATCCATTCTCAGCTTCCCCATTGTGGTTTATTATTGCAGCCCAGAGGGTGTCATCATGGTGTGATCGGAACCAAAGAGCTGCAAAATCCTTCTATAGCACTTTAAGACCACAATTTTAGCTCTGCTCTCTGTGAAAAGTAAATCCACCATTAAATCCAAGAACACTATTAGAGATTTTTTTTTTTGACGCGTAGACACAGTGCTGGACTGATGGAGATGTTTTTTATTTTTATGTACATTCTGACTATTTAGATACTTGACTACCTACCATGTGCATGCGTGTAGCCTAAAAATGTGAATACTATCACTTGAAATCTGTTTTTAAAAATATCTCAACTATGTCAATTAAAGTGCCTCAGGAAGTATTCACCAATCTCCTCATTCAGTTGTTCCTAAGGACTCTTACCAAAAAATAAATCCTTATCAAAAAAAATAATGAGCTATCTGTCCCTTTATTTTATTCATATTGGTTAAAGATACCACAACTGTCAGTACACACTTAGTGTACAAACTTATACATGTGTCTACCTCTGAATCCCAAAGAAATAGATAGAATAAACTTTTTAAAGTATGCCTAATGTGTGAGTGGTGAGTGTATACACACAGGTTTACTTAAAAAGTTTATTCTAGTTCTAGAGATATTCCTGGTTCCTGCAGTATTGCCCATTTTTAACTCAGGGAATATCATTAGAATGAGTAATGCTTATAAACTTTTTAATGTCTGCTCATTGTGCATATATTGACAGAGACAATACATGTGCATACACATTATGTACCATCCATTGCATAAACACACACATGCATATGAACAGATGATTTTTTTTTCTACTGATAAAAATCAAGCACCACATTTCAACAGTAGAATATTGGCCATACAATTGTTGACAAGAAGTGGTGGTGAAGCAGTTCCAATGGAGGCTGCATGCATTGTTAGACTGATGTCACCTTTTACAAGCTAGGCACAACCAAAAATATCTTCTTCCTATCTCCCTTACACCACACTAACAATACTGTACTGTCTGCTGTGAAACAATCAAAGATATTTATATTCCTTTCCACCTAACTTGACTATCTAATTTATCTTGTGGTGCACATCACCATAGTATCTAAGCACTCTTATATTCAACAGGAGCAAGAAAAAGTCCAATAAAGTGGACAAGAATTCACTCCTCCTTAAAGGTTGCTGGGTCAGTAGTGTGTATGTGTGCACACGTCAGAGAGAGTTCACTTCTCCTCCCTCTCCTTTCTTTTTTCTTAGTAGTTGTTACTGTAAGAGCGACTGTAAGAGTTGGATTAAAGAGTTCTGAAAGTGGCCAGGTTTGTCGTCATTTTCAACTCTTCTGGAAAGGAGTTGCACTGTATTTAATACAGCTGCCAAGAAAGCTTGGCCTCTCAAGTTTTAACTTGGAGACTGACAGCTCAATTCCCTATAGAACATAACCGTGAGGGATGTTGCAATCAGAGAACAAGAGGTATACTTTTAGTTAGTTTGGTCTATTAAAGGAGGACCTCACAGATGATGACAGATATCCTAATTTTCCCCTTAGAATTCCAGAAATGTAGGACTGAAAGGGACTTTAATTGGTCATATAGTCCACTCAAGGAAGGACTAAGTAATAACTAGACCATTCCAGACAGGTGTTTCTCTAACCTGTTCTTAAAAACCTTCAATGATGTAAATTCCACAACCTACCTAGGCAATTTATTCCAGTGCTTAACCACCCTGATAAGTCGTCCTCCTATTTCCATCTCAACCTCAGTGCAAGTGTACACATCTATTATAAAGACATCTAAGATACTGATTTGATATCTCCTCTATGTTCCCTCTTTTGTCCTTGATATAATTGCCCACGCTCTCTCCAGATTTTGACCCTTCTCCCAGGTCTCCATGTTTTTTAATTACTTGTGGGCTTTTTTTTCCTGACCCCATAGAACCTAGTTTAAAGCCCATCTTGCTACGTTAGCCAGCCTTTATCCAAAGGTATCTTCCCCTTCCTCAATAGATGGATGCCATCTCCACCAGCAGTCCTCCTTCCTCAGCCTTGGAGATCGCCATATGAATACCCATATTCTATGGCAAGCCAATGTAGTAAATGGGGCACCATTGTGTTATGCTTTTGGCAGCTGGTGTGATTCAAGAGATGGGCTGTTGCACTGTGGATCATTTGGAGCTCCCACATTTTAAGGTCAGTGCAGTAATTCCCAATACAATGAGCTGCAGTAACCCAGCATGGACATTATGAAGACCAGACCTTGGTCTGGTAGTATGCTCTGCTCTTGCCAAGGGCAGATGGAGGAAGGTATATTTGGCAGCTGCACCAATTTCTCCTTTCCCTCTGGCTTCCAGTATGTCTTGCTCAAGCTTTGCTTCAGCCATCTACCTTCCATCCACCAGCTTATCTTGGCCAGGCAACAGTGCTACCAGAGACTGAAATGAGTAAGATGTAGAGCTACACGTTATTTACATTTGAGAATGTGATTGCTTCAATTTGATGATGATCAGAAGAGATTCAGGAGAGATTCCACAGGTGAATAACATGGTACCAACAGGGAAGTTAGCCTCTAAAAGAAAGGCAGTGGGTACGTCTACACTGAAGCTGGGAACATGCTTCGAACATGGGTAGACAGATGGGAGCTAGCTCCACTTGAGCTAGTGGGCTAAAGCCAGCAGTGTAGCAGGGGTGGCAGCTCAAGCTAGCTGCTCAAGTACAAACCCACCAGGACCCCCTGCAGTATGTACTCAGGTGGCTAGCCTGAGTCGCTGCCCTTGTTACCCCTCACTACACTGCTATTTGTAGTGTACTAGCTCAAGCAGAGCTATCACATGTCTGCCTAGGCCCACTGGGAGGTAGACTCCCAGCTGCAGTGTAGGCATACCCTACGTGCAGTGTGAAAGGACCTCAGCCAACTGACTGCTTTCCACTAGCTCCTGCTAGGTATTCAAGGTGGGATAACCACAGAAATATCTAGTAATATGCAAGTAGGTATCCTCCCTGTCTGGGTGCAATATGACATCATCCATCAGCACAAATGCTGCCATTTCTGTTCCATCTTCCGACCTCATGCCTGACTGGCAGAGGTACAGAATCTTGGCAACAGACAAGGTGCAGCTGCAAATGATTCTTTGCTAGTGTTGTATATAATTTGATGAAGATAGAGGGTTGTGTACAGGCAGTACGTTGATAGGCCCAGGGATAGATTCCTTAGTACTGACCAAACTTATCACATACTTTGGGAGCAAGTGATCTTCCAAAGTGGCATTTATGCATCTTTGTGTAGGTAGATTCCCAGATGTTTTTCTCAGATATGAAGGGCCTAGGTCTGAGCTAAGCTTTCATGTAGTATTTCAAGAGTCTCTTGTGAGCATGATGCAAAGACTGGAAAAGGGGAGGAATGTTTCTAATCCTGGGCTCAACATACAGTTCCTTTTGCCTGAAGAGCATACCCTGAATCCAGGTGATCCTTCTTGTCAAATAGGGTGACCATTTTTCATGACATGCAATGCCGCCTTCTTCCAGGGTACAGCAGTTCATTATCCTGAAGAGTTCAGAGAGCCATGACTTAATGGCTGCTGAAGTGCTCTAATTGCTGCTCAGGAACAGGACTAGGAATTTTTAGGCTTCAAGTCTACCTGCTTCTTCCACAGATTTTCACCATTAAGCATTTAATTTCCTTCCTTTCTACTCCATGCACCATAGGTCATCTCAGAAATAAAATGGATTGTGAATATTTCCCTTTTGAAAGGACAGAACAATTCTGGTTTTATTCTAGATGGCTTTTCCCCCTGTTGTCATGTCCTTTTCCACAGTGCTACTGCATTCTGGCTTCTAACATCACTGCAGTCCACTACAAACTCATCCCCTATGGTACACATTTCATTATGCTATTAAATATCTGTGGTTCCTTGCAAATAGCCAAGTAAACGATGCACTAGTTGATATGCTGCAGGAGGCTCACATGAACCCTCATTCTTCAAATGTGCCATCCAAACTGAAGAGAAGATTATGGTAGGTCTCCTTCCTCTCTGCCAAAGATCACCTATCTATAGAACTCAAAAATACTTCTGAAGAGCATTTTTCCCCCTTTCTCTGCAAGTTCAACACCCTCGCTCTCCAGATCCCCGCCTTGACTGTATTAACAAATTTTGTGTACGTCCATTGTTAAATTATTGGCCACACCAGCAGGAATGTACACTGGAATATGTAATTCCTTATCCCACAGAACAGCTGAGTTTTCAGAGATACACCCAGAGAACTAGCCTTCATAATTTTAAAACTGCATTTAAAAAAAAACTGCTGCATGGACCAAACCATGCTCATCTTACTCACAATTACTTTGAGGGACTGTTCACTGGAATAAAGGAAGCAGGATTTGGTGCTGTAATTCTAACAGAGCCTCTCTAAATTGCACTACAAAGATATTTCCTTCTCTGATTCTGTTCATTTTATCTTGATTCAGGAGAGTGTCTTCCACTTGGCAATAGGGGAACGCAGCACTACACACACACTGATTTGGCAACCCACACTATATGCCCCATGCTGAGGGAATGCTTCATCAGATTTTATACCGGGGGAAGGATCAGCAAGAATTTTTTGGTTTGTGCTGTCTTGCAGTGTGCTTGATCAAGGTTTTACTGTAAATGCAAATTAAAAAAAACAAAATAGTTGTCTATATCCAAACCTCAGAACCTTGCCATTAACCAGAAACCCAACCAAATTAAACTAGGACAGAGGTGATCTTTGGAACACAAAGTGCTGCACGGGCAAGTTATTTGGACCCCAAGATTACACCTAATTTTGCTCATGTTTTCAATATTTTAAATTTTAAAAGTCAAAGATAAATGTGTGCAACTCTAATACTTACAGCTACTTTTTATGCACTACAATAGATGACTAAACATTGCTTTTCTGTTTGCATTTACTGTAATAAATGCCTGAGTAGCTTTGTCCTTATACTGCCATTACAAGGAAGGGACCTCTATGGTCTGTGCTTCAGGACTCTGCAGGCTTCATTTGATTTCAAGCCAGAGTTTGATCACCCCTAACTTTGGTGAATATAGGTGTGTGTGCGTGTGCACGTGTGAACACATACGCTAAAATATTGTTTCTAACGGCACTTAGCACATGCTTAAGTGCTTTGCTGGTTACCGATGGACTTAAGCACATTCGTAAATGTCGTATTGAATTGGACTCAGGTTTAGATTGCCTACATCTTTTGGGGGGTTTTGGGTAGCGAATGGGAAAGTCATAAATTCAGTGATCGACTCAGAACTGCACATGCGCAGCAGCTACCAAACTGTTCATATTGACCAACTGCATTAACAGATCACTACATCCAAGGAGTTTTTTTGTTTTAAAAAGAGGTATCCAAAGTACTAAAAGTTTATGCTATTTCACTGCACGCTCTATTCCACTAGAGGTCAGCCTGTAACAAAACCCCAAGCAAACACAGGAGCTGCTGCACGCTGCCAGCATCGACATTATTGTCTTTCTCTATTTTATCTATTAAAAAAGATTCCTTCAGAGCCATAACTTAGATTTCACTCTAAAATGGAGCAACAGGAAGATATAATGGTGCATTTCATGTATGAATGACCTATAATAAATTACTGTGAAGTATTCCAGGTGCCAAGAGAGAGGCTGCTTTGTCTGCACATGAACTATATTTCACGTACTTTAATTTGGCTGACACATAAAACTCATTTGACATTTTGCAGGTATTTCTTTGAAAGGATATTTGGTTCTTGTTGAGTGTTAAGGTATGGAGGTGAGGTAACCTAGGTAACCGAAGGTTATTTCCGAGGAGATTGTTGTCCAAGATCAACTCTTCCAGGCAACTGAATGTTTTTAGTCCTTCTAGTGACCTGCAAACGACAAAGACAACAGGAAAAATGATACTCCATTAAATCAGAGAGGCCATTATGAGCTGAAATAAATATTTTAACCTTCCCTTTCAAGAGAGGGAACAGTTTTGGTTTGGCCCTGTCAGGAGAGTGAATGACAAGAATTAGTGGCAAGGGGAATGCTGGCACGGCAACACATCCTTCACATGCTGGCAGGATGAAGGATGGGGGTCACTTAGTGAGTAGCCAGGATCCAAAACAAAAGGCTTCAGATATGGGGCCTGCAGGATGAATTTGTCAATGTCTTGTGCCTTCAGGCACCCAGCCTCGCCTGACCCTAACCTCCATTCCCAAGATAAATAACTCTGTCACAGTTCACCTTCATTCCCTGGACACAAATTTAAGTTGTCATCCATCATTTCTGCCAAGAAATATCATACCCCAATAACAATAATAAATACAACTTCAAATATTATTTCTTAGCAGTTACCCTACATGCAATTATAGGAAAAGCTAAGGGGATTTTTCTTCTTTTTTTATTAACTATTTAATTTGCTACTGCTTGCGTCTCTGTGACCAACATAAAATGCTTCATAACTGCAGAATTGCTCCAGACACAGAAGCCATATGCTTTGATTTTAAAACCTATTGCCCCAATCCAGGGTTCAAACTGTAGAAAGCAGTTTTAAAAAGAAGAACTTTACAGCATAAAAATGAAATGCCAGGTATCTGTGGGAAACCTCACCCAGTTAGGAAGGTAGCAGAAGATACTGAGGAGCTAGCTTCCCTGCTCTGCTAGGGCACTTATTCCAAAATTAACTCTTAATTTCCTAGGTTTGCACATTCCTAAACGGGTGAGGGTAGGGAAGAAAAACCCACACTAATCAAAAGAGAAAGCAGGTTATATGGAGCAAATGAACAGCCACACATTCACAGCTCATTCACCTACCAGACACCTAGAGAGATGCTGAGATTGCATGACTTGACAGCTGATCTACTATGCCGACCAGTGGGAAGATCATCAGTGTATCTCCTGGCTGTTTTATAAAATGTGATGAATAAGGGAGATGCAGTCTACACTATTTATTCGTTTTCTAATGACATTTATACCAGGGGGATTTTCCCCCTTCCACTCCCCACCTCTTTCTTTTTTCCTTTCCGCAAAGATCCATTTAAAAAAATAAGGTAAGCCTCTTAGAGAGAGATATGGAACATGTCACTAATGGAGGAATATGCAGCAGTCAATATGAAATGTGATTTTTTAATTGCATGGATTAATTTAATATCCACCAAGTCAACAAAAACCCAGACGCTGTTTCTGCAGATCCATCACCGCCTCTCCCATTGCCATTATGAAGCATAGTTAGAGGTACAAATTGAAAATTCCTATGTGGGAAGTCAAACCTGCAACCTTCAAATTAAAGTTTAAGGGCACTATCTGCTCAGTTATAAATATTCAAAAGTAAAAATCAGCACTCAAGTACTTAAACAGCACCTTCAGTCTAAGGATCTCACAGCACTTCAAACACTTACACTGCATTATCTGAGGGAAGTATAGTTAAGTATCATTAACCCCATTATACTTATGGGCAATTGAGGTACACAGAGGTTAAGTGAACTTGGCCAAAGCAAGTCATTGGCCAGGTCTACACTACAACCTCTTGCTGGCATAGCTATGCCAGTCAGGGGTGTGATCTCTGGCCCATATAGCTGTGTCAGCAAAGGCCCCCATTGTAGACATACAGCTTATTTTGTTTGTTTATGGTTTGGAGCGATTGTTGGCGAGGGAGCAGGGAGGTGGCTCGAATAAGCTATCCTGGCAAAAGCAGTTTTTTCTAGCATAAGCTGCATGCACACTAGGAGCATTTTTTTTGGTATAGGGTACTGGTATAGCTATACCAGCAAAGCACTCCATACAAGGCCTCTGCCAGGATCAGGATTAGAACTCAGGTCTGCACCAATGCTTCTGCACAAGTACCAGTGAAGGAAAATCAATCTAGAGGAAGGAGGAGCTAATTTATTATGCTGTTAGGATTTTTAATTTGTTTACTTGACAAACCTAGTTTAGAAAATTCCTCTTAAACACTCTTTATTATATAAATAGTTAATAGTGGAGTATATCCAACCCTCACTTTTTAATATAAGGCTTCTGCTTGCCAAAAGGAATTCAAAATAGACCATTTCCCTGTCAGCACCACAGAGCCTTATGGGACACTAGTAGATCCTATGTGAATAAACATTGCTTGGGTTCCGAGCAGCGTCAGCATCAAAATTGTTCCTGAGTTATGTTATGCAAATATAATGCCCTTATCATGAGAATCAGCAAATGGTTGGCAACTGGCAAGGAGAAGAAAGCATACATACAAAACTGCTGCAGAGGAGGCATAAAACAAAATGACAAGCCATGAAGTGGGACAAAGGCCCTGAAACACTAGAGGGAGTTGCCTATTGAAAAGGCCTCTCTTTCTAAATCTTAGGTTGAGTACAATGGTACTAGCTTCACAGATGAGTAGAGAAAATTGTGTGTAAATCCCCTTACACCTATCTGGTTTTGACAATTTTTGCCATGTAATGTTATTAACTGCTCAGTTAAAAAGGAGCAGTGTTACACAGGGGGTTGCTTATTAATTGTTGTTTTCATGTCATCAGCATGGTGTGCACTTGGTGATTTAATCAGCTAAATTCACAGCCTAGGGACAGGGCAGGGATTGCTACAGTGCAGAGAGGGTGTAGACAATTAACATAAATTTACATCCATATGTTATTTTGCTATTGACAGAAGTGTCAGCTTCCCCCCCTTCTACTCCCACTAAAGAATAAAAAAAAAAATCATTTGAAAGTTGTTGAGGAACCCAGGAAGAAATTTTGTTTGCTATCATGAGTGACATAAGTTATCAAATCTATATAAAAGTGCAGGTGTATCCTCATCATAATATATAAGGGGAATGTCATCTAGTAGTTATATCCTGGGACTGAAAAGCATAAGCTATAAGTATGAATCGATTTGCTACTTGAACTTCAGCAAGTCACATAACCTCTGGGTGCCATGATTTGTCATCTGTGGAGCGGGGATAAAACCTGCCTACCTGATACAGGTGTGGGGCCAAATTATGTTTGGAAAATGTTTTGAGGGCCTCAGGTGACAGGTGCCATAGAAGTACAACATAAAATATTACCCTTTCAATTAAAGTGCCTGAAAGAACACATCATTGTATTCAAAATATTTTATTAACAACATACCCAAAAGTGAAAGGGTGAAAGAGAAAGCAAAAGCAGCGGTTATATCACTGTGAGAAGAATGGCAAAACAAACAAACAAACAAAAACAAACCACCTAGACAAAAAGCTGGAGGAATTTTCTGAGAAACAGCAACATCTTAAAATGAAATCTTGGATGCTTCCTCATGGTTCATAGCAGGGGAGCAACTCCTATCTTGGGCAATTAACAGACAGCCTCACTACCACAATAGAACCAGGACATAAGGGGTAGTGGCAGCTAGCTCTTTTCCCTAGTTGGTTTAGAAAGCTAATAAGCATCACTGAAGTGTATTGCAGGTTGCTTTTTTCCCTGTTCTAATGACATGAAAGCTGCCCATTATCTCACCCACAGGTACCATCTCAGTTACCTCATTGCAGGGCTCACACTCCACTCCCAGAGGAGAGCAAGTGCTGCCAGGAGATTTCCATTGCAATTTCCAAAGTCACATCAAAATGACAAAACATCACAATGTATTCAGCTCTGCCTGATCTGTACAGAAAGAACTTTAAGTTTCCACTGTAATTAACCCTATCCTCGTTAAGATAATTATGATCAAGCTCCCTGTCACAGCTAATATCACAGCATCATTGCCTATGGCTCATGCTTTGCCCTCATTAGCTTACAAAAACAGTGTGCTAAACAGGCAACTGACTCCTGCAAAATGACTTAAGATGTTCTGTAACCAGACAGTAAATAACCCTTTAGAATACAAAGGTCTCAGCAATGTCCTTTTATCCAAGTCCTTCAGCTAATCAGTCTGATTTCTCTCAGCTTGCTTTTCCATAATTCATTCATGATTTCCAGCAAAGTTTTACTCATAAAGGAATGTCATTGTAGAGATTTTTCTGTGCATGGGCACAGTAATTGTTGACTATGCTATTTTATATAGTCCCTCTGGCTTGATGTGGAAATGGATTTGGTTATACTGAAACTAAATAGCAGTTCCTCTTATTGGTAATATTTGACTGTGCATTCACAGGATTTTGAGAGAGAGAAAAGCAATGTTATCTCATCAGTTGTCCTTGTCCTGAAACAACAGTATGCTCAGAAGTATATTTAAAAAAGAGACCATCCTGCCCCCTCTCTCTCTTAATAAGACATCTGACTCATTCCTAATTACTTTTTTTCTGATTTAACAGGAAAAAGAGAGGGCAGTTAACCATATGTAAATGAGAGAGTTTGGCTTTTCACATGAAATTGATTTCGGCTCTGGTGACAACAGATAGCCATAACCAGAAGTTGTTACAAGAGGAGAACTTGTTTAAATATCTCTCTTTGCCTTTCTAAATTTCTTAGCAGATTAAAAAAATAAAATAAAATTAAAAAGCAGCAGCACACACTGAGGCACTAATCATAATTTCAGTATTTAAATTAAAAAAACAAGACTGATTTGAGTTTCTATAGCACCAACTGTCCAAGGATCTTGAGGCATTTTTACAAATGTTAATGTATTAAGCATCACAAAAGTTCTTTGAGCAAAGAATCGCCATTACACAGAGGGTAAAACTAAGGAAGAGAGAGAGATTAAAGGACTAGCCCCAGTTGATACCCATCAATTCTCAAGGAGAGAAGGGAACAGAACCCAGGTTTCCCAACTTCCAGTCCTGCACGTTAACTACCACAACAAAAGAAATCCACAATATAAACGGAGACATTTCTAACTTGATATACCAAGTTAACATGAGGGGTTCAGCAAAACTTGCTCTGAGTTTCAGTTCCCACTATTTTGACTCCAGATTAAGTCTCACTTTCAGTTTCAATGAACCTGAAAACCTGAAGCAAAACTCAACCAAAACAATAAGTCAATTCCCAGCACTTGTGGGACAAGAAGGGGTTTGCATGAAACTTTTAGCCAGGTTTACAAAGCTGGGCTGAGTTCCACATTCAGAATGATACTGCAAACCAGATGCGGCTGCCTGATTTTCAGGTTTTATTCTGGACTTTTTTCTCAACTACAACTACAATTTAAGAAAAATCCAACTAACAAAGATGTTGTAATGCCAAGCATCTTCCCTCTCTTCATTCAAATCCCTCTTTAAATCACATAAGTGTCAGCTAAACTACGTGTGTTGTTGCGGACCCATTAATGATGAAAATCAAACCAACAAAATCTAAAAATAACCTCCTCCACTATAATTCATAGCAGCCTGTCTGTTGTTCACTCTCTCTCTCTCAGGCTAGATTTGCACTTAAAACGTTTGGTAGTACAGTTATGTTGGTTACGCGTGAGATTGATGTTTTAAAAAAGTTTTTTATACCAGCAAAAATCCCTAGTATAGGTACAGTTACACTGGCAGAAGCGTGCTTTTGCTGGTATAGCTTAATTTATTTGGGGACATGGTATAAGCTATACAGCCAATATAAACCATGTCTACATGAGGAGGGTTTACTAATATAGCTATCCTTGTATAATCATACCAGCAATCCTTTTCTAGTGTAGGCTAGGCCTCAGTGTAGACTGTAATCCCCAAAGAACAGGGGCCAGGTCCTTGTGGTCCAACACAGTGGTGGCACATCAATAATAAATGCCATCTTCTCTCCAAGATCTCTGGGGCTGCTGGCATGGAGGCTGCTCCCTCAGTCCCTGTAAGACTGCAGCATGCATCATTTCACTTGAGGCAGTATGATATCTGGATGGAACTGTTTCCAGATACCATGGACCAAAACTGACACAAGGCCTTCTGATGAGAGGTGGAGGAGGAGGAAGTGAACGGGGAGGACTGGCAGTGACCACTAAATAGCCCTTCTCCTAAAGAGAGTCTCCACGAGTTTAGACTTGCATACTATTTGTTTGTGATACTAACAAACATAAATCACAGGAAAATTGGAATTGACCCTTCATCCCAAACTGGCTGCCCAATGTATCCGAGAAGCTGTTTCCCTTACTGCACACACTCTTAGACACAATGAATGGATAACCTGTCCTTACGCGCCTGCTTTGCTCAGAAACTACGTGTATCCAAGGCGATGTGTATGTGTGTGTGACATTAGGTCCTACGCATACAGCAATGACAGGCCCTACAAGACAAGTTAAGGAATAAAGCTGTACAAGAATTGGTTGTTTTGCAGGCTGGGTTCTTGAAAACACGTTCTCTCTAGTTTACTTAGTTTTACAATCCTAAATTTTCCTCTGCGCTTAGAGTAGCTGGTACTACCAATCCCAAGTTCCCAAAAACAATGATTCAGGCCTCCAAGAAATCAAGAATAGCTTAAAAATCATGAGATTTTAAAAAAAAATCTCGGTCTTCTGGTTTTTGAGCCCATAGGTGCATTTGGGTCATGTTTTCAAATTTCTCTGTACAACCATGAAGACTAGAAGCTTACCTTTTCGTATAGAAAAAAACAGATTTTTGTATCATCTCACTCCTGGAGTTGCAGCTTTGAGTAAAACTCCAAATATTGAAGGATATGAAGGTCCCCATTCTTAGGGATGCTGTTGCTGTGATGTGCACAGTGGTCCACAGTGACTTCCCCTGAGTTGTTTGTTACAAATGGCCTTTGATAAAGTATGAAGGAGTGCAGTAGTCTGTTGCCCAGTGCAGTGGTTCTCTAGCCAGTCTGCTGCTTGTTCAGGGAAAGCCCCTGGCGGGCCGGGCCGGTTTGTTTACCGGCCGCGTCCAGAAGTTCAGCCGATCGCAGCTCCCACTGGCCGCTGTTTGCTGCTCCAGGCCAATGGGGGCTGTGGGAAGTGGCACGGGATGAGGGATGTGCTGGCCGCCACTTCCCGCAGCCCCCGTTGGCCTGGAGCAGCAAATCTAATCAACCTTTCAAAAACCACATATGTAAAATTTATCAATTAGTTATATAAAACAAACACCAACCAGATACAAGTGCTATGTTTCAACACCGTTTGTAAAATCCTCTGACAACAGAGATGAAAATAGGGACAAAAAGAAATGCAATGGCAGTGCCATTATGGAAGTTTTACTTGGAAGTATTTTGAATCATTCTATCACTCTAATTCAGAGAGTAACCTGACCTCTCCCCTTTTTGTACAGAAAAAGGGGACCTGAAAGCCCATGGAGAGAGAGTAAAGCCCATTTCAACTACTAGAGTATGGTGAGAAGGGGGAAAGAAAAGTAATTTTTCTCCTATCTTCCACAACAACCGAGGCTGAGGATTGACAAGCAAATTGACGCACTGCTCAGAGGGCAAAAGATAAATGTTTGATGAATTGGCCATTGCTGGAGGAGTGATGGGCTTCATATGTGCATAATGGACTAGCTGTCATTCAATTCAGATTGCCTGCCAAGATAAGAAACCATAATGAATGGACGAAGCAGAGCCTCTACCATAAGAAAGTATAATCTGACTAGTTTTAATAAACTTAATAAAAAAGATGAAGCAGAGAAAGGCACGGAGGACTGGCCTTTGTGACCAGCTGTGAGGGGTGAGAAAAAATAATAGATGCTCAAGCAAGATAGGAGAAGGGAAGTATTGGGACATATCATTTGAATCCCTCTCTTTCATTGTTAAGAAATGTCTTTAGAACATCTAAAATAAACCACATACACAAAAACAGAACAAAGCATAATAATGTTCATTATTCCCATTGTAAAAAGACTATTTTGCTTCTTTCCACCCAACAGCTACACATATATTCTCTCTCTCTCTCTCGCGTGCGCGCACACACACACAATCTAAGGCCAGATCTATACTCAAAATGTTTGCTCGTGTAATAATGTTGGTTTGGGGTGTAATTTTTTACAACATTTTTATACTGGCCAAAAGCCCTAGTGCAGGGGTCCTGAAATTGGGGGTCAGAACCCCTCGGGGGTTGCAAGGTTATTACACGGGGGTTGCGAGCTGTCAGCCTCCACCTGAAACCCTCTTTGCATCCAGCATTTATAATGGTGTTAAATATATAAGAAGTGTTTTTAATTTATGGGGGGGAGGGGGTTTGCACTCAGAGGCTTGCTATGTGAAAGGGGTCACCAGTACAAAAATTTGAGCATCACTGCCCTAGTGTAAACACAGTTATACCAATGCCCCTTTGCCTGTATGTCTTATTTCATTCAGAGAATTGATATATCTATAATCATACAGCACTCTTTTGCCAGTATAAGCTGTATCTCCACTACAGGTGTTTGCCGGTAGACCTGTAACAGCAAACCCTTTCCAGTATAGGCCTAAATTCTGCTAGGTTGCCAATGAAAGTTCTTTTGGTTCAGACTTTGCCCTTTCGGGCCCAGCTGGGGTCACAGGTAGCTTCCAAACCTACAGGAGACAGCCAGCAATTTCATGCAGGAGGTGTTATTAATTTATTTAGCATATCCATCAGCAGGCAACTTTCACTTCAATGCTGCCATATTGATCACAGTGAACTCTCACGTGATATCATCAACGAGGGCCAAAAGGAATACCAACAGCAGCAGCAGCTCTGTGTATCTCTTTCACCAACAGAAGCTGGCGAAATAAAAAAGTTTCCTCACTCACTTTGCCAGCCCAAAGCAATGTCCTTTTTTCACAATTAAGGGATTATATGGAGTGATGAGAAGTCTTTTTTATTCACTTAGGAAAGCAGAGTGCAGGTCACCTGAGCAATCCCTCTCATTGGAAACTCCAAAGCATTTAAGGTCAAAGTTGCTCCAGGATTCACTGTCCTGCATATCTCTTGCAGTGACACTTAGCCTTTGCAATAATAACAGCCACATTAGCAATGCAAATAAGCACTGGGAGGCTTTGTTTGCTGTACATCTATTTGCAATATTGTTTTTGTTCATCAATAACAGTGATTGCTATGAAAAAAAAAATCAACATTCACCAAGATAGTGATGTCTGAGAAGACAGTATTTTCCTTACACTTGAATAGGAAATGATTTCTCAGATACTGTGCTGCAAATGTTTGTACTTACTGACATTTTAATGGTGACTGTTGTAAATGCACAGGGCCATATTCACTTTTACTGCAAATCTTCCTTTAGAATGAATAGCAGTAGTATCAGCAGCAGAAAAAATACTCTTGGAAGAGATCCTGCTGCAGTTGAAGACAACAGAAATTTACACTAACTTCAGTGGCAGCAGGATTCGACCCAGGATCTGTCTTCACACTACCTTTACAGGGGATTGGAATACACTTTGCTGTAAAATACAGCATTTGGCCATGTAGAAGAGTTTCATTTGGTTGGTTGGTTGTTTTTTGGTTCCCCTCTGTAGGGATTACAGGGGAAATCAATCTGACCAAAGGCAGCTGGAATGCATAACACAGAATAGTATGTTAGCGCCATCTGTGTCCTCTCCCTTTTTTACTTTTTCCTTTGATAATGAAAAATAAAGAAGGAAACATTAAATAGTTTCCTTTTGTAAGTATTCAAATTACCATCTTCTTGATGTCTCTTATGCAGCCTGTGTAAGATTTTAGCAGAAATGATTACATGCAAGAGGGATGTCTAGTTTTCAGTAAAAATGTTATATAACTGCAAAAGGAAAGTAAATCATTACTGAGCAGCTCAGAAAGGCTCCCACTGCTAAAGAAAATAAAGTTTTAAGGCAAGAGGGTCTCTCCTCTCTCTCCCTCTGTATGTGAGTGAGAAAGTGAGTGAGAGAGAAAGACAGAGAGCTAAGGCTCAGGAGTGCTGGGTGAATTATAGACTGCCTCTCAAGATTCACAGCTCTTCGTGGTAGGAGGTTAATATTCTCACATGTCATTAGGTCTGCTGGCTCTACTGATGGCTCATTGAATCAGGCAGCAAATTATTTCCTCATGCTGCAGAGGACACCACACTTCAAAGGGAAGGAGCCAGGGTCAAGACGGCTCTCCAGTTCGATTAATGAGCTGGGATCAGCAGAGGTTGCCTGTAGGTAAGAATGTGACTGAAGCTTTTGACAAAGCTGACTTTTTGAACAGGACTTGACCCAAGCCCTTTGCCCCTCTCACCCCCAAATTTTATTTCCAACCATTGCCTCTGACTGACCTGCTCAGGCCTGTTGGGATAGTTTTGACCTCCTCAGTCTTTCTTACCAGACACAGGAGCTGTCTGCCTATATTTGATGTCTGTCTCTCTAAACGCCACATTATCTTATCTGAGTCTCATCAGAATACTTCAGATCTGCACAGCAGCAAAAGAATATGATTCAAGAGGAATCATTTCAATTTTTTAATTTTCTTACCAAATTTGTTTGGAGGGTGGAAATCACTCAAACAGCAGCTTTCAGTATCATAAAGGAAGACTGATTTCTAAATGTCATTAGAAGCAGACAATAAAAACACAAAGATTGTTAAAAGCATACAGCTTACATATTAAAATGATGGAAAAGCAGAAAATATATGCTCCTATCTGCATGGATTTGCTGACTAAGAATATTCTCAGCAAATAATGTATTATATCAAATATTTCTGTACAAAAGTTTTTATTTTTATTGCCTTAGTAGCAAGAGATAAGAGACAATTAAAACTTAACGGCCACTATATTCACCTCTCTCTAAAAACTGAACTATATTCTCAGTTTGATAGGTCCCTGAAATATTTTAATGCATATTTAAATAGATCTAATAAACCACTAATGCGAGCTTCATCACACTAATGCAATGTTTCTGATCAGGTCTACCTACACTTCACATATTCTCCAGCAAGAATGAATAACTACATCAGCATGCAAACTGTTGCACTAGTAAGCTTCTAAAATCATTCAGTGACTGCTTTTTGAACCTAGGGATTTACCAATTAAACACTGACCAAGTCATTCACTCAACTTGTGAGTTTATTAGAAAAAAGGATCTTTAAAAAAAGGATACGAGTTCAAGAAACTTCACCATCCTTATATTAATGTTTCCTGGCTGACCATCTATATTGCCCTGCAATTTTTTTTTTTTAAGAGACAACACTTTAAATTTAATTTCTGATTTGCTCTTCACTACATTTTGAAAGATATTTTTTAAACTTAATTTTGAAATGAAACTGACATCATTCCAATATGCCAGTAAACATTTGTTATACTGAATTCATAGTGTGTACAAAAGTTTAAGCTAAAAGATCAGTCCAGGGGTCTGGGATTTGCTTAAGCTTTTCAAGACTATGTCTTTTTTATTTTCTTAACACCAAGGCCAAGAGTTTCAAAAGCATGTGCCTGAAGTTAGGCTCTTAACTTGTCTTAAACGTGTACAATGCTGAGCACTGTGCAGAGTGCCTTGACTTCAACAGAAGCACTTTTGAAAATCTCACCATTTATTTAGGAACTGAATTTTGGGCACACTTCTAAAAATCTTGGCATAATCTCAGTTTCTTGACAGATCCATTCTTTTGTTGTGTGTGTGTGTGTGTGTGTGTGTGTGTGTGTGTGTGTGTGTGTGTGTGTGTGTGTGTGTGTGTGTGTGTATACATACACTTTTGTGTGTGTGTATGTATATATATACACATATACTTTTGTTGTGTGTGCATGTATGTGTGTGTGTATGTATATATATACACATACACACACATACATACACTGTTGTATTTGCTTTGCAATTTTATTCTCCTTTTTCCTTCCCATATCTTTCTCAGAGTTCAAAAGCATATTATTATTATCATCACCATCATCCTTGTTAAGGATATCCTTATTAGAATGGGTTTTTTAGCCAGAAAAGCTTGTAAACAGATGACTAGGTCTGTGGAACAGGAATGAGGATGGGAGTGATCTCCATACAAGTGAACCAGCTAGTAAGAGTGATCAGAATTCTTCCAGACAGGATATCTAACTGCTTAATAGCATGTCTTTCACATGTGTATCATTCTAAAATGTACATATACAAGCAATGGAGCAAATTTTGCTCTTAGTTACATCCATACCATGGTAACAGTGTAAAAGTGGCAACACATGAATAACTTTACTCCCATTAGGATGGATCCTGCAAACATGTACACACATAACCTCAATGGGACTACACAGAATGTATAAAGTTAAGTACATAAGTAAGTCTTTGCAGGATGAGGGCCCTAGATTATACACCTTTATCTTCTATTCAGTGGCAGGTGGTTGTCTTGATTTTTTTTTTTTTTTCATTTTACTGCTACTAAATTTGTTCCATTTTACACTCATTCACAATTAACTAACAAAACTTCCATCCAAAATAGGAATTACATTACTTACATCAAGTAATTAAAGAAAAAAGCTAAGAAGGTTTTTTTTTTAATGCTTATCCTCATTTAAACCTCCTTCTTCCCCTATTAATTTGAATATTTTTCTATTGTTCATATATCACAAAAAAGGTAATGACATTACCTCATTGCTTCAGTGTCAGAAGCAGCAAATGCTTAATAGTGAGTACGGTTAGTCAAAATAACATTCTAGAATGACGCCTCCAGAATGACACTAAGTGTCACACTGCCATGAGAATCATTGAAGTTTCCCAGGAACATACATGATTGACAACAGATGTGTCTCCTCTAGTTCCAACACCATTTGAAGAGAAAGGAATAAGCACATCACAGAGAGTGTTAGATGCTGTCCTCTTGACAGCGTGTTGACATTTCATTATTAATCAGCAGTATATTTAAAATTGGACTGGAGGAAAAAAAAACTTTTGTGAACAATCCTACAATAGAAGAAGAATAGATTAGAGGATCTAATGTGTTTGTTTCTTAACCACTAATTGATATGATTTGGCCAACTGAACGCCTATGCATATGGTATACAGCAGAAATATCCCATCCATGTGGTTCTTTGAACATACCAACCACAATTCTATTGATTATACTCTATTAGGTACACCTTTAAAAGACATTCCACTCTACATGCTTGTTGTAATCGGGATAGGGAGGAGGAGAAAGTAGAAATTAGCACAGGTGTCATGAACACAATACTAGTTGGTATTGCACTACATGTATTTACATGCATCACCAAAACAAAATGAACCATAGCTCCATCATTATTTAAGTAAACACCTTAATTTCCATTTTAAAATTGTGGGGCCAGATCTTGCAAGCAACTTCACATGAATAGTTTCTAATGCCTGTGACAGAGTCACCTGCAGGAGCAGGGTTGTGTGGTGAGATCAACAAGGCAATCTAGTGTTACTCCTCTGCACCACAATGTGAAAAGTTCCAGGATGTAATTAGGCCATCACTTTCCATGTCTAGGGAAGGTGATGGATGACTGAAGTAGTATGTCCCCCCATGAAAGAGCAAATCCCTTTCACGGCTTAGGAAAAAGTACTGACGCGAGTATAGATCCCTATATATTCTGTGATGAAATTCAGCATTCTGAACTTGGGGTCCCATATTCATTAAGTCTCACCTCCCATCACAAAAAGTACAGGGCCTCAAAAGAGACCAAAAGTGGCCAAAGGAGAAATAATAAACCAAGGAGTATTAGATTCAAAACAGAATGAGATTTGCAACAAGGTCAGAATAATGACAATCAGAATATACACACTGAAAAACATGGAGGGCAGAGGCTGAACAACAGGAAATAGGTTAATTCAGGATGATGCTAAGTCATTGTAAACTACAGCAACTACTATAACTACTGTTAATGGAATTTTGTACGCATTTAAGTTTAAAAGATGTACCTTTCAGACATCAATTAACTCAACTTCTCTCTAGTTAGGTATCTAATGCAAAGTAGTTTACTTCAAGCCTTGTTTGTCATGTTCATTCACTTATGTAAATGTCTAATCTAAAATAATGACCTTGATTCTGTTACCATTTTCCATAGGTTTTCAAACTGATTACCTCCACACACAAAGAGGTGATTGGCTACCTATTATCTTGGAACCCTTTCAAAGTGTAAACAACCAGTTGTCTCTGGTGCAAAACAACAGGAGCCGCCAAACCCCAACCCCCCCACCCCCACCACCCACACAGCTCTTGACTCACTGGTAGAGAACATATGAGTGCATGTGTTGAATTATAAACCAACTGGGACATCAGTTCAAGACTTTTCCTCCCTCCAGCTGGTGAAATTTTTGGTTCATGCTATAAGAAGGTGCCTGAAGATTCCAAGACATTAAATTCCCCCATCTGGTGACTGAGCTGCAGTGGCTTATTCTGAGAATGCACTGGCCCTGAGCTCACACTGCGTACACAGACGGAGTTTGTTCCTGGGGGCAATCGTATTTCTGGACTGCACGCAGTGCAGGTCTCGCTCATCATGTTACCAAATTCCTCAGTAACTGTCACAGTGAATGATCAATAGGACTCAATAGATGTCTGCAATATAGGTGCCCCAATGGCCTATATAAAACCACTCCCCCTTCCACAGATCACATCAAAGCACTTTTGCTGTCTCATGGCCTTTTATACAGTCATTTTGGCCCCTGCTATAAAATTTGGTAGTAAAGGTTTGGGTTTAAAACATTAAAAGAAATAAATGGGGAAGGATTTTATAGTTGAAAACCTCATCTTGTCATTACTGAAGGGTAAAAAAAAACCCTTAATTTTTGTTAAAATTGAAGCAAAAATTAAATCATCTTATTATGTAATTGGAACTAGGCTTCAGGCATTAGCAGTAAAGAAGGGATTAAGGCCTCAACCACCTGGGCTGTCATTCTCCTGGGCCCCATTACACCCCCTTATTCGTTTTTATAGCCAACAGATTAAAATGCGAGCGCCGCAATCTTTGATCTTTCACTTGCTGACACAAATCCTTTCAAGCCTCCAACGTTTTCTGCTGAGGTAATTAGTACTAATTAAAAGGTTTCCAACAGCCTTTGCTCTAGTTTTTTTCCTCTCCAAAGAAATTGCTTTTACAAGTGCCTTCCATCTTTGAAATGTATGCATCGCTCACTTTCTTCTTTATCTGACTCGGAGAGATCAAGTGGATTAGTGACTCCATTATTCCCCAAGACAAAGCCAAACAACAGGTTTTTACTATCTCTCTGACCTGTTGAGGTGCAGGGTGTATATTCAGAAGAAAGTGCCTCCACTTGTATTTCAAAGACAGTCCAATTATGTACTAAAAAGAGACAATGCAGGGTTTCTGCATTTAAGAATGGACATCATTTAAAGAGGCAGTGTTCTCTCAGAAGTGATAGAGGCAACTGCTTCACTAATCAAACTGACAAGTTGTAGAATTAATAATAGGGTCCTCTTTGTTTGCATCTTTTTGTGTGTTTGTGTATCTAAGAAGGTACAAACAACTTTTCTGATAAAAATTGCAACTTTGCTATTGACTCATATTTGCTACTGAGTTAAAAAAAGTTCAAGAGAAATCTCCTTGAAGGTAATTCGAAGGAGATGAAAGCCCTCTCTGCAAGTCTCTGACACTGTAATTAAGCAGCATGTACTGTTATAAGGTAGATTGATAGCTGACTAAAATATTACAGTGAACAAAACACAGTGTTTTATGAGGTGTCTGAAGTATTATTGAAGACCCACCTTTAAAAAATAAAAAACTGTAGCAGAAACAAACTATACTTTGCATTGAGAAAGGTTTGTGTTTTGAACTTATAGGTTTTCAAATGATTGCTCCATCGACATGGACCCTATAAGGATCATTTTTCTTTATGAAAACCTGGAAGCTTTGGCCTACTGTGATAAAAATAAATTACACTTCATGCAGCAAAAGTGCTATTCAGAAAAGAGGACAGTTCTCTAGCTCTTAAAGTCCTCGCTTCCTATTGAAAAATGACAGCAGCTCTCTCATGCTGTAGTATCTCTGGCACAATAGATCAGGAATCATACACACAGCGAACAAGAGGCTATCTAACTTATCATTATATGCACAGGAGTCTATTCTCCTCTTGCAATGCCAGCGCAAAACTCCTGCTGGCACTAATCGGAGCTGCCTGTGCATATCAAGAGGAGAAACGAACCCAGAGAGTATATCAGAATTTCTAACCTGAAGTTAGAAAGTTTTTGAATTAACAGTACAGGAAAGTCAATCAATATCTTCCTTATCCTTCCTATCCTTTTACTTTCCTTCCAACAACTGTTCGACTGAAGTAGCAATTTCTTTATATTTAACTTTCCTCAGAGGATTTAAAAGCACTACAGACTTTAATCACCTAAGCCATATTACACCACTGTGAAGTAAGTTTCATCAGACACATTTTGCCAAGGCCATATGGAAAGAACCAAGAATAAAACATTAACTAGTATCCTAGTTCCCTAATTTAACCATGAGACCATACTCCTCCATTATGCATGCACATGAAACAAACCAGAAGCAGCAGCTAGATTAAACCTTTCATACGTGCAAGCTCACAGGGAAGAGCAAAAGGATTTCATAACACAGTGCTTTCAAATATTCTTTTGTCCCAATGATTTGTATTAAATGTACACTGCTAGATGACGCAACAAAACCCAGGCAATGCACTCAGAAAACCTCTATAAAAATAGGCCTGATAGACTTAATCTTCTCAACTTGCAACTAGGAAAAGAGAGAAAAGTTCAGCACTGTTGCATTAGTTTGCGGTCCCCGTGGGAACAATTTATAGAGTTTGTAGAACTGGAATGTGCAAGAAGGTAGAACCTTAGGTACATTGTGGAAGTGAATGTGAAAGGACAGTTTCCTTGCTATCTACTGGAACTGTATTTGGCATCCCTATTGGAGAGGTGATAGTAAACTGATCTGATATACAGTAAAACCACAAGAGTTACAAACACCTCAGGAACGGAGGTTGCTTGTAACTGAACAAAATATTATGTTTGTTCTTTCAAAAGTTTACATCTGAACATCGGCTTAATACAGCTTTGAAACTTTACTATGCAGAAGAAAAATGCTGCTTTTAATCATTTTAATTTAAATGAAACAAGCACAGAAACTGTTTCCTTAGCTTGTCATTTTTTTTTTAAACTTTCCCTTTACATTTTTAATAGTTTACGTTGAGCACTGTACTATACAGTATTTGTTTGGGGTTTTTTGGTGGGTTTTTTTTGGTCTCTGCTTTTGCCTGATTGTGTACTGCCAGTTCCAAATGAGGTACATTGGTCAGTTTGTAACTCTGGTGTTCATAATTCTGAGGCTCTACTGTAAACAATACTGTGAATGACTATCTTAGGGTTTTACACCCAACCACCATAGTATCTGAGCATTTTCCATGTAAAATCAACACCACCGGCTAAGTTCCTACTGGACTTCAGAGTCTCTGGCACTTCTGCCTTTATGGTACCAGAACTGTGCTTGGGGTAGGGTTTGGGAATAAAAGGGGTTTTTGAATTGTGAAATCATGACCTCAGTGTCAGTGACAACATTAAGTGTTCAAAAATCATGAGACTGACATAAAAATTATGAGAATTTCAAAGTAATATTTTTGGATTCTTTTTATTTGCCTTCTTGTGTTTGAGTTTTTATAGATTCACATTCTCAAGTTTTTCTGCAGAGTCAGGACTAGAAACTCCCCCCCACACACCTTTTTTAAAAGGAAAATGACAGCTGACATTCTCACATGATCAAATGAATCTAGGTGCTTAGGGCTTTAAGAAAAGCACCAAATATTACATGACTCAAAATTACATGAGTTGACAACATTGTGTAAAGCAGATATAGATTTAGCAATGGTAGGAGAAAACTGAGTTCCACATATAATATTTTAGAAAATCTTTGAATACTTAATCACTCAGGCCTTTAAAAATAAGCAAAATGAGATTCTTATTGGTGATCGCAATTTATGTAAGCAAAACATTACAGACTATTCTTTTTGGAAGCCAGAGCAAGCTGCAATTCTCAGGTCAACAGAGAACAGGGATATCAAAGAAAGTCATCATCTTCATGTGGTCTTTGAGGGTAGCTCTCACCAGACCGTAAACAGTTGTTGTGACCCTAGGGGCTCATTATTCATCAACTATGGAATGCATGGATCACGAGCAGCTGGCCATTTGAGATAGGTCGGGGGGGGGAAGGTAGAACACTCTGACAAAAGGATATCAGTCCAGACCGGCAGACCCAAAATGTATCAGTTTCTTTTAATTTGCTTGCAATAATCATGTAAAATCTTTACATGTGATGTTTCCCTGCCCAATAATCATTATTTCAATAACCCGCAAAACATAGAAAAGGCCATACTGGGTCAGACCAAAGGTCCACCTAGCCCAGTATCCTGTCTTCCGACAGTGGCCAATGCCAATGCCTCAGAGGGAACAAACAGAACAGGTAATCATCAAGTGACCCATACTCTGTCACCCATTCCCAGCTTCTGACAAACGGAGGCTAGGGACACCATCCCTGCCCATCTTGGCTAATAGCCATTAATGGACCTATCCACCATGAACTTATCTAGTTCTTTTTTGAATCCTGTTATAGTCTTGGCCTTCAAAACATTCTCTGGCTAGGAGTTCCACAGGATGACTCTGCGTTGTGTGAAAAAATACACCCATTTGTTCATTTTAAACCTGCTGCCTATTATTTTCATTTGGTGGCCCCTAGTTCGTGTGTTATGAGGAGTAAATAACACTACCTTATTTACTTTCTCCACACTAGTCAAAGAAACTCTGCAATCACAATCCAATGTTTACATATATGAGGAATAGGAAGGGGGTGAGGGGAGTAAAGGAACTGATTTCAGTTTGAGTTTCTAAGAAGTAATTATAAACAAGAGGAAGAGAAAAGAATTCTTGAGATTATGAAAAAAATACTTCAACTGTGTCTGTTCGACTCACATTTATCCGTTGAAAAATATTCTGCCAAAGGGTGCATTTTGACAGGGAAAAGATGAAGAGTGGAGGGAAAAGGTAACAGTTTGTCATAACTGATGACACTGCAATGCAGGCTGAAGTCAGGATTGAATATTTACAAACCCATTTGTGATGAGATTTTAAAAGGGAAAGAAATAACTATCCATGGGTGACCTTCACCCTGCTTAAATGAATTGGGAGCTGGAGGGAGGAGTGCAACAGCTAAGACTGATCCAATATGGTCAATATAATCACAAGCAGACATGGAAAATTTCATTCAAGAGACTTTTTCGCTATTCATATGCTATCTGCATCAGAACTTTATAAGTTTAACTTGAACATAAAATGGAAAGCCCAGAAGGAAAAAAGATTTTTTTTTTTTTTTGCAGAATCTGCATTCAGGTTGTTTACTACTAGCTTAACATGATACAAAGTGGAGGGGCTAGAGAGATTAGGTCTCAGGGGCTGACAGAAATTAGAGCGCCTAGGTAATCAGTTTAATCGGCATGCATCTGACGAAGTGGGTATTCACCCACGAAAGCTCATGCTCCAAAAAAGACGGTTACTCACCTTTGTAACTGTGTTCTTCGAGATGTGTTGCTCATATCCATTCCAATTAGGTGTGCGCGTGCCACGTGCACGTTCGTCAGAGACTTTTTACCCTAGCAACACTCGGTGGGCCGGCAGGTCGTCCCCTGGAGTGGCGCCGGTATGGCGCCTGATATATACCCCTGCCGGCCCATCCGCTCCTCAGTTCCTTTTTGCCGGCTACTCCGATGTGGAAAAGGCGGGTGTGGAATGGATATGAGCAACACATCTCGAAGAACAACAGTTACAAAGGTGAGTAACCGTCTTTTCTTCTTCGAGTGCTTGCTCATATCCATTCCAGTTAGGTGATTTCCAAGCCTTACCTAGGCGGTGGGGTCGGAGCGAGACGTTGCAGAACGTAAGACCGCTGAGCCGAAGGCAGCATCGTCTCTAGACTGTTGGACCAATGCGTAGTGCGATGCAAACGCATGGATGGAAGACCAGGTGGCCGCACGGTAGATGTCCTGTATGGGAACATGGGCCAAGAACGCGGCAGATGAGGCTTGAGCCCGGGTAGAGTGGGCAGTGAGAGGGCCCGCCTGAGTGTGAGCCAAGTCATAGCAAGCCCGAATACACGAAGTAACCCAAGATGCAATACGCTGGGAGGAGATTGCCATGCCCTTCATACGTTCCGCCACCACCACAAATAGTTGAGGTGAGCGCCAGAAGGGCTTGGTCCTCTCGATGTAGAAGGTGAGAGCCCTTCGGACATCCAAAGTATGGAGCTGTTGCTCTCGTCGCGATGAATGCGGCTTTGGACAAAAGACTGGCAGGAAGATGTCCTGGTTAACGTGAAAGGCGGAGATGACCTTAGGGAGGAATGCCGGGTGCGGTCGCAGCTGTACCTTGTCCTTATGGAACACAGTATAGGGAGGATCTACAGTCAATGCACGAAGCTCCGAGACTCATCTAGCCGAGGTGATAGCGACTAGGAAAGCTGTTTTCCAGGACAGGTACAGCAGCGAGCATGTGGCCAAAGGCTCGAAAGGGGGCCCCATGAGCCTGGTTAAAATGGAGGTTCAGGTCCCAGGTAGGGGTAGGCCGTTTGACCTGTGGGTATAGCCGCTCCAAGCCCTTGAGGAATCTTGAAACTATAGGGTGAGAAAAAACGGAACTGCCAGCTTCGCCCAGATGGAAGGTGGATATAGCCGCAAGATGTAATTGCACAGAGGAGATCGCCAACCCCTGCTGTTTGAGAGACCACATGTAGTCCAGGATAGTGGGGACTAATGCAGAACGCTTAGAATGGCCGTGCTGGTTACACCAGTGGCAGAAGCGCTTCCATTTCGTGAGATATGTCGAGCGCGTGGAGGGCTTCCTGCTCCCCAGCAACACCTGCTGTACTGCGACAGAACAGTGCAACTCTGACTGGTTTAACCAGACAGGAGCCATGCAGTCAGATGAAGGGACTGCAGGTCCGGATGGTGCATCCTGCCGAAGTCTTGTGTGATCAGGTCCGGCCAGAGTGGCAGGGGAATTGGGTCTGCCAAGGACAGGTCAAGCAGCATGGCATACCAGTGCTGCCTCGGCCAAGACGGAGCGATCAGGATGAGGCGAGCCCTGTCCCTTCGGAGTTTGAGCAGGACTCTGTAGACAAGAGGGAAGGGTGGAAAGGCGTAACAGAGGCGGCCCGTCCACGGAATCAGGAACGTGTCCGACAGGGAGCCCGGGGAGCGACCCTGTAGAGTGCAGAACACCTGGCATTTCCTGTTCATTCTGGATGCAAATAGGTCTATGGGGGAAACCCCACCTCCGGAAAATCGAATGGAGAATGTCTGGATGGATGGACCATTCGTGAGATAGGAAGGATCTGCTCAGGTGATCTGCGAGGGTGTTCCGTACCCCCATGAGAAAAGAGGCCACTAGATGTATGGAGTGGGCTATACAGAAGTCCCACAGGCGTATCGCTTCCTGACACAGAGGGGAGGACTGGGTCCACCCTGCTTGTTGATGTAACACATGGCCGTTGTGTTGTCCGTGAACACTGCAACACAATGGCCGTGTAGATGGCGCTGAAATGCTTGGTATGCCAGCCGGACTGCTCTCAGCTCTCGCACATTGATGTGGAGCATCAGCTCCCGTGGTGACCAAAGGCCTTGGGTGCGCAGGAGCCCTAGGTGGGCACCCCAGCCCAGCGAGGACACGTCCGTTGTTAGGGACGTGGAGGGCTGGGGAGGATGAAACGGCAGGCCCGCACACACTCGGGATGACGTCTTCCACCAGTCGAGGGAGCCTAGAACATCCGGCAGAATTGTCAGGATCATGTCTTTGGCGTCCCTGCCCGGCCGATAGACCGACGCTAGCGAGGTTTGAAGAGGGCGCATGCGCAGCCTCGCATGTCTTGTGACAAAAGTACATGCAGCCATGTGCCCCAGGAGAGCAAAGCAAGTACGAGCAGAAGTGGTTGGGAAGCTTTGCAGACTTTCGACAAGTGAGACTATGGCCTGGAACCAGTGCAGGGGTAAACTGGCCGTTGTAAGGTTGGAGTCCAGCATTGCCCCGATAAATTCTATCCTCTACGTAGGCACTAGGTTGGACTTGTCCAAATTGATGATCAAGCCTAGACGCACAAACAGTTCCCTGATGATGGCGACATGGCTGAGCACCTGTGTCTCCGAAATCCCTCGGATAAGCCAGTCATCGAGGTAAGGGAAGACGTGTATTCGACGACGGTGCAGGGAAGCAGCGACTACCACCATACACTTCGTGAACATGCGTGGGGCCGAGGAAAGACCAAAGGGAAGGACAGTAAACTGGTAGTGACCCTGATTTACCACAAAGTGCTGATACCTCCCGTGTGGGGGATAAATTGCAATGTGGAAATATGCGTCCTTCATGTCGAGAGCAGCGTACCAATCTCCGGGATCCAGGGAAGGAATGATGGTTCCTAAGGATACCATGCAGAACTTGAACTTTTTGATGAATTTGTTCAGTCCTCGCAGGTCCAGGATAGGCCTGAGGCCCCCTTTTGACTTGAGGATTAAGAAATACCAGGAATAAAACCCTTTGCCCCTTAACTCCTCTGGTACCTCCTCTATAGCTCCGATCAAGAGGAGCTTGCGAATCTCCTGAACGATGAGTTGCTCGTGAGAGGGGTCCCTGAAGAGGGACGAGAAGGGGGTGGTGTGGGGGGGGACAAATAAACTGAAGACAGTATCCAAGCTCCACTGTGCGTAGGACCCAACGATCTGAGGTCAGCTGGGACCACGCCGGAAGGAATGGGGAAAGGCAGTTGTAAAAATGAAGAGGATCCAGGGAGGGAACTGGTACACTGCTCTCGGGCGCATCCTCAAAAGTTTGCTTTGAGTTCCGGCGGTGGTTTGGTGGGACCGGAATTGTTGCCCCCTTGAGGTCCAGACTGATGTCTGCGGGTAGTGCGGCCTCGTCACCGGGCAAGATCCTGTCTTGGCCGAGGCGGGGGGTAAGGGCGCTGAGGTTGGGAGCGGAAGGACCGTCTCTGAGTCTGGGGTGTATGCATTCCCAGCGAACGCATAATAACCCGATTGTCCTTCAGACTCTGTAGTCTGGGGTCTGTCTTTTGTGAGAATAACCCTTGTCCATTGAAGGGAAAGTCTTGGATGGTATATTGTAGCTCAGGCGATAGGCCGGACGCTTGTAACCAAGATATGCGACACATAGCTATGCCAGAGGCCACCGTTCTGGCTGTCAAGTCAGCGGCATCTAAGGAGGCTTGCAGTGAGGTCCTCGCGACCCTCTTCCTCTCCTCTAGGAGAGCTGTGAACTCCTGATGGGAATCCTGGGGAACCAACTCGGTAAACTTGCTAACAGCTTCCCAGATGTTGTAGCTGTATCGGCTTAAGAGGGCCTGTTGGTTCGCCACGCGAAGTTGAAGGCCTCCCGCAGAGTAGATTTTCCAGCCCAGCAAATCCATGCGCCTGGCCTCCCTAGATTTTGGCGCGGGAGCTTGCTGGCCGTGGCGCTCCCGTTCGTTGACTGACTGGACCACCAACAAGCAGGGGATGGGGTGTACGTAGAGGTACTCATACCCCTTGGACGGCACCATGTATTTTTGCTCTACTCCCCTAGCTGTGGGTGGGATGGACGCCGGGGACTGCCAGATGGTGTCTGCTCTGGTTTGGATGGATTTGATGAAGGGGAGGGCCACCCTGGTCAGTGCTTCCGCTGATAATATGCTAACCACCGGGTTCTCCACCTCAGGAACTTCCTCTATGGGAAGATTTATATTCTGGGCAACACGCCGCAGAAGATCCTGATGTGCTCGGAGATCAATTGGCGGGGGCCCCGATGATGATGTGCCCGCTGCCACCTCATCTGGGGAAGAGGAAGATGACAACCCAGGGATGAGTGGGTCTTGGACTGAAGCCTCGTCCTGGGGAACCTCCATTTCCGGAACGTCATGCTGCGCAAGTGGATGTGCAGAGTCTCCCTCCGTACCAGCGGGGGAAGGATGGCTGACTGTGGCCTCTGGTGCACGGTGCTCCAAGTGGCTGGAGCGTGCTGAGTCCAATGGCTCGCCCTGGGCTTGGTGATAGGCCCAAGGCGTCCAAAAGGACCATTGAGGCGGTCCATGGTCCGGGTGGGCCTGCACATCTAAACCCCCGCAGGAGGCGCTGTCCGCGTGTGAGGAGGCGGACGGGTGATGAAATGGCCACGGAGGAGCTGATGTTGATTGGGCCAGATCTCTGCGCCCATAAGGCTCAGCTCTACGCGGTATCGGTGAGCAGTACCGGGAACCGTGGCGGTATCTGGAGCGGGACCGGGACCTGCTACCAGTGCGGTGCTGGGAGGTCGACCGGTGCCTTATATCGTTGTGCCGGGATCGGCTGTGATAAGTACATCGGTGCCGCGATCTGGACCAGTGCCGAGAGTACCACGACAGTGACCGGGATCTCGAGCAGTGCCACGAGTACGACCGGTTCTGTGGAGAACGGTACCGGGACTGCGAGCGGCGCCGGGATCTTGAGCGATGTCGAGGCCGAGAGTGATCTTGGGATCTGGAGCGGGACCGACGGTGTTCAGTGGTGCCCAGTGAACGAGGTCGCACCATGGTGGGCTTGCCCAGCGATTGAATAACCCGCACCGGCGGTGCCGGGGGTTGGAGCAATTCGGGCTCTGTCAGAGCGATTAGGTCACATGCCGCAGAGAAGGTCTCCAGTGTGGAGGGTGCGACGAGCTCAACCATAGCGCGTGCTGGGGAGCTGGTAGGCACCAGACTCAACGGCTCCTGTGAAGCTGGAATCGACGGTGCGGAGACAAGCGGTGCTGCGGCAGATGATGGTGCTTTGCGGTCCGTCTTGGAGATATGCTCTGACTGCAGCGTAGCTGTAGTTGCCACAGGAGCCTTGTGCTTCTTGCTCCTCGGGAGAGGGAGCGGTGCCGGCTGGAGGGTTGGGCTGGTGAAGGGTGGGGACGAGGAGCCTTTATCGGTGCCGGGCGGTCCGGTGCGGAAGAGGTGCTTGGTCCCGGTGCCGGAGTCGGTGCCGAGGATGGAGGAGTTAAAGCTGCCTCCATCAAAAGCTGTTTTAGGCGAATGTCCCATTCTCTCTTTGTCCGGGGCTTGAACGCCTTGCAGATCCGGCACTTGTCCGCAAGGTGGGATTCGCCTAGGTACTTCAGACAGGAGTCGTGCGGATCTCCTGTGGGCATTGGCCGATGACAGGTCGCACAAGGCTTGAAACCCGGTGAACTGAGCATGGGCCCCAGAACCGGGAGGGGAGAAGGGGTGAGCCCCTGATCCTCTTTAACTATATACACAACTATAAAAACTAACTTTAAACTAGAACTACAGTAAAAGAACTATATACACAATACTATACAAGACAGTGAATCGCTAGGGAGGTGGAGAACAGCTAAGCAGCACTCCACTGTTCCACCAACCGACACGGGCGGTAAGAAGGAACTGAGGAGCGGATGGGCCAGCAGGGGTATATATCAGGCGCCATACCGGCGCCACTCCAGGGGGCGACCTGCTTGCCCACCGAGTGTTGCTAGGGTAAAAAATCTCCGATGAACGTGCACGCGGCGCGCACACATCTAATTGGAATGGATATGAGCAAGAACTCGAAGAAGAACGTCTGTTAGTCTATAAGGTGCCACAGGATTCTTTGCTGCTTTTACAGATCCAGACTAACACGGCTACCCCTCTGATACTAGGTAATCAGTTTACATTCAGCTCAGGTCAGTAGAGCCTAAGAGCTGCTACCCTATGAAGATTGTTTGATGGCCAATGTGAAATAAGTTTTATGGTCTCAATCCAGCTCTCAGTAATTTGGTAACCACATTATAAAAACGCACTACCACTAGCACTTCTGTAATTAGTTTCGGATGAGAAGCCAGGGACTAAACCAACCTCGCACTGACAGAAGTGATCCCTCCAGGGATAGGGCTAAAATAGGCTGGTAAGCTTAAGTAGGGAAGCCATTACTTCTGATGCCTGTTCTTGCATCTGTTCTGCAGATAGCCCTGGAGGATCAACTCCTTTCTGTCAATCTGGCACCTTTCACAAACACTACATTCACACTTTACAGAAACAAACACAACCTGCCTCCCATCAAACAATGTGTGATATACATGTCTAGCTATTTAAACACCACCCAAGCAACTTGGCAATATATGTTAGACACTGACACAACCATGCAAGTAATCTCTCATTCAGGCATTGATCCAACTTCCAGTGAAGTCACTGGGACTCTTTCCGCAGACTTGAACTGGAGCTGGTTTGGGCTAATATTATGATGGCACTAGGAGTGACTTCATGGGTAAGGTTATGGTGAGCTTTTCACTTAAAGTAGCACTTCCACTGTTCAGTGACTGAATTTAGTCTCCACATTTCCCACAATATCTGTTCTGAGGACAAATTTTTTCTAAGGCATAGCTTGGAATAAAATAGGCGGGAACTTAAAAAAAGAAAAGAAAAGAAAAGAAATTAAACTAAAATATATCTCCCTATAGCTAAAGAACCTGTCCCCAAAATTCAAAACTTCACATCTTCACCACAATACAGATATAGGGCACTTTTTGAAATGTTAACACTAATCTGAGATTAAAAATTGTTCCCTTTCCTTCTGATAACTATTTAATGTGTGTAAGGAAACTGCAGCTGTGTCAATAGCCACCATGTGATTCCTTTTGCCAATGCTATCCAGCTTCACTCTGCACATAGATCACTGGGCAGCTCCTAACTATGGGGATCCAGGCCAGGATGTGGGGCCAGAGAGGTAACAATGAAGAAAAGTAGTACATGGTAGATACCTATTCCTCAGCCCCACTCCATACACTCTGCTGTTGAGCCAGCTCTGCAGTTGTCTGGCTAGGTTGCTTCACACAAGACCCCAATCTGCTAACCCACCTTGTACTTTATGTTTCTCTATTCTCCTAATGCCCCCCACCAAAACCTGAGGTTTAGTACAGACACATCCAGGCTGAAAAACCTGCCCTAGTCCATTTGAAGAAAAGCCACAGGAAGTTTAAGAGATGAAGAAGCCGCCTCTGTATTAGAACTACTATTTCAATAAAAAATTCAAATTCTGCCTCTTTACCCTTTACAGTGTATTATGCCTTTCCCATTGGTGCTATATTTTTAAAGCCTTTCAACGACTTCTAAATGGAGTAGGGAGACGAAAGGTTAGCCTTACACTGCAAGGTTATATTCTATATTTGGCAGGAAGTGCAACGTGAATAAATTTAACTCTTTGACCAATGAAAGGGAAAACAGTTATGGGTCTTAAGAAAAGCTAATTTTGGTGATCTAATATTTTTAAGTATTGTTTGCAAACATGATTGGGGTATTATAATTCTTCCATGTGTCAAGGAAGCCTATGGTAGAAATATGCACTGTTCCCATCTTTTTTTATGTACATGTTTTGTTTTATTTTATGTGTATCGATTTTTATATGATCATCCAGCAACTAATATTTGTGAAGCTGTGTGAAATACAACAGCATTGTTCATTCCATTCGGTTTTCCAAATGGTGTTTGCATTTTTGTTATCCTGTTCAGGTATAATTCTATATATCCATAAAAGTGCATGTTAGTTGCTTAAAAGGGATCAAAGGAAAATGAATTTTCAGTTACTGAGTCACATTTCTCCAATAAAATTGCTCATGTGTCCTCTTTAAAAGTGATACACTGCTGTATTTAGTAATAGCATTTTAATCCAGAAAGCTCATGCTCCAAAACGTCTGTTAGTCTATAAGGTGCCACAGGATTCTTTGCTGCTTTTACAGATCCAGACTAACATGGCTACCCCTCTGATACTTAGTCCAGAAAGTTATTATATAAAAGAAAATGTCTTTTTACATTAAAAAAGCAACAACATGAGCAAATCAAAAGCTTAAACAAGACATAACTTCAAATCCATAAAACAAATTTCACAGACTGTACTAAAATGTTTGTACTGACTAAAATAAAAGAATGTTTGCATGCGTTCCTTATCTAAACTCATTATGACAGTAGCATAACAAGAATGTGCTTGAAAAGTGAAATATTCACACAACTATTTTGACTGCATTCTTTGGGTTTGAAAAAAATATAATTGGTGTATTTTTAGGGCATGAATGGAGACACCAGGGAGGAATAACACCAAAATGACTGTATGAGTGGTTTGTGTGCATGCACTACTATAAACCTGCTCTAGCTCCTAAGTAATGGGCATTCTGTATCACTTTGGTTATCTGAATTTTATTGTCTATTACTTTAAATTGCAAGAGGATTTTCTTTAATGCATTATTCTTGATAAGGTAATGATTCTTTAGTGCGTTACCATTTTAGCATCTAACCATGTTGGTCTTTTTAGGCAAGAAAGCAGGGGATGTTTTTCCACTCATGCATTCTACAAGTAAAACTGTTCTTGCTGCCACCCACAACCTCACTATGCAAGTCAAGTCAGTTGTGCATAGTTTCCTTTGTGAATCACTGGTACAATGATGCAGGCTCTCTCAGATACATATGAGAAATGCTCATTGATTGCATGCACACATTAGCCTTTTAAAAATTTAAGAAGAACTAAACAACAACAGAAAAGTATACTTATTTAATGTTAAAGACATCTTCAGGAGCCTGATGCAATGGAAATTTTCTTCAAAAATATGAGTTAATATATTTCAAGGTCAACTGAAACAAAGGTGCACTAGGAAAAAAACGTTTAAACTGCTGAAGATTTAACAGCTTAACCAATAAAGCTACTCTAGCCTTCAGTCAATGGAAAAATCAAAACAGTGATTTCAAACTATTTTATTCAATCTACAGAGAGGATTACTAGGTGACAGCACATTTTATTTTTTCTTCTACTACAGAAGTAAGCCTTTTCTCTCATTTTTAAAGATTCCTTTTAGCTGAGTAAATTATGCATCCTTTTCAGGACTACCGCCACAGGGATACAGATGTACATTTAAAAAAATGTTTATTTAAATACTGGCACTTACTAAAAATTGATCTTCAGAGTTACAGTAAGACCTCAAAATACCCAAATAGTTCAAAATTTTTTTTTAAATGAAGTCAATTTGCTGCCATAAGCAAAACATAAGATAATGACCCAACACAGAATAATTTACTATATTCAGATTCTTTATCATTGGGTTTTTTACAATAATCCGAAAAGTGTCAATGTGGAATTCAAACCATTACATATAGATTAAAAGCTCTCCCCACCCCCCCCAGACACACACTTGCTTAAATCTATAAATTCTTTAGAATAACATTTCAGGCTTTAATAGCAATTAACATATTTCATACCAGTGTACAAGGGGGCTGTACAAAGCGATTCTATAGTAAATTAGTCTGAAAATTGCCTTAATTGTTATGCTAGAAGATGTCCTCTACGTTTTGTCTTGGGAAAAAGATCTTTCTGTCTAAATGCCATTATGTGTCATCCCGGCTGAGCCTCCTGCCTAGCGGGGACATTGAAGTTGTGCAGCAGGAGCCGCTTCGCAGGCTTTAAGAACTACAGTAAATCTTCAAACAATTTATCCAAACAAAGGCCAGTGTGTGGAGAGAAAAATACACGGGAAGCAGATGAATAAGCAACATCAATTATGGGGGGGCTGACCTTTCTGCCCCACACCATGGCACAGTTTTCACACCAAATCGTAGCAGATTGAAGTTGACATGCCTGGAGTGAAAACACTGGTCCTCACAATGTTGCCACTCTACATTCACAGAGCTGTAGAAAAGGAGAGGAAGAAAATGAAGCGAAGGGGAGGGGCATGGGAATGAAAAATCACACATAATGGGCCTGGGTTTATTTTACAGAGAACAAAATGGCTCAATTTGAGCACTTAGACTGTCGAAATTGGCTAGCGTGAGATACAAGAGGTACATCCAAGGGGACAGTTGAATCAGGTGGCTTCAATGATGAGACCAAAAAGGAAGGAAGCAGGGGGGTGGGGGAATTAAATATAGTTTCAGCAAACTCATCAATGTCTTTAAAGATTGTGTCACACTGTGTGTGTGTGTGTGTGTGCACGCGTGCGCGGGCGCGCACAGTAATAAACATCTCCTAAGGTATAATTTCTCTCAGAAATCAAGTGGTTAAGGATATTCCTACATAATCTGGCCTTGTTTTGTTACTTTAAAAACATCATGCTATTTTAAAATGCAGCCTAGTGTTATCAGAGAATTTTTAAAGAATTACACCACCTCGCAAAATGAAAATTATGCTCACACCAAGAAAAAAGTCATACTGACTAACGTGTATTCCATTTTACAAATTCCTGAATTTAAAATTCAGGTTTTTGCCTTCAAGAGAGTCTATTTAAAGATTTGTTTCTAGATTGGTTGTAGACAAATGATTATTAAATATTTATAAGTCTTTGAAAGGTATTGAGAGCTTTTGCTTTGTGTATAGTGAAATTTTGTTCATTTTGGGGAGGGCGGAGATTTATGAATAATCATTTTATTTGGATCTTCATAACCTGGTTAGTGTCATGGAAAATCAGGCAACTTGACACCGTCCATTAAATGTGAACTGAATCTGTTAACACTGCAGTAATAAGAGTTTAAGATTTAATAGCGAATCAGATCAACCTCTTTCATTTGATTCCAGAACACAATAATACACTGACTGCTAATAGTTCATATTAACAGTAACTAAATACCAGTTCTGGTTTAGATTCAAGAAGATAAGTTTACATTTTTACTGATTGCTAATCTGAATCAATATTTTATTTTCAATAAATTTCCCAGGCAAGTACACCTCTACCTCGATATAACGTGACCCAATACAACACAAATTCGGATATAACACAGTAAAGCACTGCTCCAGGGTGGCGAGGCTGCACACTCTGGTGGATCAAAGCAAGTTCGATATAACGCAGTTTCACCTATAAGGTGGTAAGATTTTTTGGCTCTAGAGGACAGCATTAAATTGGGGTAGAGGCGTATCAATTTGCCAGGGTATTTTGCTGCTAACCATGAGATTCAGATTTAAGGTATAACATCATGAGTCATGAGATGTCAGACCTTGGAGAAGTAGACCTTTAGTTAATGATGGTAACAGTAACACACTGGGCCAGATTTTAAGCCCAGATGTACAGGGCTCACCATTATCAAATACAAAGAATAAAAAAAATACTTGCTACCCTACTCCCAGTTACAGTATATATAAGAACAAGGCTTCTCAAGTGATGCACATCAGAAAGCTCCCAGTCTTCCAGTAAGGTGGTACGGAAATGGAAAAGAAAAATTACAACAACCACATTAGCATGCACACTTCCAAGTCTGGAGTGCTCTTCTCTGCTTGACTGGATGACCAGGAATAGTTTTAGAACTGGCCAAAAGAAAATCCATAATGAAACCAACATTTTGACTGTATATCCCAGTTGGGAGACAACGAACAACATGATCTCCACCCTTCTGAAGTGAGCAGACCCAGACTTGGACTTTTGTTATTTTTACTTCATATAGTACAACAAAGGGGCTCATGGTGAATAGGATATAACACACCATGGCCTTGATGCACAAACACAACCCTGAAGTAGGAACCTGGAAATCAGAGAGCAATACTAGTTGGTTAATGGACTATGGAGCTGGCCACTGAGATTTCATTACCTCTAAACATGCAACATGATATCTTTGACGAGCTACTGATATATTTCAATACTGTATGATGCCACCTACCACACCGAACTCAGAAAGGGCATCTTTATGCTTAAAAAGGCCAACCACAAACATAAAGGCAATCATTAGAGAACTGGTCTTCCTCTGTCTAGAAATTAATACGACAGGGCAGTTAAACCCCAAGTTCCAGGTATAAAGTTTATTCAAGTCTTCCGATTTCTCCCTCCCCTATCTTCCTGCAAGCCAGCCTGACCTTTCCATCCTTCCAGCTAAGTCCTGATCTGCTTGAATCCCATTAGCGCAAGAGGTTGACTATTCCATCTCTCACAAGCATGGACAAATTAATTCTTCTGTTCCAACCAATTCCCTTCTTCTCTAACTGACTCCCAACCAGTCTGTTCTTCCTTTGCTACTGTCCAGCTAAGTTCCGTATATTGTCCAACTAAGTTCCATATATAGCATCAGCAGGTCTGTTGGATTGGTTAATGTCTTTAAAACGTCTTATGCTCTGGGGCTTACCTGGATAACACGAATAAAACACGCTATACCTCTCCAAATCTGTTGAGCACTGTGAACTCAAGAGTTTCAGCTTTAAATCATTATTTAGAGGCTGCAGTCACAAGGTCCGCGTTGTAGGATTGTAAAGTAAAGAGAATGAGTCTAATCAACAGGGAAAAGTGGAAATAAGGCAGATACCCTGCACAAGATCAATCCCTGTTAGTCAGCCATCCAGCCAGAGGCAGGTTTGATATCAGCTCTGAGGGATCTCACCCATTTTCCAAGCTCTTCAAAAAGTGCTAAGGAGTGGCCATTGGCAAAAATGAAACTCAAGGGGAAACAATGAAGAAAGAAAAATTTGAGCATGTGCTTCAAAGCTCTCAATCAGTCAGTACTGCTATGAAGGCCCTTGTCTAAACTACCTCTGATAAAAGCATAATATTTTAAGTTTAAATCCATTAGAATCATTTTCTTCACGCTCCTCAAAAACAACATCTGAAATTGGTACACTCAATAGACACACACCTGGCTGGCTCATAAAGTTACCAGAGAAAAAAAACTCTCAAAAGGACAGAAGCTGGCATGGCAATATAATACTATTATAGAGAACTCTTACTATGCAGATCATTCTGTATTAGCTGAACCACAGATTTTAAAAGTGTAGAATTTTGGGGGGAGGAATTTAATTTTGTTATTACAAAGATCACATGCCCCGTCTAATAATCTCAAGCCGTGTCAATACTATGGAGACAATAATGGCACAGCTAGGCCAGCATAACCCCTAGTATAAATGCAGCCTACACTGATTAAAGGGGCTTTTCTGTCAGTGCAGGAACATCACCTCCTCAATGAAGTTAGCTGTGTCAGCGGAAGCATACTTCCCTCAGCATAGGTGTGTCTACACTAAGGGTTGCTGTAGCTATGTCAGTCCAGTCTGTTTTTTTCACACCCCTGATCTGTGTAGCTATGTCAACCTAACTTTTAAGTATAGATCAAGCCTGACTTATTTTCCCCACTCCACAGAGACTAATCTAAGATGTTAGAATAAAGAGAAATGAAAGAAAGATCTTCCAGAAACATGGGCTCATTGCTACAAATCTCACATTTACTAAGATCATCCTGTAAATCAAATGGCCCCAGTCTGAGTGAAACACTAACATGCACACACATATTGACATGTAGGCAGTTATAAATGCATATGTATGTACATATATTCACACACTCGTATGTGCATGCATATTTTTGTTGCACAAACATGGAGCGGACATAGTTCTATCAACGTAGATAGCAGTAGATCCCTCTCTAGTCCATTATTTTAAAATTCACTAGATATTTGACAAGAGTAATGCTTACCCAAGGTATAGCAATGAAAAACTGTCTTCATTTCTAAGATTCCACACATTTCCTAATTAATTCAAGGGGACTTATAGTTTTAGATAAAATATTTCCTTTCATCACTTGCCACCTAGCAGTTGGTATAATGTCAACACTTACATCTTTTTTTCTAACCAAAATCATTTTAAAAACATTTTTATCCTAAAATGTTCACCTCAATTTCTCAAAAAATATCTTAAAGATAAGAGATTTCTTTCCATTTCAGTTCCACAACAAGGAGAATGTCAGCACAGCTTTTTTTGACAGACAAATTATTGAATCAAAGAAAGAATATGCCATTAAGCCCACAGGTTAGGAAGTGTCAGGAATGGTTTAAAGAGATATCCCATTTATCTTCAAAACATGCACGGAATGTCACTAATGTGTGTTTATCATGTATAATCAGACAAAGAAAATATCGAAATAAAGTACTCCTGCATACAATAGAAGTCTCCTTCCATCTCTCAAGATATCAGTGCTATTCAAATAGAATAATAATGATGAAACCTCTTTCTTGAAAATGGAAATCAAGTGAAATGTAGATAGAAATGATTTTTTGTAGTTGATGTACATTTCTAAAGTGCATTAACAGGAAATCCAGAACTTTTTAGGTCAATTATATTGTCAGTATTGTCAATGCCGCTGAAATGAATACCTAAGCAGTGCATATTCCTGATGGAACAGAGTTAGAGAAGAAATCCTGTATTCTATTACTTGGAAGATAGTGACTACAGAGATACATTTGAAGGTTTACTAAATCTTGAGGGTTTTTTTCCCCCTTAATCAGTCAAAACCAGACAATTCTACTTATTGTTGGATACAAAAAATAAATTGGTCTGAAGTCCTTGGTCTTGTCCTTTCCTCTTCTTTTTAGCCCTTTGGCTCCAATATCTGAAAGCCTATTTTTGGTAGCCAAGTACATTACAAATATGAATTCATTGCTTTTGTAAGAGATTTTCCAAGACAAGATGCAACAGATCCATGAAGTATACTGAAATGTAGGTTTAGAGAGAATACTAGGAAGCTTTTGTCCCACATATCTAAAATTTATCAGAAACCAAAACTATGACAACATATTGCTGGGTAAGTGGTTTTTCTAGGGGAGCTGAATACATGCTTCATTTGTATCATTTTGAAGATACTAGTCACCTGAACAGAATTTGGAACAAAAATAGTTACTTAAAGTTTAAAGTCAAGGGTCCCATTGACAACAGATAAAAATTCTCTCCTCCTCCTCTCTGCCCCCTGCTAAAATTGTAGTGATGTAACAGAAAATTTTCTTCCAGGCAAATTTTAAGAGGTTGTAGATATACACTGTTTCTTGTAAGATAACCAGAAGTGGAAGAAACATGTTAGTTACAACACAACATTATGAGGGAAAACTTTTTGAAATTTTCTAGCCATAATTAAGTTAGAGTTTAAAGAGGGCAAAATTACTAATGAATCTCCTACATCAGCAGGGTGTAGAGCGGTGGGTATAAGGAGAAGTAGTATTCTGCAGAAGAAAGGAAGAGAAGGGGAAAAAAGAAAGAAATTCACTGGGGAAGGAACACAGCGTTTTTAAGCCACTCAGGTGGGGTGACCAGATAGCAAGTGTGAAAAATCAGGATGAGAGTGGGGGGTAATAGGAGCCCCCTAAAAAAAAGTGCCCCAAATATTGGGACTGTCCCTATAAAATTGGGACATCTGATCACCCTACACTCAAGCCTTATCCCAGAGAACAGCAGAAAAAAAGAGAATCATAAGCAGATCTAAGAATGTAAGGAGAGAGAAGACCAAGGAAGAGAAAGAAACAAAGCAAGAGTCAAAGACAAGTGGCCATAAAAGATTTAAGTTCACAGATTGTCCCCTAGGTCTCTAACCCATAGAGGTGTTAAGAGATGTTACCAGACAAGAGTGTGCAACACTTTGTGTTAATTTGTTCATGCCAGCAGATGTGGACTATATATTTTTAATACTGCATTTTGAAAAACATTTCAAAAAGAACTATAAAATGACTCGCCATATGTAGCAGATATTAGTGTGTTTAATTTTCCTGAAACTTGTAAGCAGTTTGTCAAAATATTCAAATTGCATTACAGAGGGATCTAACTCTGTATTGTAGCATTCATAAGGAAATGCTAGCATTACATTTACCTTTGCCCTGTCCCTTTAAGGATTTGCGTGCTGCTGAAAAGGACAAAGGGAACACAGGTCTGAGAAGCCGGAGATGGTCCCAAAAGGGTTTCGGTGTGTTCAGGACAGACTTGGTAGCAATGGGGAGTGTGCGAGGTAGGTAGGGGTGTGTGCGTGGGAGGGGGGTGTACACTATGTTTAAAAAACCCTCCAGTTTTAAAATGGTCCCTTGTCTGGGAGTGTAACATTGTTTATTAGCTTTGCTGGTTCTTTGGTCCAGGTATGCTGATGTCAATTCTGGTGGGCAGAGTTAGTAGAACCTTTCAATTATTTTTTTTAAGAGTGTAGAAAAATACATCCATTTCCTATGCCTTAAAAGGCTGAATTACATTAAATTCCTTGAAAGCACAAGTAAATTAATACAATCAAGAAGCTGCTTCATGCATATCTGCATTTTTCAAGCACTTATTTACTATATTATATATATATATATATATATAAAAATAAGTTTCTAATAAATTAAGTTAATTTTCTAGATTCTTTAGAAAATGGAAAGGTGTAACTGACTCCTGTTGACCAAAAGAAATTGATTTATAAGTAGTAATAAGTGTTTGAAAAATATATTCTAAATTACATATAATTGCATTATATCTCATACATTTTCAATATACATAAATTGTACTTTTGAATATATTAATCTCTTATGACCTTAAATGTGCAAGGACAGCCTTGTGAGTAAGTCACAGGACTGGGGCACTGGGAGATGCACGTTCTTTTTCTGGTTCTGCCCCAGATTTCCTGTATGACCATTGGAAAGTCACTTTGTTTCTATGTCTCAGTATGCACATTTATAAAATATGCCTACTTCAAAGAGGTGTTGTGATGCTTAATTAATAGTAAAAGGATTTCAAGAGATAAAGACAAAGAAGGTATATTTTGCAGCTTCTCTTTTCACTGAATACACACTGAGTCAACTGGAGCCTATGGGAATTCCATGCAGAGATGGCTTGGCTTATAGGATCAGGCTTTAAGTGGAAAAAGTGTTACTATTTAAAAAAGTCTCTGCTGTTCCTGATCCTGCCAAATGCAGAGGGTTTTCAAACCTTGCACCACGCAACAGGCTGTTAGCACATCTCAATGCTTGACCCTATGTCCACTTATATTTAACTGTAATATATCAAGAACACAGTGAAATTGAGGGAAGGAGGAGAATGACTCGGGATCAAATCCTGCTTCAGTGAAGTTGATGGCAAGCTCCTATTGACTTCAAAGGGGGCAGGATATCACCCCAAATGGTTTGTTTTGGAGAAGTATCAACATTTCACAAAATTCAAAAGCTTTCTGGGTTTCCCCTGACTATAGTGAAAGCTAATCAGATATGGTTCAGACAACTTCAGTGCAAGCCCAGAATGCATATCTGAGGATAGAATTAATATTGTAGATTTTGGTGCAAATTAAAGATTAAGAGCCAGATTCTATTTGAATGTGGACCTAATATTGTGTGCAATTTTCCCACTTATTCTGCTGTGAAAGAAGAATTGTCAGATTTCTCTTGCTAAGGACTAAAGCATACAGCATTCTGATCTCTCTGGAAAGTCCATAAAACAAACTTGGACATGTACAAAATTTCCCATTAGTCATACCAAAAAAAAGTAATTATTCATTGAGCAATAAGGGCCCGATGAAGTCAATAGGAGTCCTTCTAGAGATGTGGAAGTATAGGACTTCACACAGGCCTAAGGTTAAGCAAGTGTTTCAAAGCCAAAAAGATTTAAACTAACATAAGATTAGAGTTACCTCTTCTGAAAGATCTTCATTCAAGAGTGGAATGTTGAATTTCCCAATATTTTGTCCAATGGATTTTTTTAAACTTAAAATTAGATTGACATCATCCACTTTTCCCAAAGGCAACTGGCTAACCTTAAATTTTCCTGTGAGCTGTTCAATAATTCATTATATCTATTCCTATGTTGCTACCACCGCAGCCTATAAGTACAGGTGAAGCTTCCAGTTGTCTATGATATATCCCTTGCTGTGGCAAGGTATGCTGTTAATATTTGGAACCTTCAGTGCTCTGAAAAGTTGAGAGGTAGACGAACATTTTTAGCCGCTCAAAAGTTGCAGGTTAAAACGAGAAAGGTATACAGCAGCAGAAAAAAACGCAACACGCTAGAAAAGTAAATAAAAAAATAAATCGAGAGAGATATAAGACAGCGTTCAACTCTTTGCCTCTTGAAAATTTAAATGAATACTCCTTGAGAGCAAACTACAAAATGCTAACCTTGAAGTGTTGAGTGGCAGAAAGAATTATGGGTTATTGTACTGTCAAAATGCCAGACAGCTGTATGTTGAGTTAGTGTGTTATTTAGACAATCAGAAACTTGGAAGCTAATGTGACATATTTTTTTCAGTGTGAAAGCTCCTGACACACGTCATGATAATTTCTAAAGGGACAAAATGTTATATAAAACACATAGTGCCTTTATGAAACAGCCTCACAGGTACAACACCACTGCAAGTAGAATTCATGTTAAATATATATATAAATATATAGTTAAATAGATTCAGGATAATAACAATTAAAATCACTAATAGATGGTTGGTTTGCTTTCATATGTTTTTAATTTTTGCCCTATTTGGAGGCACTACCAGAGACTCCTATGCCCAGCCTTTCATTCTAGGTCCAGATACTTTAACTTAGTTCTGACTTTGCCCCAGCCCTCCACTATAGTCCCCTTCTAATCATGCTTTCTCTCCTGGCAGGAAGATGGCACATACTACCTCAGCTGAGATGGGCATTAACAGCTGCCTGGTGAAGTGGTATGAAGAAAGACCCAGAAAAAAATGTAATTGATTACATTTCTCTCTACTGCAAAACAGCTCAATATTCCTTGGGTCCAAGGTGTATTCAAGCTCCAACAGAGAGGTGTACTAAGGATTCTCTTAAATACAGATCTCTCTCTTTGCATCTTGATATGGTCCCACCCTAATCTTACTGGGCCAAACCCCCTATTTGTATTCCTAGCTCTTAAATACACAGGAATTGCTATACTGGCTCAGACTCATGGTCCATCTAATCCAGTATTGTGTCTCTGACAGTGGTCAGCACCAGAAGCCTCAGAGCAATGTGCAGGAACCCTTACAGTAGGCAGAGGCTGTATACACTGCCCCCATGAAGATCTCATCCTAATCCCTAATAGTTATAGAGTGGTTTAAGCCGTCAAGTGTGGGGTTTTACCCCTTCAATAATGCTTTGTTTGTATGTGCTTGTTATCCAGATAAACATCCAATCCTACTTTTAATTTACTAAATTCTTGGTCTCAAAACATCCTGGGTCATTATGTTCCACAGTTTCATTGTGCAGGGTGTGAAAAGGTATTTCCTGTTATCAGCACTCAATTTTCTACCTTTCAGTTTTGTTGAATGTCCTCTGGTTCTTGTGATGTGAAAGAACAGAAACTCGAAGTGTACCTTCAGACCATTCATTTTTATATACTTTTGTCATGTCCCCTCTTATTAGTCTCTTTTCTAAAATAAACAATCCCAGTCTTTTCAGTCTCCATCCATATGAGTTTTTCTATGCCTCTAATCACTTTCTTTATCCTTCACCGAACCACCTCTACTTCTGAAACAACCTTTTAGAGATAGAGTGACCAGTACTAAGTAGAGCATTCTAGATGAGGCTGCACCACTGATTCCCATAAAAGTATATTTTTTATGTTATTCTCCAACCTGTTCCTTATGCATCTTAAGGTCTTGCTTTGTTTTTTGACCACAGCTGCACATTGAGCAGAACTCTTCATAGAGTTACATACTGTGATGTCAAGGTCCATTTCGTGAGCTGATATAGTGATTTTAGAACCCCGTAAGATGCAAGACCAGTTCACATTTTCCCATACAATGTACATTACCTCAATCAACATGGAGTTTCATCTGCCATTGTATTGCCCATTCATCTAGCTTGGTTAAGTCAGCCTGAAATTTCTCAGTCTTCTATGGGCTTAACTAACCTAAATAACTTTGCCATCTCCAAATCTTTCTACCTTGCAGCCCATCCCTTGTTCATACTATCAGTAAATGTATTAAACACCAGGTCTAATTCTGAATATTAAGGCACCTCATTGTTAATCTTTTGACATGATGAAGACTGGCCATTTATTCTCACTCCCACCTCCATCTCTTAGCCAGTTTTTGATCCAGATCAATATTTTGCCTCATTCCTGACTATCCAGTTTCTTTCGCACCCTCTTGCGAGGGAACTTGTCAATAAAATACAATATACTCAAGGAAAATGAATGACAAACAGGCAGGCAGATTTGAGAGCAACTGATAGGTAAACAAAACAGTTGAGATATTGCATAAAGTAGAGCCCTGAAACTAGTACTTTCAAGATTTCTTACTCCCAGATTTTAAGCAATTTTCCTGGAGTCTTCAGTACTTTGCAGCCCATTGTTCTCTTTCTATATATACACATTGAGAGAACATTTATGACATCAATGCATTAGACATTTCCATTAGAAATGGTTTTGGTCTTTTGTTGCCATGCCTAAAAGAACAAATCTTAGAATTTACAGTACAGTGTTAAGTAACTTGTTTAGCAGTGACATCCACGTCCTTTTATAATGGTTTCTAAATTATTCAACCAGTGTTAAACTTGATTTTTTAAAAAGCGTGTCTCATAATCACTCCATGCATAACCTAAAACTCTCCTCCGCCCAATATGCATCTTACTGAACATCAAGGAAAAAAACCTTTGTGCTCACTCTCAAAATACTAATGCCAGGACACTTTATATTATGGTAGCATGCACAAATATAAACATTTACTGCTAGCAGAAGTTCAAGCTCAAAGTTGAGAATTTTTTCACAAAACTCAATAAAAATGTTCTCTCTGTATTCTACTTTTTTATTCTCATGAAAACAGGAAAGTGCTAGAGGGGCAGAAAGGATCATTTTAATTTAAATAGTCACCACTTCAGCACACACTGATGAGACAGATATGTGCTGTTTCACTGTGCAAGCTGAGTGAAGTTCAGAAAGTGAACAAAATGGTAGAAACAGTGAAAAGTAAGTTAGATTGTATCAGTACGTATCCATCTTAGAAGATGTGACTAATAACACAAAGATTGCCTTTTGTTTCCTCTTTCCTTTCAAAATAAGGATCTGTGACCTTAAAAACATATTTTGAGGTGGCAGATCATGCAGAACATTAATCTTTTCTTCTTCCAGGGGACTTTTTATTTTGTGCTTTTGAATTAAATTTATTCTGGACAAATATTAATAGGGAAAAATGGCCAGCATGGACATCGTTTAATGGCAAAAAGGAGAAAGAGCAGCAACATTTTTTTAAAGTTATTTTAGTAAGACCTCTGTGACATTTTCTGCCCCAAGATGGGAGCCCCCAGCCAGCGCCTTGCAGCTCCTAGCCCCCATGCGGCAGGGGGAATCCCCCACAACTGCCCAGCCATGGCAGGGAAACCCTGCAGCAGCCCAACCCCAGGGGGCAGCGGAAGACCCCAGAGCTCCCACTCACTGCAAGTGGTGAGGAACCCCCTGGAATTCCCTAATGCCATGGGGACCTCCCAGAGCTGCTCACCTCGCCCCCCCCCGGGCGGGAGGGGAGAGACTCAGAGCTTCCACTCACCACAGTGGCGGGTGACCCCAAAGTTCCAGCAGCAGTGGGTGTTGAACCCACCTCCCCATTTTGTCAGCGATATTTTTAGTACAAGTCTGGGACAGATCACAGGCTTCCGTTAATTTTTCTTTATTGCCCATGACCTGTACATGATTTTTACTAAAAATATCCCTGACAAAATTTTAGCCTTCACTATTAACAATGATAAATGGACTGGAGCCACTAAGGCAGTGTTCCCCAAACTTACAACAGTTGCGTACTTCTTTTGAGACATGTGTCTTACTGGCATACCCCTTCTCCAGTGAAGATAATTGGGGTGAGGGGTGGTAGCCACATTTTTATAACACATTCCTAATTTGTTTAATTCTGGATTAAATGTTTATTAGAAATAAATACAAAATTATATTGCACACAGTTGAAACAAAAAACTTTTAACAGAAATAACAGTTACATATAGAAATAGTACTAGAAATAATTAAAATAACAGAAGCGAATCAACAGTCTGGCAGAACTGCATATATATTATAGTGAATTTGTATCATTTTGAAATTAAAATATGCTGGTTTGGTTAGTGAACAAAGCACTAGTTTTAATACTTGCTATTTCGGTATTGAAAAATTAAGTAAATTTTCAGTACAAACCAAACAATTCAGCGTGAGGGATGGAACTGCTTTTGACCAGACACTATGGCGGGGATATCTGGCTCAGTGTTTGTGATCTTAAGACGAAGATGGGGCTCCACATCAATAAGACAATTTTATTTTGATGCCAACCAGCGCAGAGAATCCGATCTTGCACAAATGCGAGGTGGGAAAAGTAACAACTCTTTTGTACTCTTGACAATAATTGTTGCTTTATGTTTTTGGCCATATCTGTGATTCTACGATGAACAGTGTTATTTGAGAAGGGGACACTATCTATAGCTTTGCTAGCCTTGTTTCCAATCATCACTTGCACCATTACTTTGGCTGCAGGTTTTACTAATGTCTCGCCAATCACTTCAGCACCTCCAGACTTTGCAATTAAGTACGCCACACTATATGAAGCTTCCAGAGCTTTCATATTTTCACCTCCTGTCACATTACGAATTGTTTTCTGGGACTTTTGGAGATCTTTGCACCTATTTTCAAAGAATTCGACACGTTTTCCCTCATATTCTTTGTTTGCTATTGAAATGGCATTTTAGGTTGGATGGTTTCATACTTTCATTTGTGACAGTTTTGTAACAAATCACACATAGTGGAACAGGCTCCACCTCATCGCGAGTCCACGAAAATCCCAGTTTAAAATATTCTTCAACGTATTTGCGGGCTTTTTCCATTTTCTTTGTAGCTGACACATTCAATAAACTTACAGCTGGTTCACAAGGCTCACTAATTTTGTCATCACAATTGTCTGATGTAGCCATATCACTGCATTTTTCAGCATAATCATCACTAACATTCATATTTCCTTCATAATTTTCTTTTATACATATCAAACTTACCGTTTTTAGCCAGCAATCCATTGTAAACGGGTTTAACAAAAACAAAGAGAGAGATGTATATTAATACGCACCAAGTATGTACTTACTCAGTCATCTAAAGACTGTAGCATTTATCCACATTTATCTTTTATCTGTCAGTATGACTTCTGCGCACGCCACAAAGGCAAGTGTATTGCCCGAGCTGCGGTAACGCACACGTGTGGTTTGCGTCGGCTCTGTTGTGCTGTTAGATGTTACCGAACGCATTAGTTACAATGTAAACCTGTGTATATTTCTACTGTACAGGTGTACACCATTCTTATATATTAAATTTTAGTGAATTGTTTTCTGCTGCTAAAAAAAGCTATGATAAAGTAAAATAAAAAATTCTGCTGCGTACCCCTTGAAACCCTTTCATGTACCACCAGGGGTACGCATACTACACTTTGGGAAACACTGCACTAAAGGTATGGCTACACTGCAGCTTGGAGCATGCATCCCAGCCTGGGTAAATAGACACATGCTAGCTCTGCTTAAGCTACTGTGCGAAAAACAACAGTGTGAATATCGTGGCATGGGTGGTGGCACGGGCTAGCTACCTGAGTTTGGATCCAGGGGCTTGGGAGGGTTTGTACGGGTAGCTGACCCAAGTTGCTCCCCAAGCTGCAACATCCACATTGCTACTTTTGGCATGCTAGCTCAAGAAGTATCTCCTTGCATAAGAGAAGTTTAATTGTTGTTAAAACAGATGAAAGAACAGCTGAATGAATATCCCAGTTGGAAGTGCATTTACAGACATGACTGAATTTCCAGGATGTTTTATCTTGGATTTGCTTAATGCAGATGTTGAAGATGATGCACCCCCCCACCCCTACCCAATACAACTGAGCGTGCAGAAGCACAGCATCAATCCTGTAGCTTTTACTAGTTTACTGTACTTTCACAATAAAAAAAATACATTATTGATGCACCTTACAAAAACTTACTTCTGTTCAGCATTTGACCCTCAATTCTGGCCCTACAGCCACTCAACCCAGAATTAAACTACATCGCTTTAAATAAAAATTATTAGCTTGTAACCCACAAATGAGCACCTATTTTACACACATTAAGTGCAGACCAGGAGTTCCCATCTCAGTCAGTTCCTTGAAGAGATCAAGACATAACATGGCAGCAGACATTTTCGACTCCCACACGTGCAGTGAACTCTGAATTTATATACCATCTCCATGTGATGAACTTGAGGTCTCAAGCTTGATGGGCATTATTTAATTCCTAACAGATGTTCCATGGCAGTGAATTGGGAAGGCAAAGTTTGCACTGCATCAGAGTTTTGCACCCAGGAAATACTGGACTATCATAAAAATTGTGTAAGGGCTGATCTCTCATCAAATTAAAGCCAATAGTTCTGCTAAAATATGTTTCAATTATACTAGATCTGTTGAAGATTTTAAATGAGGAAGGTCTTCTCTCTTTTTTCCAGCTTATTAATTTTTATTTTTATTTGACAGTTAACCTAATGCTAAGATAATACAGTATAACTTTAATGCTTAAAATTGATACAATGCCATACGGCATGCTTTCTGATGGATGGGCTCTGGCTTTATATGAGGAGCCAGGCAATTTGATTACTCTTGTTCTTGTTTAGCATTGGCGATGAATATTTTATAGATTAACATTAGGCTAGACCAAAAATAATAAAAATGCGGTTATTATAATTTTCTGAAAAACATAGGAATGTCATTATCTTCAAAGCACTTCTGCAAATTTAACAGTGTGAAAACCACAGCCAGATAAACAAAAGTCAAGGTAGCATTTACGTTGTATGTTCCATTTTCTGAACCATCTTTTGATTTAATCATTTTTACAACATTCAAAAATTAGCAGCAATTGGCCTGATTCATCCAACAATCTCTGTCCTGTCCCTGTTCATCTTTTAGGTTATTTACACAGTGAGAGCTCATGGCATGATTTTCTGCACAGTCGTCATATTAATAGCATGAGTTTCAAATATACCAACCTCTCTTCCATAACCTACATGTACAATAAATTAAAGGGAAACAAATTGATTTTACTGCTAAAACCAAAATTCAGGGCTCCTGCAAGAGGAAGTAACAAGGATGATTCAGGTTTCAGAGTGGTAGCTGTGTTAGTCTGTATCAGCAAAAACAACGAGGAGTCCTTGTGGCACCTTAGAGACTAACAAATTTATTTGGGCATAAGCTTTCATGGGCTAAAACCCATTTCATCAGATGCATAGAGTGGACAATATAGTAGGCAGATATATATACACATAGTACATGAAAAGATGAGAGTTGCCTTACCAAGTAGGGGGTCTTCTAACAAGACAATAACTGACGATTAACATCTGATGATGTGGGTTTTAGCCCACAAAGCATATGCCCAAATAAATTTGTTAGTATCTAAGGTGCCACAAGTACTCCTCGTTGTTTTAGGATGATTCACTTATACTGCTTTTATACCAATTCAATCCCACTGAATTGAGAATAGGAGAGATCAGACTCAAGCCCTTTATCACAAAGAAAACAGTGTATGATTTACTCTCCTTGCATTGCATCAGGTCTTGCTACTGCCATCAATTCTTGCAGGAGATGCACAAAAACTGAATTGGTAAAACAACAGACCAACTGATTTCCAATTATTTTAAGTCAAAACAAGTCTAACTTCTAGTGAACAGGCATTCTCTGATCTGGCAACTTAAATACCTGTTTATTTTATTTCTTTTTCAAGTGCATTAATTCATTACCTCAGTTTACCACCTGCTATAGCCTAAGGCATTCCTGCTCCAAGCAGCAATACATTCCTATAGTCTTCAATTCTGGCTCGTTCTTAACCAAAGAAAAATCTGGATGCTTGACATTGCAAAATTACTTGCTCTACTAGGACACACATGCCCATTCATTTGCCAGCACTTCAGTGTAGGATATGAGGTATTATCAGTCCACTTTCTAAACACCAGCCTCCTCAGCAGCATAACAAACACTTGGTTCACTGAATGAGGTTACTTACTATGCTTTCTACACAAATATTCTTAATCATTTCCCCTCACATGCAAAGTATTTATTTCTTATTTATAGTTATAAATAAAAAGCCAGTAAGATATTTTACAGGCAGTTGTTCTAATGGCAAAGACGCTTTCCAACTTTCAGATCAGCATTCCTCTCTTTCTCTGCACATTTCATTATAAAGGGGTTTACCATAAATACTGGAATTTGAATTCCACCCAAGTAATGCATTAATAGATACTAAACCATTAATAATTTCTGTACTTTTTCATAAATGGGCAAAGTCCAATAAATAAACGATAGCTCTTACATATCAGAGCAGGGTTAACAAGTACCAAGGAGATTTCAAAGACAAACTACTTGCAGGGGCTGCCAGAAGGTAAGATACATAATGATGCCACAAATTCCGGGGACCCATTTTTAACTGTCCACTCTGGCAAGTATCTAAAATTAAATGCTAAGCAGAAATTTGCCATGAGCTATGACATATAGTAGTTTAGGTAAACAATCTTTAAAATTAAAAACAGATTCTTGATAATAAATCCCAACATATATATCTTGATAACAGACAACACTCCCTATAAATCAACAGCTCTACTGCCCCCTGAAACCTTTCCAAATTAGACCAGATGATTCACCAGAAATATTTCAGCCCTCTCATCTGTTTAATAAAGGCCAGCAATGAATGCCTATTTTGGGGGATGAAGACGGTAGCATTTAAATATTAAACCTGAACTGAAAGCAACTGGGATAATCAACAAAAAGGAACTGCTCAAACAGGACAGGATGCTGGATTTTCATTGATCTCAGCTTCCTTTGGCCAGGAGGATTATTTTGATTCCTGCCTTTTCCCTGAAACCTGAAAAGGTATGGTAGGAACATGCTATACTGACTGGAAGAGCTACCAAGGTATTTTATGATCAGGTTCTGTGCTTCTTTTTGATATTGGGATGTGCCTTGGAAATGCATACATTTATTATCTCTTCCAGCCTAAACCCCAAACATCATCATTTTTCTAATAATTAGTATCAGAGGAGTAGCCGTGTTAGTCTGGATCTGTAAAAGCAGCAAAGAATCCTGTGGCACCTTATACATCTGTTAGTCTATAAGGTGCCACAGGATTCTTTGCTGCTTCTAATAATTAGTGACACTATTTGTTACATGTAATAAATAGACAAGACCCCAGGCCTTAGCTGTGGTCATTTTGCACCAGTCCACTTGGGTGAAATAGCTGCACAGTCTGTTTATTAGATGGCTCTACAAGGATTCCCTACATCCTAAAGAAAATTCCTTGCTGGTAGACGGCCAACACTTTACCTCTTCCCACCCTTTGTCCAGGCCGGGGGCTGTTGTACTCCACCAAATTTTCAACTTCTAGAATAACCCCTTGAGGGTCATCACATGGGGGTGCAAGTTAGAACAGAACTGATGTTGCTCTAACTTGACTGGGGGTCCAACTGAATTGGGGGTGAGTGGGCAGAAGGGAGGGAAGAGTATAAAGTTAAGCTTTTCTGGACCCAACGATCTACCCTGATATTAGTTATGAAAATAGTCCATTTTTCAGTTAGCAGTTTCCTTGTGAAACCACAATCAGGAAACAATCTGCATATATATTCTGCGTATTTCACCAGGATGTTTGACAAATATCTGCCAGTCAATAGACAGTTCATCAAGTATTTGCTTTGAATTTTCCTTATTCTCATTGAGAGACTGGTCACCTGAAGTTGCAGAGTATTCTTGCAGCTCTTTGTCTGATGACAATTTTTTGTAAGAAGAGAATAATGAATGGTGAATAATGCAATTTTGCAACTACATTTTCAGATAAATATTCATTTTTGCACAATTATTTTCATCTGAACACTGGCAAACGACGAATATGATGACCCTATAATTACAGCAAACCAAGTTAGGCTTGTATTTGCAAATTAGGTTTTGGAGGAGAGGGTTGTTAAAAGGTTTTTATCTCCTTTTAGTAACAATATTCAACTACTGCAGAATACTTGGGCTAAGTAGGGCAACAATATCATATTCTCATGCTCTTGGCAGAGTGCAATATACATATGTAACAAAGTTAGTCAACTGAGTGACATCTTGGTCTCTAAAATACATTATCTGCCTATTAGTTAGTTGGAATGCTTGTATCTGGTGATGCAGCCAGAGAATGAGAAAAATGGACTTCATTGGGAAGGGAACTCAATGAAACCTAGTATAACTTTTAAGTCTTTGATCACCTACTTTGTCTGCATGATGCCCTGCTGTGGGCAAACAAAAACCTATTTATCCAAACATGAATCAGGGTGACAGAACAAAGCCAAAGATCAACCATTCTTTAGAGAGAAAAGAGAGAAAGAAAAAAGATGTAATCGTAGCAGGAGGACAATATTTTATATGAAAATTATATTCACAAGTAATGACAAATACAACTGAACATAAAGAACAATCTTGTCTCAGGCTTCTTAACAGATAATGACTTCAAGGTCATTCCATTAGTGATCACTGCAGCTTTTAAATGAAACATATATAACCCCGATCCAATTAATGAAAGTATCCTACATTTCTTATACATGCTAATGTTGAATGAATGTTTAAACCTTGGTCATTCACCAGTGCATGGACTGTAAGTCAAAATCAGAGAACCACAATAACATTACTGAGCAAAAAAGAGACTTAGCATATTTAGACTGATTTAATTTTATCTTGCATTTGTCCCAGTATTACAAGGATAAGCAGATTTTCTTGTTGTTTAAGTGCCAAAAACATTTTTGAAACATACATAATTTTTGTGTTCACATTTCTAATAGCAACAAAAACATTTTTCTCCTTTTCTTTTAGTTCTTTTCTTCTTTGTATATTTTTTTTATTGTTCTTCCTTCTCATCTGTATCCTTTTTCTGTTCCCCCTCCACTGCCACCACTGCCTCTTCTTCTGCCTTTCTCCTCTGCCCTCCCTTTTACTACTCTCATTTGATCCTCTCCAAATTAGTCTTCCTCATTCTGTTGCTCCATTTCATGTACAAGTTGAGCAGAGTAAATTTTCAAAAGACATTTAAGTGCCCTAGGAGCTTAAGCAACATTCTTAAAGGTGACCTGGGCACACTGAGTAACCCATCTATTGAAAGCCAATGGGACTTAGACTCCTAAGTGCCTACATCACTTTTTAAAATGGAATTTAGCTGATGTTAGAATTTTGTTCATGATCTTTTAAATAGTATATAGCTGCTCTACTAACATAGGCACCATTGTGAATTTCATTTTCTTCTCTACTTCCAAATCTTACACAAAAGTTCCACAGAATTCAGTCAAAAATTAAAGCCTCTCTAGATTTTTTTTTTAAGCAAGCTTAAGTATTAAATGAGACTGCCATCTCTGCTATAGAATTCATGGGTTAGTTTAAAAATTGTACAGAAAGGATATTATTCTCTCCTATTTTCTGTAGCAGTTCTCCATAAAGGAGCAAGAAGCAGACACTCTCTCTGTGCCATGCCAGTAGGGATTTGTTCATTTCCGTCTCTGGGACATGTGCACCAAAAGTTTGCTGTGCCTGACCATCACTGTATTCTTGCAAGTTGTCTGTCAATCCCGCACTTTTCTCAATGAGATGTCAAAGTCTAATTCTAAGTCACCCAAGACAAAATGGATCAGCAACATCAGAGGATTTTGAACCCTTTTCAATAGGCCCTAGTGAAAAAACACCTTAGGCTTCTAGTATGAATTCAACTTTACAGATGAATGCGTCTCAGCAAAACAAGACTCATTTTGATCCAAGTTAAGATATCTTAATTCAATTGTCCCCACTGCTTTCAGCATCACTGAAATATTTATCTCCCTGCCTCAACAAATAGATTTAATTCCCCTAAACATCTGGAATCAATTATACTACCTCAAACTTTTGCAGATAGTCTTCAGAAGAAGACAGATGTTAAATTATCAAACTTATAATGATTTCTGAGAGCAGTGATCATCATAGTTACTGTGGCAAAAACCATCCAAGCCAAAAAAAAGGGCAAGCATTTTGAAGGTAGAATTAGGCCCTATCCCACTTTCTCTATCCCGCTTCCACATTCCCTTCCTCTCCTGTCCCCCTGCAAATCAATCATGAAAAGAATAACACCTCCAGTCCTTCAATCACCTACACTCAAGTCCTTAACTTGACCATTGACTTCAATTGGACTATATACACACGTGCAAACTTAAGCATCTGCCTTAAATGTCTACAGGATTGGGGCCTTAATTTTTAAAAGGCACCTTTCATTGATAGCAAATATGTTGTTGGGAGCTCTTCATGATGCCAGCTATGTCCTAAAGTACTCCTTGTAATCAGAGTCCTGCTCCCTACTCTGTACCTGTGGCTAAACTAATTATGAGGAGCATTTCCAGAAGCAGGACCAGTGGCAATAAATAATATGTCACCATTTTGCATTATAAATATCTACTATCCTGAACACAGTGACTAGTAAAGGGTGGTTCTTCACAAAATATGTGGTAGCACAGTTCTCAGACTTTTGGTTCAAGAAGTGATGCCGACTGAATTAACAAGCAGTTTTGTAAAATGGCTAAATCAAGATCTATGCTTCCCCCATATGAAAAAGACAACAATGCTTATATTGCATGAAACGTGCTAATGCCTTCTCTCTCTTTGTATCCTCTCATGTAGAAATCTGTGTCAAGACAGTGACAAATGACAGTACTTGTTAAAGCAGCAGGACCATCAAGTCCTATCCACCTCACTGCAAGTGGCATTGGACTTGTGAAGAATGCATTTTCTGCCCTGGCAGGATCTACATCTATTTCTTCCTCACTCCATGAATGAAGCTTCCATTGCCAAGGGAGCTCGGCATAGCACGGCTTTCTTGTTCTTCTAGCTGTTCTGCAACCTGTTGGTTTGGCTCCAGAATTTAACGCAAGATTTTGCTGCTTGTCCTCAGAACTGGACAGATTGGTGACATAATAATATGTTCGATGTGTGTTTTTGTACTCCAGGCATGCAAATCAGTAAATCAGCCATCAAGCAACATTTTTTTTTAAATGCAATAATGGTAAGTGTCTATGCACTCTCAATTCCTGACACAGCATGTGCTGGCAGCTGACTCAGGAATTAAACAACAACAATTCACCATTAATCAATACAGGAAATTCATAAATTCAAGGTAAAACCATTTTTTCTAACATCTTTAAATATTTCTTTTCAGCAACCTCTCTTTTTAATAAAGCAACAGTGGTATTGATGAAATCTCCAGACTAGCTCTCCTAGTTAATGTATTAGAAAGTCAAGAAATATGGAAAACACAGAATATAGTTGTTAATAATGTAAGTTAACATGACTTAGGAATTTGACCAGCTTTATGAACATCTAGCAAAATGGTGAAAATTCTAAAAAAGATGTACTCACAAAAGAACAAGGATGAGCGATACAAAGAAAAAGACTGGATTAGATGCCTGAAAATAACAGTTCCCAAAAATGGATAAACTTATTTGTATTTTTATTAGACTTCTAGGAATCTGTTGAAGTGCATTTTGAGGATGATTGTAATAAGAGTGCAAATACATTTTCCCCCTAATTGGGCAACTGATAGCAAGGATGTAACACATCAATGAGTCTCTTGAAGGAAATAAATCACCTGGGTTATAAAATTATTTTCCAAAGACCAACATTTTCTGGAAGTTCTCTTTTTCTGGCAAATTATACATTTTCTTAAAATAAAATCATTGTAAAAAGATTGTTTGGTCAATTTAATTTTGTCCAACTACAGCTGCTTCCAAGTGAAGTTTTTATGGTTTTCCTAAGCAACGAATGGTCAGCACAAGCATTCTGAACATGCTGCAAGAGGATATACAGTCAACTTATTCCAGCACAAAACGCTGATTGGGAAGGACATAGGAAAGCATGCAGGAAAATGTATTTTCTTTAAAAAGCAACTAGGGTTACAAGAAATTTTACGGTACAAAAAAATTCTGTTCCAAAAGAAGATCTATGCACACAAAATATTTTTCTATTCTCTGGGTCAACTTCTGTTAAAATGGGTACAATCTGGTAATTGATCTATCCTACTCCTATTATTCCCAACTTAATCAAAGGGAAGTTTGAGATTTGTAGTTTTAAAAGAAAGCAAAAAGGTTCTTTTTTAGTCCTACATATAGCGAATGTATTTTTCTTAAGTGAAAGCACTTTATTTAGGAATTTAAGACACCTAGGCCCTGATCCAAGAAACAGTTATGCATTTACTTAAATCTACATATTACAAGTGGTAATTTCAGACAAGCACAGTTTTATAGGAATACATTGTAATAAGATCAAATTTATTTTTAAACAAATTAATCATTCTCTCAAATCTTTTAAAAATTGTCTCCACACTTTTTATTCATCTCTTAAGTAATAGAGTAATTACATCAGTTACCGCATTAAGCAACTCTCCTCTTGGCAAATACATTCAAGCCTCATCTACATTTTTATATCCCTATTATATTTCTGTTCCAACAACTGAGTGATGCCTTAGTGAGGCTCAAGGTGTAACCCTCAAAGAAAAGGCTTTTCATTATTTCAGAACTACACTGCATAGCGAAACACATAGAGCTGTAATTCTATGCAGTGCTGGACAGTACAGCTACTTCTTACGTTTCTAATTAAAAAAATGTAATTTAGCAACATGAAAACCCACACACATTATTGAGTTATAAGTTGCAGCACAAGGGAGAAGACATTTACTTTTGAATACTAATGCTGAAGGTTAGATATACCAGGTAATTTGGTTTGGTGGTCACATCTCTAACAAATACAGCTCAGCTGCAGTTTCAAAATGTCATCATATCCATCAAAATTAGTAGATTACCTTTCAAAGGAACTGTATTAAGACATCTTAAATGTTCTCATCTCCCTGTTATAGAATGAATAGGAGAGGAATTGCATATATAATGACAAACAAGTTATGCCAGGAGCAACTCCTGTTTAAAGTCACTGGCATAACCACAGACATGTCATTTTCTGATTGCTTTTTCAATATATACTTCAGTGTAATGCCTAACATTTAGATTATGCATACTTTTATTTTTATTTTAATGACAAATGAATCAAAAATTAATACAACACTACATTAGAGATGCAGTGTGGTCTAGTGGATAAGGTACACTGCCTGGAAGTCAGGAGCCTTGGATTCAATTTCCAGCTCTCCCAATGACCTCTTAGACAGTTCTTTTTTCCCCCCAATGAAAAACCGTAGGTCTCAAATCCTGAAAAGTGCCTCTGTTTGCTCTTTTTCTGTTTAGACTGTAAACTCTTTGGAGCAACAGCCATTTATTATTGTGTGTTTGCACGTTGCCCTGCACAATAAGGCTCTGGTCTCAGTTGGGTTGTCTAGGCAATATAGTAACACAAGTAATACACTATATAAAAAGTGTGCTTTTTAAGTTCTTGAGATCTTTGCTTTAAAATGTAGTGTGCAGCCCACAAAGGTTACATATGGTTTTAAATTCCCTGAGTACTCTAACATTAGGCTTCATGTGTGCTGTAATAGGAATGCCTTATCACTGGACACACATGTTTAGGCAGTGATTTTTCAAGCTAAAATAATACATTAATCATAGCGCAAATTCAAAACTGTGTGTTATTTTCACTGTAGAGTAGTGGCTGATTAGTTGGTAAATAAATCCTAAGTAAAACTTCCTGTACTATTATAAATAATGTTAGAAGAATAATGCTTTGCAATTTATCTATGCTCTTCAAATAGAAGTTCTCAAAGCACTTTATGAACATTAAATTGTACAACATCCCTGTGAGATGGATAAGAGGTGAGGATGAAGTCCTGGGCATCCATCATTCCAACCAATGTCAATAGGAACTTCTAGTTTCAGAATCTCTACTATTGTTATGAATTACTTGTATTTCGGTAACATTTAGAGTCCTCTGGTGCTGCATATTACATAGTAAGAGGCAGACTCTGACCAAAAATAGCTTATAGTCTTGCTCCCTAACACTGCAATTTGCTGCAGTCTAGCAGAGTACCACAGAAGTCAATGAGGCTCTAGTTGGGCAGATCCATGTGCAGGGTGTAGTCCTCATTAGAGCCAACAAAGGAGGTATTGCCATCTCCATTTTACAGTGGAAGACTAAGTCACAGGAGAAATTAAGTGATTTGCTCAGGGACAAACAGCTCTGAAAATCAGGGACCACATTTTCAAAATCACATGCCTAAAGCTAAGAACCCTGATTTTTCTTTAGATGAGTAAATGTGGATGAAGGTGCCTAACTTTAGTACTCTAAGACTGAAAATTTTGTCCTGGTTGTGCAGAAGAGTCCAGGCTACCACTGTGCCCCAACATTTTCAAGAGAAAAATTATTCCTTATCAAGTTTTTAAATCACATAAGACTCCCATTTTGGGTCCTGTTGGGGAAGGGCTAATATTTACAACTGTACTGACATTTCACACTAGTTGCTAAGCAACATTCCTCCCTTTTCCTTCTCCAGTCCCATGGGGTGGGGAAGGAAAGAGAGAAGGAGGGAAGCAGAAAATGAGAATATTGGGGAAAAATTCAATTGATCATAAGGCACAATTTTTAGGAGAGTAAATGGGCACATAATTCTTGCAGGATATACTAAGACTTCAGTTGCTTTATGACATCACAATAGCAACACTCCATGCCCTTAGCACAAGAGATAACAAAGAGTTCAATATTAATTTTTCTAAGAATCCAACATTGACAATATTCTGGTTGTATAAATTTACTTGGAAGTCTAAAAAGTAACTTTTCCAAGTTTATACATTTGTACTTTTTGTTTGTTTTAAGTAGACGATGCACCATTTTGTGACCTGAGATTAAATTAAAAATTACACAACTCCTCTAATCTGCCAAATATAACCCACTTTTCCTAGTTTGTTACACTGTTTAGGTATTCAGCACACTGTCTCTTCACAAATGAGGGACCTTGCGGAAGCGACAGCATGATGAAATGAACTTGAAGAATCAAAGAGCAGATTGGTCATGAAGAATCACTGACCAACCTACTGTCTTCATTTTATTTAATTTCAGTACGGTGCTGGCTACATATCATAAGACCTTTTGGAAAGCAGTAACTGACACAAGGGAAAAAAATGACATGTGTACAGCCAAATAAAGAGGCTGGGATGGCTCAGTGAATTAGAAATGAACATTGAAATCTAACCCAGTTTAGTAAGGACCAAAAGCCACTAAAATTCCACCTCAATTATGGATTATCCCTATAAAAAAGTATTTACCTGAAACAAGGTATTGGCCCCTGACACAGTAAACAAGTTTTTTTTTCCCCCTCTCATTCAGGTTGTAAAGCCAAACAATCAAAAATTAGTAACAGCAGAACTCAAGTTGCTCATTTAACTTCAATTTTGCCTTCTCCCCCATGTATATATACGATTCAGTGTTTAATTACATGTTCAAATACTGTTTTTCCCTTAAAGGAAACCTCCTTCATTCACCGCACAGGACAGGCAAAATGAGGAAGCTGTTCAACATTTATTTTTTATCCTCATCATTCAATGTGTGACTCCATGCTAAATCTACTGCAAATCATTAAAACCCTGCACTGAATACAGAACTATTAAATTTCCTCACAAGCTTTTCTATGGTTCTTATCCTCATAGTATTTGAATGCCTCACAGATATTAATGAATTTATTTTTACAGATAAGGAATTTAAGATAGGAAAGTTTTATTATGGTAACCCTTTAAAAAAAAGTTCAAATAAACTTTTGGAAATATAACACTAGATTATATCCATAGTCACTTGCTCTAACTGCAGCTAAACATTAACAGACAAGAGACATTAATTTGAGAAGATTAAACTGCAGATGAAAAAACACTAAAAAGATATTCCAGCAAATTACTCTATCCTATTTTATGCCTCATATCATATTCCACTTGCTCAGATTCTTTTGGCTGAAGTAAGCTAAGCACCACTCAATGGCCATTAGAGAGTTAACTAATATTTCCAAGAGTTGGCAAATGTTCAGTCAAAAACCTGGCCAAATGCCTGTTGTTTACTGAAGCTAGGGAAGAAGCATCTGCAACATTACGAAAAGCATATTGTAAAAGGCAACACATGCAAATTAAACCTCTTGAGCTATGAGTAAATTGCTGGGAAAATTTATAACTCATTTAATAAAGCTTGAAGTAAATACATAGCCTTGGCTCCCAGGGAAAACAAAGTATTTCCCATGATTCCCTTTTCCAAAAGGATCATCAACCCAGACTGCCACAATATTGAGTGCAAAAGAAACTAATATGAAATGAAACTCTCTCCTTGTGCATATCAACATGGATACATACGCCCCATTCTTAAAACATTTAAAGTAAGTCAGAGAAACTTCGATGATTCATGTGTCTTAACCACGATTATGTGCTGTCTCTCAACAAACAGTTAGGAATGCAAGACCCAGCTTTAACAACATGCAGCAAAGATTTACCACTTTTGTTCTGAATTCAACCCCCATTTTGTAGTTCTCCGCGCAAAGGGAGAGGTAATTATATCTGCAAGATCTCTGTAGATTGCAATTTTTGTAGTTACAGACAGAGCCTCTAGCAAATGACATAAGGAGTGGAAATCCAGAGCATGCTAAGATTTTCCCCTCAAGGCCTAAACCCTTGGACAACGGGATATGCAAAGTTCTGCCCTCACTCTGTAACCTGGATACATTAACACAGTTGCGTGTGTGTTACTAAGAGCAGGATATGGTTTCCGATTTATTATGTGGCATCACAACGTGTTTTGGTTTACAAACATAGTGGATTTTAACTGGGGACCAGTGCTGAAGGCACATTGCCCCAGGACAGCTCTGGGAGAGACTGTGCTGGAGGGAGACATAACTCCTGTAGCTCCCCAGCACGCATGGAGAGCATGCCCACAGCTATACTCCCTTAAGGCTTACTCCCCCAAAACATCCAGTGAGGTCTGCTGGCTAGCTTGGGGATGAGACCCTACTCTTATTTGGGATGGACAAGGTCCAAGTGAAACTTGGCGGTAGCAATGCCCAAAGGGTACGCATGGAAGGGAGAGATTTTTTGTGCCCTCCTCCCTAATTTCTTGCCATATATTCACCATGGTCAGACACACTCTTACCCATCATCTTTGATATGTGAGATTTTCACTATTCTTAGAAGTTGTCACTACAGTGGTATTATTTGTATTGTGGTAGTGCCAAAAAGCTATCATCATGGATCAGGGCCTCATTGTGCCAGGCACCGTACCAACACAGAACAAAAAGATGGGCTCGACCCTGAGAAGTCTAGGTATAAAATGAAAAACAACAGATGAATACAACAGATGCAGAGTATGAGGAAACAGTGAGATGTTACTGGTCAGCACAGACAGTGGTCACTGCATACCAGCTGCCTTAACATTGTCAAGTTTTATTTATCTACAGTAACAGTGTGCGCTAACTGCTGGTAAAGTTTGCCTTTCCAATTACAGTAGATGATTACTTCCTATAAATGAAAAACCTAAAAGCAGCTCCACAGCAGTCAAGCTCACACAACTTTCCTCTTTGTTTACTAGAAATAACACACAGCAAATTTCATGCAAGGAACTGATTTGAGGATTTCCTTTCTTGGTATTTCCCACCACTGTTCTGTACAGAACTTGTACTGATCTGAAAAACCCAATAAAATATTTTCAAAAATTATGTTTTATTTACTTACGATGTAATTGATGTCTGCATTACTCATTTCTAAGAAGAGATAAAGATCTTTAAAGGAAAATATGACTCATTCTTTTTCCTATTGATATTAGCTCCTTGCTTGTCATTTAAGTTCTAGATTTGATGGGAAATTAGTCATTTGAATATAGAGGAAGAGAGATTTGCAGAACTGTAAAATGTTAGGATTTAAACAGTGGCAAAAATATAACTACTGAACTGAGCCTAAATGAGCAAGCGATTTATTGCAGCAATCTCTGCGCCTTACACAAATATACAGATTTTAATATGTAGTTAGTCATATAAATTATGACTGATCCACATGTAAATATAGCAGTGCTTTCCTAAGACTTTACAGTCCATATAAAAATAAGAGTACAAAATGATTGTTTTAGACATAATGTTCAATGCCCTTTATACATTTCTCATATATTTTGTTATCAATCACAATCATCAGAATTCTGTGACTGCAGTCTGCTGACTGACAACAGAACCAGAAATTTAGAGGTGTGAGTGAAATGACAGAGCTGTCATGGCAGCCTCAAAAATTACTCTTTATAAAGAAGGAAGAGAATTTAAAAAAAAAAACAAAAAAAACAGCAGACAGCATTGATGCCCCTTTCAGCGCAGGTGTTACTAAAAAGCTCCTAGGGTTACTAAAAGCTTGGGCGGAGGTAGGGGGAGAAGTTGTCCAAAACTTTAGCTGAGTGATCTTAGTTAATATTATATATGTAATGATTTTTTGTAATGAGGTTTCCTCTTTTGAAACTCACACATGTAGCAGCAGTAGCACACTGCCAAACCTAGGACTTGATTCTGCAAACTAGTGACAGTCCCCTACTACGCTGCTGAGTGTCTTCAACTCCCACAGAGTACAATGGGAGTTGTGGATGCTCAGTACCTATCAGGATTAGTCCATTATTTTATTTATATGCATATAATGTAATGTGAATCTGTTACACTTTGTTATTAAAAATGCAAAATGAAAGTTCAGTTGAATCAAATGTGTGCCCTTCTGACTGTATAAGGCTTCAGTTTCCCAGCTTTTCTGCTGGCAGCAAAAGCTACACAAAACACAGATTATCTTAAATTCTGTACACCATTGCCCTATTTGCTTCTCCTTTATTCAAGTGACCAGTAATATCATACTCTTGTCTTTCTTTTGGACCAAAGACACATCTAGCATTATTTTCATCTAGCAATAGTAATTGATTGTTTTTTCTCCCTGGCATTTTACCTTGCATACAATAGTAACTTCTTAAAGTGTCATTTTCCATCAGCTCTAAATCAACTAAGATTTTCTATATAATGAGCTTGCATTTGTGTGGTTCTTCATCTAAACCCTTTGCCTGTTTTACTGATTGTGCAAGGTATATGTATGTAAAGTGGCATTTTAATATATATCTAGATCTATCACAATCACTTTGTCCACCACTGAACTGCAGCCACCTGAAAAGTGAAATGCACCAACCATTTAAGAGTGCACAACAATGTTCCCCAAGAGTTTAGCACAGGAAAACTGCATCTAACAGAATGTACAAGCAAAAGGTAAATTACTCAGGAAATATTTATAACTCTTTCACAAAATGCCATGGGACAATCGCTGTGTGTCATGTTGTATCCAAAAGACGACACTTACACCAGCACAGTTCCTCCTACCAGCATTCTGGGGCGTTGTTTCAAAGACACCCTGTCATAACTTTCCTACTCAGATCTGAACCTTAGAGTTCAGAACATGAGAAGCTAGCATGAAACCTCCAAACTTGATTACCAGCTTGGATCTGATATCGCTGCCACCAGCCACCAGCCAGTCTGGCTCACTCTGGGTCTCCCCAAAACCTTCCCTGGGGAACCACAAGACTCAGATGCCCTGAGTCTCACCACAAAGGGAAATAACCCACTTCCCTTCCCCCTCTTTACCTCCTCCCAGATTTCCCCGCCCTAGGGACCCTAGGATACTCCCTGCTTCAAGTCCTTGAAACACAAGTACCGAGAGATCAAATCTCTCTCTCCTCTCACCCAGAGGGTATGCAAAGTCAGGCTTAGTAAATCTAACACAAAGAGATTTTCCCCCTCCCTTCGTTTCTTAGCCTTAACCAGTGAAAAACTCAAACAGGTCTTGAAAAGAAAGCTTTATATAAAAAGAAAGAAAAAGACATAAAATGGTCTCTGTATCAAGGTGACAATATACAGGGTCAATTGCTTAAAAGGAAAATTGAATAAACAGCCTTATCCAAAAAGAATACAATTTAACACATTCCAGCAACTATACACATGTAAATACAAAAAAACAATATAAACCTATTGTCTTACTATCCTTGTACTTACAACTTGGAAACAGAAGGTTAGAAAGCCTGGAGCTAGAGAGAGCACTCTCAGAGACGAGAAAGAGAACAGACCAAGAACAAAGGACTCAAACTTCCCTCCACCCAGATTTGAAAAAGTCTTGTTTCCTGATTGGTCCTCTGGTCAGGTGTTTCAGGTCACTGTTTGTTAACCCTTTTTATAGGTGAAAGACATTAACCCTTAGCTATCTGTTTATGACACACACCCCCATACACACCAGTTTTACATCCAAATTCTGCTCAGGATGTTATCAAAATGAAGTGAATGCATAAATTTATATATAGATATGTATTTAATAAAACTACTTTAAAAAACAAGGTTACTAACATTTTAGGGGAGGCAGTGTGGCCTAGAAACTAGAACACTAGACCTAGGGTTTGTTCCCAGCTCTGCCACTGACCTGCTGGGTGACCAAATCACTTCACCTGTCTGTGCTTTAGTTTCCCCATCTGTAAAATGTGGATACGAGACTAACCTTTGTAAAGTGCTTTGAGATCTATTGATGAAAAGCACTATAATAAACCTAGGGACAAGCACAACCCAAAATGGAATTCTTGTTATTAAGATTAAGTAATTGAAAGCCAGCCATGGAAATGAGTTTAATATCAAGCAGGAACCGTTGAGCATGATAAATTGGAGGTAAAGCTCGAGTATTTGTTCAAGTATTTTCCACAGAAGTCTAGGATAGACACATATGCCAGACCAGGAAACCCTTCCACAGAATGTAAAATGCTCTTTTTGTTGGAACCACAAACTTCTACTAGATTGTTGATTGATGTAACACTTGGATTAGAAATACACAGCATGAAATACAGTTTCCAGAGAGGAAAGGGAAGTTCTTGATGAGACTTGGTGAAAGAGTGATAAAAGCTTCACTCACGGCCTTCACTTTAGTATGAGATTGCGGAAAACTTTCATTTACAAAGCCCAACAAAGTGCATTAGCCATCAATCCACAAGCACTAAATAAACCCTTAACACCTCTTCTATGAGACTGCAACATAATCATCTAACCAATCCTGCTAGAATTACTGACAAAAGGGCTGATAAAGATTGGAAGAAGTTTGTCGAGAAAGAAGAAATTTCTTCTCAAGCAGCTCAAGGTGTGTCCTAATGAAACGGCACATTTTTTTCCCCCATTGCCAATTTTATCCATTGGAGACAAAAAAAATCCTACTCCAACAGATATAAAAAAATCCAATAAATAAAAAGAAATTAATGGTACAAAATATGTTATTGTCAGGCCTTCCATAATTTAGGAAGAACTATACCATGGTACCCTGTATCAGTGGGATCTATTACCAATGCTAGCGGGCAGTTTGTTATCCTGAAATGAATTCCTTTGGATTTCTGTCAGTCATTTTCAAGATACTGGGAAGGCTGTAGTCTACAGGGACATATCCATGCAAAGCTTGGACAGAAAATGATATGGACTTGAAAGGGCAGGAGGTTTAACCTCATTGTCAATATAAAAACTAGTACATCCAGCAGTGAGAGAGTATGTGAGACTATGCTCTCTGTGATGCGAATGTCTGTTCACTAGGAAATTGTCTAAAATTACTACTCATTCCATATGCCACCAAAACTGACTTAGTCACCACCAAACAAAGCTGAGCAATATTAGCCATTTTAAAAAAAGCTTTGTTATTTTAGAGATACACAATAAGCTTTCAGCATTCACATGTTGCATCTTTATACAGGATTTTGTCATGACAAGAAACAGAACTTGAACTAACTCTTTTATTCAGACGTGTGCATTATACAAGTTTACACCTGTTGTTCTGCTGCTCTATATTGTTCTCTCTCCTTAGGGAACAGTCATTCTACCAGATTTTCTCTTATATACACTTTGTATGATAGCACACAATTAAAAAGAATAGCTGTTTCCTTTTGTAATTGCACATGTCTTTTCCTGTTAGATATTTTGGCAAGCATGTACAGAGGAAAAGGTTGCAAATGTATCAGGCTGGTTTTGTCAATCCATTATGTTATGAATATTCAATAAATGAAGGCAGATTCCATATTAGGTCTCTCTTTTCTCTGATTCATCAAAGTCATCTTTGTTGGTACCTCTCAGATTTTTGGAAAAAATGTATTTTCCTAAGTCCAGAGGTCAACTTGTCTTGTTTTGGTATTGAACATGTTGAAACAACTTCTTACTGCTTTCATCAAACTAGTAGAGTCTTCCTCTACCGAAAAAATCTGGCAAGAGCCAAACATAATTCAGAGGTGGGGTCAGAATGTCAAAATGTTCACACTCTGCTGTGAGTCACAGCCGTCACAACTGAGATATAATTTGCTACATGTCACACAAGACCAGCATAAGCACTGTATCCAATGGAAAGCTAGCTTTCTGAGCGTGCCACTGGCCACACCTACTACTGAAGGATATCAGCAGTTACCAATTTGATGGTTTGCCATAGCCAACGTAGGACTAGTTGTTGTAATTGCCAAAAGTACAATATCGTATCACAAGCACCTCAGTTAAAAATGTACCTGTGTTCAGTTTGGATTAGAACACAATTTTCAGTGTGTGAGCTTATAGTGGGAATTTGTTTGGTGGATACTGTGTATGTAGAAACCAGTTTAATGTAGGACAGGTTGACTAGAGAATAACTGCCAAGTGATGATTATTCAACATTTATATCATAGTTCTAACCTTGTGCCCCTATAAGGCTCATAGACAAGCTATACAGTAAAAGCACTGGTGGCCACTGGTGCAGGGCCTAGGTTAACTCTCCTATTATTAGAGTCACATGTGGAATTGCAGCACTGTTAGCAAAGGTGGGGAAATTTTCCAAGAAAAAAAATCCTAGTGTAGACAAAGTTTTGTCTCAAAAAATTGTTTGTTTGTTTGGTGCTATTTACTCAATGGAGACTGATATCTTTAAGTGGGTAAACAAAATGGACATGTGGGACTTTTTTCATAACACTGGTCTACAATTTTTGAGAAGTCGTCTGCTTCAGAGATAAAATGTGATACTTATGTATTTTGATGTGCTGAATTCAAATATGACAATTAAAATAACTGATTGGCTACTGTTTCTAAGATATTTAAGTTTTTACATTTTATGTCTATGTATATTGTGTAGATAGTAGAGTTTTAATCATCAATTATAAACCTAGGTCTTTTCATGTGTTTATGGTTGCTTTACATGATAATATTTCACCTGTCCTGTTTATGTAACACTTTAAAAATCAGCAAAAAAGAGTTATATAAATAAAATTTATTATGAAACAAAAGGCAAAACACTATTATGTACATAGTTTAGTCCTATTCAGTGTCTACTCAGCGCTTCTTGGTTTGTCTCTTGTATTCATTAAATGGAGCATCTCTTGTCACTGTCCAGCAATAGTCTGCAAGCATTGATGGGCTCCATTTGCCCTGATAGCCTGCCAGGAGATTCCACTGCTGTAGTCTGGAGCCCAATAGCTCTGTCTTACTCTTGGGTAGTTCCAAATCCCTGACAAGGTCATTCAGTTCACCTTGTATTATGAGGTGTGGTTCAGAGGAGGATGGGAGAAAATGTGGGTCCTGTGACATTGATGGTTCAGGACCAGAAGTTTCATCCTCTTCCTCGTCTGACTCAAGCGAGAATGATTCTGGTGCCTCAGGAATCGGCAGTCCTTCTCCGTGGGGGACTGGGCGTATAGCTGATGGAATGTTTGGATAATGCACAGTCCACTTTTTCTTCTTTGACACACCTTTCCCAACTGGAGGCACCATGCAGAAGGAACAATTGCTGGTATGATCTGTTGGCTCTCTCCAAATCATTGGCACTGCAAAAGGCATAGATTTCCTTTTCCTGTTCAACCACTGGCCAAGATTTGTTGCACAAGTGTTGCAGCATATGTGTGGGGCCCACCTCTTGTCCTGATCTCCAATTTTGCAGCCAAAACAAACGTGAGAGGCTTTCTTAACCATAGTGGTTATACTGCCCTTTTGTGATGCAAAAGTCACTTCACCACAAACATAGCAGAAGTTATCTGCACTATTCACACAAGTACAAGGCATCTCTGCTCACTTTGGCTAAACAGAAATGTGTCCCTTTGCAAAATCAAACACTGACAAATAAGAGAGCATGACACTGTATGATTTCTAGAGCTGATATAGGACAATTTGTTCTGCAGAGTGATGTAAGCTTCGTTATGATTGCATCATCCATGACTTCTAGGAATAACATGATGCAATTCATATCATATATGACGCAATATCAGCTTCAGATTGCATCATTTATTGTTTTGCCTAAAAAGCAAGTACTGTCCAAACCCAATCGTAGATTTATTCATAGATCCAGTCAAAGATGTATTGTAGTCATTTCTGGTTTAAATTGAGATCCCTTCCCTTTATAACTCACTTATCCTCCGCCATTCCCAAGTCAAGGGTCGTATATACTAACCCAATAGCATATCTTGAAAACTAGAGCCAATCAACAATTTTAAGCATCATTTTCGTTTTCAGTGACCCAGAATTAGTAAAGTTGGACTACATTTATTTCAGAAGCATTTTGGCTGTAGAGCAGTGTAATCAGTTGATGATCTAATATTATTTAGAGACCAGAGTATCAAAAAAGGGTAGGCAAAACCACCACCAGACTTCACTCTCTACAGCATTCAGTGACTGGAGAATTTCAGACACTCACAAAGGTTACATGATACCTCTCTTTGGTGGTTGATTCATCTACTCCTTCCATTTGTTTCTAAAATGA